>NC_073230.2:98119772-98747500 GCF_029281585.2 Gorilla gorilla gorilla | reverse complement strand
TAAGGAGCTCAAACAACTCAATAGCAATAAAAACACCCCAATTAAAAACTGGGCAAAGGACCTGGATAGCCATTTCTCAGAAGAATGCATACAAATGGCCAACAGTTACATGAAAAAACCTCAATATAACTAATCATCAGAGAAATGCAAATCAAAAATGCAACTAAATGGCAGTGAGATGATATCTCATTGTCTTGTATCTTTTGGTCTCATAGCAAAAAGACAGGGAAAAACAGATGCTGGCAAAGATGTGGAGAAAGGGGAATCCTTGCACAATGTTGATGGAAGTATCAATTAGCACAGCCACTATGGAAAACAGTATGGATATTTCTCAAAAAACTAAAAATTGGGGGTTGGGGGTTGAGCCAAGATGTCTGAATAGAGGCAGCTCCATTCTGCAGCTCCCACCAAGAAGGACAAAAACTACAAGTGAAATCTGCATCTTCAATTGAGGTACTGAAGTTCTCCTATTGGGATTGCCTAGGTGGTTGGCATGACCCATAGAGAGCGAGCAAAAACAGGGTGGAACGTGAGATTTGGGAGGGGCCAGGGGTGGAATTATATGGTTTGTCTGTGTCCCCACCCAAATCTCATCTTGAATTGTAGTCCCCATAATTCCCATGTGTCGTGGGAGGGACCTTGTGGGAGGTAATTGAATCATGCTGGTGGTTACCCTCATGCTGTTCTTGTGATAATGAGTAAGTCTCATGAGATCTGATGGTTTTATAAAGGGGAGTTCTCCTGCACAGGTTTTCTCTTGTCTGCTGCCATGTAAGAGATACCTTTTGCCTGCTGCCATGATTGTGAGGCCTCTCCAGCCATGTGGAACTGTGAGTCCATTAGGCCTCTTTTTCTTTAGAAATTATCCTATCTTGAGTATGTCTTGATCAGTAGCATGAAAATGGACTAATATAGTGATGCTTATCCCAATTCTTCTGATTTGATCTTCACATATTATATGAAGGTATCAAATTATACATACCCCCAAGATATGTCTATTATGTATCAATATTTCTGATATATAAAATTAATTTTAAAAAACTAATAGTAAAGTAAACTTATAGAACAGCATATAGTTTGGGCTATTTTTAATCCATTTTTTAATCCTTTTTTTAAATCCATTCAGCCACCCTATGTTTGATTAGGGAGTTTAATTTATTTACTGTATTAGTTTGTTTTCATGCTGCATCAAGACATACCCAAAACCGGAACAAAAGAGGTTTAATTGGACTTACAGTTCCACATGGCTGGGGAGGCCTCAGAATCATGGTGGGAAGTGAAAGGCACTTCCTACATGGCAGCAGCAAGAGAAAAAGGAGGAGGAAGCAAAAGTGGAAACCCCTGATCAAACCATCGAATCTCATGAGACTTATTCACTATAATGAAAATAGCACGGGAAAGACCAGCCCCTATGATTCAATTATGTCCCCATGGGTCCCTCCTACAACACGTGAGAATTCTGGGAGATACAATTCAAGTTGAGATTTGGGTGAGGACACAGCCAAACGACATTATTTACATTTAAAGTAATTATTGATAGGGAAGGATTTGCTATTGCCACTTTATTCATTGTTTTCTACTGGTCTTAGAGTTCTTTTATTGTATTTTCCTTTCCTATTGCTTTCCTTTGTGTTTTGTCCACTTTTTGTATTAGTACACTTTGATCTTTTTCTCTTTTGATTTTGTGTAACTTTGTGGGTATAACATGTCTCAGGGTGAATTTCTTTGTGTTGATCTAATTTGGTATCTTCTAGGCTTCCTAGATGTGGATGATCATTTCCTTCCCCAGATTTGGAAAGTTTTCACCTGTTATTTCTCTGAATAAGCTTTATGGTTCTTTTTCTTCTCCTAGTACTCCCATAATGTGCATATTGCTCCTATTGATGATGTCCCATAATTCCTCTATGCTTTCTTCACTTTTTCATTTTTTTTGTTTTTCTACTGAATTATTTTTAGTGATCTTTCAATTCACTCATCCTTTCTTCTGATTAATCTAGTCTGCTATTTACTAGAATCCCTCTGGTAAATTTTTAGTTGAGTTATTGTGCTCTTCAGCTCCATGATTTCTGTTTGGTACTTTTAATATTTTCTATCTCTTTGTTGAAATTCTTACTTTATACATGCATTGTTCTTTTGACCTCACTGAGCATCTTTTTAAGAGTTATTTTTAATTCTCTGTCTGTGAATTATATACCTCCTTTTCATTAGGTTTTGGTTTCTGTAGATTTACCTTGTTCTTTTGTTTGAAACATCTTTGCCTGGTTTTTCATTTTTCTTGACTCTCTGTGTTGATGTCTGCATATTACACAAAGCAGGCACCCCTCTGTCTTCACAAACTGACCTGTATAGGAAAAGACCTTCACCAATCATCCTAGCCAGGGATTCTGAGATCGTCTATTAACTCTTTTCCTCTCAAGGAAGAAGTAGGCAGCTGCAGTTTCTGACTACTTGCTCTGTGCTGAGCTGGGTTGGGGAGCTTTGGCATCTACCAATCCAAGTCAACATGCCCATTGTTCCCCAGGCAGCTAGACTGTACTGGATCTGTCAGAGCTTCAGGATTGGTGAGGCAGGTACAAGTTCTTTGGGCAGCTCTGGAAACTGGGCATTGATGTACATGTCAACTCTCCCCCTACCAGAGGAAACTGAGAGCTGGTTTTATTTATTTATTTTTTTTTCATCTATTTGCTCTGTGCTTAACTGAGGGGAGGATCCATGTCATCTACTACCTCTGTTCTCCTCCAGGTGGCTAGACTATTCTGGACCCTTCAGATATCCAAAAGCCCCCTGAGAAAATTTGGGGTATTAGACACATGAAACAACACCTTCCCTGCTCTGGGTGAAGCTGGGAGCTAGTGTACCTTTACTTGGTCATATAGTGCTGTGCTAGGGGTAGGGTTTCTGGTGAAAGGGTATCTTAAATCTTCCCACTAGCTTTGTTAAGTCTGGTTTCATTTTTGGTTTTCAGGATCCCGGAGCTTTTCTGGTTTCTCACAAAGGGAATTTGTCCATGAGTTGCTGCTGAATTGATGTGTTCATGAGGTATATTTGTGGGGGAAGAAGGGTCAAGGGCTTTCTATTTCACTATATTGCTGATATCATTTCATATTTCTATTGTTTTAAGCCCCAAAGTTTGTGGTGATTTGTTATGGCAGCTTTAAGAAACTAATACGGTTCCCAAAAGATAACAAAACAATTGCAAAAAGTTAAAAATTGTTAAAACCAGATTTGAAAAAAAAAAAGATTACCAGCCATAGGACATATGTTCTCAACTTCAGATGGGGGAGGGATGAGAGTAGATACAGATTCATTTGTACTATTTCAAAATAAGTTCTAAAGTACAAAAGTTAGTGCTATTAATTGAGATTCTTAACTGTTGATGTTATGCAAGAGTTTCAAGAATCAACAAGCTTTAAAAATTAATGCATCATTAAATGTATGTAACTCATCAATTCTTTTTAATGATATTCAGTTACCCCCAAAACACAACCTGCAGGCACAGTGAAATTCACTTGGGTGATGTTTCTAAACATTATGGAACGTCAACCTCTAGCAATTCAAATCTGCCCAATTGTATTTCCTTTTCACTACTGATAAATTTTCAAACTGAAACCTTTCAAACCACACATCTTAGTTACAAAATAAATTTTAAGCATTAGAATATGGTTGTTTCCATACTAAAAGAGATGAAAAAGATTCTAGTATTTATTTTATTGTATACAACAGTTTTAAACCCTCTAAAGCTGTTTTCTATTTCTTTCATTCATCAAGCACATGAAAAAAGTAATTGTCCTAAAAGTAGAGAAAAAATGTGAAAGACGTTGCAATTCACTTTATAGCATCTTGCAAGTTATAAACTCATGTGTTTAACAACTTCTTTAAAGAACCTAGATATTATTATACTGAGTTACATCTAGAAATTATATAACAACCTAGTTTTATGCCTTTCATAAGTCTCAAGGAATGTTCTTGCTACCCCCAACTTTGAATCACTCTAACATTTCAGAAACTTGTTTTCCCCAATCCATTATATCTGTCAACTGAAGCAGTAAATAGCCCAACATTTTTAGTGCTGAAAACCACAAATATAACATCTTATAAGAATGAATTAATAATGAGAAAATTTTTTATGAAATGACAATAGTTCATGAATTATACTTTAATAGCAAGAAGTTTTTGGTTCTCAGGGTTGATAATAACTAGAAGTTGTGAGAGATGTTTCTGGTTCTACTACCACCAGACCTCAGATATATGATACTCTGGTCTTGCAGGAAGCAGAGAAGCTTTCAAGGTACCCTCTTTCATCACTATATAAACAGAAAGACTATCCAAACCTGACCTTTAAGGAGCAAACAACAAGAATGGCGACAGTTAGGAGCCTAGAAGCCTAAGCAGAACTGCTCACGGCCATGAGTGGAAATTCCTGAGGGAAACTTCTGGGAATCTGAGAAAATAGAGGCCAGTGTGCCACACAGCAAGACTGGACCAGCATACCATGAAAGGGCAAAGTTCCCTAGAGTTGCCACAAGGCCCCAGTAATATGGCTGCACATTAATCCTTGAACAGAATAAGCTAAATCTGAGACTTACTCTGATTGCAAACTCTTGATGAGGAGTAAAACATTTGCATGGTCTTAATTTCTTCTCACAGATTGTTTATTAGTTTGAAAGGGTGAAAATAATTAATTATATTGCAGATAAATCAGGTAGTATCTTGACCAAGTGATCAAAATTAGCATCACCATTGAGAGACAGATGGATATGCGTACCTCTGCATGTTATACCCTGAGAAGTACATAGCAGTACCTATCCAGTATTACAGCAAAGAATTAGAAAATATTTTAAAGACAATATCTAAACATACAAAAAACTGTAAAATATATTATAGATGATAAGTTATAAAACTCAAATGAAAACATTTGAAAAGATAAATAAATAGGGAGCTACTCCAGGTTCAAGGATAGAAAGATTTCACATCATAAAAATGTCAGTTTTCCCTAAATTGATGTATATATTTAATGCATCTCCAACCAATATACCAGTGGGGCTTTTCACACAATTAGAACAGTTGATTCTAAAATTTCTATGGAAGAGCCAAGCATAACAATACTTCAGAAGAAGGAAATAGGAGATTTGTCTCACCGTATATATGGATGCATTATAAGGCTATCTTAGAAGACAATATGATATTAGTATAAGGAAATAAACTGGCTAGTGGAAAAGAACAGCATCCAGAAATAAGCTCATATTTTATATGGAAATTTGATAGGTGGCAGAGGTGACACCATCTGTCCCTGGAGAAAAAAAGGGTGGGTGTTTTTTGAAGTCTTTTGTTTTTTTCCCCAGTTACTTTGATGGTTCATGCTCATCATTTATTAGTAAGGGGAAGAAGAAAGAACGAAAAGCAAATGGGCAAATAAAGTGACCTCTCTATGTCTTTTCTGATGCTTCTATTGCTGACAGAAATAGTAGTTATTAGAACCTAGACATTTTTATATATTACATTTATAATCACACCAGTTTGAGAATAAGCCCCAAAAGGCCCATGACATCACAAATCATAATTTTGCTCTGGTGGAAATTTGGATATGTATATTATTTTCAAATTGTAGTTTGCATAAGAATCAAAGTATTTGAAAAAAATGTAGAGATTGTAACTCAGTAGATCTTGTGTGGGGTCAGAAAAATGACATTTTTAACAAGGCTCTGGGTAATCCTGAAAACCATATTTTGAGAAAAGCTAGAATGAAGTGTTGGGGAGCCCAAGAGTAAACGCCTCTCTACACAGTTATGTAGTCTTTCCCTCAACAACAAATGTCATGGCTATATTATTACCTGAGAATTTTAACTTTTTCAGATGGCACTACAACTAAGATTCCTAGTGAGTCTTAAGAGTTGGCTATAAATCTAAAAGCCTGCATCTCACTGCTAGCCAGTTATACCACATCCAGCAATGAGTCTTTTAGGAATCTTTTTATGTTGATGAGAAAACACAATGGAGCAATGTGAAAATGCAACAAGACTTGTTGAGAACAGAATGAGAAACACTTTCTGTTTCTGCAATTTCATTTTCCTTCCCATTTTTACAGAGGGGAAGCTTGGCACTATCCTAGTAACTAATGAGATTTCCCCACAGTTCACAGCAGCAGGGCTTCCAAGAAGACCTTATACACCCTTATCCCTACCACATAGGGCTTGAAGGCCTTGGCCAAGCACAATACACATCACCAGTGTCTATTAACTTTCACCTGAAGTGATGCTTCCCAAGCAGCTCTAGCTCTGACCTTGGCTGTGGCTCTTAGCTTTGCATATTAAGGCTGGGTGAGGCACTCATCCCTATACCTCAAAATCCCCAGACTTTTATGACCATTTCTTATAAAACACCAGGTAATGTTTTCAGAGAATAAATGAGGTCTGGTACATTGCATTTTTGAGAAATGGAAGAGTAACTACTCCATGCTTTCTGTATCTTTAACTGTTTTTCTCATCTGTTATGTTCCTCAGTGACTAAATTGATGCTTCCTTCTTTTTATCAAGCATATTCTAAAAGTTTACATTGTCTTCGACAGTCTGGCTTAGGAATATTTGTACACTTACTGGTACATTTTTTAAATAAAATATACTGGAATGTTTATAGTTGGGGTATTATTAATGCTTCTCATATCATAGGCCCCAAGCTGGAATATCAGGCCTCATCAATACAAACATAGATGACTTCCACCCATCACCTTCTCATTAAGTATCCTTTCCTTAGGCTTACATAGGCCATAGGGTTTTCTAAGGGGAGATGTCCATAAATGAGATGAAAGCCAAGTAATTCTTAGGCAATGACAGAGATTGCTCCTGCTAAGTGATCACCAAAGAAGGTACTAGCTACTGATAAAGTGAAAGCTTCACTATTTGCTATCTAAAGGAGCTGTGGTAGTCCATGCATTAGGCAATGGTGGGCTGCCTCTGAGGAAAGCTGGAAAATCTGTGACCCAGTTCCCACATAGATATTGAATGTGCAAACCCACCCCCTCCTTGCCATAACGGCCTGAATTGCACCTCCCCAAAATTCACATGTTGAACTTCTGAGGTATCCTTCGTACCTCAGACTGTGAGGGTATCTGTAGATAAACATTTAAAAACGTAACTAAGGTAAAATTAGGTCATGTGAGTGGACCCTAATCCCATCTAACTAATGTGTCCTTATAGGAGGAGAAGACAGACACAGGCATGAGCATGTTCAGAGAAAAGACCATATGACGATACAGTGGGGAGGCGGCCATCTGCCAGCCAAGGAGGGAGGACTCAGAAGAAACTAACCTTGCCAACACCTTGATCTTAGACTTCCAGCCACCAGAACTATGAGAAAATAGATTCCTATTATTGGAACCATTCAGTCTGTTACAGCAGCCTAGCAAACTAATATTAATACATTGCCAAGTGAACCCTTTTGGCTCTCCTGAGCAACAGTTATTTACTCTTCCTAGGCAATTTCACCAACAGTGCCTGGCCCTTAGAAGGCCCCATAAACATTTCTTAACTAAATGGCTTAAAAGACTTATGGGGTACTCTACTTTCTGACTTGTCACACAACTGCCCTTGGGTGAAAATTCCAAAGCCAGCTAATTTCTTAAATGTGGGGATGAGAAAGCAGAAAATATTTTTAAAGTGTTAATAACTTAAAATATCATCCAGTTATATGCCACAATAGCCAAAGAATATATTTCCAAGATAAACCAAAAGGATGTATCAATAGGTAACTCAAATGCTTTATTAACATATTAAAAGAAATTTTTGCCTTGATTCTTAAGTGTTAGACAAAATTTGAAGTATACACTGTTCTCATCTATTAAGACTTAGAGGTCTTTCAAAAAGTCATTAGAGAAATTATTAACTGGATACTTCTGCATACTAAAAGTTGACCTCCTAAAACATGTCAACCTACAATAAAGACATATGTGACACTGGAATAATCTGACTCAGTGGCTGAATTTTGCACAATGTGTATTAAAGCTTAGAACTGAGAGAAATGGAATTATCTTATTTTCAAAAATTATTTTAGCAGGCCTAATAAAAATTAAAGATACTAGGTGTAAGTGTTAACTAAAATAAAAACAGACAAATCTACAGCTACAAAAAAACAGTCTGCTCAAGTTCTTCCTGCAATGGCATAATGACGCAGGCAAGTCAACCCTTCCACCTGGGGTCATGATCCTTCTTCCCAAGATTTTCAGTCTCACCCAGGTTCCTCACAGTATCACCTTTGTTAGCTTTCAGTACTAGAAGTTACCATATTCTATGTATTTCTTTGTATATTCATCTGTCTCGAGAATAAGCATCTGGAGATTGGGAATTCTGTCCTTTTCACTGCTGAATGTCTAATGCTTTAAAGCATGCCTACACATAGTAGTTTCTCAATGAAGCCTTTTCAGTTGATGGATTGACCAAAATATTCAGTAAAGTGTTTCTTAATATGGAAATCATGGACCAAAAAGAAACTGACAGGAGAGTTATAAGAAAATCTCAAAGAAACAGTGAAAATCTGAATTGCATGCAGATAGTGGGCAGCAAGCTACATGACAAATGAAATGAGATACAATTCAGAGAATAATTTGAATACAGCATTATTTGAAAATTACTATTCTTGGTAGAGTAGAAAAGGTGGAATGGAAGGGCACCATGGAGCCCTTAGAGTTTCATAAGGAGTCTAAAAGCCACTTACGTTTTAAAAATTAAAAGGTCAGTACTAAAATATCTTTATGTACCAGTTTACTTTCTTTATGCAACTACAAAACTTGCAGGGTTTATGGAGCACAGCAAAGTGCTTCTATCAATGCCACTTTACAGATGAGTAAACCAAAGGCTTAGAGAAGGTGAATAACTGCCCAAAGTCACAAAACTAGTAAGTGTAAGAATTGAGCTCTGGACTCAGAAGATGTCAGTTAGGAAAGTTACGATCTCAAAAATACTCCATGGTCAATTTTGACTCTAGTGTTCAATACAGTCAACATGATTCAAAAAAAAAAAATCATCTCACCTCTCCCTTCACATGAATTTGGGTCTGGGCATATTGCCAATTACTATAATTCCCATATTATTGCTCTTAATTTTTCTTGCCCATAAAGAGGATCTCAAAGCACTTTCAGTAATTGTGACTGATCAAATTGTTACTATTTATGCTTGCTGTTCAATTACAAATCAGTTCAATATAATTACCTTGTTGGATTGTTGAGAAATTGCCTTATTCATTGTTGAAGACTATCTTCCAACTTGGTAATTTCTAAATAAAGCAGTGTCCTTTCTTCATGTTGTGGCATAACTCTTAGCTTTTGAAGGACCAGAAGAAGAAAGGGAAATTTTATCCCACTGTATAAAAACTAAAATAAATCAAAAAATAAACTAAATAAGAAAAGCTATGGGAGAAATGGATAAACAAAATAAACAGTAGAAGGAGACAAAAACTTATTTTAGGGCATGTAGCAAATAATAGCTAATGAGGGTAGACTATGCTTGAATTAGATACATCGAATGCACAGCCTTAGATTCTCTCCATCTCACTTATCCTTAAGACCCTCAGCCTGTTCTTCTAAGTAACTACCTCATAGGCCCACTCTGAAACCAGCAGAGCTGTGTGGTTCAGCCAATTGCAACTGACAAAGCCTGAAATCCTTATCTCTTCCCACTACTTTCTGACTCAGATGAAGTACCCAGCTACAGGACATGGGAACTGGCTTCTTTAGTTGTGTAACTAAGCTGCACAACTTAGTGACAACCCCAAAATGCAGGAGTGTCAACTCTTCATAGTGTTTACTCTGACTATTGAGTGACTGGAGATGGGAGGGAACCTGTAGGTAAGTTGCTTTGCATTCCCCCCTTACATGAACCATCTGGGGGCAAGGCGCTTTTAAACAATCTGACAGAAAACCTCTTGCATGGCTGGAAAATTGCCTGTGTTTGTTTGTGAAGCCAAGCTTAGTTCAGTGATGTACCACCTTATGTTTGCTGTCTTCCTCTTTACAACTTAACTTTTTGCTCACTCTCAGAGCCCTGGAATTAGATTTACCAATAAAGCATTAGCACCTTAGCTTTGCCTCAGGCTCTGTTTTCCAAGGACCCTAGAAAAAGTCTTATGTACTACCTGAAAGCTCTCAATGCACAAGGTAGAAAATGGGGGTATATAATGAGCTTCTAAATTAGTAGAAAAGACAAACACTTTGATGATAAATAGAGATTGTGTTGCCTATTCATGAAGAGTTAGTCTAGCACAATTTTGTGCCCAATATATAAGTCAACTATAAATGCCCAACAACATTAGCATTTTAGCAGCTTAGCATGGTGGGGGAAAAGGCTCTGTTTACATAATGATATTTTTCCCATCTTTCAGAAGAAAACACAATTACAAGTACATTTTTGAGGAATAATTTTTTCAGGAAAAGTAATGCAACCAATCATCCAAGGTACCTATAAAAATTTAATTATGATTATCAAATAAAATGCAGGGAAATAGCAACAGAAACTACTAAACACGTCTTCAATCCACCAGCCTTGAGAAAATGCTGGACTTTACCCAGCTACCTCTTGTTGTCTAGTTACCACTCTTCAAACTGAGAATAATCAGCTGAATTTCAAAACAGAATTATGCAAGTTTATTTGATTTCCTCTGCTTGCCTCTCATGAAAAGACATAAAAATTAAAATGGATTGGTAGAGATGGTAGGAGCTTTCAGGTGAACATGAAATACTGTCATCAATCTCATTGTTTCAGGGAACAGTGGGCATGGTGGCACAATCAGGCTGAACAGAGAAAAGCTTTTCAGCTGTGGCCACTATGAAAAATGAGATACCACCGAACAAGGCAGCAATTTCACACAAGCAAGTTAATGTACTTCCTTTTTAAAAAGCTCCAGGGAAATCTGAAATTGCAAGTAAAGGGATTAAGAGAAGAGATGCTAAGAGAAACCCTTGACTTTTCTCTAAACCACTACATAATTTCACTAGAACAAACTCTTTAAGCCATGAGGATTACAATTTCCTGTTATAAGAGCCATTTCAATAAAAGGTTTGCTGATTACTTTGAAAAGTTAAAAAAAATAAAGTAAAAAAACAAGTAAGTGAAAACTGATTGCTCCCATGACATGAACTGCTTATTGAGTTTTAATGTCTTTCTCTTCTGTAGGTTTCAGGTGGAATTAGTCAAAACCAAACGTGGATTAACAGTGTAAGAGGTAAATAAGTACATATCTTGAAAAATTAGAAGACACGTCCCCCCTGAGATGTGTCTCTCAGAGTTAGAAGTCAGAGTCTTTCCTATTAACAGATTATGTTAGTATTGTTAATATAAGGTAAGACTAATATGTAAATAAACTGTCAAAATACAAGGAAAAAAAGAGAAGCTTAGTAGCTACACAACTCTGCTTATTTTTGTTGGTATTTGAAAGCACCAACCTCTCTAGTTCTATATTAGACTCTCTGTTATTGGTTTGTGGGATTCTTTGTCTTTAAGACTGCTCCTGCCACCTTGCTTTCACTTACTCTAATCAGACAACCTATCTGTGGACTTCTCATCTCATAGGACAAAATTATTCTTAATAAGCTTCATTCATCCCTATCCTCATCTCATGGTCATAATAGCAATGGAATAAATGCCAGGATCTGTAAGAATTTCCAAGCATTTAGGGGAGACGATCTTGCAAAGATAACATTGTTCTCAGATCTTTCTCTTGCTTTATCAGAACTTAGATTTTATTTCCTTTTTCTTTGAGATCCTGCCCATTTTTAGTGAGAGGAACTAATTTTTATATAATTTTAGCTAATATCTTTTCCAGAAAAAAATTTTAATAACTTATAAAGTAAACATTTTAGTCACCATGGAATGCAAAGAGGGAGGAAATTTTTGGCCAGGGGCCCCTTCTATTCTCCAACTATAAAACATGGAAGGTTACCTGGCTAACCTATGCACAGTGCCAGTCCTAGGTTAGAGACAGATTAATTAATAGCATGGGCAAATAAAACAGTGATTTAAGCAGCCAGGTAGTGGATTTCTGGGGTCAGATCCTGGACCTCAAGTATCCACACAATTACAAAAGCAAATTACTATATATTTATTGCATACCTGCATTTATTGTCAAGGTTGTTATACATAAATAGATATCAATACTTATTTTTCCCGCTTAAATTGCCATCACATTGCTAAATAGCAAGAACATTCAGACCAGAAAATTGAATTATTTTTTAAAAGGAAAGTTAAGTGGACAGCAGCTGCAGGATTATTACATTCCCTTGATTTATTTTTTATTTACAGATGCACATTTTCATTAGCTGGGATTTGAACAGAATGGATTTTTACAACAATAAAAGAAAAAGCAACCCAATTTGGGCTTTTATACACAGATGGGCTTCTGTCTCCTTAGACAGTTTTGAGTGTATCTTCTTCCAACACAGCCCAGATGCATCTATCTGTAAATGCTCAGCTCGCAGCCTTGAGGTAGAGGGCATAATTTCCCTCCCCAATCTGAAGAACAAATCTCAGATGTAACGTGTTTTCTGTATAGATGTAAGGAAGTCCAAGAGAGGTAGGCTGGAAATGCAAACAAAATTTTTCCCTTTCTTCCCATTATAAATTAAGGCATTTCATGCTTCTGTGATTCTTTTTTCACTTACATATCCGTATTTGCTACAATGCTTTTCTAGATGGCTTTAGGCTGTATTACTTCCTCTTGCCTTAGAAAACAATCAAATTTGTGTTGCCAGTGTCCCAGACTAAGTTTCATTTCTTTACAGTTGTTAGACTATCCTCTAAAGCTCTCAAATGTTTATTGTTTTAGATTTCTAATCACAGTGGTCATAAATAAGCACAGATTCTGAAGAGTCCTTATATGTGGTACACATTTTCACTGACCAGTCTTGTTTGTTTGGGCGCCTAAGAAATGTTTAATAATTAAATAAATTCACCCTGGATGTGGTAAAGAACTTGAAGATTTTTAATCACACAGCCCTGCCTTAGCTACGGAGGTGGTGCTGCTAAGACATCTCAGGAGCACTGGTTTAGAATTTTATTAATACTTCATTTTCTAACTCTGTTAGGGTAGCAATACAGTATCCTTTACTATTAGGAAATTGGTAGGATGTAGTGCTACTGGACTAGCCAAGATGGTAAATGGGCATCAATACAACTGATGGCAGATATCTGGAATGCTGGGTGGAGACCACAGTAGCAAGGGTCTTCGTGACTACAGGATCACAGATTGCAGAAGACATCTGCGCCCTGATCCCTGGGTTTGTCCTCTGCCTCTTTCCTATTCCATGCTAGCCCCCTAGAGGGTACAAAGGAAGCTAAAGAACCAGGCAAGTTTTAGGTAAGCCTTGCCCACTCCAGACTTTTGCCCATGTCCCTGTACCTAAACACACTAGAAAATGTGGTTGAAAAAGTAAGACAGTAACTAACATATCAGCAAAGTAACCAGCATATTTTCCCCGGTGATTTTACCACTTGCAAGCTTCCTGGCCCATTGCCTCAAGGACATTGTTTTCACTTGCCCCTGGCACGTGCCTATCCATATTTATGGATGAGTGGATTATCACTAGACAAAGACAAATTATCTTTAAATCTGAAGCTATAAAATGTTTATGTTTGTTGATTTATATTGCCCAGTTGTTCTCCCAGCAGGGTGGTTAGCAGGGTGACATAAAAATAAAACAGCATCCACCCTTTCTATGCCAAATGTAGAAAAAGAGTTAAAATGATGTTCCCAAACACAGATGGTGGCCCTCACTTTGGCAAAACTAAATGAGTAGTACACCTTCTAAACTACAGTGATGACAAAGAAAACTCAATTCTCTATCCTAAGTAAATTACACAGCTAGAAGTCACTTCCAGGTAAAGACCTGTACATCACCTTTCAATCCACCAAGGACTGTGTAACAGCTCATCTGATTCCTTGAAATCTGGAGTATCACCCTCTGTTTCAAGAACTTCAGTGGTTAAGTCCCAATTTAAACATTCCTCTTTTATCAAATCCTGTGAAAGAAATCTCTTTGAACTTTACCTCCATTTTAGATGCAATATTTGTGTAGAATTTATAGTCAGTGTTTGGTGCTTAGGTTTTATTTGTCCAATTTTTTAACTTAGCATGAGTTCTTCTGAGATTCATCTCTGCTTAGAAAGCAATAATAGAATAAAAACAAATACATAAATAAAAAGGATTTTTTTCGTAGAAATACTGACACAACCTTTAACTGGAGTGGAGGGAGTCGTGCGGCAGTAATAATAAAAGTAGCAAACGTTAGCAATCTGCTTCACAGCATGAAATAAAATATTTTAGTAAAAACATGAATACTGCTCAACTGTAATTTTCACACAGCTGTGATAAAAGGATGATAAAAATGATAAGGCATAACAATTCCTGAGTAAACATACATATAAAATGAAGTGGAGGTTCAAATCTAAAGAGTATGTTTTACTTTCAGATTCTAAACATACTATGGCTGATGCCTTGTGTTTTTTATTTTTTTAACAACTATCAATTTTGTTCACTTGTACAATTTAATGGAGGCTAGCAGCTTCCAAAACCTGTGCTGCATTAAGAGATATTCTATTCTAGCCTGTGCATTTGACATCTTGTCACTTTGTAACATTACATACCTTTGAAGAGATAGCCTATCTATTGCCTCTTGATAGGAAAAAAATAGCAAAAGCAGTACCAATGAATCTTTCCACTGGAAAAATTCATTTTCTTAAAAATAATTATGTGCCTGCCTATTAAAAATCTGAGTCTTTCCCAAAGTAATAGAATACCTCTTAAATCATTAGAACAAATGGATGTTCTTCCAACAATGAGAGCAATTATTTTTCAAAATAGAAACATTCCTTCTAGAATGTTCTACCAGATGCAATTTATTTGGGGCAAATAAATGATTTTTAAGGAGGTTAAAACATAAAATGTTCTTAGAAAAAAAGATGACTATATATTTTTACATACTATACTAGTCACTATTTCGGTAGAACAATCTGTGACCTCTCGGTCAAGACATAGTTAAAGAAACATAGATAAGAAGAAACAATCAGTTTGGAACTTACAACAAAATAACTACTCTCGCATCTACATTAAGTTTGTGAACCATTACATCTGGTAGCCACAAAACATATGAACTTGTGGCTCTCACCTTCTTTTTTTTCTTCTTCTTCTTTCTTTGCCATATTTATACTTTCTTTTTCTTTTTTTTTTTTAACTATACTTCAAGTTCTAGAGTACATGTGTACAACATGCAGGTTACATAGGTATACATGTGCCATGTTGGTTTGCTGCACCCATCAACTCGTCATTTACATTAGGTATTTCTCCTAATGCTATCCCTCCCCCAGCCCCCCACCCCCTGACAGGACCCCAGTGTGTGATGTTCCCCACCCTGTCTCCAAGTGTTCTCATTGTTCAATTCCCACCTGTGAGTGAGAACATGTGGTGTTTGGTTTTCTGTCCTTGTGATAGTTTTCTCAGAATGATGGTTTCCAGCTTTATCCATGTCCCTGAAAAGGACGTGAACTCATCCTTTTTTATGGCTGCATAGTATTCCATGGTGTATTTGTGCCATATTTTCTTAATCCAGTCTATCACTGATGGACATTTGGGTTGGTTCCAAGTCTTTGCTATTGGGAATAGTGCTGCAATAAACATACGTGTGCATGTGTCTTTATAGTAGCATGATTTATAATCCCTTGGGTATATACCCAGTAATGGGATGGCTGGGTCAAATGGTATTTCTAGTTCTAGATCTTGAGGAATCACCACACTGTCTTCTACAATGGCTGAACTAATTTACACCCCCACCAACAGTGTAAATGTGTTCCTATTTCTCCACATCCTCTCCAGCACCTGTTGTTTCCCAACTTTTTAATGATCGCCATTCCAACTGGTGTGAGGTGGTATCCCACTGTGGTTTTGATTTGCATTTCTCTGATGACCAGTGATGATGAGGATATTTTCATGTGTCTGTTGGCTGCATGAATGTCTTCTTTTGAAAAGTGTCTGTTCATATTCTTTGCCCACTTTTTGATGGGGTTGTTTTTCTCTTGTAAATTTGTTTAAATTCTTTGTAGATCCTGGATATTAGCCCTTTGTGAGATGGGTAGATTGCAAAAATTTTCTCCCGTTCTGTAAGTTGCCTGTTCACTCTGATGGTAGTTTCTTTAGCCATGTAGAAGCTCTTTAGTTTAATTAGATCCCATTTGTCAATTTTGGCTTTTGTTGCCTTGCTGTTGATATTTTATTCATGAAGTCATCGCCCATGCCTATGTCCTGAATGGTATTGCCTAGGTTTTCTTCTAGGGTTTTTATGGTTTTAGGTCTTACATTTAAGTCTTTAATCCATCTTGCGTTAATTTTTGAATAAGGTGTAAGGAAGGGAGCTCTCACCTTCTAACTGCCTTTACGCATGACCTGGCACACAGTATTTATTCACTGTTTATTTATAAACACGTAGCAAGTACCTTTATGAGACACGGTAGCTGTAGAGACCTGCCCGCCTCTATGGTTGTAGTTGAGCTACCTGTTCAACAAAGTTCTGTATTCCTATCCCACAGTGCCTAGGGAAGTGTCTTCCTAGCCAGACACTATATTTTTTAGTTTTTCTTTGCATCTAGATGTGGGCAGGTAGCTAGGAAGTAAGAAGAAGAGATATGATTCCTTCTGAGTCAACACGGTTAAGAAGCAAATATGGTCTCTCTGTTCTCTTTCCCTTATATGGCATCCTTGGAATTCACGTTTTGAAGACGGCAATGCCCCAAGATAGAAAGACCCTGAGTTTCTGCATCACCTCACAGAAGACAGCCAGAAACCACATGAAAGTGCTTTGAGAATGAGAATAAGCTTAAGTTGTGTTAAACTACAGTCATGTGCTGCATAACATTTCAGTCAACAACAGACAGCATATACAACGGTTATCCTATAAGATTATAATGGAACCAAAAAATTTATATTACCTAGTGATATTGTAGCTGTCATAACGTTGTAGTGCAATGCATTACTCACATTTGTAGCAATGCTGGTGTAAACAAACCTACTGCACTGCCAGTCATATAGAAATATAGCACATACAATTATGTACAGTACATAATACTTGAAAATGATAACAAATGACTGTTACTGGTTTATGTATTTACTATACTATACTTTTAATCATTATTTTAGAGTATACTTCTACTTCTTAAAAAAAGTTAACTATAAACAGGCTCAGGCAGGTCAGGAGGTATTCCAGAAGAAGGCATTGTTATCATAGGAGATGACAGCTCCATGTATGTTATTGCCCCTGAAAACCTTCCAGTGGGACAAGACATGGAGGTAAAAAACAGTGATATTGATGATCCTGACACTTTGAGTCTTAGGCTAATGTATGTGTTTGTGTCATTTTTGGCAGAAAAAAGTTTAGAAAGTTTTAAAACTTTAAAAAATAGAATAAGGATATGAAGAAAATATTTTTGTATAATGTGTGTTTTTTAACTAAGTTACTACAAAAGAATCAAAAAGTTACAGAATAGTTTAAAACTTATAAAATAAGACAGTAAGCTAAAATTAATTTATTATTGAAAAGAATTTATAAATGTAGTATAGCCTATGTGTACAGCATTTATAAAGTCTATAGCAGTATACAGTAATATCCTAGGCCTTCACATTCATTCACCACTCACTGACTCACCTAGAGCAACTTCCAGTCCTGCAAGCTCCATTCATAATAAGTACCCTGTACAGGTGTACCATTTTTTATCTTTTATAGTGTGTTTTTACCATGCCTTTTCTATATTATGTTTAGATAACACAAATACTTACCATTATGTTACAGCTACATATAGTGTTCCACATAGAAACATGCTGTGCAACTTTGTAGCCTAGGATCAACAGGTTATACCACATAGCCTAGGTGTATAGTAGGTTTGGGTACCATCTATTTTTGTGTTAGTATATTCTATAATGTTTGTACAACAATAAAATCACCTAACAAGCCATTTTTCAGAATATATCCCCATTGTTAAGCAATACATGACTGTATTTTAATTTTGGGATTTATCTGTTATGATAACTAACACAATCATATAAAATAATCTTGTTCTCAGAGGAACTTACTTCTAACAAAGGAGAAACCCTCCTTCAAATGTCTTTTGGAGATAAGATACAGTTATATAAAATAATGAGGTGATAAGGCAAAGAACCAAAAATTATAGCTTAAGAAATCAGCCACATAGTAAAATTAAGGAATCTGGGTTGCAAGGAAGGATGGGATCACTTAAGTCTATAGAGCTGTTAGAAAAGGCCTTATGTTGGAAGCATCCTTTTAACTTCATTTCAAAGGATGGGTAGCAGTGTAACTGTGAGAAATGAGGTCGAAAGGCATTTGATGCAGAAGGAACTGTATGACTAAGCAGGAAAGAAGTAAAGTGCAATGATTTGGGAATAGTGAATTGTCTGCCCAAAGGAGTATAGCCTGCACAGAAGTAACCATGAAATGGTTAAACAGCAACCCTCCAAGTTGCTATAGTTTAGAACTTACCGATAACCTGACATACGTATTACAAAGTCCATGGCTTTGGCACTATGGAGGGAGAAAGGTGTATTTGAGGAAGGTCATCTCACCTTCAAAGTTTTTCTCTTCTTTTCAAAAATCCAGGTACTAAAACATCTCTCTCACCACTGTAGATAATGAGAGAGTGATACAGGGACTTCAAAGATCTGAGAGGTCATAGAACAGAGAGGGGCAAGATATATTTCCAGTGAACTCTAAACTAAAAGGAAATCATTCCCCTGAAAATTGACATTTCTCAAGAAGCATCATAAAAGTGACAAATCCTCCAGTCCCCCCAAAAAAATGCATTAGATTTGTGCTATTGTCAGCAAGAATAGGGCAAATAATGTTACATTGATTGCAGAGCCTTCTTCAACTTTGTGAATGAGACTAGAACTTTTTTCTTGATATAAAGCTGTGATAAATAACCATCCTATCAGAGATGGACATGTTCTACAAACAGTGACTGAGAAATCTAGATGATAAGAGGGGATAATATGGCTAAGGAGCACTGCAACCTTATTTAAAAGGGGTTAAAAATTGAGAACAGAACCTCACTATACAATAACTATTTTTTAATATTTCCTTATGCTTAAGTGTGTAATTTAGAAAATATGTGTTTTCACTCCAAAATATGAATACATTCATTCTTTAGAATGATCCTTTCAGGTCTGTAATTGACAGCTAATTAATTATTTAATAATACCTAGAAAACACATCTGCATTACACTTTAGTTTATATGTAGAATTGTACATTTATAAACAAATATCCATGAGCAAATAACTCTGCTTCCCTGCAAAAAGTCAGGTAAGTCTTGTCTATAGAAAGAGAATATTCTCCTTTTTTAAAGGATCATCTTGGCAAAGGTGCAAAAGAGACCTGGCCAAACATAAACCAGTTCCTACTACGTTCTTTTTAAAAGTTTGAATCATATTAGTATGACTCCTTAAAAAAGGAATAGTGTTTCTTTGTTTCTGTTTGCCTTTTTAAAGACATACATAGTTTTCACACTTTTTTTTGTTGTTGTTTTTGCAAACATTAGAGGTCCTAGCGATCTGTGTTGTTTGTTCAGCTTCCCTTGGGCTACGGAAAAGTCAGAGGCTCATTTCCAAGAGAGTACTGTGTGAAAACACAGTGGAGAGAATTTGTAGAGTAAGCAAAGGAAATGACCCCAACGGTTTGTTCAACAGTTTGGCAGCAGCTTCCTATACCTGGGACTAATCATGCCAATCCTTGTTGCTGTCAAATGTGTCCTAAGCAAGTGTCCCCTCTTTTTTTTTTTTTTTTTTTTTTGCTATTATCTTGCTTCATCTTACTTTGTGCTACAATAATTTATAAGAAGAGGAGTTTCAGATAAATTTATGCTTTAAAGAAATTTTCTTTTAAATTGATGCAAATGTCAAGGGAAGACAAAATATCCCCCAACTACACAGATCAGTTTTCCTCCTTTCTCTCTTTACATACCATTCCAAAAAATCTAAAATATGCATTACTGAAGATTCTTTTGGATAAGAAAAAAAAGGAAATGTACTCTGGGCATGAACAATAATTTTTCTGAAGCCTTAATTCTTTCTAAAATGGAAAACTATTGGAAAACTAACCTGCATGGTTCTAAGAACATTTTCCACAAAAAAAAAATAATAATTCAATTCAAAGATCTAAACCTGAGTAGAATTTATGGTGATTGCTCTTAGTCTACATGCTTACCTGGGTTTTCTCTTCAGAAAAGCTATACTTTACTTCATATCGTAATCTTTTCTTTTTAACTTGGCAACCTCATTTTCTATCTTCTCACCTTCTTACACTCCAGCAATGACGACCTACTTTAATTCATTTTAACATACCCTGGTGTTTCATGGCCCCCATCAATTTGCTCATTCTGTTTGCTTTAGGTATTATAGAATGTGTCTTTCTTCCTTTGTTCACTTGTTGAACTCCTATTCATCTTCCAAACCCTTTGTGCCAGTCAAGGTTCAATTTAAGAAATAAAAGTCAGCTGGATATGCCAGACAGAAAGGCATTTAATACGAGGCATGAAGTGCCAACAAAACTGTTGAAAGGACTAGAGGAGCACAGGTCTGGGGCCACCAAAAAGTTTTCAAGTCACATGGCTACCTATGTCAGAGTTATTCCACAGCCAAGGCTGGCAGTGAAAAAAGGAGTCTATGCATTGCCATATATATATATATGTTTACTGTATATATAAATAGTATACAGTACACTGTATATATATTTATATATAGTATACAGTATACTGTATATATATATACACAGTATACAGTATACTGTATATATTCAAATATATACAGTATACTGTATACTGTATATGATAAATATATATAGTATACAGTATACAGTATACTGTATATATAAATATATATGTATACAGTATACTGTATATATAAATATATATAGTATACAGTATACTATATATAAATATATATATAAATATATATAGTATACAGTATACTGTATATAAATATATATATAAATATATATAGTATACAGTATACTATATATAAATATATATAAATATATATAGTATACAGTATACTGTATATAAATATATATAAATATATATAGTATACAGTATACTATATATAAATATATATAGCATACAGTATACTGTATATATAAATATATATAGTATACAGTATACTGTATATATAAATATATATAGTATACAGTATACTGTATACTAAATATATATATGCAGTATACTGTATACTATATAAATATATATATTATATATACTGCGTATATACAGTATATATATACTGTGTATATACAGTATACTGTATATATAAAAATATATACAGTACACAGTATACTGTATATATAAAAATATATACAGTACACAGTATACTGTATATAAAAATATATACAGTACACAGTATACTGTATATATAAATATATACAGTACACAGAATACTGTATATATAAATATATACAGTACACAGTATACTGTGTATATATAAATATATACAGTACACAGTATACTGTGTATATATAAATATATACGGTATACAGTATACTGTATATATATAAATATATACAGTATACTGTATATATATAAATATATACAGTACACAGTATACTGTATATATAAATATACAGTATTTATATATTTATATATTTAAATATTTATATATATACAGTATACTGTGTACTGTATATATTTATATATACAGTATACTGTGTACTGTATATATTTATATATACAGTATACTGTGTACTGTATATATTTATATATACAGTATACTGTGTACTGTATATATTTATATATACAGTATACTGTGTACTGTATATATTTATATATACAGTATACTGTGTACTGTATATATTTATATATACAGTATACTGTGTACTGTATATATTTATATATACAGTATACTGTGTACTGTATATATTTATATATACAGTATACTGTGTACTGTATATATTTATATATACAGTATACTGTGTACTGTATATATTTATATATACAGTATACTGTGTACTGTATATATTTATATATACAGTATACTGTGTACTGTATATATTCTATATATACAGTATACTGTGTACTGTATATATTCTATATATACAGTATACTGTGTACTGTATATATTTTTATATATACAGTATACTGTATATACACAGTATATTTATACTGTATATACACAGTATATATAATATATTTATATAGTATACAGTATACTGTATATATATTTAGTATACAGTATACTGTATACAATATATATTTATATATATACAGTATACTGTATACTATATATATTTATATATATACAGTATACTGTATACTATATATATTTATATATATACAGTATACTGTATACTATATATATTTATATATATACAGTATACTGTATACTATATATTTATATATATACAGTATACTGTATACTATATATATTTATATATACAGTATACTGTATACTATATATATTTATATATATACAGTATACTGTATACTATATATATAAATATATATATATTTGCTATATCATATGCTGTATATTTGCTGTATCATATGCCTCAACTGCTATCACTACTAAAGGAAAAATGAACTCTACCTCCCTCCTGCCTTGCAAATTTTGCACCACAGCCTCTCATTACAGTTATTAGCCTTCCAACCCCAAGGTGTAGGGACACTGAAGAGAAGGAAATAGGTGCTTCTTGCCAAAGATAATATCTAAGACTCCATAGCTCAAGCCTCATATCCCATCCTCAAGCCTCTCTCTGGACCTTCCACCCCCAAATAATCTTGCTTTATCATTCCCTTCACTATATCACCTCTATTCTTTATTAAACATATTCTTCTATTATCTTAGCAGTCCCACAATATTGCAATATAGTATTTATAGATATGTCTACACTTTATAGACCACAAGGTATCTAAGACAAGTCTCAATCAATTTAGAAGTTTATTTTGTCAAGGTTAAGGACATGCTGGTGACACAGCCTCAGGAGGTCCTGATAATATGTGCCCAGGGTGGTTGGATGACAGCTTGATTTTATACATTTTAGGGAAACATAAGACACCAATCAATACATGTAAGATGTACATTGGTTCAGTCCAGAAAGGTAGGACAACTCGAAGCAGAGGGAGGCTGCAGGGAGCTTCCAGGTCATAGGAAGATTCAAAGATTTTCTGATTGGCAATTAGTTAAAAGTTATTACCTAAACACCTGAAATCAATAGAAAGGAATGTCTGGGTTAAGATAAGGTGTTGTGGAGACCAAGGTTTCATCATTCAGATGAAACCTCTAGGAAGCAGACTTCAAATCTCTTATCACACCTAAAAAGATGTCAGACTCTTAGTTAATTCTTTCCTGGATCAGGGAGAAAACTTGGAAAGGAAGGAAGATTCTCTAAAGAATGTAGATTTTCCCCACAGAGACAGCTTTGCAGGACCATTATAAAATATGTCAAAGAAATATATTTTGGGGTAAAATACTTTGATTTCTTTCAGGGCCTGCTATCCATTGTGTGATGCTATACTAGAGTCAGGCTGGAATTATTTGGTGTCTTATTGCTGTTTTGTCAGTCTTGAGATTTCTGTTTGAATGTTAATCCTGGTAAGCTGTGCCTGAATTGCAAATGGAGAGCAATATAATAAAGTGTGTCCAACCCCTGCTTCCCATCATGCTCTGAACTAGTTTTTCAGGTTAACTTTGGAATGCCCTTGGCTGAGGAAATGGTCCATCGGTCAGCTTCGGGGTGCTTAGAATTTTATTTTTGGTTCACAAATACATGTGTTTATCATTTTATTCATCCTTGTTTAATCTTCAGTGCCTAGCATAGACTCTGAACATAATATATTTTATACATTTTATTTCACCAAATTTTATTAAATATCACTTTAATTTGCAAAAGAATTACTAACTTTGAAAATTGAAATTTTCTGTTTCAATATCCTCTTTCAGTAGATTTGAAAAATTTGGAGTTGGGAAGTAGTGACATTCAACTCAACTGAAATTTCAGTAAATTCTCCTTTTCTTAGAAGAATAATAGGATACTATTCAATTAAAAATATGAAATTTGGGGGTTCTTTGGTTCTAATAGATTATTTCCTTAATGTATTCTCCAGTGATCAATTTGCTCTTCTCAATTGGAAATTAAAAAACGAGGTATGTTATTGCACTTATTTAAATTATAGTTCATTTTTAATTGTGTTAAATAACCTCTGGGCATGCTTATAAGGCTCACGAGTAAGAATACAGCAAGCAATTGGAATTTCTTTAAAAAAAAAAAATAGACCAAGTACCCATGCCCATGGAGCCTTGCTCACTGCTAGCACAGCAGTCCAATATTCAACTGCAAGGCAGGAGTGAGGCTAGAGGAGAGGCATCCGCCATTGCTGAGGCTTGACTAGGTAAACAAAGCAGCCAGGAAGCTCGAACTGGGTGGAGCCCACCGAAGCTCAAGGAGGCCTGCCTGCCTCTGTAGACTCCACCTCTGGGGGCAGGGCATTAGCGCAACAAAAGGCAGCAGAAACTTCTGCAGACTTAAACGTCCGGTCTGACAGCTTTGAAGAGAGTAGTGGCTCTCCCAGCATGGAGTTTGAGATCTGAGAATGGACAGACTGCCTCAAGTGGGTCCCCAACCCCCGGGTAGCCTAACTGGGAGACGCCTCCCAGTAGGGGCCAACTGACACTTCATACAGCCGGGTGCCCCTCTGAGACGAAGCTTCCAGAGGAAGGATCAGGCAGCAACATTTGCTGTTCTGCAACCTCCACTGGTGATACCCAGGCAAACAGGGTCTGGAGTGGACCTCCAGCAAACTCCAACAGACCTGCAGGGAGTTTATTAGGGACCTGACTGTTAGAAGCAAAACTAACAAACAAAAAGGAATAGCATCAACATCAACAAAAAGGACATCCATGCCAAAACCCCATGTGGAGGTCACCATCATCAAAGACCAAAGGTAGATAAAACCACAAAGATGGGGAGAAACCAAAGCAGAAAAGCTGAAAACTCTAAAAATCAGAATGCCTCTTCTCCTCCAAAGGAACACAGCTCCTCGCCAGCAATGGAACAAAGCTAGATGGAGAATGACTTTGACAAGTTGACAGTGTAGGCTTCAAAAGAACAGTGATAACAAACTTCTCCGAGCTAAAGAAGGATGTTCGAACCCATTGCAAAGAAGCTAAAAACCTTGAAAAAAGATTAGACGAATGGCTAACTAGAATAAACAGCATAGAGAAGACCTTAAATGACCTGATGGAGTTGAAAACCATGGAACGAGAACTACGTGACACATGCACAAGCTTTAACAGCCGATTCGATCAAGTGGAAGAAAGGGTATCAGTGATTAAAGATAAAATTAATGAAATGAAGTGACACGAGAAGTTTAGAGAAAAAAGAGTAAAAAGAAATGAACAAAGCCTCCAAGAAATATGGGACTATGTGAAAACACCAAATCTAGATCTGATTGGTGTACCTGAAACTGACAGGGAGAATGGAACCAAGTTGGAAAACACTCTGCAGGATATCATCCAGGAGAACTACCCAACCTAGCAAGGCAGGCCAACATTCAAATTCAGGAAATACAGAGAACACCACAAAGATACTCCTCGAGAAGAGCAACCCCAAGACACATAACTGTCAGATTCACCAAGGTTGAAATGGAGGAAAAAATGTTAAGGGCAGCCAGACAGAAAGGTCAGGTTACCCACAAAGGGAAGCCCATCAGACTAACAGCTGATCTCTCAGCAGAAACTCTACAAGCCAGAAGAGAGTGGGGGCCAATATTCAACATTCTTAAAGAAAAGAATTTTCAACCCAGAATTTCATATCCAGCCAAAGTAAGCTTCATAAGTAAAGGAGAAATAAAATCCTTTACAGATAGGCAAATGCTGAGAGATGCTGTCACCACCAGGCCTGCCTTATAAGAGCTCCTGAAGGAAGCACTAAATATGGAAAGGAACAACCAGTACCAGCCACTGCAAAAACATGCCAAATTGTAAAGACCATCAAGGCTAGGAAGAAACTGCATCAACTAATGAGCAAAATAACCAGCTAACATCATAATGACGGGAGCAAATTCACACATAACAATATTAACCTTAAATGTAAATGGGCTAAAAGCTCCAATTAAAAGACACAGATTGGCAAATTGGATAAACAGTCAAGACCCATCAGCGTGCTATATTCAGTAGACCCATCTCACGTGCAGAGACACACATAGGCTCAAAATAAAGTGATGGAGGAAGATCTACCAAGCAAACAGGAAGCAAAAAAAAGGCAGGGGTTGCAATCCTAGTCTCTAATAAAACAGACTTTAAACCAACAAAGATCAAAAGAGACAAAGAAGACCATCACGTAATGGTAAAGGGATGATTTCAACAAGAAGAGCTAACTATCCTAAATACATACGCTCCCAACACAGGAGCACCCAGATTCATAAAACAGGTCCTCAGAGACCTACGAAGAGACTTAGATTCCCACACAATAATAATGAGAGACTTTGACACCTCATTGTCAATATTAGAAAGATCAATGAGACAGAAAGTTAACAAGGATATCCAGGAATTGAACTCAGCTCTGCACCAACCAGACCTAATAGACATCTACAGAACTCTCCACCCCAAATCAATGGAATATACATTCTTCTCAGCACCACATCGCACTTATCTCAAAACTGACCACATAGTTGGAAGGAAAGCACTCCTCAGCAAATGTAGAAGAACAGAAATTACAACGAACTGTCTCTCAGACCACAGTGCAATCAAATTAGAACTCAGGATTAACACACTCACTCAAAATCACTCAACTACATGGAAACTGAATAACCTGCTCCTGAATGACTACTGGGTAAATAACAAAATGAAGGCAGAAATAAAGATGTTCTTTG
The DNA here is from genome assembly GCF_029281585.2 of Gorilla gorilla gorilla. Lineage (NCBI taxonomy): Eukaryota > Metazoa > Chordata > Mammalia > Primates > Hominidae > Gorilla > Gorilla gorilla. The sequence continues at coordinate 98,720,608 of NC_073230.2, read as the reverse complement.
AAACCAATGAGAACAAAGACACAACATACCAGAATCTCTGGGACACATTTAAAGCAGTGTGTAGTGGGAAATTTATAGCACTAAATGCCCACAAGAGAGAGCAGGAAAGATCTAAAATTGACACCCAAACATCACAATTAAAAGAACTAGAGAAGCAAGAGCAAACACATTCAAAAGCTAGCAGAAGGCAAGAAATAACTAAGATCAGAACAGAACTCAAGGAGATAGAGACACAAAAAACCCTTCAAAAAATCAATGAATCCAGGAGCTGATTTTTTGAAAAGATCAGCAAAACTGATAGACCGCTAGCAAGACTAATAAAGAAGAAAAGAGAGAAGAATCAAATAGATGCAATAAAAAATGATAAAGGAGATATCACCACCGATCCCACAGAAATACAAACCACCATCGGAGAATACTAGAAACACCTTACGCAAATAAAATAGAAAATCTAGAAGAAACGAATAAATTCCTGGACACATACACCCTCCCAAGACTAAACCAGGAAGCAGTTGAATCCCTGAATAGACCAATAACAGGCTCTGAAATTGAGGCAATAATTAATAGCCTACCAAGCAAAAAAAAGTCCAGGACCAGACAGATTCACAGCCGAATTGTACCAGAGGTACGAAGAGGAGATGGTACCATTCCTTCTGAAACTATTCCAATCAATAGAAAAAGAGGGAATCCTCCCTAACTCATTTTATGAGGCTAGCATCATCCTGATACCAAAGCCTGGCAGAGACACAACAAAAAAAGAGAATTTTAGACCAATATCCCTGATGAACATCGATGCAAAAATCCTCAATAAAATACTGGCCAAACTAATCCAGCAGCACATCAAAAAGCTTATCCACCATGATAAAGTTGGCTTCATCCCTGGGATGCAAGGCTGGTTCAACATACCCAAATCAATAAACATAATCCATCACATAAACACAACCAAGGACAAAAACCACATGATTATCTCAAAAGATGCAGAAAGGGCCTTTGACAAAATTCAACAGCCCCTCATGCTAAAAACTCTCAAGAAACTAGGTATTGATGGGCTGTTTCTCAAAATAATAACAGCTATTTATGACAAACCCACAGCCAATATCATACTGAATGGGCAAAAACTGGAAGCATTCCCTTTGAAAACTGGCACAAGACAGGGATGCCCTCTCTCACCACTCCTATTCAACATAGTGTTGGAAGTTCTGGCCAGGGCAATCAGGCAGGAGAAAGAAATAAAGAGTATTCAATTAGGAAAAGAGGAAATCAAATTATCCCTGTTTGCAGATGACATGATTATATATTTAGAAAACCCCATCATCTCAGCCCAAAATCTCCTTAATCTGATAAGCAGCTTCAGCAAAGTCTCAGGATACAAAATCAATGTGCAAAAATCACAAGCATTCCTATACGCCAATAATAGACAAACAGAGAGCCAAATCATGAGTGAATTCCCATTCACGATTGCTTCAAGGAGAATAAAATACCTAGGAATCCAATTTACAAGGGACGTGAAGGACCTCTTCAAGGAGAACTACGAACCACTGCTCAGTGAAATAAAACAGGATACAAACAAATGGAAAAACATTCCATACTCATGGATAGGAAGAATTAATATCGTGAAAATGGCCATACTGCCCAAGGTAATTTATAGATTCAATGCCGTCCGCATCAAGCTACCAATGACTTTCTTCACAGAATTGGAAAAAACTAAAGTTCATATGGAATCAAAAAAGAGCCTGCATTGCCAAGACAATCCTAAGCAAAAAGAACAAAGCTGGAGGTATCACGCTACCTAACTTCAGGCTATACTACAAGGCTACAGTAACCAAAACAGCATCGTACTGGTACCCAAACAGAGATATAGACCAATGGAACAGAACGGAGCTCTCAGAAATAATACCATACATCTACAATCATCTGATCTTTGACAAACCTGACAAAAACAAGAAATAAGGAAAGGATTTCCTATTTAATAAATGGTGCTGGGAAAACTGGCTAGCCATATGTAGAAAGTAGAAACTGGATCCTTCCTTACACCTTATTCAAAAATTAATTCAAGATGGATTAAAGACTTAAATGTTAATCCTAAAACCATAAAAACCCTAGAAGAAAACCTAGGCAATACCATTCAGGACATAGGCATGGGCAATGACTTCATGACTAAAACACCAAAAGCATGGCAACAAAAGCCAAAATAGACTAATGGGATCTAATTAAACTAAAGAGCTTCTGCACAGCAAAAGAAACTACCATCAGAGTGAACAGGCAACCTACAGAATGGGAGAAAATTTTTGCAATCTACTCACCTGACAAAGAGCTAATATCCAGGATCTGCAAATAACTTAAACAAATGTACAGGAAAAAATTCAAACAACCCCATCAAAAAGTGGGCAAAGGATATAAACAGACACTTCTCAGAAGAAGACATTTATGCAGCCAACAGACACATGAAAAAATGCTCATCATCACTGGCCATCAGCAAAATGCAAATCAAAACCACAGTGGGATACCATCTCACACCAGTTAGAATGGCAATCCTTAGAAAGTCAGGAAACAACAGGTGCTGGAGAGGATGTGGAGAAATAGGAACACTTTTACACTGTTGGTGGGACTGTAAACTAGTTCAACCATTGTGGAAGACAGTGTGGTGATTCCTCAAGGATCTAGAACTAGAAATAAATACCATTTGACCCAGTGATCCCATTACTGGGTATATACTCAAAGGATTATAAATCATGCTGCTATAAAAACACATGCACACATATGTTTATTGCAGCACTATTCCCAATAGCAAAGACTCGGAACCAACCCAAATGTCCATCAGTGATAGACTGGATTAAGAAAATGTGGCATATATACACCATGGAATACTACACAGCCATAAAAAAGGATGAGCTCATGTCCTTTGCAGGGACATGGATGAAGCTGGAAACCATAATTCTCAGCAAACTATCACAAGGACAGAAAACCAAACACCAAATGTTCTCACTCATAGGTGGAAATTGAACAATGAGAACATTTGGACACAGGGTGGGGAACATCACACACCAGGGCCTGACGTGAGGTAGGGGGAGGGGGGAGGGATAGCATTAGGAGAAATACCTAATGTAAATGAAGAGTTAATGGGTGCATCACACCAACATGGCACATGTATACATATGTAACAAACCTGCACATTGTGCACATGTGCCCTAGAACTTAAAGTATAATAAAAAAATAAAAAAGACTAAGTATCAAAAGAATGTTCAAATAAGGTTCAGAATATAATTTTATGTTCACTCACAATAATTTCTTCACTCAAGTATGGTAGACAGATAAAAAATATCTATACGTAGCCTTTCTCATCCCTGGAGTGGGGCTGATCTACTTTTTCAAACCAAACTAGGCATGGTCCTGTGATTCTAAACCATGAAGTTATATATTTTTTAAATATCCATAGACATGTAATATTCCTCCGGACTCCATGCAAACACCAGTTGTCCACCAGAGACTTGATTAGAGGGAAAACTAGTATTTAATAAAACTAGCAATAAATTTTTAAATACTAAACTAGAAGTGTTTTGTGTATAATTATACCACAAACTAAGGGATTATTATATAGCTAAAGGTAGATTTACTTTCAGTTTCACATAAATTCTGTAATAAGAATCAAAAGTAAAATTAGACTATACTAGAGAAAAATCAGAAGCAGGCATTGCAATAATCAGTACAGAAATTAACTGCAGAAGATATAGCTTTCATCATCAGCTTTCAAGATACTTTTAAGTGTTTCTCTTGACCTTTAAAATGAAGTACCTGAGTTATAATACTTGTGCTGAGAATATCAAAGAATCAGAATTCAGCAATAATATGGACTGAATGTTTGTGCCCCTCAAAATTCATATGTTGAAGCCCTGACTGTCAGTGTGGCTGTACTTGAAAATGGGGCCTCTAAGGAACTAATTAAGGTTAAATGAGATAATGAGATTGGGGCCTTGATTCAGTACGATTAATGTCCTTATTAAGTAGAGACACTAGAGAATGCTCGTGTGCTCTCTCTCTCTCTCTCTCCCTCCCTGCCTCACTCCCTCCCTCTCTCTCTTTTTCTGCACACAGAGGATAGGACATGTGCAGACAGTGAGGAAGTGGCCATCTGCAAGCCAGGAAGACAGCCTTCACCAGAAACTGATCATGCTGTCACCCTAATCTTGGACTTCCAGCCTCCAGAAATGTAATAACAATAATTTGTTGTTTAAGCCACCCAATCTATGGTATTTTGTCATGGCAACCAGAGCAGAATAATACAATCATCAAGACTGCCAACAATCTTCTAGGATCCTTTTCCTGCTCATACTCCCTACCCCTACATACACACATATAATGATTTCACCAAAAAGCTGATGGCTTAGCAAGCAGCATATGGAAAGGGGGTGGCCAAAAAAGTATTAAGATTCTTATGTATTACTATCAAGGAAAATTTCATGCATACACTTTTTTGCTCCTCTGAGATCTCTTCCACTTAAAGTTACTACTGATATAAATATATAGATAAAATTAATGTTATACTCATTATGTATCATAAGAATGTTGAGGTAAGGCCATCAGAGTGTGATTTAGCCACCTAGGGAAACCCTGAGCCAGCTTTTGTTGGTATATCACTAAATGGCAATAATAGAAAGGGGATTCTGAGGTCCTCATTCTCCCTTATGAGAACACAAATCCTACTATATATTACTGTGGTAATTATTTGTTGTATATAATGTGTTTAAAAAATTCTAAATTTTGGCAATATAATTGACAATATAAATCAATGTATTTCAAGTCATTGAAATACAAGCTAAATTTAAGAGGTAGAAACACTATCACAATCAAATTAATACTTGGAAGACACTAGATCCATTATTTCCAGGAAAAGGGATAATTTTGGTACAACTAATAAAAGGTATATCCCAAATAAATTGGTTTTTCAGCCTACTTACAATCTACTTTCTTCCAAATTGTTAACTTATAAAGACTTCTTCTAGCTGTAAGCGAGAAACGAAAGCCAAAAACTCTAAATTCCTACTCTTGTGATCTTGAGGCTAAGACTCTGAAAACTACTTTTGTCCTCTGTCAGATGGCCTTTTGCTAGGAGCAGCCAGGAGGGGGCACAGGAAAATCCCTGGGAGGCAGGGAAGGGGAGGAAAGAGTTCTTACTTCCTGTTCCTGTCTTCCTTGCAGAATGCTAGCTCTGCACTCCAACAGCACCCATTTGCATTCTTAGAACTAGTTTCATTGCCCTCTTCTCTGAAAGATTCATAGTAGCCAGGGCATGACTGCTGTCAATCTGAGCCCCAACTTACAGAGTCTGTACTCTTCTAAATTTTAAAATCCCTAACCTCTTCCTTTTGTGCTTCTGGCCCTGGAGATGGTAGCTACTCCTTGCTGTTCTTGCTGGGCTTTCCGGTTTTGTTCTTTCAGCCTTATTTAAGATTATGTTCCCATTGTTGAAATACCTAGTGTGCTTCCTGTTTTCCTGACTGGACTTTCACCAATACATATATGAAAAAATTATCTTTAAATTTTAGGAAGGAGAACCCAAGTAAAACTATTTAAAATTCTACATAGATCTTCCAAAATTGAAAACCATTTCAAATACAAATGGATTTCATATATCTATATATATACACACACATATATCTGTGTGTGTGTGTTTATGTGTGTGTGTGAATTTTATATATACATATGTGAATTATACATATATGAGTATATATATATGAGTATATATACACACACACACACATATATATACACACACATATGAATGAAAGACTACTTTCCTTTAGAAGTACTTTGCCTACATGGTACAAATAAGCATAGGTTTGGGGATTTTACATACAGAAATAGAATTATGCCATATATTTTGTTCTGCACACAAAACAGTTGTGTAATGACACCCTAAAAAGTGAGAGTGAGAGCAAAGATGACCTTCACTTTTCACTTTTGACATTGATTAGGTTTTTTATACTGAGCATTTTACAGTTGCAATTAATTTTTTAAGATTTGTGCTGTTGAAGCAAACAATTTTCTGCTGTTTTACAGGTTATTGATAGGATCACCAGCCCTGTCCTTTTAATTGCCTAACACAGTCTTAGGTAGCCTACAGCAGGCACACATTAAATGACCAATAGTGGCTTCAAGTTTCTCCTCTCTAACTTGGCAAAAACGATTAACCATTATGGTTCAAGCCATGTATGTACACTCTAGTCCAGGTTTTCTCGTGTTGAATATCCATGCCTTTGTAAGCATAACACAATTCATGCTTCAGTATAACACTGGGGTCATCTTTACAGAACACAGATCATGTTACAGACATCTTTACAGATCATCTTTACAGACACAGATCAGTCACCAAAAGTGACTTCAAACTAAAATGTCTATTTGTATTTCTCAAACATGGTGGAAAAGAAAAATGGTCCTAGTGACATTTTTTATCACCGTTTTCTTCTTCTTTCACCCCTGCTATGACATTATGTTTGTGCTCCCAAGCTACACCCCTCAAATCCTCCTCACACCTCACAACAAAAACAAAAACAAAACCAAAATCCTTCCAGCAATTTCTAGTTTATCTTTTCTTTTTGATCTTGCATCACAAAATCTCAGATATTAATCTGTCCAATATAACACATTTTGGACAGCCTAGGAGAGGAAGAGTTTGAGTAGGTCAGACCAGAATTCTTTTGAGTAGGGAGGAGGAATTTAAGGAACTGACAGCAGGTAACTGATATCCGCCCAGGCTGTGTAGGCTGCATGGTACTATAGCTTTCCCTCCCTGTAGATTCAGGGCTCCAAATGTATCCTTTACGACAGTGATGTCCTCTTTGCAGAACTAACATTTTTCTAACGCTAACAAGACAGGATGGGGATTTTGAACTTGTTAAGTTACATCTATTTATAGTGGCAGCTTCCATTTGAGGCTCCCTGGTACCTCCCATGTGTGAGGCTCTGTGGTACCTTCATGCACTACTATGACATTTTTCATTCTTCCCAAGCAATAAGTCACTAGAGTTATTATTTATTCATTTCCAACTCAGTATCCTAGAAGTTATGTAAGTGCAAATAAACATGGACTAAGAATCAGGAGCAATATAATTCATAATTTGTCAAAAAATTCATAGTTGTGATAAATGTAATATTTTTGTTCAGTTTCACTACCAAGAATAAGGAAAAATGCCTCTTCTACCACTTTTTAACTAATATATGTGAATTATATAAAATATGTACAATAATAGGAACGTAGTACATGTACATTAGGTAGCCCCTGATTTCTTGCTTGAAATATAAAGTATATGAAGTTTAAAGCACTGGTAGAAATAGTAACATTTATAGTTGTTAAGGAGAAATAAGAAACATCATTCCCAAGAGAAATGAGCATGTCAAATAACCAAGGAGGAAAGGAGGGAAATTATTACAGCAAGGAAAGGGGAGAAATAGCAGAAACTGCAATGCTGAATGCAAAGATGCCTATAAGTACTGAGGAATGGGATCTAATGTCAATGAATTCATCTGCCCACCCTAGCTAGTATTGCCAGAGCATGAGATTTAATCAGTTTTTGGCATTTTACCATTGGCCTTCTACTGAATTAACAATAGAAAACTCTTATCTCAAAACAGATTAAAATACTAATTTGTATACAAATCGTAACTATAAAAGTCTATTATACCATCTTCAAATTCTGACACTGGATCTCTCCATTTAAGAAAGAAAAACAAAATACATCACAGTTCCATTTGATAATCTCACACATTGGGTAATTTTTCTTTTATTTTCATTGGTTTTGTTTTAATGTGAAAATCCCTCACAAAAAATAATCATAGGATGCTGTCCAGGTTTATTTTAGTGCTCTGGGAAAAGATGAATAGCCAACCTATAATAACACTTGTTCAAGGCCTAGTAATCACTACAAATGCTCTGGCCTAGTTGGGAAGGCCACCTCAATCCTTATCATTGCTTACAGACAGCAGTAAAGCACAAAAACACTGCTGAGTAATAGCTGGTGACCTCATCACTCTTTCCTACAGAATGTTGTCCTTTATCAGTGTCAGTCTCAAATCAATCGATTACAATACAGCGCTGGTTATAAAACCCCACTTGCCTTCTGCTTCAATGTAATACAACCATTCTGTTTGTTTGCTCCTCAACCTCAATTTGCAGGAAAGGAATTGCAAAGATCAATTGGAAACCTCAACTTATGCACAACTACTTGGAAATCATTTTTTTATATTGATGTAGTGTCAATGAAAATGAAAGTGAAAAATACTACTCACTTGAGGGAAAAAAAAGAAATACTCTCAAGAGCTATGTTCAAGTACAATACAAAGGTTGAGTGATTAGAATTATTCTGTGGGTAACCTGAGTGATAGTGGAAGAATACTAATATGTTGGGCCTCGGGGAAGTGTTAGCCTAATAATCTCTGCCTTCTCTTACAGTGCATGAGTGCAAGACTCTTATTCTGAAAAAGAAAAATAAAGTACTGAGAGATGTTTAATGCCAGTAAGAGACAATAATGGTACTTAGAAATTTAACAAGCCAAAGACAAATCCAGCACTTAAAATTTATCCCAAGCAATAACTATAAATTAGTTAAAAAGATACCACCAAAGTTCTAGATCCATGTCAGAGGAGTACAAAAGAAAGAATATCTCAGTACCTAATTGCCACTAGATCTCTAATTGCCTCTAAACCTCTTCCTTAACTCTTACTGCAGTCTATACCACAGCTTTAGGGTCCTGTTGGGTAGTATCAGCATTATCTTCCTAGGACTGATTCTGAAACAGCTACATTTTATATAGGAGCCCCCTATATATGGATATCACTAAAGAACACCACACCTCTCTGGTTAAATTTGAAAGGATCCCTTTATTCATTTTGTATGTTATCAAACAAATAGAAGAACATTCATTCCGGGACACTGTAGCCAGCATGGGAAAACACCGCAATTGAGCAGTATACCATGGCAGACAAATTTTTGAAATCTGAATTTTTGTTTCTTCCTATCTTTTTCCTTTTCCCTTCCCCGACCGAAAAGAAAGTGGACCCTGTGCTTCTTTGCTTCAGGGAAAGGTATGGGATGTGGATTCCTTGAAGAAAGTAGGACCCCATGGAACCAAAAAGAAACCTGAAGAAAAAGACAGAACTTTCTCTGAATTAACAAAAAAAAAAAAAAAGGCTCTACAAACTGAGAAAGACAAAGTCTGTGGATGTCTTCAGTGATGGGGACTTGTTTCCCGCTCACTAAAAATGTGGCAGGACCTCAGAAGAAACAGCAGTAGAGAAGCAGTAGAGAAGCAGTAGAGAGCAGTAGAGAAGCAGTAGAGAAGTGGCTACAAGGGCAGGAAGGAGGACTAGGCAGATGGGACTAACAGGTCCTCCATCAGCACTCATGTGAAAAGCTAACATAATCACAATTATCCTCATAACACCTTTAAATGCTCATTAAGTACAACCTACAAACATATAATCTCTCAGGAAATTCAAGTCAGCCAGCTTTCCTCCAACACTGGAACAGATCATATTTCTTCCACTGAACCCCAGATCAAGTACCTGGATTATGGTAAAGGGTGATGTGCAAAAAAACACCCATCAGAAGTGCACTCAGTTTAGCTAGATGCTTACTGAAAATGAATGATGGAGCAGATACAAAGCTTCCACTTCAGGTTCACTCCTGACTGTTACCTTCTTGAATACCCTACAAATAGAAAGAATTCCCTGATTGATTTTTCTCACTTTTTTTTTTAACAGAGTTGAATTTCACTGGATTGCATGAAAGAATTCAACTAGATTAAAAGATAAATACATTAAGCAGGAACTTCCATGAGGAGAGTTTCCTGAATAACCTGTTATTACGTGGTTATCATGTGATGTGCAAAATCATTGGTCATGTTTCTGTTCTGAAAGTAGAATGGAGAGTTGAGAATTTGGAAATGCTTACTTCTCAAAGACACAGTGTGTTTTGTTCAAAAGGGAATTAGCTTTAGTGCTAACTCGACTTAGGGTGAAGTGAAAGACTTCAGTTTGCCTGTGTGCTATGTGTACTGATCTCAGGCAAGTTACTGAATCTCTTTATTCCTCAATTACTTCATCTATGACAATGTAATAAGTTGGGGAGTGGGGGAATAAATAATAAATTTGAAAATACAAACAAACTATATGCCATAGCCTAGTCGCTGGAATGCAGCTATTGTTGGTTTGTTTCTCCATGTTACTCTCCTCTCAAACCTTATTTCTTATTCTACCATTGCCATTCTTCTTTTATTGAAATTCAGAGAATGTCATTTTAATTTTCTAATGTTTGCTATAATGCTTGCAATGGCTTAGGCTTCATGTAAAATTTACAAAATCTTGTTATATTTTCGCATCTTCTTACAGCTAAAATTTTAATTCATTTTCTTCAAAAACTTCAATACTTCTTAGCTGTTAGCTATAAAGCAAATAAAAGACGGACAGAATAAAGCAATTTAATAAAAATTGGATTTGCCTTTTTAAAAGAAAGGTTTTAATCTTCCTAAATTGGCCCTTTGATGTAGATAATTTTCAAAAGTGGGACAACTTAATAGATTAAAAGTTCATGTTAAAGTCTTTCCTCGGAGTAATCAAGATTCGGTAACCCTTTAGAACTAGAATCATTAAAAACAGCAAAGAGGAGTTATTAGATGTGAAAGATCAAGATTTTCAATAAGCATGGTAGACCTGCAAATTTTAGCAAGCTGAAGATAACATTTTCACTGCACATTTCTTTAAAAGAAGATAAAGAGCATTGAATCAATATATCAGTGAAGAGATTATTATTTTGTACAAGCTGAAGGTTGCTACAGGTCATTCCCAGTAAAGCAAACAGAATTTGTTAATTTAATCCAACAGACTTGGCAGTGAGACCAAACAGGAATTTAATCAGCAAGAGAAGGTGGTAAGCATCTCTAAAAATTGAGTGATCGCTGTGCAAACAGTAAATATCATTATGGAAGGGTGAGGAAATAAAAAGAGTGTTCCTTTCATGATTTTCATCAAGCTCATCAAATATAATAAATGTTTCCAAATAAACCATTTCTAGGACTGCAACAGTGACTTAATGTTACTTGTGCTAGAAAATTAAAAATTATAGTTTTCCAGTCCCTCACCTTTCCTAAATAGTTTTCTTAAAAACTGCAAGGTTATAAAATGAACAATTAAGTGTCTTATATGCTAAGTAAAAACAGTAAATGACATTTTAGACTTTCTCCTCTCAACAAAATGTGCCAGTTCTCTGATGCCAACTTGAAGGCCTTTGGTACAAAGACTAACACAGAGACAAGGCTAAGATGTATAAGGTTAACATTAGCTATTTAGTTCTATAGTAATTGCTCTAACCATCAAAATTAAGAGTATTTTTATTTTTATTTTTTTGAGACAGAGTCTCATTCTGTCACCCAGGCTGGGGTGCAGTGGGGAAATCTAGGCTCACTGCAACCTCCATCTCCCGGGTTCAAGCAATTCTCCTGCCTTAGCCTCCCAAGTAGCCAGGATTACAGGCCCCCACCACCATACTTGGCTAATTTTTGTATTTTTAGTAGAGATGGGGTTTCACCATGTTCACCAGGCTTGTTTCAAACTCCTGACTTCAAGTGATCCATCCGCCATGGCTTCCCAAAGTGCTGGGATTACAGGCGTGAGCCACTGCACCTGGCCACTAAGCGTAGTTTTAAAGCATGTATATCATTATAAAAGGATAAGTGAAAAGTGTTTATCATTTATCCTCCTAACCCCCACCGCCACCATTTCCATGAAGTAATCATGAAGGCATATTCAGAATCTTCTCACTTCCTGTTACCACAGAGTTTCCAGCTTCACCTACCTTTCTTTCTTTCCTTCTCATTTCAACCTTTTGTAAAACTCTCCTTTAATTGCAGGCTCTCCTTATCTCAATCCAGTCTCCTTGAGGCCCCTTCTTTAAAAACATGCCTTTGGAATTCTCTTGCTGAACGGGTTGTGTAGGTGTATATTATATCTAAAACAAAAAGACTTTTTCAATGGTGTTTTGTTGTCTTCTCTCTAGCTACGAACACACAATGTTATCATTAAACCAATTAATTCATTATCCTATGAAACCTCAATAAACAAAATTTAATTAGCGTTTCCCATGAGTGACAAACAAAAGCAAATTGTGTAATAAATGGCAAAGGTCCACATCTTTATTTAAAATTCTCATGGAAGTCACTTTTAAGTGGACCAAAGTAAATGGTCAACTTACCTTGAAACCCTAGAAGAAGGTTGTCTGGCTTCATGCAAAACTAGACCAAGATATGAAGAGAAAATTAAGAACTATATTAAGTTAAGCTACTGAGAAGAAAGAAAATCAAGGGGAAAATCAAGGGATGCTATTTTAAAGGTCCAACTCAGAAAATAGATTGAAAATCTTAGCTTTAGGGGAAAGGAGAGATGCTTTTTCATAAATATTCTGTGTCTAAAATTGGGCCGTAAAATACATGCTCATTTATTTCTAACCTAGCTTTTACACTGTCTTGAAACATTTATCTCCACATTTCATCTCCTAGAGGAAGAGAAATTTCTTTCTTACGATTATACTGTTAAATTGTCTTCTCTTTAGAATTATCAAAAAGGATGGAACATTCTGCAGAATTTCAGTTAGTATAAGTGTCTAAATATCCATTTAAAAGTTTATGATACCTTTCAAAAAGGGCCACAAAATCTTCTCCCATCCATATATGCACATCATCCCCACACAATGTGCTTTTGCAGCTTATTCCATCAAGTGGTAGATTTTTGAAGAGAAAAACACTGAGAGTCGACAGAGAGGCAATGCAAACACAGAGGCTGAAGAGAGAGGCAGCCGGGAACCTTGCATGTGGTTGTAGAGCACCAGGACTAGTTCTCATCCCTGAATATGTCCTAAGGAAAGGATGTGTGAAGTGATGGTACAGAAGCCTACTTTCACCATGAACCTCTGAGATCTTAGCTACAAGATCCCATGACCCCCATAGACATTTTAATTGGCAAGGGGATCTGCCCAGACAGTAGGCAGAGACAGAATTCCAGCCTGTACAGAGCCCAAGTGGATTTGCAAGTGGGGCAGCTGCAGCAAAATATGACCATAGGTTACCAAACCCCTAGGCTCCCCAACTTCCTCCAAATAGTTCTAACCCCAGCTGACCACAAGGCCAGGAGAGAGCAGGGCCATCTTTCCCATGTGACTGGGGCACTTCTCTTCTGCATGCCTCTCTGCCCACCAGCCACTTGAAAGGCCCCTGGCTGGCTGTTCCCACAAGAGCATGTATACGGCACAGCCTCCACTGCCCAGTCTGAGTGCCTTGCCAGTGGCCCCACCTCAGTGTTTTCCTGGTGGCCTGGGAGCACTAAATCTCCCCTAGCATAGACAATGCCCAACCCCAAGGGGCCAGAGGACAAAGCTGTGGGCCTGGTTCCAAAGCGCCAGGGTAATAGCATACAGCTAAGGTGTGTCAATATGAGATCCGTGGCCAGCGCTTGAGCAAGGGAAGAGTCCCCACTCTCAAAACATTGAGAAGAGTTAGACATGGGTTCATGAACTGACACAGGAACACGGTATACTTTCTTCCACAGGACTGGTCCATGAAGGATGTGGCCTGTCTGCCAGCCACAGCCTTTGCCTGAGAAATCTCTGTGGCCCAAAACACCTAATAAAAGAAACACAAGCATGAGGTCAGTGATTGGACAGGGGTCCCCCCCCAAGACCTGGTGAGGGGGTCATCTCTGCTCCCACACTGCACAGAGCACTGCTGTGAACATACTGAAATAAAAAAGAGCTGCATGGCTGGGTAAGAACCAATCAGCCAGCCATTACTCTTAAGTACCATCTACTGGATCGCAGCTTCTTCTTCCAGTATATATTCTCTGTGAAACCCAGGGCAAGAATGTAGTCACTAATAAAGATCCTGTACAGAGGCTTGGCCCTCTGAAAGTAATCCAGAAACAAAGTGAACTCAACTATACTCAACTTACACCAAAGTTAATTCCTCAAGGAAAATAAAGAATAGAAAAACAAAAAGCTCCATCCAAACGACAGCAAATCCGAAAACACAAAAGAACACAAGCTTTCTCGGATGAGAAAGAATCAGTTAAGAACTCTGGCAATTTAAAAAGTCAGAATATCCCTTTATATCCAAATGTTATTAGCTCCCCAGCAATGGTTCTTAACCAGATTGAAATGACTGAAATGACAGACATAGTTCAGAATCTGGATGGTAAGGAAACTCACTGAGATTCAGGAGAAGGTTGAAACCCATTCCAAGAAACCCGGTAAAACATTCCAAGAGTTTAAAGACAAAACAGCCATTTGAAGTAAAAACCAAACAAATCTTCTGTAATTAAAGATTGCACTGCAAGAATTTTATAATATAGTCGGAAGCATTAACAACAGAATAGACCAAACTGTGGAAAGAATCTCAGAGGTCAAAGACCAGTTCTTTGAATCAACTCAGACAAATACTTAAAAAAATTCAGAAATGAACAAAACCTCTGAGAATATGGGATTATGTAAAGGGACCAAACTACAACTCATCTGCATTTCTAAGGGAGGAGACATAGTAAGCAACTTGAAAAATATATTTGGGGATATAGTCCATGAAAATTTCCCTAATCCCATTACAGAGGTTGACATATAAATTCAAGAAAATACAAAGAACCCCTGTGAGATACTATACAAAATGACCATTCCCAAGACATATACTCATTAGATTCACCAAGTCAATGCAAAAGAAAAATTGTAAAGGCAGCTAGAGGGAAGGGTCAGATCACTTACAAAGGGAATTCCATCAGGCTAGCAGTGGACCTCTCAGCAGAAACCTTACAAGCCAGAAGAGACTGGTGCCTATTGTCAGCATCCTTAAAGAAATTTCAACCAAGAATTTCATATCCCACCAAACTTCACATAAGTGAAGAAGAAATAAAGTCCTTTTCAGACACACAAGCACTGAGGGAATTCATTACCACTAGACCAGTCTTACAGGAGGTCCTTAAGGGAATACTAAATATGGAAACAAAAGAACGATACCTGCTACTACTAAAACACACTTAGACACATAGCCCACAGACACCATAAAGCAATTACAAAATCAAGTCTGCAAAATTACCAGCTAACAAAATGATGATGGGATCAAAATCTCACATGTCAATATTAACCTTAAATGTAAGTAGTCTAAACACCCCACTTAAAAGTCATAGAGTGGCAAGTTGGATAAAAAGGCAAGCCTCCAACTGTCTGCTCTCTTCAAGAGACCTTTCTCACATGTAACACCACCCATGGGCTCAAAGTAAAGGGATAAAGATCTATTATGCAAATGCAAAACAAAAATAGACTATCAACAACAGCAATCTAGGAGGATATTACATAATGATAAAGAGTTCAATTGAACAAGAAGACTTAACTATCCTAAAAATATATGTACCCAATATTGAAGCACCCACATTCATAAAACAAGTTCTTTTTGACCTATGAAAAGGCTTAGACATCCACAAATAATAGTAGGAGTCTTCAACACCCCACTGACATAATTAGACAGATCATTGATACAGAAAACTAACAAAGATATTCAGGCCTTAAACTTGACACTGGACCAAGATTATCTACACGATACTTCACCCAATAACCACAGAATATACTTTCTTCTCATCTGCACACAAAACATTCTAAGATCAACCAGATGCTCAGCCATAAAGCAAGTCTCAATACATTGAAAAAAATCAAAATAATATCAAGCAAACTCTCGGGCCACAATGCAAAACAGAAGTAAATATTCAAAAGATCTCTCAAAACTACACAATCACATGGAAATTAAACAACTTGCTCCTGAATGACTTTTGGGTGAACAATGAAGTTAAGGCAGAAGTCAAAAAATTATTTGCAATTAATGAAAATACAGACACAACATACCAAATCCTTGGGATGCAGCTAAAATCAGTATTAAGAGAAAAGTTTATAGTGCCAAATGCCTACATCAAGAAGTTAGAAAGATCTCAAATTAACAATCTAACATTGTACCTAGAGGAATTAGAAAAACAAAACAAGCCAATCCAAAAGCTAACAGAAAAAATGAAATCACTAAAATCAGAGCAGAACTGAATGAAATCAAGATACTATATTGTGTAGTGGCCAAGTTTGGATTTTTAATGTACCCATTACCCATTACCCAAATAATGTATACTGCACCCATTATGTAATTTCTCATTGTCCACCTCCCTCCTACTCCAAAACCCTTCCACATCTCCAATGTCCATTATTCCACTGTATTTGTGGAATACTCTCTCCTATTTGTTGCGTTTGCCCTTTTTTCTGTTGATAAATAAATAAAATGTTTTATATTTAAAAAGATACAAAAATCAATATGAAAGATCAATGAAACCAAAAGGTGATTATTTGAAAAAATAAACAAGAGTGATAGACCGCTAACTAGATTAACAAAGGAAAAAAAGAGAAAATCCAAATAAGCGCAATCAGAAGTGACAAAGATGACATTACAACTGATCCCACAGAAATACAGAAGATCCTCAGAAACAATTATGAGAACATCTACGCACACAAATTAAAAAAACTTGAGAGGAAATGGATAAATTCCTAGAAACATAACCTTCCAAGATTGAAATAGGAAGAAAATAAAAACCTAGACAGACCAATAACAAATTCTGAAATTGAATCAGTAATAATAAAAAACCTACCAACCAAAAAACAAAGGTCAGGATCAGATACATTTACAGCTGAATTCTACCAGACATACAAAAAACTGCTATCAATTCTACTAAAACTGTTCCCAAAAATTGAGGGAGAGGGATTCCTCCTCAACTTATTCTATGAAGCCAGTAACACCCTGATACAAAAATCTGGTAAACACAACAAAAAAATAAAATATCAGATCAATAATCCCTGATAAACATGGATGGAAAAATCCTCAACAGAATACTAGCAAACGGAACCCAGCAGCACATACAAAAGTTAATTCATCATGATCAAGTAGGCTTTATTTTTAAGATGCAAAGTTGATTCCACATATGCAAATCAATAAACATGATACACCACATAAACAGAATTAAAAACAAAAACCATATGATCATCTCTATATGCAAAAAAGCTTTAAATCCAACATCCCTTCAGGAGAGAAACCCTCAACAAATTACGCATCAAAGGAGGATACCTCAAACTAATAAGACCTATCTATGACAAACCCACAGCCAACATCATACTGAAGAGGTAAAAGCTGGAACCATTCCCTTTGAGAACTGGAATGAGACAAGGATGCCCACTCTTACCACTCCTATTCAGCATAGTACTGGAAGTCCTAGCCAGAGCAATCAGGCAAGAAAAATAAATAAAAGTCACCAAAACAGGAAAAGAAGTTGTCAAACTATCTCTCTTTGCTGACCATATGATTATATATCTAAAAACCATAAACACTCCACCAAAGTCTCTTAGAACTGATACGACTTCAGTAAGTTTCAGGATACAAAACCAACACACAAAAATCAGTAACATTTCTATATACCAATAATGTTCAAGCTGAGAGCCAAATCAAGAATGCAATCCCAGTTACAATAGCCACAAAAACAATAAAATACCTAGAAATACAGCTTACCAGGGAGGTGAAAGATTTCTGCAAAAAGAACTACAAAATATTGCACAAAGAAATCAGAGACAAAACAAATAAATGAAAAAACACTCCACTTTCATGGGTTGGAAGAATCCATATTATCAAAATGGCCATACTGCCCAGAGCAGTTCACAGATTCAACACTACTCCTAGCAAACTACCAACACCATTCTTCTCAGGATTAGAAAAAAAAATTCTAAAATTCATATGGAACCAAAAAAGTGCCCAAATAGCCAAAGCCATCATAAGCAAAAAGAACAAAATCAGAGGCATCACATTACCCAAATTCAAACTATATTATAAGTCTACAGTAACCAAAACAGTATGGTACTGGTACAAAAATAAACACATAGACCACAGGGACAGAATAGAGAACCTAGAAATAAAGCCACACACCTAAAATCATCTGATCTTTGACAAACTTGACAAAAATAAGTAATGTGGAAAAGACTCCCTAGTCAATAGATGGTCTTGGCGTAACTGGCTAGCCATATGCAGAAGAATGAAACTGGACCCCTAGCTATAACCACATGTAAAAATTAACTCAAAATAGGTTAAACACTTAAATGAATGTCTCCATTTATAAAATCCTAGAAGAAGACCGAGCACATTGGCTCATACCTGTAATCCCAGCACTTTGGGAAGCTGAGGCAGGTGGATTACTTGAGACCAGGTGATCCAGACCAGCCTGGCCAACACGGCAAAACTCCATCTCTACTAAAAATACAAAAATTAGCCAGGTGTGGTGGTGCATGCCAGTAATTCCAGCTCCTGGGGAGGCTGAGGCACCAGAATCGCTTGAACCTGGGAGGTGGAGCTTGCAGTGAGCCGAGATAACGCCACTGCACTCCAGCCTGGGTGACAGAGAAACACTCTGTCTACAACAAAAAAATGCTAAAAGAAAACCTAGGAAATACCCTTCTCAGTATCAGGCTTGGTGAAGAATTTATGGCTAAGCCCTCAAAATAATTACTACCAAAATAAAAATTGGTAAGTGGGATCTAAATTAAACTAATGAGCTTCTGTACAGCAAGAGAAACTAGCAAGCGAGTAAGCAGAAATCCTACAGAATGGGAGAAAATATTCACAAACTATGCATTTGAGAAAGGTCTAATATTAAGAATCTATACAAAACTTAAATGAACAAGCAAAAAAGAAATAATCCTATTAAAAAGTGGGCAAAGGACATGAAGTGTCTACTTCTTAAAAGACATACAAGTGGGCAACAAACATAAAAGAAATGCTCATCATCACTAATTGTCAGAGAAATGCAAATCAAAACCACAATGAGATACCATTTCATACCACTCAGAATAGTCTTTGTTAAAAATTCAAAAAATAACAGATGCTGGTGAGGCTGCAGAGAATGGGAAGCACCTGCACACTGTTGGTGGGAATGTAAATTAGTCCAGCCACTGTGGAGAGCAGCTTGAATATTTCTCAAAGAACTAAGGGTAGAACTACCATTTGACCCAGCAATTCCATTACTGGGTATATATCCAAAAGAAGATAAATCATTCTACCAAATGGACATACACACCCTTAAGTTCAACACTTAAGTTCAACAGCACTATTCACGGTAGCAAAACATAGAATCAAGCCACGTGCCCCACCATGGTGGACTGGATAAAGAAAATGTTTATATATGTATATACAATAGAATACCATGGAGCCACAAAAAAGAATGAAATCGTGTCCTTTGCAGCAATGTGGATGCAGCTGGAGGTCATTATCCCAAGCAAAGTAACACAGAAACAGAAAACCAAATGTCACGTGTTTTCACTGATATGTGGGAGTTAAACATTGGGTACACATGGATATACAGATGGGTACAATAGACACTGGGGACTACTAGAACAGGGAGAGAGGGAGGATGGAAAGGGGCTGAAAAACTACCTATTGGGTATGATGCTCACGACTTGAATGACAGTTCAGTCATATCCCAAACCTCAGCATCATGCAATATACCTTTGTCACAAACCTGCACATTTACCCCCAAATCTAAAATAAAAGCTAAAATGAAAAAGGAGATTTTTCAGCTTATTTGCCCTCTTGGAATGCTGTTCTGAGACTGCCATGAAGAAGCCCAATATAATCAATTAAAGAATAATAGGCCACATGGAGCAGAGATGTGTCATTCCAACTTAGGCCCCCTAGTTAAGCAGCCAATAGCCAATATCAACTGCTAGACATGTCAGTACTGCCATCTTACACCATCTAGCCCCTTTAGAGCTACAGAAGTTAGCCACATGAGTGAACCCAAGGGAGAGCAACTGCAGAAGCACCCAGCTGAGTCGAGACCAAATTATTTACCCACGGAGGAAAAAAAAGTTTCGAGTGGGTTCTTATGCAGCAATAGATAACTGATGAAGTACCATATTTCCTAATTTTCCAACGCAATTTAGATTTTCAATATTCTGTCCTATCATATGATGTGCCAAATGGATACTATTTTTTACATTGGAAATATGGTCTTACAAGATAGTAAGTACTAAAATGTGTTCCATAATGATGGTTGACCTAAATGGACACTTCTTACCTTCTAGAAGGTGAATTGTTATTATTATCTAGTATTAAAATAAAGTCATTTTAACCCTGAACACAGCTAGCTTTTCTTTCACTCATGCAAACTAAAAGTGGGGGCAGATAATCAAATTTAACTGCCTATGTATCCATAGAAGTATTACAGCTATTACTCATGACATCTAAGTCCAGTAAATTCCTTGTACATTCTTCTCCAGGTGTCACTGCCTCATGGCCACTCTTTCTGCCACATGCATCCATAGAAAAGCACAAACACATAAGAGATAAAATGAGGAGTGAGAAAACTGTAGATTAAGGGGCAAAGATGAATAACTGTTATAATGACACACTGAACAATCACATTTCTATAATACATTTTTGTTCGAATTGCCTCCCAGCTAGACCTCTCCTTGGGGAGATGCTGTGTAATTTCTCTGGTTATGTGATAGAACCAAGATGAAAGATAACTCACAAGCTCCTGCGGCTTAAAATATAATGGTTGAAAATTGGCAGGTTATTTTTAAAGGATTTTTGTCAAGGAAAGAGAGAACTATGCTCTTCCACCCCCAGCCACTGTCCTTCCACAAAATAAAAGTCAAATTGTTTCTTCTGTTTTTAAAGACGTTGCTAAAAACTTATAATGCAAATGTTTAATGAGTATTAATATACTACCCTAAATAACATCTCTCTTTTTCCTTACAATAAAAACCAAAAGATCTAAAATTTCTTCAAAAAGCAGTATAGTCAGATTCTGGGGAAAGAAATCAATTTTATAAATCATCTATAATTGAATATCTGTAATTGCAAAAGCTGTCACTGTACAACCATATACCTCATGGAACAGTCAGTTGGATTATATGATTACTTATTTTAACTCCCACTATTCTTGGAAGATATAAAAAGCAAGAATTCATATATCCAGAACCTTGTCTCTAAGGATAGCTGACTACTTCCACCAAAGTTAGAATTTATTTAAATACTGATTATAAATTAAGGTCAAATCATTTTAAATCTTCTAGACAATTCTAGTGCTGGTAGCACTTCTGTTCAAATATGCTGAATCATCTGAGGTTTTTTTTTTTTCAGTATATACTCTACAAATGGGAAAACTTTTCAATGAAAAGCTAAAATTGTAGAATCTTAGCTCTAAAAGGGACCACAAACTTTTTAAGGTTATATATAAGGAAACTAAAGATCAGAGAGTTGAAATAATATACCTGGAGTAGCAGGGTTTGTTAGTGGTGATGCTAGTTTGAGAACCAGGTTTCCTGGACCCTCTGACCAGCACTCTCTCCTCCATACTGTGTGGACTCACCCTGGAAATTGTGTTCTCTGTGGATGGGAAGCCCCGGTATAACCCACTCCTGAATCCAGGAGCGGCCACACCTGAGAATGGAACTTCTATACTCCTTCAGACACAGCCCTATCCCCAGCTTATTAATTCAGATTCTCTACAGGAAAGCAAAGTGTTAGCAATATCTAAATGATCCCCAGGAGATTCTGGTATGCGCCTAGGGTGGAGAACACCTGTAATAGTTTCTCATCCTCACCCCCTTAATTGACTCAGGCTTAACAGGTTAGGAGTCACAGTCTTTGACTTCCTAGAATTTCTGGCTCTCTTTGGCCCCTTGATACTCTAGATATCAAGAACCTAATTCTGAGAGTTCAGACTTTTGGAGAACAGAAAACAAAAAGGGGATGGTAGAGAATAATTAAAGTACATGGGTCTTAGTGACAGGCATCATCAGTGACACTTCCTACAGACACATGAGATATTACAAGAGAAAACTATCAAGAAAAAACTTGATTTGGCTATATAAAAATGGTTTTACTTATAGGCATTTGTCTCAACTGCTAACCAAGTTTGCAATAACATATATCAGATTGCTTATGGGTTCATTTCATTATATAAGTAGACCACTCATATAAAGTCATAGTTACCTCCTCACAAGTTCATGAAATTGTAGGCAATATGTCTTAGATGCATGCTTAGAAATTAAGACATTGGAGATAAACAGGCAGAATATTTCATGTTTAAAAAAAAAAAGGTCTAAATCAGTCAGAATCCATGTTAGCTATATCACGAGAAAAATTATTAGCAATTCAAAGAGCCTAAAATGTATCAACTGATCCTCAATCCCAACCCACTTCTCAAGAAGTAAAGCTAAATCTGGGTTATTTTGAACCTCAGAAATGAGAAAGATAATATTTACTTGCTGGAATAAGATTACAAGTAAAGTTGGTCCCTCACCCCTTGAAAGTCTTGCTCAATTCTTGCAGTTGTGTTGAAAAATATTATTTTTTGAAAGTCTGCAGGCCATTTAAGTTTCCAGGTAAAGCATAAACATAGCCTGGTCAGCAGTGGGGTCACATGTCTCAGCCTGCCTCCTTACACAGGCAGAATTTTCATTGGTTAAATACTAATTTTGATCATATTTAATACCAACTATTAACTATTAGCCTTAAATACCGGAATCTGAACTACCTACTCAAGAAAAAGCATGTCTCTGAAGCTGCTTGGCTCAATTCCATGTGAACAGTCCAATATTTCAGAAACAACTGTGTCCCTTAAGCCTTCAACAGAACTAGAAGGGGAAAAGTTAGTTTGCCCAGTTTTTCTTCATGTTCCAGCTTGAGGTATATTTTATAGAACTGATTGTCTTTTTCCTGCCTCTGTCACCAAATCTTCCCCACGCCAACAAATCTCACATACGGAAAACATAAGTTAATTAAGCATTGTATTACAGAGTATTAATAGAAATGTTTCAGATGCTTTTCCTTAAATCCCTATGACACAATTACTATTGCCCTGAAGGAGAAATTAATTTTTATTGTAAACAGAAATACTTAAAAACATAGTTAAATGTTTAAACATCAGTTTAAAGAACAGATTAAAGGAAGTGATAGTTAAACCAAAACATTATATAATCCAGCAAAGTAATGTGAAAAGAGAAAATATCCTCTCACCATTCTAAGCACATTAAGAGTTTTTCAAAGAATTTCACTCACTTGCATTTCAAGAACCAAATATGAATGTTGCCAATATCTCACTTCACTTCCTTGCAGTCTAACCACGGATAGCATCAAGAAAGCATTGCTTCCAGCTCATCATTCTCCCTCCCTTAGATACATTAAGACAATTTTGATACATCAACAACCAGAGACAATGTAAAATAATGTCAGAGTTAAAAATCACAAGGCTTTGGGAGGCCAAGGCGGGCGGATCACAAGGTCAGGAGATCGAGACCATCCTGGCTAACACGGTGAAACCCCGTCTCTACTAAAAAATATATACAAAAAATTAGCCGGGCGTAGTGGCAGGTGCTTGTAGTCCCAGCTACTGGGGAGGCTGAGGCAGAAGAATGGCGTGAACCCAGGAGACAGAGCTTGCAGTGAGCCGAGATGGTGCCACTGCACTCCAGCCTAGGCGACAGAAACTCTGTCTCAAAAAAAGAAAAAAAAAAACACAAGGCTACAGGTAACTTTCAGCATTTATGTGGTACATCCTCCGCCTCCAATATAATCATTTACACCAGTGGTTCTCAACCTTGACTCCACACTGAAATCACCTGAAAAGCTTTAAAAATTCTGGTGCCCAGCTCTAAACCTCAGAAATTCTAATTCAATTGGTCTGAGGAGCAGCCTAAGCATCAAGATTTTTAAAACCTCTCTAGATGTATTAGTTCATTCTCACAAAGAAGCTTCTTTCTAATAAGTTAATATTATATTTAAAAATCCTAAAAAAAAAAAAGAACTCCCCAAGAGGGTAATTTATAAAGAAAAGAGGTTTAATTGACTCACTGTTCTGCATGGCTGGGGAGGCCTCAGGAAACTTGCAGTCATGATGGACAGCAAAAGAGAAGCAAGTACCTGCTTCACAAAGTAGCAGGAGAGAGGGCCCGAAGGTGGAAGTGCCACACTTTAAACCATCAGATCTCGTGATAATTCACTCCCTATCAAGAGAACAGCATGGGTAAAACCACCCCCATGATTCAATCACCTCCCACCAGTTTCCTCCCCTGACAGTTAGAGATTATGGAGATTACAATTGGAGATGAGAGTTGGGTGGGGACACAGCCAAACCTTATCACCAGATGATTTTAATATGCAGCCAAGTATCAAAGCCCATCAAATAAAAACCACCAAGAAAACACCTGTAGTTAAGCAACGAGGCCTGCTTACCTTGCTGAAACTCCAGGAAAACATTGAGGGCTTCTCAGTAAGAGTCAGAGGGTTGTGGGTGGGGGGATTTTAGTAGATTATTTTTAGGAGTGATTAGGGAAGCAGGGAAAGTTTCTGGATTGAATAACATCAAGAAATTGGGGAAATTCTGTGATTGGGTTCCTCAATCGTCTTCATCCAAGAGCAGTGCTATCATTGATAAATAAGCAGAGATCATCAAAGAGGCAAAGTTGCTGGCAATGAGGGGTGTTAGTCATTTTTGTGGTTAAGATGTAACCTAACCATTGTCCTATTCTAAATATGGTGTATTTACATTCTTTGGTGAAGATTTTGGTCTGGTTTTCGGCAAGGCCAATTTTTTCTCAGTCCAATTGGGCCAATTTTTATGCTATCAGAAGGTTGAGAACCACTGATTTAAACAAACTACCTAGCTGAATATGAATGCTGCCTGATTGTGACATCTGTCATTCTTTAGATTCCAGAGTTAAAGTTAGCAAATCTGGCTTATTAAACATGTTTTTTTTTATTTCTCCCCAATTTATCCAAGTGAAACTTTCCCAAAGCTGAATCTTCCCAGAGAAAATTCTGTTCCCTTCCCTTGATACAATACATAGTTACGCCCACAAGTTTAATTTGCAAGAGAATACATGCTACATTCTAAAGAAAAATCTAATTTAAAATTGCCCCTTTTGGTAAATCATCTTTAAAACACTAGTTATGCAGTATTTAAAACTCATTTTCTACTTATTCTGTTCTTGATGGAAGCTATTGTTAATTTTTCACAAGTATTGGCTCAGGGCTTTCTTGATACGGTACTACCCGTGAAAGATGGGGCTCCTTACAGAAATGTTTTTGACAATGTTTTGATGATTCACCTAATGTTCTGCTCTATAACAAATCAGAAGGTTGCAATCATTTATGTTTTACGCCAAGAATCACTGTGTATATTTAATAGAAATTGGGATATTTAACTATTCTTTGGCGATCTGAAATATCTGTTTACTGTCTTAGGAAGCCTGCATAATAGTAGGTCATGTCTGCCTGAAAATAAGATACTTTCAGTGTTTTACATGTGTCAATACAGGGTATCATTTTTATTTCTTTATCAGAGATAGACAATACAGTACCTTCTGATGGTATAGCCAGACTACCTGGTATTCACTGAGAACCCTACTCAGGGCTGCCTATTCTTATTTTTACTACCTACGCCTCGATGGGATACAAGTTTCTCTCACCTAGGCAGAGTTATATCCACTGCTGAGATTTAAAGGAGTCTGGAAATGGCACTATTATTTCTCTACTTGATTTCTGAACCAGTTAAGAAAACCAAATATTAACATTAGCAAAAAAGATATTTAAAGCCCTAAACCAAAAGAGGCCATATCACAGGTTGACTCCTCCAGGTGCACATACTGAGAGAGAGTTGGTGTTCAAGACATATTTAAAGAATCAAAGGAAGGGGAGGAAGCAGGATGGAGCAGAGAAAAAAGTCAAACTGTGATGCAGACCCAAAACAGCCTTGGCCAACCTGGCAGGAGCTCTAGAGCAAGACTGCCCATTAGAGTCATCTCACAGTTGGTTGAAATGGCTGGGCCTTTTAATCTTGTCCTAGTTCAGTCACAAGATGTGGGATGCTCTGAAAAGGGCATATCCTTGAGCAAAGACATCCATCACTTTGCAGCTGAGGCTGACCCTAAGAAAGCAGGCAGCCGGAAACATTCTGCTGACCACCCTCTCCTCAGCTGGTCAGTGAGTTCTTTCTTGGAGGGGCTCTGGGTAACACATGTTCATGTCTACCACAGACCATGATGGGGAACACAGCTAAGGAGTTCAGCAACAAGAGGTTTCCCAATATGATATCCAGCACTAGATTTCCATCTAGACACAGGCAGCACTGAGCAATCACAGACCATCTGCTGAGATGGGCAACGGGAAATGAGCAGAGATGCAGGCCTAGAAAATGCAGGTCTCGGGCCGGGCACGGTGGGTCATGCCTGTAATCCCAGCACTTTGGGAGGCCGAGGCAGGTGGATCACCTGAGGTCAGGAGTACAAGAGCAGCCTGGCCAACATGGTCTCTACTAAAAATACAAAAAATTAGCTGGGCATGGTGGCAGGCACCTATAATCCCAGCTACTCGGGAGACTGAGGCAGGAGAATCGCTTGAATCTGGGAGGCAGAGGTCGCAGTAAGCTGAGATCCCACCATTGCACTCCAGCCTGGGCAACAAGAGCGAAACTCCATCTCGAAAGAAAAGAAAAAGGAAAAGAAAGAGAAAAAGAAAAAAAGAAAAGAGGGGAGGGGGAAGGAAGGAAGGAAGGGAGGAAGGAAGGAAGGAAGGGAAGGAGGGAAGGAGGGAGGGAGGGAGGCAGGGAGGGAGGGAGGGAAGGGAAAGAAAGAAAAGAAAAGAGAAAGAAAATGCAGTTCTCACAGGCAAGCTGACTCCTGAAGAAGAGAAACGCAAAGAGCCTGAGATATGTGTATGCCAAATTTTTGCTCCCACATTTCATTAAACAGATTTTGCTCCATGAGAGGGAGTTTGAGAACAGGATACAGAGACAGGCCAGGAGCAATATGCTAATGGTGACCCTCACCTGAAAGGAAACACCATGAGAGAAAGGTAAGTGGTCTCCTCTGTCCACCTGAGTCACAGATGGTCAGTTAAAGGCAGGGCAGTGAGGCTTATTCTCATTTCCAGATGTCCAGATTATCACAGTAATTCCTTTTCTACATACTTATAAATATTATTCCATTTGAAAATTTAGTTACTCGGGAGTTGGTTTGGTTGGTTGGGGACTTGGAAGCTGAATTTTATTCTTGTTGTAGTTGCATA
Source organism: Gorilla gorilla gorilla (assembly GCF_029281585.2). NCBI lineage: Eukaryota > Metazoa > Chordata > Mammalia > Primates > Hominidae > Gorilla > Gorilla gorilla. Next base: position 98,693,443 of record NC_073230.2, on the reverse strand, counting down.
CAAAATAATAGATTTATTTTCCAAGTTCTACATAACATTATTTTTTTTTTTTTTTTGAGACGGAGTCTCACTCTGTCGCCCAGGCTGGAGTGCAGTGGCGCGATCTGGGATCACTGCAACCCCCGCCTCCCGGGTTCAAGCGATTCTCCTGCCTCAGCCTCCCAAGTAGCTGGGACTACAAGGCGCCTGCCACCAGGCCCAGCTAATTTTTGTAATTTCAGTAGAGACGGGGTTTCACCATGTTGGTCAGGCTGCTCTTGAACTCCTCACCTCAGGTGATCCACCCTCCTCGGCCTCCCAAAGTGCTGGGATTACAGATGTGAGCCACCGTGCCCGGCCAACATTAATTAATATTTTTTAGATGCTCTGTACTCTTTTGTGTCTTAATGCAAAAATCACAATGGTTATTTTAAGAAGTCTGTGGCAAAGTGATGTTGTATATACTGCAAGTGGCAATTCAGCAGTCAGATTTTTTATCCTCATTCCCCTTTCAGCTACGCAGGAAAGGGAATGCTTTGGAACTCAGATCAGGGAATCACAGTAACACTCAGAGCGCAGGAATCAAGTGCAGCCATGGAGACACCCACTTCCTCAGTGAGGTGTTGAAGGTGGCTCTAAGAGCAACCACAGGTGCAAATCAGCTTTTAAAGAAGGAGCATGAGATAGGTCAAGGGCATGTCAGTCTTTCTCAGCCAGCCAAAGGCACTTTAAGTAATAGGCTAGTCCTTCCTCTATAAAAGCATGATAACGAGATGTTAAGAAATTTTATTTTTAAAATATTGGCCAACTGTTTAAGTAAAATTCCATGTCATGGAGATTTGCTAACAAGATAATATATGACAAGGTGTTAATTTCCGTATGTGCAGTTAAGACAAGTCAGTCGTTCGAAATCTATTTCAGACTGATGGTCTAAAGACTGCCATACGACCATTTCCTAAAACCACCTCCAGCTCTTTAGAATATCTGCCTGAAATAGTTGAAACACAGCCAAATTAGAGAAAACACAAATCTATATTGGATCTGCCTGAACCCACACCTTTAACAATATTTAACAAAGTGTGGTCCTATGAGCACCTTACACAAATACTTCAAGCACTTACTAAAAACCCAGATGGCTGGACCTTATCTACTGAATGAGAATATCTAGGAAGTATGGCCCAGGAAGGAGTCTGCATGGTCCGCTAGTTCCCCCAGGTGATTCTAATACACACTCTAATTTGAGGAAACCTGTTAGAAATTCAGGCTGCAAAAGGTCAGACATGAAGTCCAGAATTCGGGCTCAATGAAAAAACTCTACAGAATTCATTTGACATTTATTTGGGAACAGTATTTTTCACAAGAGAAAACTAAAACTCTTACTTATTCATTCAATAAATATTTTATTGTGTTCCTGCCTCATCCAGACCCTGTGCTAAATGCAGTAGATTCAAAAATGAAATGCATAGATTGTAAGAATGGTCTAGAATCATCACACATTATGACTCCTTTCATACTGAATTCAGACCTCGGGGTATGTATATTACTAGCATTTAAAATGAGAATTCTGGGGAGAAAATTAAACTTATGCTCAAGTAGAACTATCCTAAGGAAAGAAAAACATTAAAAAGTTTACAGAGAATACAATTAAATGTATCCATTCATCTGTGGAAAAAAATGGGGTGTGGAGGGATGACCAGACATGCATGTCACTATTTTTAAATAAAAAGTTATCTTGAAATGAGATCAGAGCTTAGAGGATGATTCCTACCCCAACCTGAATCACTTCTTTATAGTAGAATCAGAGAGTTGGTGAACTTTTGATCTGTCCTTTCTTTCTCTGGAAACATACATAGATCTAAAACCTGGTTATCAAAAAAGGTCATGAAGAGAGGATAAAAGGATAATATATAAAGCATTGTTGATTTTCCATAAAGTATCCATGAAACCTGCAGAAAGAATCTCCAAACACTAAACCCACTTCACACACACTACCACAATTCACTAGAATATTCCTCCTTGCTTGCTAGAATAAGCTAAGCTTGCTCAAGATTGAACACCTGAAATGGTTTCTACAAAGTGTACACAAATATGGTTATGGTATGAGAAGCACATACACGTAACTCCATTTGACCCTCATAGCTTTTGTTTATAAAAAGATTTCACCAAATATTTGTTTATAATTTTGTCCTATGATCAAACAAAACCTCATCTGATGGTTTTGTCCACATCTTATCAAAATCAAAACAAAGAAAAGCATGCATTGAAAAAAACTGGAAAACATTTTAATATTAAAATTAAATAGAACTATGGTTTATTTTTCTACATTTCCTAAATATTTAATAGTGAGAATGTATTACTTTATAATAAAAAGCATTTTAAATTAATTTCTTGATAGGGAGTTTTATTTTATGACAAAATATAATTTTTAAAGTAAAAATAAATTTCAAAGTAATAGTCTTCAATGGTCATTGTTTCTTTTCATCTTATTTCCTCTCCTCTTTAATATGTTTTACCCTTCAGGACAGATCATCTCTATGTTCTTTCAAACATATGTAAGTTTCAACATTTTGTTATAACAAGAAGTTCTGGCTTTTCTTTTTCTCTTCTCTTTTGTTGCAACCTCATAAATTCTAACCACAGCTGTCCACTCTACCTCCCATTATTCTCAATAGTCTTGACTAACTGACTTTGAAAGCATATTGCTTCAGCACATTAACTTTTGCTGGGCACCTTTTTTCCACACCTGACTCTCCTACCCTGCAATTTTATATCTACTCTAATAGTTTTCTAGGTAATAAATTATACATGACATCTGTCTTGTCCTAGTTTTTTAAATCCCTGTAGCCTCTTAGAAGTCTTTTTAATGTCCTTATTGTCAAGTCCAAACCAACTCTGATATTTCCTTCATGTAATACTCTTCTACTTATCTTTTTTCTATCTTTGCCCTTACACTTTTTACTCCACCATCTTTCTCAGCATTTTCTTCAGTAGTTTTTTTTTCTCCCTCTAATGCTATCCATAGCTTATGCTTCTTGCTTTCTTCTTTTTCTACCTCTTGGTCTGCCTCTTTCATTTGCTGTAAATTTGGTGTAAAATCGCCCAACCCATGGTAGATCCCTTTCTCCTTCTTCAAGTCCAGATACCATGTGTTCTTTAATCTGACATAAACTAGCCACAGGCAAGGCTCATTTGATTCTTACCATTGAGCCTTAAAATTAGCTAGTGTGGTGAATAAGACATTTATAATAACCCTTGGCTCATAAATGAGAAAAGAGGGAGAAAGGTTAAGTGATCTTTCCATAGACATTGAATAATATAGTGATTGAGTGGTGAACAAAGGTTAACTACATGATTTTGTTTTCCTTTGTTTTCACATAGATTTATATTCTGACAAGAGCAGACAGATGTGTCCAGCCAAGGGAAGGCCAACTAGTATAGTACTATTGCTCTAATGTCTAACATTTTAATAGATTAGCTAAGCTAAAATGGCGTATGTGAATGAAAATATAAGTTGCTTGCAGAGAGAGTTCAGGAATTCTCCTTTAGAGAATGTATCACTTTGAAAACACAAGGCACTCCAGAAATGCATGATAAATAAAAGAATTTTTAAAAATGGTTAATCAGTCTAAATGGTATTTTTACAGTCTATAAGAATTTTAAATTTTTCTGCTAGAATAAAACCACCTAAAGATTTCAATCTTATAGACACTTAGAAATCCCCTGGATCATAGGAAATAGTTTTAACGATAGTGTAAAGTTTAAAATGCACACACACACACACACATATTCTCAGCAAACAAATAACATGACAGGTAGTTTGATCACATTTCACAGAATAAAAGTATAAACATACTAAGTAAATTCCACGCTAAATCTCCATCACCACATGTGCATACATTATAAGTAAATATATCAAGGAATCTGAACGCTTGAGAAATGCCATATGTAAAAATTATCTGACACTGGCTTTTTAAATTCTTCGGCAAATTTTGAGTATGCACTTGACACCAGAATATGTAAGCAAACAATGTAAGCATGTATGCACCCAAATTAGAAGCATAAATAGTCATCTAGGCAGTAGATGAAAATGTCATTCCCTAGGATGAGTACAGTTTCATGGGTAATTGATAATATATGCCAACTCTGGGAATGTATTCCCAGACAGTGACTTGAAAGACCTTGAAACTATAAAGGCAAGGAACATAATATTGCTAGAACCAGAGTGATCATTCTGACTTGAAATGGCTTGAATGTGATATTACACACCAAACATGTAAAAAAAATTTCAGTACTATAGAAGTTAAAAAGTTGTGAGGAAAACAAAAGGTGGTAGGATTCTTCAGAATTACAGCAAACCATCCATACCTGTGCTGTCCAATACCATAGTCACCAGCCACACATAGGTATTGAAATATGGTTAGTCCAATTGAAAAACTGAATGTTTAATCTTAATTGTAATTATATTTAAATTACATTTCATTAAATTAATTTTAATTAATTTAATTTTAATTTTAAAACCAATCCTCAATACCATTATTAGAAAATGTTTAAAAATATTTGGAGCTGGGCACAGTAGTCCATGCCTGTAGTCTCAGCTACGCAGGAGTCAGGTGGGGGGCTAACTTGAGCCCAGGAGTTTAAGACCAACCTGAGCAACATAGCAAGACTCCATTTTAAATAAATTATTTAAATTAAAATATATATATATTTGGACAACTTAAGTATGTTAATCTACTTTTTCAACTGTAAGTTTTAGGAAATCTAAATGCATACTAAGTCTTTCCAGTAAAAATTTAGTGTCCAAATTAAGATATGCTTATCCACTCAGTTGTTAGCTACTTGCAAAAAGTCAAAGACAAATAAGTAAATAATGATTTTCTCAAGCGCGGCACATCCTGCTAAGTACTTACTAAAGATTCAGAAATAATTAAAGCCATGACAATTAAATATAAAACTACATAAAATTTCCCCCTAAAAAATAACAAAATGGCACAAATCAACAAGAAAATGTCCTGAAAGAAACTAGCTATCAATTTTTTGGTCTTGAACTCAATATCAGAATGAATATCAAGAGATCATGGAATCATCAGGGGTTTTTACTATTCTTAACATTGAGTCCCATAACTATACTGTACATGAGTTCAAAATGCAGCAAGCCAAGTCATAATTAGATAGCAGCCAACCTCGTGATTACTCATAATCTTAAAACACATTACCAGGACTCAAGAAGAGGATGTTGGATTGGAATAGATGAAAAACTACCCACTTGGTGTTATAGATCAAAGGGAATGTATTCAGGCTAAAACAAAACCAAACCAAAGGTAGAAAAACTGATTAAATTTTTGTCTTGGTTTTTAAATAAGAAAAATTTTAGAAAGATTCACTTCCATTTCTAAGTTTCCTGCTACTTCCACCATATCTGCAGTGACTTTCTCCACTAAAGAACTGAATCTTCCAAGTCATCCATGAGGGTTGGAGTCAAGTACTTCCCAACTCCTGTTAATGTAGTATATTTTGACCTCTTCCCACAAATCACAAATATTCTTAATGGTGTCTAGAAAGGTGAATTCTTTCCAGAAGGTCTTCAATTTCCTTTACCCAAGATTCATCAGAGAAATCACTATCTATGTCACCTGTAACCTTAATAAATGTATTTCTTAAATAATAAGACTTGAAAGTTGAAATGGCTCTTTGACTCATGGGTTGCAGAATGTATGTTGTGTTCACAGGCATAAAAACATTAACATCCTTGTACCAGTCTGTCTGAGTTCTTAGGTGACAAGGTACATTGTCAATGAGCAGTAATATCTTTAAAGGAATCTCTTTTTTTAATTTTCTGAACAGTAGGTCTCAACAGTGAGCTTAAAATATTCAGCAAACCATGCTGTTAACAAATGTTCTGTCATGTGGGCTTTGTTGTTCAATTTATAAAGCACAGAGAGAATAGATTTAGTATAATTGTTAAGGGTCCTAAGATTTTTCAGAATGGCAAATTGACATTGGCTTCAAATTAAAGTCACCAGCTGCACTGGCCCCCAAAAAAAGGGTCAGCCTGTCCTTTAAAGCTTTAAAGCCAGGCATTGACTTCTTCTTTCTAGTTATGAAAGCCCTAGATGGCATCTTCTTTCTATATAAGGCTGCTTTGTCTATATTGAAAATCTGTTGTTTAGTGTAGCCACCTTCATTGATGATTGTAGCTATATCTTCTGGATAACTTGCTGTATCTTCTACACGAGCATTTGCTGCTTCACCTTACATTTTTATGTTATGGATATGGCTTCTTGTCTTAAACCTTATGAACTAACCACTGCTAACTTCCAACTTTTCTTCTGCAGCTTCCTCACCTCTCTCAGCCTTCATAGAATTAAAGAGAGTTAGAGCTTTGCTCTGGGTTAGGCTTTGGCTTAAGGGAAGGTTGTGGCTGGTTTGGCCTTCTATCCAGACCATTAAAACTTTCTTCATATCAGCAATAAGACTACTTCACTTTCTTACCATTACTGTGTTTGCTGGAATACCGCATTTAATTTCCTTCAATAACTTTTTCTTTGCATTCACAATGTGGCTACCTGTTCAGTGCAAGAGGCCTAGATTTTGGCCTATCTTAGCTTTCAACATGCCTTCTTCACTAAGCTTAATGGTTTCTAGCTTTTGGTTGAAAGTGAGAGATACGCAACTCCTCCTTTCCCTTGAATATTTAGAGGGCATTGTAGGGTTATTAATTGGCCTAATTCAATACTGTTGTGTCTCAGGGAATAGGATGGCCCAAAGAGAGGGAGAGAGATGGGGGAACAGCCAGTCAGTGGAGCAGTCAGAACACACACATTTATGGATTAAGTTCACCATCTGATATGGGCATAGCTCATGGTGCCCCAAAACAACTATAATAGCAATATCAAAGATAACTGATCACAGATCACCCTAACAGATATACTAATAATGAAAAAGTTTGAAATATTGTGAGAATTACCAAAATGTGAAACAGACATGAAGTGAGCACATGCTGTTGGAAAAATGGCATCAATAGACTTGCTTAATGCAGTTCTTTTTAAGTGCAATATATTTATTTCTGCTAGAAATATATTATCAACCTTATGTAATATTTGAAGCATTACATATTATTTGTAAACAGCTTAAAATTATATATTACCCCAATTGTATATAAGTACAAATGTGTGGATATTAGTTTCTTTCATTAAAAATGGTGTTTTTTAAAAAATACATATGCACCCATTTACACCTTTCATTCACTTACACTGTTTTATGATGTTTGGTACCTGTTTCCTCACCTGAAAAAAAGGATTAGATAAGATTGTGGGTCCCAGCTGGCCACTCACAGGCTGGACACAGCCCGGGATTACTGCACAGTATTTTGGGTTTGTCTTTAGTTGCATTTGAAATCCTTTGGAAAAGACATTGCTCTCAAGTTCCCACTATTTTCCATTTTCTGCACCCAGTCCCCTTCATTCGTGTATGCTACCCAATGAACCCTCAGAATCACATGATTTTGCACCTCTCTGTACTGAATTATACTGAAGACTCCATAAAACTTAAAAACTCCTGTATCTCATTTCAGCCATGAGTACTTGGATATGCTGTAATGATATTACACAAAGCAGAATGACACCAAATAAGATTAGCCAAATTGTAAGTCTTAATCCTCCTTCCGCATGACAGTCCTTTAAAATATTTGATGTTATCATTACCCCCTGCTTTCAAAAGTCTACTCTATTACCCTTAATTTTTTTGTGCATGCCTAACACCAACCTTTTAGAAATCTTTTATTTGGAAGGATTTCATGCTTAAGGAAGAGTTGCAAGAAGACCATAAAGAAACTCTGTACACCCTTTATGCAGATTCACAATTGTTAACCTTTTGCCCTATTTACTTTATCATGTGCATTTACAGTGAGTAGTGTGTGCATAAACACACATGCACATGCATAGATATGTAATATATACAAATTATTTTTCTGAACCCCTTGAGAGTAAGTAGCATGTCATGCCCCATTATCTCTAAATAATTGAAAGTATATTTCCTAAAAACAAGATTCCACTAAATAATCACAGTAGGGTTAGCAACTTCAGGAGATTTAACAATGATGCAGTACTTTGACGTATCATCTGTATTCCAGATTTGTCAAATTACCCAGTAATGTCATTTGTAGCATATCTTTTCTTCAGTACAGATCCACTTCAAGATCACATATTGCATTTAGTCATCATGCTACTTTAGTCTCCTTAAATGTAGTATAGCTCTTCAGCCTGTCTTTGTCTTTCATGGCAAAAGGATTCCTACTGTATTAGAAATCATGAATTCATACTGATACCTCCAATTCCAATGCACTCCCACAGAGTCCTCTTTTCTTGCTTTGCCCCATTTGATATCTGTATGGAATACAGTGGAAGAAGACTCAACAATTACCTCAACGTATTTATTTACTCAACTCTACCATACACTTAAAACTAATTTCAGATTGCTTCACCTGTACAACTACAATACACAAACCTTCTAAAAAGAGGTCAGGGTTTGTTTGCATTGTTTCTGTGCTACTCAACTAACAGTATATAGCCAGATGATATGTTCAGCAGTTACTTTGATTAATTCCTTTTTTGTCCTCCTGGATAGTTATGTTACTCATGCGCAATACAAGTGGGTTTATTTGTTCGGTTTGTTTGGAGTTTTAATGGATCTTTTCCTTCCTATTTTTATTGATATTTTTAAAAAATAGAAAATAATGTGCTTTCAACAAACTCATAGATCTAATAAGTGATTATGGCAAGGTTGAATTATAGCAAGGTTAGAGGATACAAGATTAATACTTTAAAAGACCGTTGCTTTCCTATATACCAGAAATGAACAATTGGAATTTGAAATAAACAGTTATATCATCACTAAAAAAAGAAAAAAGAACAAATAGGTTTAAACAAAATATTCACAAAAGCTATATAAGGTAAACTACAAAACTTTGATGAAATAAATCAAAGAAGATCTAAATAAATGGAGAGACAGTCCATGTTCATGGATAGGTAGACTCAATATTGTGAGGATGTCTGTTCTTCCCAACTTGATCTATATATTCAATGCAAACACAACCAAAATTCCAGCCAGTTACTTGTGGCTAAGAACAAACTGATTCTAAGGTTTATTTAAAGGCAGAAGACCCAAAATAGCCAACGCAGTATTAAAGAAGAAAAACAGTCAGAGGGCTTACACTACCCAACTTCAAAACTTACTACAGAACTATAGTAATAAAGACAGTGTACTATTGGCAAGAGAATAGACAATTAGATAAATGGAACAGAGAGCCCAGAACTAGGCCCACACAAATATAGTTAAATGACCTTTGACAATGGAACAAAGGCAATTCAGTGGAGAAATAATAATCTTTTCAACAAATGGTACTAGAACAACTGAATATCCACATGCAAAATAATAAGTCTAAACACAGACCTTAAATCTTTTGCAAAAATTAACTTAAATGGATCATCGACTTAAATACAAAATGCAAAACTATAAAACTTCTAGAAAGTAACAGGAGAAAATCTAGGTAGTTTTGGTTTTTTAGGTACAACACCAAAAGTACAATCCATTAACAAAAAAATTAACATGATGGACTGCATGAAAATTAAAAACTTCTGTGAAAAACATTGTTAAGAGAATAAAATGACTAGCCACACTCTGGGAGTAAATATTTGCAAATACACGTATCTGATAAAGGATTCGTATTTCAAATATACAAAGAGCTCTTAAAACTCAACAGTAAGGAAAAGACGAATTATGGGCAAAGGATCTCTCTGAACAGATACTTAAAGATATACAGATGGCAAATAAGCATATGAAAAGATGCTCGACATCACATGTGATTAGGGAGTTGCAAAACATGAGCTACAACTACATACCTATTAGAAGAACTAAAATTCAAAACACTAGCAATGCTAATGCTGGTGAGGATGTGGAGCAATAGGAACTCTCATTCATTGCTGGTGGAATGCAAAGTGGTACAGCCATTTAAAAAGATAGCTTGTCAATTCCTTTCAAAACTAACATAGTCTTATCATATGATCTAGCAAGTATGTTCCCGGGTATGTACCCAAGTGAGTTAAAATTTTATGTCCACTTAAAAATCTGCACATGACTGTTGACAGCAGCTTTATTCATAATTGCCAAAACTTAGAACTAAGATGTCCTTCAATAGGTAATGGATGAACAGTCTGTGGTACATCCATTATCCATACAATGGAATATTTTTCAGCAATAAAAAGAAATGCACTATCAAGCTGTGAAAAGACTTGGAGGAATCTCAAATACATATTGCTAGTGAAAAATGAGCTATACACTGGGTGGTTCTAATTATATGACATTCTGGAAAAGGCAAAATTACAGAGATGGTAAAAAGATTGGTGGTTTCCACGGTTTGGGGGGAAAGAGGGAGAAATGAAGGGATGGCGCACAGGTGATACTTAGGCCAGTGAAATAACTCTGTGATGCTACTGTAGTAGTAGATACATGAAATCATGCATTTGTCAAAACTCATACTACTGTGCAACTCAGAATAAGCTATAATGTAAACTATGGACTTTTTGGTCAATAATGCACCAATATTGGTTCATCAATTGTAACTAATGCACTACAATAATGCAATAGTTTAATAATAGGGGAGACTGCCAGTGTGGGGGAGAGGGGATATACGGGACTTCTACATTTTCTACTCGATTGTTCTGTAAACCTAAAACTGCTCTAAAAATAGCCTCTTAGTAAAACAACAACAACAATAGATACCGCTTAACAACCACTGCGATGGCTATAATTATAATTACAATAACAAGTTGGCAAGGATGTGGAGAAATTGGAACTCTTATATATTGTCGGTAAGAATATAAAATGGTGTAGTCTGGCCATTCGTGAAAAGGATAAAAAAAGGTTACTTACTATATGACCCAGCAATTCCATTCTTAGATGTACACCCAGGAAAAATTAAGAGATATGTCCACACAAAAACCCGTACACGAATGTTCATAGCAGCATCATTCATGATAGGCAAAAAGTGGAGACAACCCGAATGCCCATCAACTGACAAATGGATAAATAAAATGTGGCATATCCATACAATGGAATATTATTCAGCTATAAAAAATGAAGTACGATAAATGTTACAGCATGGATGAACCTTGAAAACAGGATGCTAAGAGAAAGAAGCTGGTCAAAAAGGATTACATGTTATATGATCCCATGCATGTGAAATGTCCAGCATAGAAATATCCACAGAGATGGAAAATAGATTAGTGCATGCCAGAGGCTGGAAGGAGGGAGGAATGCAAATGACTGCAATTAGGTATGGGGTTTCTTTTAGGAATAGTGAAGATTTAAATTCTGTTAACACTTATAACTAAGACACTGCACTGGCTCTTTAAATATTTCCAAATTTTAATTTTTTTTAAAAAGTCTGCCTTGCTTTTTTTGAACCCAGGTATACAGCCTTAATTAAGAAATACGAAAGCTGCAAAACTCGATGGTTTTTCTACTAATGGATTATAAATTGTCACTAATAAGTATCTCAAAAAGGGTTTCAATGGATGGTACCAAAGATGAGAGCATTTTAAAGTTTCATATTTATCTTTAGGGGATGGGTCCATACCTATGCGAAAGCAGAGCTCTGCTGCCCCCAACAAGTCTGGTGGTCTTGATATAAACACTTATTATTTATTTAGGGCTGTCTCACTCTCCTCCTTATTCTCTAGTTGCCATTTAGGCTACTAGTAGATAGAAGTAATTAGAAAATAGGAACAAGGAGGCCCACCCTACTTAGAGACTGGGCAGTGCAGGTGAGAAGGAATCAGAGGAATAAAGTTCAGGGATAAGGGGGAGGCCAGGTTGAGGCTGGGCCGAAGAGATGAGAGAGAGATGAGCTCAGCCCTCTGGGTGGGCAATGACAAGCGTAGGTACTAGAGGACAAACTGTGGGATAGATTGCAGAGTAAGACCCTCAGGGTGGAGTCTGAACACATAGCTGGAAGCAGAGGAGGAGGGAAGGAAAAAAGTGGTAAAAAGAGATCTTAGTACAGGCCACTGTATGACTTAGCAGGTGCATCTACCTAAATATTTGTACAAATACCAACTAGAATCAAATAAGTTTAAAAGACCTTATCTAGGCCATGTCATCCAAAGTATTTTATAGTTGAGGAAATCAGAACTAGAGAAACAAAGTAAATTGGCCAAAGCATACTGGGCCTAGTCTAGTGATATATCTTCAACTCTATATTATAATCAAAGTTCAATCTTAAATCAACCTAAAATATTATATTATGTAAAATACAGCACACAGATTCATTATGTATCATTGGCACTTTTACTATGTTTTGCATTTAATCTGCCCATAAATATTCTGAAACTCATTCTTTAAATCATTTCCTGTTTGCCCCAAAAATACTCATCTCTAATCCTACTGTAACATCGTCATCTACATTTCTGTTACATTAGGATTAGAGACAAATTCTGTTTATAAATAACTCAAGAACAGTTTTTATATTTTATTTTCATGTTGAAAATCAGTCAGATTTGCTTCAGCCTCAGATAAAGTGTTTATGTAAAATGAAATGAGCACTGGCAGCAAGCTGCACTTTTTTTTTTTTACTAAATGGGGAAAATGGACTAATATAGTAGAGGCTTTTGCTTATTAATATTGAATGTAGTAATTCTTATATTAGCTACTTTGGTGGTAAAGAAAAATAATCTCAATATGATGGAGTTTTACATGGTATATTACCATCAAATCCAGGGAAAAATGGATTTTGTAGATTTGGGGATGTGGTACAAGTATATAAGTTTAGTTGTGTATATGTTGGTTAAGTCATTTAACAGTGATAACTGAGTACCAATCTGGTTCAAATGAATGTGCATATACTATGCAGTTGTGCAGTCTCTCTACTTGGAGCTGAAAGAATCTCCCAATTAATTTATGGATCACCTCCCTCCCTTTGAATAAGACACGCCTTTATAAGGCATGTCTTATCTGATAAAGGTCTGGAGTTGTTTATAAGGTATGTCATATCTGACATAGGCCTGGAGCACTACACGACCAGGGCATGGGTGGCTTACAGAGCTCTAGTTTTTTGGTTTTGGGGTTTTTTTGGGGGGTTAGGAGTGGGGAGTGGATAGCTCCCTCATGGACACAGAAAATAGATTGGAACTCTTGGAAATTCCAACTTGTTATTACAGATGCCGTTCTTCCATAGTCCAAAAGACAGCATTATGCAAAGTATCACTTACAGATGCATTTACATCTAAACTTGCTGTATGCTTCACGGCAAGTTGGTGTCTTTCCACTTTCTCCTTGATGAAGACCTGCATCCAATATGAATTTAAAGAGGCTCTGTAAAGTAATTCGACAGTAGCAAATATGCTATTTAAAAATGAGTCAATCCAAGATATGTAAATCCAAGAAAGGTTTTAGACTGAAGCAGTTGTTTTATAAAATACACATGTCCAAAGACACTTTTTTAGTGGAGGCAACTTGCTGAAGAAGAATTTGAAAGGATCTTTTAACATTTATAAGCAGACCAATTTGAAATTACCTAGAAAATAAGTAAGCTCCAAGAACAACATACCTATGGCTATCCTATTTTTCGAAGGCAAAACTGGAGCTACAAAATTAAACAAAGGATGTATTTCATGTTTGAATTTGTAGAAAAAGTCTTAGAAAGATATAATGAAAATAAATAAAATTACTAAATAAAATAACTATGAGATCCTAAGAATTTTGCCACCATCTTTGGGAATAACTAATGCTGATAAAGTAGAGACTAATACTTTGGTGCCAATTCCAACTCCTTGCACTGTACAAAGGGGGAAAAGTATCTTAATGCATAAGAAATTATGAGGCAGCACAAATAAAAACCAATCTTTTATGCAGAAAGTTTCAATTAAAGTGAAATTCATATTTTAAATTACCAAATTATAACCGGAAAAGTTTGTAATGTTTTCAAAACGGTCTTCGCCAAACTACCTCTATCTAGCCTGGAGGCTAGAGATGGAACTTAACTAGCCACTTAAATTATATCTATGTATTTGTGCAAAGTTAAAACTTTAAATCTAATAAATTATTCGAATCAATTAAAACAAAGTCATTATTATTTGGAAAACTAAATCTTGGCCAGGATGAATATCTTAATTATTTTGACATATGAAATATGCAATGTAATTTTTATGTGGGGTTACATTTGGAATTTTCCTACATTTCATATTTAGTAAATGGATTTATTATAAGAACAGTGATTTTTTTAAAGAATGAATTTAATAAGTAACTGTTTTGAAATTTTGATTTACAGATCATTATTGCCATCTGCTGGTTACATAGTTTAATAGCATTTTTTAAAATTCCCAATTGTTATACTAAAAGACAAAGGAAAAACTGAGGCAAGTTTTAGATATCCATAACCGGATTAGAGATCTCTATGTAAAATAGATAATTTGCAGCCAGGTGCAGTGGCTCGTACCTGTAATCCCAATACTTTGGGAGGCAGAGGCGGCAAGAATGCTTGAGGCTAGGAGTTTTAGACCAGCCTGGGCAACATAGTGATACCCCATCTCTACAAAAATAAACAAATTAGCTGTGTGTGGTGGCCTGCACCTGTAGTCCTTGCTACTCAGGAGGCTGAGGCAGGAGGATCCCTTGAGCCCAGGAGTTCAAGGTTTCAGTGAGCAACATCACACTTTAGCCTGTGTGACAGTGAGACCCTATCTTGAGAAAAAAAAAAAAAAGCTAAATCATATGCAGCCAACAGACACATGAAAAAATGCCCATCATCCCTGGCCATCAGAGAAATGCAAATCAAAACCACAATGAGATACCATCTCACACCAGTTAGAATGGCAATCATTAAAAAGTCAGGCAACAACAGGTGCTGGAGAGGATGTGGAGAAATAGGAACACTTTTACACTGTTGATGGGACTGTAAACTAGTTCAACCATTGTGGAAGACAGTGTGGCGATTCCTCAGGGATCTAGAAGTAGAAATACCATTTGACCCAGCCATCCCATTACTGGGTATATACCTAAAGGATTATAAATCATGCTTCTATAAAGACACATGCACACGTATGTTTATTGCGGCACTATTCACAATAGCAAAGACTTGGAACCAACCCAAATGTCCAACAATGACAGACTGGATTAAGAAAATGTGGCACATATACACTGTGGAACACTCTGCAGCCATAAAAAATGATGAGTTCATGTCCTTTGTAGGGACATGGATGAAGCTGGAAACCAGCATTCTCAGCAAACTATCACAAGGACAAAAAATCAAACACCGCATGTTCTCACTCACAGGTGGGAATTGAACAATGAGAACACTTGGACACAGGAAGGGGAACATCACACACCAGGGCCTGTCATGGGGTGGGGGGAGGGGGAGGGATAGCATTAGGAGATATACCTAATGTAAACGATGAGTTAATGGGTGCAGCACACCAACATGGCACATGTATACATATGTAACAAACCTGCACGTTGTGCACATGTACCCTAGAACTTAAAGTATAATAAAAACATATATATAAAAAAGCTAAATCATGAGGCATCTGTTTCAAAGATGGTAAGATAATGTAAGAATATATTGCATCTTATCTAATTATAATGTGCTATTTTAATTGTCAATTAATCATAGATTAAATTATCAACCTAACTGCTTTAAGTTATTGTCATTAGTTAGTATACAGCTAAAATGTGACTCAAATAACCATTCAAAATAATGAGGTCAAAATAAGTGACCGCTGTTACAGAAGCTGTAAAAACATGAAAACATCCATGATTCTATTCAACTGCACATAAAACTAAGTGTCATGATTTCCCTCTTATACACAAATCTACTCCTCTCCTTAGTAGGAGTAGATACATACTGATTTAGGCAACTATCTCTCAGTTAACTAATGAATCTAAAACATGTATTACTGTTTAATAATTACTAACATATCACTTGATGACAAAAAAACCAAGTGAGCAAAATATTAATTGGAAGTATTGGCAAAAATAGCAATTACTTTTGCACCAACCTAAAAATACTCACGAGTGCACTATAGGATGGCCGGTCTAGAACATAATAAAGGAACATTTGTTTAAGCATGTGCTGTGTTTTTGATGCTTTACAAGCATTAATTCATTCAATCATACCATCAGTAAGACAAATATAACTGTCTTCATTTTTCAGATGAGGAAATTAATCCTAGAGTGGCTAAATTACTAGCTCAAGGTCATACATTGGTAATCTTCCTATATGAGTCCCCTGTGTAAAAGATTTAAAGCAGCACATGGCACACAGTTAATTTTATGTGTTTACTAAACATATGAATCATAAAATATATCCTGCTTCTTTTTTCCTTTAACATTATATCATGACTATTTTCCTATATCATTAAATATCCATGCAAAATGACTTTAGTGGCTGTAATGCTTCACTATATGAATGTTTCATAACTTAGTGTTTGATGCTGAGGCCACTTCTATTTTTTAAAGATATAAATAATAGCACAATGAACATTCTTATAAAAAGATTATTTTTTTAAATGATAAAAATGACCAGATTTGTACTTTCAAGGGCTAGACCATGGGTAAGAGCATTTTGTATCCCACCAGGACACCAAGTGATGCAAAAGGCAATTGGAAACTCCAGAAAAAACAAACTGACCAAAAAGAAAAACAATCGCTCCACTTCACTTATTGTTCCAAAAAACATTAAAACAGTCATATTTTAAAATAAGGTGCTGTATTTTGAGTTTGCCTAGCCATTCAAGAATATATTCTTATCAACCACCGTAAATACTTTGTATTTTAAATGCAGTATTGGACAGATAGAATTTATTAGCTGTTAAAACTTGGGCAAATAACTACATCCTGATGCTTGATTTTAAAATTTGCATACAGTTATTGCATGAATTAAGTGAGAAAACATTTTGAGTACCAAACACAATGCCAGGAATGTAGAAATGCTCCTTGAAAAAAATCTCCCAAAACAAAAAATGAGCAGTAGTAGCACTTACTGAATTTAACTGAGTGACAAGATAAATAGTACTGTCAGTTAAGTGCTTTAGACCTTCAGAAAAAGCATAATTAATACGGGCTGGAGAAATGGGCTGGGGCTTGGAAGGTGACAGCATTCAGATGGGCAGGGAGAAAAGAATGTAAAAGTCAAGGGATGGCTTTTCCACATGAATAAAGGAATTCAGCGGTTATGATGTCTCAGGCTGTGGACTTCACCTGAAATGACTGAGATGGAAGATTTTGTGCCCGAGGAAGTGGGAAATTAAAGTTGAAAAGGTATATTGGGCAAATATTGAAGGCATTGGTGAGCAAGCCTAGGACTTGATTTGTGGGCCACGAACATTTTTGTGCTGTGTTGCATCAGGAAAAATTAACCTGGCCACAATGAGCCATGCTTTAGACTGGTCAGTTAGGATATGGGAGTTCAATTTGATCCATCATCAAACAGATGGGAAGTGAAGCGGTGTGGGTCCAGCATGTGGCCCGTGACAGAGGACATGGAAAATGTCAGTGGCCCCAATGCATCTGTGCCAGCCGCTTTGGCCTCTTGTAGGGCTGCGCGGTGACTGGGAGCTAAGCGCTCCCCTCTTAGTTGGTCCTGGCTGGTGCTGAAAGCGCTTGAGCACACCGCTCCTAGGGCTGATGACTTCTGAGGAACCTTATTGGAAAAGCATTTTGCTCTAAGATTCAGTAAACGCTGTCCCGTGCCAAAGAAGTGGCGTCAACCTGAGGCTCTGGGATCAGACCCACCGGACTCACGCGGGCTCTGCCACGTGTTGCCCGCAGTCTCGGCCCGTTCCCTCCGCTTTGGCAACGGGCACTGACTGTCCGATACCTCAGCGATCGTAGGAGAGCAGAGACGTTCCTAATGCCGGGCGCACCACCGGCGGGCCGGTGGTTCCGTTGGCTTCCCTGACACACTTCCTACAGTCATTTCTTTCAGCTGAGATCTTCCCCTTTAATACCTCGTTAATTAACGTGTAATCTTTTGGTTAAAATGTCAAAGCTAAGACTAAACCCGAAGAAAAGAATGAAACCACGGGAAGTTCTTCAGACTTAGTCGTCAGCAAGGTTATGGCCCGAAGCCGTGCAGGGGCGGCGCGCGGGGAAGCTACTGGCAGAGCTGTGCGCACTGGGGGTGCTGCAGGCGCTGGGGAGAGTGTGGAGAGGCTGCGTGGAGCTGCGCGCTCGGGGTGGGGGCTGCACTCCCAATGAAGCGCGTGAAGGGCAAGCGGTGATGGGTTCTGCGCCAGTGGGGCTGGGAGCGTGTCGGGGGCTGTACGTGGAGCTGCGCGCAAGGTGAGAACTGCGCATCTAGGCTTGGGGACTTTGCGCACCGCAGGCTGCAGGCGCTGGGGAGGGTGGAGGGGGCTGTGCGTGGGGCTGCTCTCACCGGGAGCTGCACGCTCGGGGAAGCGCGGAGGCGGGGGTGCTGCGCGGTTGGGAGCCCGTGGGGGAACACGCAGGGACTGCCGGCGAGAATGGCTTCGAACGCATGCGCCCCACCCGACATTTCACAGTCGCCATGACGACCGGGAGGTCCGCAACGGCTGCGGGGACAAGACCGTTGAGGCTGCCAGGCGAGTCAGGCCTTTCTGGACCTCGCCTGACTCGGCTGGGCTGTGCCTGAAATTGACCCAGCTCTATCAGGGATTATGAAAAAACAAGGAGTAAGCCCGAAGCCGCTGCAATCTTCCCGCCCCAGCCAGTCTAAGCGGCGGTGCGGGCCTCCCCCCTCCCCACCTCCCGCCCCGGAGCGGGAGGTAGAGGAGGAGGTGGAAAAGTCGGCCCTAGGCGGCGGGAGGTCCTTCCGGCGGAGGATCCAAAATGTGGAAAATCGAAAAGGCTTGGAGCTAAAGGTGGTGGCCAAGACCCTTCTTCTCGGCCCCTTCCTGTTGGTCCGTAATTCCCTGGCGCAGCTCCGGGAAGAGGTGCACGAACTGCAGGCGTGGTGGTTCCCCAGCAGAACCACTTTGGACATCGGTAAGGAGAGGGCAGGAGAGCTCTAGGAGGGAGCCGCATAGCGCTTTTCTTGAGTCTTGAAGGAGATCAGTTTAACAAGCAAGGGTTTGTGGGTGCCTAGTAGGAAATAATAGCAAGGTCCGAATAGAAAGAAGTTGGCCAAAAATCTTGTCATTGAACCAGGGGAGAGAGAGAGATAGGGAGTATATTGGTTTGAAGGGCTGTCAGATCGCAGAGAGTGTTTTAAGGTCTAGGAGTTTTAAAGGCTGAGGGGAAGGATCAAGGGAAGAGGATGAGATTAAGATTCCAAGAGAGGAAATAATTAGTGGAGCAAGTCTTGGAATATTTGGAGGGGTAGAATTAAAGGCACAAATTTGAAAAGCTAACTGTGGAAAAGAGGAGAGAGAATTCCTTTTCTGAGATAGCAGGGAGTAGAAAAGCGAGGATTACTATATGGAGAAATGTTAAAGTGGAGATAAAAGAAGTTGGGAGTGCTGGCGTCTAATGGTCTTTGTTTCAGTGAAGTATGAGGCTGGGTCACCTTCAGAGGTGAGATTGATAGGATGCCGGGGTCCAGGGGACATGCTTCTGTCACAGCTTGGAAAGGGCATGTGATAAGCCCTTCAAGCATTTAGAATACTGGCATCGTTGCACCATATCATTTTTTTCAGATGTGGTATGTGGGTTAAGGGAGGGAGTGAGAGACACAGAAAGATTTTGAGCATCTTTGGAAAGCTGGATGAATTTGGTAGTATATTTGACCTTTTCCTTATATATCATCTGAAGAGTTTTTGCCAGTGTATATAATTGTTAGGAGAATTAGAAATAGGATACAAATATAGTTGAACAGGATAGTCTCTGTATATTTTAAAATTAATGAAGCCTAATAAACAGTTAATGAGCATCTTTACAACCATTTAAAGTTTTCAACCTTTTAAAAATTATAGCAACCGTGCTTGCAGACAGTCCAAAAATACACCATGGGCCATACTTTGCCTATCCTGGTATAAAACAAGTAAATCTTCCGAGAAGTATTTAAGATAAGCCCAGGACAGTTAGTAATATAGGAAAAGATCTGGGTAAGCATGGTTGAGAATTTCAACATTGCAATTTTTTAATTTTTAAAAATTTAATTTCTTCAATAATTATTGAATTAATTTGCATTTATTTTGTTAGCCAAGTGAAGTAATTTTTGAACTTTTAAGAGGCTATTATTGGTGGTTTGTAAGATGACTTGCCAAGTATATTTGGGATAACCATAAGAAATACCATTATAAAATCTCAGAAGGGAGGTAGGACTTCTGGAATAGCCAAGGAAATGCACTCCTCCATGACGACAATGAAAATACTTGGAAAATTATCAAAATCATTTTCTTCAAAACTTTGGAAATTAACCAAAGGTTTACAACAATCTAAAGGGCATAAATTCGAGAAAAGCTGCTGAACCTCTATAAGAATAGCAAAGTTTGTGGTGTTTTAACTTGTTCTATTCCCCACTCTTCTCTCTCCAGGGGAATTGAAAACAAGCAATTCCCCAACCAAACAGGGGCACAGGCTGCGTTTGCAGCTCCTGTAAAAGCTCCATACCCAGAGCAGTGTCTCCCAGCTCCCAGGTGAAGTCTTATGTATACATGGGGCGTTGGCACAGGTGACTCCAGACTAGTCTCCTAGGCCATCTAGTAGCTTCTAGGTCTGGGCTCTTGCAAAGAGCTTGCAATTCATCAAGGGTTGAGCTGCACATTGGGGCTTTTAGATGTGCTGCTGAGGAAGTGATTTCCTGCATTTAATCATCTTCTGATGAACGCTAGAGAAACTGATCTAGAGTGGCTCCTCTTGGTTACAACTAGCTGAAGCATACTGTATATACTTACTTCTTTTAAAAATTTCATATAAAGGAATAGAAAATAATACTGAAAAAAAAACAAAAAAGGTGACAATCTTCCATAATTCCATCACTCTTACCAATTACCTGAAGTAAAAAAACCCTCTCAAGTTTCTCCCTTTGCTTGTCAAGCCCTGCTGCAGAGAGGTAAGCTCTGTTCAGAATTTGCTTTGTGTCCTGGATTTTTTCCTATGCTCATAGAGACAGGATTAGCTGGCCATCTTGCTTTGTGTGCTATCTTTCTAGACATGTAAAATAATACATTTGAAATACTTGTTTTAATGGTATTTTATAATAAAGCAGCTATTAATAACTTTCCTTTTTTTCTTTATTCCAGCCGTCCTTGTGGCATATCTACATTGGTAAGATTTAGTTTCAGTTTGAAATATTTAAAAACATTTGAATTAAAAATTGCCATCTCTCTTTGCATACAGTAAAACAATAACTTCTGGCTATATTTGTAGAACATCTTTATGTGCACCAATTTATACATGTATTTTGCTTTTTTACAAACCTCATATGTGAAACAGCATTTACAAAATAGATGCATTAGGGGAACAGTAACTTACGAATTAAAATATTTTTGCTTTACTAAATAATTCACCACACGTTTCTTTAAATATCTAGCTTTTCTAGTGTATTTTGCATGTGTAGTTCATTTAAAACCTTCCTTTATTTTATGGTAATTATATGTTGCTAGTGAAATAACTTTTTTTTTTTTTTTTTGAGACAGAGTCTTGCTCTGTCTCCCAAGCTGGAGTGTAGTGGCGTGATCTTGACTCACTGCAACCTCTGCCTCCCAGGCACAAGTGATCCTCGCGCCTCAGCCTTCCAAGTAGCTAGGATTACAGGTGTGCACCACCACACCCAGCCAATTTGTTGTATTTTTGGTGGAGACAAGGTTTCACCATGTTGGCCAGGCTGGTGTCAAACTCCTGGCCTCAAATGATCCACCTGCCTCGGCCTCCCAAAGTGTTGGGATTACAGGCATGAGCGACCACATTCAGCCAGTGAAATAACTTTGGTGATAAAGTTTTAGCAACACCTGCCAATTGGAAATCAGGTAAAAAAGAAGATAAAGATTCTGCAGTGGTTATATGGTTAAATGGCTCTGAGTCTTTCAGTGTGCAAGCCTGTGTACATTATTTTACAAAAGTGTTTATAAAAATTTGTAAAATAATATTTCCTTCTGGAATATTTTATTTTTACCTGTGCTCAGTGATTTCTACCCTTGGGAGGTATGAGATCTCCCCCTATGTTCTATTGACACAGTGCTGCTCTAGACATTTAGTCTGCAGGGAGATTTTGATGTTAGAACTGAGGCTGCAATGGTAGGGAATATTCCTGCAGTATTTGGTACCCTGGCATATGGCCTACATGTAAAGAAGGGTTAGTGGAAAACAGGGTTAATATATGGAACTTTGCTTTATTTTCAACTTCACTGGAAAGTACTGACTACATAAGTTAGCTATAGCATAATTGTTGGCCATAGCTAATTTTGTTTATCACATATGCTCTTCACTGCCTATAGCCGTTGAATTTCACTACTAAAAGGTCTTCAAGTACACACCTGTATTCTTTGGCACTTGAAAGTTGATCCTTTATGTGACATTATACTTTTTGTAAGTCTGCTTTGATCTAAAGTAATTTTATTTAAAATTATATTCTGAACCCTTTTCAACAGTTATGGAGGTATTTCCCAAGGCTGGTACATTAGGATCACTTGAAACTTAAAAAACAAACACTAACCTGCCTCTGTTCTGATTTAGAGGCCTGGGATGGAAGGAAGGGTGAAAAAAGCCACAAGAATTTTAGATATACAATTAAGGTTTTTGTTTTGTTTTGTTTTGTTTTGTTTTGTTTTGTTTTGTTTTGTTTTGTTTGAGACATGATCTCTGCTCACTGCAACCTCCACCTCCTGGGTTCAAGAAATTCTCCTGCCTCAGCCTCCCTAGCAGCCAGGATTACAGACATGCACTACCATGGCTGGCTAACTTTTGTGTTTTTAGTAGAGACGGGGTTTCACCATGTTGGCAAGGCTGGTCTCGAACTCCTCACCTCAAGTGATCTGTCCGCCTCGGGCTCCCAAAGTGCTGGGATTACAGGCATGAGCCAACGTACCTGGCCACAATTAAGCTTAAAAACCACTGAGTTAAGGAATTTCAGGTGTGTGCCATACTGGATTATAAATGCCAAAAAACATACAAGTTAGTAAGCAAATTATAAAATTAATATTATAACAATTTATTGTTTTCTTTTTTATGGCTTTCTTATTGTTTATTTTACTGTTAGTTTTGAAACTTGTTCTTATTGTAATATGATTCTTCATTTTTTTCTAGGTTACATTTAGTAAAACTTTGTGAAAATTATCGTTATTTCTCTCACCTCTCATCTTTGGAACGGGAGATGACTTTTTGCACCAAAATGATTAGGTTTCTTCTTCTAACAAATTAATTTGTGGTTTAAGAATAGCGAGACTATGAGGTAGAGATGTATTAGGAATTGAAATGAACTTTTGGTGAACTGCACTGTTTCATAAGCTATAACCCAGGTTTATTATTTAAATAGTAAAGTGTTTGAGATTATTTTTCTGTTACTTCATTATCTCTCACCCTTTCCTAATGCAGACTTCTTTTTAAGATAATAAAGATGAATTATAATAGCTGAGGAAGGAGAAGAATGCAAGCTCTGAAATGACATCCTTAAATGCTGATACTGGTTACAACCTCTTTACCTCTCTGAGGAAATTGTAACAGTGTGTCTTTTAAGGTGTTTTTATTTTACCAGCCCTTAAGAAAGATCTCTAATACCTTTTAATACTTTTTTTTATAATTTCAAGTTGAAGTGTTTTTAAAAACACCTTGTTTTGTAATGTTTTGAATTTCTTGAAATGTATTTACCCCACTAGATACATATTTGCCACTGGTTAGTTCTCCATCTAAGCTCAAGAGGTTATTCATCTCTCTTTAGATTCCAGTGGTTTTTCTTTTAACATCCAGGTAAAATAGAAACTGCTATGGTATACAACCAAATTTTGGGGTTAAACATAATCAGAAAAGAAAATCCAGTTAAATTTATGAAGTGAGATTTTCAGATCCTAGATCTTGAATATAGCAAAGGTCTTTTCATCTTGATGGCCCCAAAGCTTGTTGGTCATAGTCTTTATTTCTGGCCACTATCTTCTTAAATAATATATTTTTAAGCCCTCATTTATTTTTGGTTTTGGATGAGGAAAGTCATGTTTTCTAAGTCCTCTCCCCTAATAAAACCTACCCAACAATAGTGCTTTGAAAAGTGGTAGTTATCTTGAAGATACTCTTGCCAAATGCAAAGATAAACATTCTTTTTGTCTGCTTTATAAATATGAAATATGCCAGATCTATAGTATTTTAATGTGCGTCTACTTTAAATGAGTCATCTTGGGGTTTTTATAATTCCCTTATATTCTTGCCCCTCTACACTTGAAATAACAAAATGCCTTAATTTTATAGATTAGTTCTCTTATAGTAGACAGGCAGCTATATGCAGCAAAACCAATAAAGTTATTTTTCAACTTTCATAGTTGTAAAATATTTTATAGCAATACGAAACAGCTAAGAAAACATGCCACATTTTATTTTAGCATTTTCAAATAATTTGTTTTTGGTGTAAGCACAGGATAAAAAAGGAGGGCATCAAAGAAAAGAGACATAATGCCTAACATTCATAAAAATTAACAAAGTATATTTTGGATGATATTTTTACAGGAAATATTTTAAATAAGTTGGTAGAATTTTTAAAATGGTACTGTATTAGCTAATAAAATATTCAGTACAAATATATGTTTGGATTTATGCATTAAAAAACTAATAAAATTATTTCCAACTTTTGTATTTGTAAATTATTTTGGTACAGGAGACAAAGCATCTAAGAAAGCATGCTGCACATTTTACTTATTTTAGCATTGTCATATAATCTGTTTCAGTGATGTGTGGGGCAAAAAAGGAAAAGAGACATAACACCTAACATTCATAAAATTAAAGTAACACATTTCAGATGATGTTACAGTAGCAAAGACTTGTAACTAACCCAAATACCCATCAATGATAGACTGGATAAAGAAAATGTGTCACATACACACCATGGAATACTATGCAGCCATAAAAAAGGATGAGTTCATGACCTTTGCAGGGACGCGGGTGAAGCTGGAAGCCATCGTTCTCAGCAAACTAACACAAGGACAGAAAACCAAACACCATATGTTCTCACTCATAAGTGGGAGTTGAACAATGAGAACACATGGACACAGAGAGGGGAACATCACACACCAGGGCCTATTGGTGGGGGGTGGGGGTGGGGGGCAAGGGGAGGGAGAGCATTAGGACAAATACCTAATGCATGCAGGACTTAAACCTTAAATGACAGGTCGATAGATGCAGCAAACCACCATGGCACATGTATACCTATGTAACAAACCTGCATGTTCTGCACATGTATCCCAGAACTTAAAGTAAAATAAATTTTAAAAAGTCAGTAGAACTCAACAAAAAATGGATGAGCTGTACTAATAAAATGTTCCATACACATACGATGTTTTCATATATATTTATGTTATTTTCATGTACTATCTGTGTTAAGTAACTGTAAAGCCCTTGAAGATCCTGTTTTCTGTCTTTTCTCATCCTTCACAATGCATACATTTTGAAATTGAAATTGTTCTCATATAAAGGGAGAAATCATAGGTTGCTGGGTTTACTAGCCATGTTTACACTGACAGTGCTATTTCTTAGCCATTTGAAAATGATTCTGTATAGTCTTACACAGAAGGCAACATACTATGATGGAAATAGTGTGAGCTGTGTAATGAGATGTATCTAAGTTTGAATACTGCTTCTTCCATTAGTTAGGTACCTACCATGTATTCAAAAGATATTCATTAAACACGTACTGTATGTCAGGCACCATGCTATGGTTGGTCATGTTACTTAACTCCATGAGCTTTCTTCACCTGTAAAGCAGAACTCACAATACCTACTTGGCAGGGTCATTATGAGGATTAGTGAAACAAAGTTTTGAAGTACCTGGCACATAAAGGCACTCAACAAACACTAGTTTCTTCTGCACTACCCCCTACAGCTCACTAATAACCATTTCAGTAATATCAAGTTACAGAGTGAGGTTAGCTCCTTTCAGAATTCCAAATAGTCTCACCTTTATTTGATGTCAACAAATAGGAGTACTGGGCTGCAGCTTGTTCTTATGCAAATTGTTCTACTGAATTCTTGCCTGTGTAAATTTTATTTTTTATTCTTTTGAAACATGAGATTTTCACTTAATTCAATGAAGCTTTTTCCATAGTTTCTAGGATCCTATGTTTGCACACTAATCTGAAACTATGGCTAGAAGTGAGGTGCACACAAGCTGCAACAATTCCTTCATCTGCTTCATCCAGTTGTCAGAAGCAAATGCACAGCTTCAACAGTATCTGTGTTGCTTTGCTGCTGATAGACACCAAAAATCTGAGTACTTTAATAATAAAATTATGTTTATATTTTTATACATTACATGTTCCTATTATACATGAAGGACAAACTCATAGAAAAATTAGTTTTGAAAAAAACAGGACATTTTAAAGAAGGGGACAATTATATATATACATACACATAGCAGCAAAAATGGCAATAGCTCAAAAGTGGTTAAGATATACATACAGACACTGCAATGAACATCTTAGTGCATACTTTATGATTTTAAAAGTTATTTCCACAGGATAGATTTCATAAAGTTAAATTTCCTTAAATAAATTGTGGACACCCTTAAAGCCTTCAATGCAGTTAGCCTGAAATTACCTTTGCAAAGGTATGTGTGCACCTTTTGGATTGTATACACCACCAAAAGTTAGTGTGTATAACAATGCTCATTTTACAACACTCTCATCGGGATTAATTAGCCTTATTAAGAATATATTTTGCTAATTTGTGAGGCCCAAAATAGTATTTGTTATTATTTTCATTTGTATTTGTTCTATGTCCAGAAAAACTCACCATATTCTTTAGAAAGTGTATGTCTCTGAAGCTCTGTATGGGTTCATATTCTTTAATTCATTGAGTCTCTTCATAAAGGATGGGGATTGAGATAAGGGGAAAGAAAAATCTTTGAAAATTCTTAATAAGAGAAATATAAGGACATTTTCAAGAGGACAGGTATATATATAACTTCATGCACAAAAGTCAAATTTAAATGGGTCAAGGACTTAAATGAAAGTAAAATATTTAAAGTATTAGAAGAAAATAGAGAAATACAGATTAAAACCACATGGTAACATTTACATGTCAGATAAGAATTGGTGAGAACAGGGTGCCACAAGAACTCTCATGAAATTATAGTAGGAGTGTAAATTGGTACAGCCACCTTAGAAAATAAGTTGTTAATTCCTAATAAGTTTTAAAGTATGTAGTCTCTGCAATTTATAGTTTCACCCTAAAGAAATGTTGTTACAAATATACCAAGGAAACCAATTACAAGAATCTTCATGGAAGCATTATTTGTACCTGAGGAAAAAAAAGCTGAAAACAACTCAAAGGCCCATCAACAGAATGGATAAAATGAATATTTCCATACAACGTAATATTGTAAAGGAATGAATGTGATCTACAGTCACAAGCATCAGTGGGAACCAATGTCAAATAGACTGTTAAAGATAAAAAACTAAGTCATCAAAGGGGATGTGTGTGCATGTCAATATATATGCCATTTACAGAGGGCCTTAAAGCAAACAAGACAATATTATAGAAGATATAGTGTGGCAAAACAGCGAAAGCGTAGGCATAATTAATTCAAAACATAGGCTGGTGATCACTTCTAGGAAAGAATGCAATACAGGAGAAGGCCTGGGTGCTTCAATGTTAATATTCAATTTCTTGGTGTTAAGTATACAAGTGTTCATTTTATAATTCTTTAAAATGTGTGTTTATATATGTATATAATGCTTATATATTTATACTCTTCAAAGTAGGGCTTTGATTCCTCATCAGTGGTTCTTAAACCTCATGTTCTCTTTAGGTAACTCTGGGAGCTTAAATAAGCATCAAGAGTTGTTCTGATGACACGTCCAGCTATTCAAATAAATGTTCAAATTGTAGATTTTATTGTTTCCATTTGTGCAATGTATTTTTTTCCTTCCAACTTCTATTTTAGGTGCAGGAGTACATTTGCAGGTTTGTTATATAGGTAAATTGCATGTCATGGGGTTTGGTGTACAGATTATTTTGTCACCCAGGTAATAAGCATAGTACCTGATAGGTATTTTCTCAGTCCTCGCTCTCCTCCCACCCTCCACCCTCAAATAGGCCCTGGTGCCTATTATTCCCTTCTTTTTGTCCATGTGTGCTCAGTGTTTAGCTCCTACTTATATAGAGCACATACAGTATTTGGTTTTCTGTTCTGTGTTAGTTCACTTAGGATATTGGCCTCCAGCTCCATCCATGTTGCTGCAGAGGACGTGATCTCATTTTTTTATATGGCTGTATAGTATTCCATGGTATATATGTACCACATTTTCTTTATCCATTCCACCATTGGTGGGCATTTAGGTTGATTCCATGTCTTTGCTATTGTGAATAATGCTGCAATGAACATACGTGTATATGTGTTTTTACGGTAGAACAATTTATATTCCTTTGGGTATATATCCAGTAATGGGATTGCTGGGTTGAATGATAGCTCTGTTTTAAATTCTTTGAAAAATCTCCAAACTGCTTTCCACAGTGGCCAAACTGGTTTACATTTCCACCAGCAGTGTATAAGTATTCTCTTTTCTCCACAACTTCACCAGCATCTTTTTTTTTTTTTATTTTACTCTTTCATCATAGCTATTCTGACTAGTGTGAGATGGTATCTTACTGTGGTCTTGATTTGCATTTCTCTAATGATTAGTGATGGTGAACATTTTTTCATATGCTTGTTGCCTACATGCACGTCTTCTTTTGAGAAGTGTCTGTTCACACTTTTTGCCCATTTTTAATGAGGTTGTTTGTTTTTGATTGTTGATTTAAGTTCCTTATAGGTGCTGGATATTAGGCCTTTGTCAGATGCATAGCTTGCAGGTGTTTTCCCCCATTCTGTAGGTTGTGTGTTTACTCTGTTGATAGTTTCTTTTACTGTGCAGAAGCTCTTTAGTTTTATTAGATCCCATTTGTCAATTTTTGTTTTTGCTGCAATTGCTCTTGGCATCTTCATCATGAAGTCTTTGCCAAGGCATATGTCCATGGCCTTTCTTGTTTTCTTCTAGGGTTTTGATAGTTTTAAGTTTTACATTCAAATCTTTCATCCATCTTGAGTTGATTTTTGTATATGGTGTAAGGAAACAGTGGTACAGTGTCTTAAAAATTACAGATTGTGTTTCATAGGATTTTGAAAAAAAGATGTCATTCATAGTAATTGCATTAAAATTCACATCTCTCAGGATGTGTTTCTTCATCTGTACATAGGTGATAATACCTACCTCATAGAATTATGAGGATCAAGCCAAGTGTTCCATGTCAATGTGCATTATTAAGGACTACACATGTGATCCATTTTAATACCACCAGACAATAGGCCAACTTTGAATTGGATGTTAATAAAAAAGCTATGATGTATTCATAATCCAAAAGAGCAAATAAGATTATTTATATTTGACTTAGAATAATTTTTTGAGGAGCTTTTGCAGCTACTGACTTCTTTAGTATGCTTGCCTGAGATTAAAATAGATATTGACTTACTTATTGTGCTTTTCTGAGATTAAAATTCTTTCATATCCTTTGAGCACATATAGATAATGGCTTTTACTTTTAAAATTTTCTTCCAAGAGGTACATATAACTCATATGTAAATATTGAGATTATTCAGATGAAGCTGCAAAGCCAGTTCACAGAATATACTGGATTGAATCATATCCAAGAACCTATGAATTTTATTTAAAAAGCACCTCAGCTATGGAAAAGAGCAAGACTGTTTACACAGCTTCATACAGACCTAAGAAATACAATGGAGATCATACACGAGAGTTATTTCTTTAACAAGGATGGTGTGGCAGCCACAAAATACACCACCTTTAGGGTATTCCTCTGAGAACCTGCTGTCCAGCTGCAGGGAGCACAGGTAACTGACAGCCTTCAACTGTAGCACCATCAGCATCTGCATGGCATTCACTCTGGGTCACATTCTTCCTGGGTAACCCCCAGCCAATGACCGAGCAAGGAAGATATACTAGTCTGTTCTCACATTGCTATAAG
Organism: Gorilla gorilla gorilla; assembly: GCF_029281585.2. NCBI lineage: Eukaryota > Metazoa > Chordata > Mammalia > Primates > Hominidae > Gorilla > Gorilla gorilla. The sequence goes on along the minus strand of NC_073230.2, from coordinate 98,663,332 downwards.
GAAATTCCCAAGACTGGGTAATTTATAAAGGTAAGAGGTTTAATAGACTCACAGTTCAGCATGGCTGGGGAGGCCTGAGGAAACTTACAATCATGGCAGAAGGTGAAGGGGAAGCAAGCCACCTTTTTCCCAAGGTGGCAGGAAGGAGAAATGAACACAGGAGAAACTACCAAACACTTACAAAATCATCAGCTCTCACGAGAACTCACTACCGCGAGAACAGCATGGGAGAAAACACCCCCCATGATTCAATTACATCCACCTGGTCTCTCCCTTGACATGTGGGGATTATGGGGATTACAATTCAAGATGAGATTTTGGGTGGGGACAGAGCCAAACCAGATGAGAAGGGTACTGTAGGGCCTGGCTGTTTTGGCCCAATGCTGAACTGCTTCATCAGGCAATCTTTGCTCTGAAGCTGCTCACTGAGCAAGCCAAGCCCTGGTCAGCCGTCCTTTGCAACTGAAGGCTCTCCTGCTTTCTTCCTCTTTCATAGATGTCAACGGGCCTCACAGTTGAAGGCTTTACCCACCCAATCCTGCTCCCCGCCCCCCCAACAGCTATGACACCTTCCTAGTTTCACCCCTTCACCCATTCCAGTTTTACATAAGTTTTCCTCACCACACAGAGATGGTGCCACCAAGACCTTATTCATTTTACAACCTTACTGGGATCCCCTAATGAAATCCCTCTGAGACTATAGCACAGTAGACCCTGGCAGAAGACAGGACCCTGTACCTATAAGATGCCTTTCCTATCTCACGGATCCAGACCATTGTCAGATTTTAGAGTTCCTAGTATGGAGAAAAGTCCCTTGGGAACAGTAGAGCCTGGACTGAACTCTTTTAAAATAAGTAGGAGGTAGGCGCCTGTGGTCCCAGCTACTCGGGAAGCTGAGGCAGGAGGACCGCTGGAGCCCAGGATGCAGAGAGACACGATTGCGCCACTGCACTGCAGCGTGGGCAACAGAGTAAGACTGTCTCAAGAGAAAAAAAAAAAAAGTGACAGTGTGCAAAATGCTCATTTTATGTATACTTAGTGCCATCTGCTGGCTATGAAATATGATAGCATTTGTCATGAAATTACAAAAAGCGTTAAGGTACTAGTTTGCACATTTTCATGGAAAATGGGAGAAAGCAAGAGAACTCAAGGACATGCACTACATTTGTTTTAGTTTTGTTTGAGTTGTGATGATCTCAGTGACTCTTCTCTCCCTCACCCACCCACCTCTCCTATTTGTTCAATCTCTCTCCCTCGTCTGGTGCCTTAAAAGGGTCTCCATGCTTTGCATCCCTCCTCCACTCCACGATCAGGGACCCGCCCGGCATCACACGTTCTGCTTCAGCAACAATGAACTGCTGGAAATTTCCAGCAACTCTTTTTCCTGCCAGTGCTCACACTGTACCCTTGCCTGTTAAGGTCTTACCTGTCTTCCTCCCACACCCCTGCCTCTCTCCTGCTCAGATGTCCCCTCCTGCCAGCAGCCAGTCCTGACCATCCCCTCTGTGATCTGCTAATGCCACTCCACCTGTCACATAGTTCGATCATTTAAAAATGATCTGTTTTCCTTTGAAGTCTTTCATTGAACTCTGAATTACTTAATAAAAGGGTTTGTATATTATTTATTCCTGTTTTCCACCCGACACAGTACCTGGAACATAGTGGATGCTCAGCAAACATTGCACAAAAGAATAATGTGGAAAATAAATGGTTAAAACATAAAAAAATTTTAAAGATAGGGTATTTGGGTCACTTTTACTGTTTTCTGTCCCTATAATATGGCTGAATCATCCCCCATATGGCTCAACATTTTCTTAATTCTTTTAAAAGTACCCAACACTATATTGAGTGCTCTGGGGATCAAAATAATAGTATATATATTAAGGCTGGGTTTGAATCTCTGCTCTACCATTTACTAGCTGGGCAATTTATATAACATTTTAAAATTTCATCATCTGTAAAGTGGAAATATTAAAGGTATCTTCTTCAAAAGTGACATTTCAAAATAAAAAAATAAAGTAATACATATAAAGCATATGAGATTCAGTAAGCACTCGGTTAGTGGTGAGTTGTTTTTGTTGCTATTGCTAAGACCCAGGAACCCATTGTTTGAAGATCAGCATAGAGCACTAACTGGTTGGGTGGGATTTCTGTTCTCTACTCAATGATTTGTTTATTCTTTAGAGACTGTCTGTCCCCTCTAGAGTCTATTATTAATATTTTCTTATGCCAATTTATGGGAGTTTTACTATTGTGCTGTTTCTCTAATAATAGCTAATTTATATTTTTAATTTTTAAAAGCCATTATGCTGGAAACAGAACATTCATACAAACAATACATGAATGAATGTAGGTTATACTGCAAAATAGCTGGTTACTATAATGTAGTTGTATTCCATGGCTTTAAGTTTAAAAATAACTTCGCATTTACTAGAGTGGACTTACCCTCCAGGCATAAAATTTTAAAACCCAACAACTCCAGGCATCCAGAGTCTTTCCTTCCCACTAACTTCTCACCAGTGAAGGCGAAGCTAATGAAAAAGGATAGATGACTGCTTCTCAATTGGAAATGGATCCAAATACCATCAAGGGAATTGGTGTTGGGTATATAGATTTTACCTACTGTCACAGCCTGGTTGGGTGGAGGATGGGGAAGGTGGTGGTATCGGTCTACTTTTAGAGTTTTAAATGTTTCTCTGAATTCCTGTGGCAGACAATTTTGAGAAAATTTTGCCTAGAGAAAGAGTCTGAAACCAAAAAGCTAATTAGAGGCAAAGGTTTGCAGCTTGGATCTTTAACATTAATAAGTCTATTGCTTTTTCCTACCTCCCACTCCTGCTACCTGAAGAAGGTGAGTAGGAGGGGAGGGATGGTGAAAGAGGAGGGATGTGGAGGGAAAAGGACATAAGTGGTGGTTGGGTAGATGACAGACAGTGGTTGTCTGCCTGCCGCCCATCTAGGTATGCCTCCATGTGTGGACTCTGCTTTTGCCCACAGGGGACTCATTCACGCACAAAGGAAGATGACAGACAATTGGCCAGAACATAGAGCACTGAAATAAAACATAAAGGCCACTCTTGGGCCTCTGTGTTTCATCACAATTATATTAGTTTGCTAGGGCGCCATCACCAAGTACCACAGACAGGTGTCGGAGATCAAGGTATCTATCAGCAGGGTTAGTTTCTTCTGGGATCTTTCCTCTTGATTTGCAGATAAGCGTTTTCTCCCTGTGTCTTCACATGATCTTTCCTCTATGCCTGTTGTATCCTAATCTCCTTTTCATATAAATTCACAATTGAGCACATAACTCCTATTTAATACCATATGTTGGAATAAAAAGCCTTATAGCAATGCATAGGATAGAAATTCTTTTCTTTAAAACTTAGTTTGAGTATTTTGCAGTAATGAAAAATGGTCCTGACATACAGAATGCCATCTAGCTTACACCTGCATGGGGCATGCACGGCATGAGGCATGCAGAAGAAAGAGATGAGCAATCCTTACCTGAAAAGAGACCACCCTCTCCTTTAATGGGAGGAGAAATTAAAGAATAATTTAATGGGAGGGGAAATTGAAGAATAATGCCCATAGTTTGCTGCAAACACTATTGCTCAATTTAATACTGTAATGGAATCTACAATGTGTGTACAATCATTGTTAACTATACCTTTATTATCTTTATAATGTTGAGGTAAAGAGCTTTCTGCTATTATGCATTAATAACTCCATCCCTAATGCCATCATGGTTCTAGTATCCAGGGAAGGAGTCTGTATTAGTCTGTTTTCACACTGATATAAAGAATACCACCAGAGACTGGGTAATTTATAAAGAAAGGAGGTTTAATTGACTCACAGTTCTGCATGGCTCGGGGGGCCTCATGAAATTCACAATCATGGTGGAAGACAAGGCACATCTTACCTAGCAGCAGGTGAGACAGAGCGACAGAATGAACCAGGAAGTGCCACACTTTAAAACCATCAGCTCTCATGAGAACTCACTCACTATCATGAGAACAGCATGGGGGAAACCACCTCCATGATCCAATCACTTCCCACCAGGTTCCTCCCTTGACACCTGAGGATTACAATTTGAAATGAGATTTTGGTGGGGACACAGAGACAAACCATATTATTTCACCCCTGGCCCCTGCAAAATTTCATGTCCCTTTCAAGTTTCAAAACCAACCATTCCTTCCCAACAGTCTTAAAGTCTTAACTCATTCCAGTATTAACCTGAAAGTCCAAGTCCAGAGTCTCATCTAAGACAAGGCAAGTTCCTTCTATCTATGAGTCTGTAAAATAAAAAGCAAGTTAGTTACTTCCAAGATACAATAGGGGGCCAGGTGCAGTGGCTCACACCTGTAATCCCAGCACTTTGGGAGGCTGAGGCAGGTGGATCACCTGAGGTCAGGAGTTCAAGACTAGCCTACCCAACATGGTGAAACCCCATCTCTACTAAAGATACAAAAATTAGCTGGGTGTGGTGGCCGGCGCTTATAGTTCCAGCTACTTAGGAGGCTGAGGCAGGAGAACTGCTTGAATGTGGGAGTTAGAGGTTGCAGTGAACCAAGATCGCACCAGTGCACTCCAGCCTGGGTGACAGAGGGAGACTCCATCTCAAAAAGAAAAAAAAAGATACAGTAGCAGTACAGGCATTGGGTAAGTATTCCCATCCAAATAGGAGAAATTGGCCAAAACAAAGGGCCCACAGGCCACGTGAAAACCCAGCCGGGCAGTCATTAAATCTTAAAGCTCCCAAATGATCTCCTTTGACTCCATGTCTCACACCCAGGGCATGCTCATGCAAGGCGTGGGTTCCCATGGCCTTGGGCAGCTCCACCCCTGTGGCTTAGCAGGGTACAGCCCCTCCAGCTGCTTTCATGGGATGACATTGAATGCCTGTGGCTTTTTCAGGTGCAAGGTGCAAGCTGTTGGTGGATCTACCTTTCTGGGGTCTGGAGGATGGTAGCCCTTTTCTCACAGCTCCACAGGGCAGTACCTCAGTGGAGACTCTGTATGGGCGCTCCAACCCCACATTTCCCTTCTGCACTGCCTAACAGAGGTTCTCTATAAGGGCTCCACCCCTCTTGCAGACTTCTGCCTGGACATCCAGGCTTTTCCACACATCCTCTGAAATCCAGATGGAGGTTCTGAAAGCTCAACTCTTGTCTTCTGAATACTCACAGGGCCAACATCATGTGGAAGCTGCCAAGGTTTTGGGGCTTGCATTCTCTGAAGCAATGGCCTGAGCTGTACCTTGGCCCCTCTTAACCACAGCTGGAGCTGGAGTGGCTGGGATGCAGGACACCATGTCCCAAGGCTGCACAGAGCAGCAGGGCCCAGGGCCCTGAGGACATTTTCCCTCTTAGGCCTTTGGGCCTGTGATGGGAGGGGCTACTTTGAAGATCTCTGAAATGCCCTGGAGACATTTCCCCCATTGTCTTGGTGATTAACATTTGGCTCCTTGTTACTTACGCAAATTTCTGCAGCTGGCTTGAATTTCTTCCCAGAAAAATTTCTACCACATAGTCAGGCTGTACATTTTCCAAATCTTTATGCTCTGCTTCCCTTTTAAATATAAGTTCCAATTTCAAACCATCTCTTTGTGAGCGCATGTAACTGAACACTTTCAGAATCAACCAGATTACCTCTTGAATGCTTTGCTTCTTAGAAATTTCTTCCGTCAGATACCCTAAATCATCTCTCTTAAGTTCAAAGTTCCACAGATCTCCGGAGCAGGTGAAAAATGCTGCCAGTCTCTTTGCTAAAGCATAGTAAGAGTGACCTTTACTCCAGCTCCCAATAGGTTCCTCATTTCCATCTGAGACCATCTCAGCCTGAACTTCATTGATTATATCACTATTAGCATTTTGGTCAAAACAGTTCAACAAGTCTCTAGGAAGTTCCAAACTTTCATTCATCCTCTTGTCTTCATCTGAGCCTTCCAAACTGTTCCAACCTCTGCCTGTTATCCAGTTCCAAAGTTGCTTCCACATTCTCAAGTTATCTTTATAGCAGTACCACACTACCGTGGTACCAATTCTCTGTATTAGTCCCTTTTCACACTGCTATGAAGAATACCACCAGAGACTGAGTATTTATAAAGAAAGGAGGTTTAATTGACTCATAGTTCTGCGTGGCTGGGGAGGCCTCAGGAAACTTACAATCATGGTAGAAGGTGAAGGGGAAGCAAGGCACATCTTACACGTGGCAGGCAACAGAGAGAGAGAGAGAGACTGCAAGAGAGAGAGAGAGAGAGAGACAGAAAGCGAGAAAGCGAGAGCAAGCATCAGGAAGTACCACACTTTAAAACCATTAGCTCTTGTGACAACTATCATGAGAATAGCATGGGGGAAACCACCCCCAAGAACCAATCACCTCCCACCAGGTTCTTCCCTTGGCACCTGAGGATTACAATTCAAGATGAGATTTCAGTGGGGACACAAAGTCAAACCATATCAGAGTCTTCCTCTTAAAATTCATGGAAAGGTCATATCTATCTAATCTCTCTCTGATGCTTCTTTTGGCAGTATCACTAAAGACATTTCCATCCCAGAGAGTAGATGTGGAGGATGTCAGAATCAGAGAGAAAAAATTATTTGTCATTGGTTACAACCACAAAACCATTTACTATAGTTTTAATATTGTGAATATCTGTTCTGTTCCCAAGAGATCATCAGTCAAGTAGAGAAAAATAGAACAAACTATTTCTAGAGTGTCTAAAGCATTCATTCTATCATTTTAGTAGATGATATACATGACCATCAACATTCAGTCATTTCATGAATAAGACAAGACATTATAATTTACCTTAGAGTGAAGCTGTTCTCATAGAATTTACATTGTGCAATTTTGCTTTTTCACAGGAATAAATTAGGGGCTCAGGAAGTAGAAGGACAAATAAGGCAGAGAATAAGCAGGAAAAATAATTGAGGTAGGACCAGTAATCCATGGAGGATCCCCAAGTTCAGGTGAAAGCATAGAATATATCTGAATGTGAGAGTTGAGCCAAAGATAGACTCATTTATCCATGGACTAATGGATAGTCAAATACTAGTAAAAATAATAATAATAGCCATCATTTACAGGCTTACTCTTTGCTAGACTCTTTATATATTATATAATTTAATCTTTAGGACATCTTAGTAAAACTGTTCTGCAGATGAGAAAATTTGGTCTCAGAGATGTCAAGTGCCTTTCTTAAGGCCCTCCAACTAGACAGGGGCAAAGCTTGCAATTAGATTTGGGCCTGTCTAATCCATTGATACAATCAAACAAAACCACTGTGCCCAGGATGGAAGTCATTAATTTAAGGGGAAGTAGAACTGGACACCTACAAACTAAGAGATCCAGGAGTTCTCATTGTATATTTGGGACTAGGTGGTAGAGGACATGAAGAACAAGGAATAGCTGGCTGGGAATGAAAGCACTGATCCTCCTGCAAGAGAAAAGTAAGACAGAAACTGTGTAGTTGAAGAACCCAGATTCCAAAGGTTATCTCAAGCATTGTTTCAAAAATTGTTGACCAAGCAAATTACTCAGCTCTTCTCATCCAAAACCTTCTCGGGCTTGGCGTAGACCTGGAATCCAGGGCAGGACTGAACCTCAGGGATGGGGACCAGTGTCCACCAGTGCACACAGTGGAGAGGGGAAGGGAAGAAAGCCAAAAGGCCATTAATTAAACCCAGGGACTCCTGGCTCCCAGCAGGATCCTATTCTTTCTCTTCCCACAGTAAGAAGCTAGTGGGGAGATACAGACGCCAGGTGAATCCCTCAGCTGACTAGTCAGCTGTAGGATAACTGGGAAAGTGAGAGGATCCTGCGTCCCCTTGAGGAAGTGCAGCTTTCTGCTGTCCAGGCTCTGGAGTCCCTGCTAGATTTGCTCACACACAGGACTTGCACTGGGCAGAAGTCTGTGGCACATGCCTTCAAAGCATTCCATTAGCTGAAATTTAAAATTCTCTGACGGAAATCAGAATCCTGTCTGAAGGCAATTTTGCAACAGTGTGAGATGTGCATGAGGCTCCTGAGGGCCATGGAGCTGTTCCAGGCAATTCGATGAATGGAGCGTTCAGCCGGACAGGGCAGGCACTCAATTTAAAACATGCAGGTGAATGACTGATGGGACCTCTTGCTCAAACATCTCGAATGCATTTTGCCAGGCTCTCCAAGTGTGTAAAAGTCTTGGAAAATAACATGAAATTGCCTTGACTGCACTCTTAAAATGGCTGGATGTAAATGCCCTTTAAAAATAAAAAAAAAATCTAAAGAGCATTTTTAAGGCTTTTGCTTCACAATAGGATGAAAATGATTTGAGGTGGGAGCACAATGATGTCAGTGAAGTGTGGCTCAGCCACTCTTTTGGTAGTCAATGCAGTCAGAGACACAGAGGAAGTCAGAAAACCTATTCTAAAATGATGTCTTAATGCAAAAAGAAAAAGCAGTGATGTGTAAATAGATACTGAGTTGTGTATTCTATTATGCAGTTGAAGGAAATTGAGATCAGAACTGCCATTCTAAGAAAGAGATGACACAGATTCTCCATTTCAGTTTCTTTGAGGTGCTTAATAATCTGAGGTTGAATACAAAGACACCTGACTTTCCCGTGCCTTGATTTACCTATCTCTGAAGCAGAGAGGACACAGTGTGGCCACTCCATGACACTCTTGTGTGTAGTGTTTACCTTTCTCAGGCATGAGAAGGCTGCAATTACAAGATGGTTTTCAGAGATGTGTGGGCTATTTTTATCATACTTGTTTAAGACAAGAAAAATGTTATCCCTCATTCCAAGAATATGAAATTCAATTTTAAAGCAAGGTCACAAATTTAAAAAAAATTATTATGTTCCTTCTATGTGCCAGAATTTGTGCTAGGAACTCAGAAGGCAGAGAACATTCTCTGTCCTTAAGGAACCTCAAGGAGGAGACAGACATATAAACCAGCAATTACACTAAGTATTATAGATATAGGTGGCAGTAGTAGTACATGTTTCCAGAGTGTGAACACAAAAATGGGATACCGGATCAATATGATTTGTGTGAGGTTGAAGCTACCAATATGAAAATGAGTCCCAAATAGATGCCAGAAAATGCTTACCTAACAAAGCTGTTCCCACCTCTCCCAGTGAAAACAGAAGTCAGCCCACAATGTCTCTAAAATTCCCACTATCCAGCATTCTTAAAAGCCCTCCTAAAGAGGTTAGGATAGGAGATGCGAGTTGTACATGGAATTCAATAATTATTAGATGTTAAATATTACTGAGACTGCCATTGCTGGCCAAGATAAAGTCAGCCCTCTATAGTCTGTCTCTCTCACAGATTACAGCTAAAAATGAATACAGAAAGCAACTATTTAAGGACTCTGAAAAGTCAACACCAGAAGATAGTTTGAAAGTCAAAATTTGAAGAAAAACCAGTATTAGGATGAGAATCCTGAGTTATTTTTGCTTTTGTATCTCACTGCTTTGAAATGAAAATGGCCCTAATTATGGAACTGAGCAGTAGGAGCAGACATCAAAACTCAGAGAAATCTCCTTTGTTGAACCAAACAGATACAGAGACCTCTGTAAGCTGAAAAGTGTAGAATATATTCCAAGGCTTTTTTTTTTCTGTTTTTCCCCTCTTTTTTCCTCCTATCTCTAAGCGAGGAGTGGCCACAGTCTAGAGCTTCTCTGCAGCAGTTGTGGCATGTGCACCTAAAACACTGAGAAAGCAAACAAACAAACCACTGTCTCTCTGGTCAGAGGATCTTCAAAAGAGTTTCCTATCATCCCAAGTGGATGGGGGAAAATTTTTGTTTTCGTTCTCTTTGTCTCTCCAGTTGTGTGGAACTGCATAACAGGGTGGTCATTATGGAAAATCAATATTCTCTAGAGGATTTTAACAGGACTCAGAGTCTCACAACATAATATCAGATTGTCTAAAATACAATCTGAAACTACTTAACATACAAAGAACCAGGAAAATGTGACCAGTAGTCAAGGGAAAAACCACTAACAGGTGCCAACCCACTTCAAAACAGCAAAGCACATTCTTTTCAAGTACCTATAGAGGACATATTCTGAACCATTAAATAAACCTTAACAATTTTAAAATAATTGAAATCATACCAAATATGTTGACAATAATATGTATGACCATACATGGTTAAAGAAAAAAATAAAAAATCAAGGATATCTAGAAAATACCTAAACATTTGGAAGTTAAACAACACAATGTAACTGTGTTAAACAGCACAGTTCTAAATAACCCATTGGTCAAGTAAGTTTCAAGGGAGATAATAAAATATTTTAAAATAATTAATAATAAAAATACAATTTATAAAAAATTGTGGAAGTGCTTAGCAAGAAGAAAATTATAGCACTAAATGCTCATATTAGAAAAGAAAGTCTCAAATCAATAACTTAAGCTTCCACAGTGAGACATTAGAAAAAAAGAACAAACAGCTGAGCGTGGTGGTTCACCCCTGTAATCCCAGAACTTTGGGAGTCCGAGGCGGGTGGATCACCTGAGGTCAGGAGTTTGAGACCAGCCAGGCCAACATGGTGAAACCCCTTCTCTACTAAAAATACAAAAAATTAGCTGGGTGTGATGGCAGGCGCCTGTAATCCCATCTACTCGGGAGGCTGAGGCAGAAGAATCTATTGAACCCGGGAGGCAGAGATTGCAGTGAGCCAAGATTGTGCTATTGCACTCCAGCTTAGACGCTAAGAATGAAACTCCATAAAACAAACAAACAACAACAAAAAAAAACAAAGAAAAAAAGAACAAACTAAACCCAAAGCAAGCAGAGAAAATGAATTAACAAAAATAAAAACAAAAGTCAATGAAAATGAAAGCAGAAAAACAGTAGACAAAGCCAATGAAATATCAATAAAATGCATAAATCTCTAGCTATACTAAGCAAGAAGCAGAGAGAGAGAGAGAGAAGACAAAAGCTATCAGTATCAGGAATGGAAGAGTGGATATCACTACAGAAAAACAAATGACTGTATTACCACAAATTTGTGTTTAAATCAGGGTTAAATCAGGAATTAAATGGACTAATTCCTTGAAACATACAAACTACCAAAGCTTGGTGAAGAAATTAGATAACTTGATTTGTCTCATATCTATTAGAGAAATTGAATTTGTAGTTAAAATACTTCAAAAAAGAAAACTCCACGTCCAGATGGTTTTACTGAGTAATTCTCCCAAACATTTAAGGAAGAAGTAACAAATCTATATAATCTTTTCTCAAAAATAGAAAAGAAGGAAATACTTCACAACCCATTTTATTAGGCTAGAATTAGACCAGCATTAAAACCAGACCAATATCCCTTATGAACACAGGTGAAATAATTCTGAACAAAATTTTAGTGCATCTATTCCAGCAATATTTACAAAGGATAATGTACCATGACTAAGCAGGATTTGTCTTGGGAATGTAAGGCTGGTTCAACATTTGAAAGTCAATCAATATAATTAACTATATTAATAGGTTAAGAAGGAAAACCATGATTGCTTCAATAGATACAGAAAACGCATTTGAAATTTTCAATATCTATTCATGATACAAATTCTCAGCAAACTAATAATGGAAGGAAATTTTTTTTAAACTGATAAAGCACATGTAGAAAAAACTGTATAGTTGATTTCACACTTAATGGAAAAAGACTGCATTCCCCTAAAATAGGAAACAAGAGAAAGACCTTTGCTCTTACCACTTTTTTACAACATTGTTCTGGAAGGCCTAGCCAGTGCAATAAGGCCAGAAAAAGAAATAAAAGGCATTATGTAGAAAATTCCAAGGAATCTCTAAGAAAGCTCTAGAGCTCATAATCATAATTGACTAAAAAGATCAATATATAAAAATTAATTTTGGCCAGGCATGGTGGTTCACACCTATAATCCCATCACTTTGAGAGGCTGAGGCAGGCAGATCACTTGAGGTCAGGAGTTCGAGACCAGTCAGGCTAACATTGTGAAACCCCATCTCTACTAAAAATAGAAAAACTTAGCCAGGCGTGCTGGCACACACCTGTAATCCCAGATACTCGGGAGGCTGAGGCACGAGAATCACTTGAACCCAGGAGGCAGGGGTTGCAGTGAGCCAAGATCATGCCACTGCACTCCAGCCTGGGCAACAGAGCAAGACTCCATCTCAAAAAAAAAAAATCCAAATGTATTTCTATATACTACTAATAAATAATTTATATTGAAATTTTACATTATGCCATTTATAATAGTGCCATAAAATAAAATATTAAGAGTAAATGTAATATCAGCAGGATCTATATGTTATAAACCCTGATTTTTAAAAAAAATCCCAAAGAAAGGCCAAATAAATGGGAAGATATACTGTGTTTATGGGATATTCATAAGATGTCAATTCTCCCCAAATTTATCTATAGGTTCAATGCAATTATAATCAAAATCTCCACAAGATTATTTATATATATTGGCAAGCTGATTCTAAAGTATATAGGGTAAAGCAAAAGAACGAGAATAGCAAAAGAAATTTGAAAAAGAGCAAAGTTGGAAAACTCATACCACTTTATTTCAAGTTAGTGTAATCAAGCGTGATATTGGCAAAAGGTTGAACACCTAAGTCAATCAAATAAAATAAAGCCCAGAAATAGACCTACATAAATATGGTCAACTGAATTTCTAAAAACATACAAAAGGTAATTCAGTGGAGAAAGGATAGTCTTTTTAACAAAATTAACTCAAAATGAATCATAGAGCTAAGTATAAAATGTAAAACTGTAAACTTTTAAAGGAAAATATAGGAGAAAATTATTACATCCCTAAATTAGGCAAAAATTCTCATATTAATAACACCAAAACAATACTTTCAAGGAAAAAAATTGGTAAATTAGAATTCATTAAAAATTAAGAATTTGCTTTGCAAATGACATTGTCAAAATAATGCAAAGAAAAGCCACAGACTAGGAAAAAACCATCTGTGAATTACATATATGACAAAAGACTTGTATCCAGAATATAAAAAGATCTCAAAAATGCAACAATAAAAACACGAGGAAATTTTTAAAAGAATCAAAATTTTGAACAGACACTTCAACTAAAATACATATGTATGGCAAGTAAGCACATGAAAAGACAGTCAACATCAATAGACATCAGGGAAATACAGACTGAAACCACTACCTGCCAATTAGGAAGGCTAAAGTTTAAACACAATATGACAGTACAATGTATTAGTGAGGATTCAGGCCACTGGAACATTTGAACAACAGTTTGGTAATTTCTTATAAGAAACTTAAATACACACTTACGATCTGATCCAGCAATCTCATTTTAAGGTACTTATCCAAAAAAATGAAAACTTATGTACATATAAAACCATTATGCAAATGTAATATAGCAGCTTTATCCATAATCACCCAAAGCTGGAAACAACTTAAATGTCCTTTAGTGAATGGATACACAAAGAATAAGCAAATTCAGCCATAAAAAGGAACAAACTATTGATACATGCAACATGGAAGATTCTCAAATTCATTACGCTAAATTTAAGAAGCTAGGCTCAAAAAGCTACATATGGTAATCCATTTACACGCTACCCTGGAAAAGGCAAAACTACAGGAAAGAAGAACAAATCAGTTGTTGCCAAGAGTTTGGAGTGAGAGAAGTTGCCCCAAATGGGGGGCAGTTAGAAGGAACACTTTGGGTCATAAAACTTGATTGGGGGCCAGGCGTGGTGGCTCACGCCTGTAATTCCAGCACTTCGGGAGGCTGAGGCAGGCAGATCACGAGGTCAGGAGATCGAGACCATCCTGGCTAACACGGTGAAACCCCGTCTCTACTAAAAATACAAAAAATTAGCCGGGCGTGGTGTCAGGCACTTGTAGTCCCAGCTACTCGGGAGGCTGAGGCAGGAGAATGGCGTGAACCCAGGAGGCGGAGCTTGCAGTGAGCCGAGATTGTGCCACTGCACTACACCCTGGGCGACAAATCGAGACTCCGTCTCCAAAAAAAAAAAAAACAAAACTTGATTGGGATCCAAAATCATACAACTATACACTAAAATCAGTGAATATTACCTTATGTAAATTAAAAATTAGGAAATCAAAAGAAAAGCATACATATAAAAAATAGTTTTTTCTAAGCATTTCTCATTTGTAAGGTGTTTTAATTATGTTGTATGTTGTCTCATTTCACCCCCATAACAAATCTATGAAAGAGGTACTTTTATCCCCATGTTAACGTGAATAAACCCAGGTTTGGAAAAGTCGAGAAACATACTTACTGTCATATAGTTAACAAGTGACCGAGCAGGGATGTGAAGCCAGATTCCTCTGACTCCAAGGTCTGAGTTCTTCCTCCTGCACAGTGGTCAATTGGCTAGATCCACATAAACAGCATGCACAAACTCACCACTCACACATACATACCCACAGACACACACCACACAGATGGGATACATCTCACAATCACATATATGAAATGAGTGATATGCAAATATAAAATTGCATTATTTTTATATTATTCTCATTTTATATAAATCCTACCACGAGGCATAGTCTGTCTCATTCATTCATTCATTTATCCATCCCTTCATTTATTCCCTCATTTCCTCAGGAAATAGCTTCCTTTGTGGCAGGTGCTATTCCAGACTCTGGAGATACTACAGTAAACCAAACAGAATAAACTCAAAAACTCTAAAATGCAACAATAAAAAACAAGGAAATTTCAAAAAGGATCAAAGTTTTGAACAGACCTTTCAACTGAAATATATATGTAGTTAATACACACAAAAAAACAAGTAAATAACAAGTGGGATATTTGGTAGTGACAAGCGCTATGAAGAAACACTAAAGCAAAGTAAGAAGAGTGAGTAAGAGGAGGAACTGTTTTAGAGACAGTGACTGGAGAGGCCTCTCTGCAAAGGGGAATTGAAGCAGCGAATGGATGGAAGAGAGGCAGGGAGTATTGGGAAGGTCTGAGAGAAGGTTTTTCCAGGACACAGGAATAACCAGGAGAAGCCCCTGAGGTAGGAGTCGCTCGGCACGTTTGAGGTACAGCCAGTGGGCTGCTCGGCTTGGGTGAGCTTGCAGGGCTGAGAGTGGGAGGAAGCTAGGGAAGCTGTAGAAATTTCCTACTTATGGTGTGTACTTGTAGCTGTTCTTCAATTCTCCAGTATAAGTGTATCTCCCTGGTTAATTGCAAATTATTTACAGGACCATGCTTTCTATTTTTTAAATGAATCTCAGTCTGTACCCGGCACTACACTG
Organism: Gorilla gorilla gorilla; assembly: GCF_029281585.2. Taxonomy (NCBI): domain Eukaryota; kingdom Metazoa; phylum Chordata; class Mammalia; order Primates; family Hominidae; genus Gorilla; species Gorilla gorilla. The sequence continues at coordinate 98,648,097 of NC_073230.2, read as the reverse complement.
GGCATGGAGCTAATGCCAAATAAAAACGTGATGGTTTATGAGTGCTGTTCATACACATTTCCCAGTGGTTCTACCCCCGGAAGGCAGCTATGTGATCAATAAATAGGAGGCTAGGAGAGTGGGAATTTCCAGCAGTGCTTCATACTGTCACCTTTGAGACCTATAGAGAGTTCTGCTGAGGGCAAGGTTTTGTGGTATAGGAGGTCATCCTGATGAAGGTTTTTTTTTTTTTTAATGGTGGCTTTTAGCATAAATGGGCAGGGATTGATCAGGTGTTTCCTCTAGGCTAATGCTCCTTGGGGATCATGGGATGTGGTCTGCACACTCATCTGAGAAGGTCCAGTAATGGCAAGGCAGTCACCAGGGGACCCATGTCCTCAGAGGACCTGGCTCCTCAGAGAAACTGCAGGTTCACTGGGGGAGATTATCAGGACTTTAGACCTCAGGATGAAGAGACACACTCCAGGAGGAGCTGTGGATAGTTACTATGGTGCCCCAGAAAGGTGTCAGGGTAGTGCATGGGGAAAGCCCCCCAGGGTCCTGGCCAGCTTAGAGGCAATGGGGAGGAGCATGCTGGGCAGACTGTGCGGGATCCAGTCATGATCAGCCTAGCTCCTGAGGGGCTTTGCGTGGCACAGGTGTGAGGATAAGAGCAAAGATTCCAGTAAGGAACAAAGAGACAGTGAGTCTCTAGGAAGCCTGGACTTTTGATTTAGCCAGACTTGGGTTTGCAGCCTGGCTCCTGCCCAGGGTAGAGTAAGCTCCTGTCACCACCACCGCCATTATAGGGGAATCCTAGCAAATCTATGAGAGCCAGAAGCTAGACACAATGCCTGGTGCTTAGTGCTCACCATATACTTGTCCTTGGATAGCCAATATCAAGTTAAATTTGCCAGAATTGTCACTCTGGGCCAGAAAGAGCTGTGTCCTGGCAATGGTGGCAGGGAGTCACCAGCAGGATCGGGTAGGACCCATGGTCACCACAGTGGCTAGTGCTGTGAGGAGGATGGAGATGCGGGAGAGTTTGCTCCCATAGGCAAGCACCATGGTGGGGCCGCTGAGACTGAGACCAGCGCACTGAGGGCTGGGCCTGGCAGTGGCCCCTTTGCACAGGCAGAAGAGCTTCCTGGAAGAGGACTCAGTCTGGGCCCACTATGGGGGCTGACTGCTTGTAAGGAACAGAATAGACCACCAGGGGAGAACACCTCCCACATGAGGTAGTGCCAGAGCAAGACGCTGGACCAGACAACAAAGCCTTCAGTGGTGAAGACAGCAGAGACTCCAAGCTCCCTGTGAAGGAAGTGACTCATCCCATCCCTAGCCCAGCTCCTTTCCTAAGGAGGAAAAAGGTGAGAATTCCAAAAAGAAAAACTCTGTCAGTAAATTCTAACATGCGAGGTCTCAAGGAGCCCTACTCGGCCCCCGTCCAACAGCCAGTAACACAAAAAGCTGGCTGCTCAGAGACCACAGCACAGTCTGTTCTTAGGACAGAAGAGCAGATGGGTGGCACACAGGCCATAACCACCAACATGGAGTTGCTGTGCCAGGTGGAGCCAGGGCCTCACTCCTGCACCCCGTGGAGCTGTGACAGCTGGTGGCGGGCATTCTGTTGACAAGTGAGCCATGAGCAGGCTTGCGTGGCACAGAGAGCGGGCTCGTTCTTACATACCCATGAGACACCCTCTGGAGAGTCCCAGCAATACTGGCCTGGAGCTTACAGGTGGAGGAGGTGTGAAGGTCTGCAGGTGCAAATGAGGCCAAGCAGTCAGTGAGATTTAAATTGGTCCTGTTAACCTGACCTCATTTGTATCCTCAGTATGGAGGTGCTTTGGGAAGATAAGGCAAGAATAGTGATGATCAGTAATAGCATCTACTTGTTGAGCACCTATTGCAGGCAGGCACTAGGCTTAATACTCTAAACATATTTTTTTTACTCTTTATCCCAACCCTGAAATAAGGACATTTGAGACAGGAGGAAACTGAGGCTGAGCATTCATGTAAAAGTTGCGGCAGCATCTGGGAGAGGTGTGGGAAAGCACAGGAACAGGACCCAAATGTTCACAGCAGAAGCAGTCCCTAGCAGGGGCCCTTCTCTGGCATGCTCGCTGCTCCCTCTGGACTCAGCAGGAGTCTCCAGGCTCCAGGAAGGACATGGGGCAAAGCTCTGCTTTTTGACCCGGGCATCTCCTTTTGAGGGAGTGGTGAGTTAGCCAAATGGGGCATGGAAATGACTGTGAAAATGGAATGGCAGCTGAAAGAAGGTCATGATCCAGGAAAGGGCATGAGGAGGGCAAACTGCAAAAGCCTGAGGCACTGCAGGGATGGGAATGTTGAATGGTATAACAGCACATCAGGGTTTCCATGACTTTGATGCAAGGGGAAAGCAATTTTCACCTCAGACTCAAACTGGAAGTTTTTCTCCCTACCAAAAGGCAGGATGCCAGAGAAACAGACCTTTTCCCTCCTGGGTAAGAGTTTGGTGTTTCTCCAGTGCTCCACTCCGACCTAGCAGGGAGCTAGCAGAGACCATCCCACAGTCACCTCATCCAGCAGAGGATTTTCCACATGTGCCATGGGCTCTGTTCCTCAGCGACTTCAATAACAGAGGTTCAGCATTTGGGGGGTGCCAGGCTAAAGGAAGTCAATCAAGCCTCTTGTTTTGTGTTTCATTTTGCTTTTACCCTAGCATTTTCCAGAGCCTTTAACATGCTAAAACAAATTGTCACTCACCAGGAGTGGAGATGAAGCCGGTCCTGAATTTATCTGAAAAATGAAAATCTTTATTTGGAAAATGCTTATTAACATCTTAGCGAATTGGTGTTCTGGGGAAGATGATTTAGGAAAATCTGCTCTATGCATGTCACTGCCTTCTTCATGATTGCTTACTGCTTAATTTGATGCAACTTTTTTTTTAACCAAAAGTCAAATAATAACCCAGGTTTACCATTTGCAAAGCTTCTCCCTACTCCCAACACGCACACCTTCCTCCTTCTTCCTCTTCTCCCTTTCCCTCTCCCTCTCCTTTTCCTGCCCTTTACTGTACAAGAATGCCTTGAATAAAGAAAACCTACAAAACAGAAATATAAATTTGGAAGTGATTATTTAATTGGCCTTTGATTTCATGACAGGCAAAAATAAGTTGGCCCTCATATTTTTTTTTTGCAAAAAATGATACTTTAAATACTAAAGGATTTAAAGGATACTTGGTAAATATTTGTTGGTTTAATTCATGAAACATGTGGATGTTATGTGAAAATACATTATCTGTATCCCAGAAATAAAAAAATATATCCTTTTTCTGGCCTAGAGCATAATACTTCAGCCCTGGGGACCCCACTCACCTGGTATTCTATGTATATGGTGCCCCCTGCAGCAGCCCTGGGCTCATTACAAGTAACACTGATTCTTAAGTGTTTTATGCCTTTTTACCAATCTCTTTAGAGGAAGCAGATGAACATTTAGAATTTTAACAGGGAATGTTTACCTGAGGACAGAAGCTAGATGAAAAGATCAGCTGGCACCCAGAACACATATTTTTCCTGACAATCCAGCCAAATGTGAATCCAGGGACTCGGTGTAATCCATCAGAACAAAGCAACACTGCAGGCAGGTTGTGTGGTACCCACTTGCCTTTGTAATACCGCCATGCTCCATTCCAAACACAGTCTGTCAACTCATCAGAGCCCCACTGGTGAGAAAGCCAAGGCTGGCAGCAGGTTTGGTGCCACCTCTTGGTGCCAGAGCCACCTGCACACAGCATGGAGCAAGGGAATAGCCAGGGTTCCCTGGAGCCAGTTCCTTCCAGAAGCCAGCAGCCCTAGGGCTCCTCTATCCCACTCCCAGCAAGAAGAAGCTGCCATGAATATGAAGGTGGGAAGAGGAAGCTCAGACCAGGGGAAGGCTTGGGCTGTGTGTTAATTCTTCTCTGGTCCCCAGGACCCAACACAGTTGTCTGGTTAATACTGCATTAAATGCAGTTCATTGATTCTAGCCCCAGTTCCACTAAGAAATTCCTGAGTGCTCTCAGAAAGTTACTTCTCTTGGAGCCTGCAGCACAACAAACCACTCAGAACTTGGTGCTATAAAACAACAGCAAGCATTTGTCATTACTATCTTTCACTTTTTTAGGGGTCGATGGGGCTCAGCTAGGTAGTTTTTGGTCCTCATGCAGTGACAATCAGACAATGGCTGGGGCTAGAGTTCTCTTGAAGGCCTTTCCATTCATACTCTCTGGTACCTGACTTGGGAAGACCTAAATAGCTGGCGGCTGGAACAGTCGGGGCTCCTCAGGCACCTCTGTCTATTACAGTGTGCTCCCTCCATGTGGACTCTCTGTCAGGGTAGCTGGACTTCTTACATGAAGTCACCTGTACCCGGAGACAGGCTGGTAGAAGTCAATAACCCATTGTGATCCAGCTTCACAAGTCAAGCAGTGTCACTTCCACCATATTATATGCACGGAGACAGTCAAAAGTGCTGCCCATGTTCCAGGGCAGGAAATAGGTCTCTCTTCTTGATGGGAAGAATGTTAAAGAATTTACAGACTTGTTTTGAAACAGAGCCTTAATTTCTCCATATCTTCTAAATGAGGATAATAATACCTTCTTTTTTCCCTAAGGTATAACCCCTTCATAACCTTCTATTATAAGTGTTTGATATCCTGATATTTCTTTCTCCATGCCAGAACGTACTTTCAGAAAAAGCTGAAATATTCTTTATAGTAGGATGTAAATAACTGATAAGGCTTAATATGGTACCATTGCCAGGAACTTTAGTCTTTTCATAGATCGCAACATATTTAAAGCCAATGGAATATATCACGGCATTTTGAACATCACTGAACAGTACTCAGGCAGAGATCTGTGAGCTTGGAAATGAAGCACCTACTCTTACAACCTACCTGAAAAGATGTTTACTGTTGCCTGTCTTGGTGAAAGAGCAATAAGGGACTTTGAGTTTGGGAGAAAGAATTCAGAAGAATAGTTAAAACCTCCAGTCCCCAGAACAGACCTCCTCTCTACCCCCAACCACTTTTAAACGCAGACACTAGGGACAAACTGACCACATACTTTGAAGATTACAGTAGATCTTGAACTAGTAAAGAGAATGTATCATATGAGGTTAACAGAATCAGAAATTTTGGCCAGTGAAGCCTTATCATGTCTGTCTTAAAACAATCATTTTGACAAAATATTTCTTCTTGAACTTAGGTAATTTTTGCAGTCGTTTAAAATAAGTCTGACCATTCTTCTTTCGAAAGAGGCAGACTTGGAAATAGTGTTGATCATTACTTAAATTGCTGTCCCTTCAGGAGTTAGATTTCCAAAGGAAAAAACTTAATATAATTCTTGTCATTCACTTAAAATTTACTATTTCTCATTGTGATTATCTTTAATAGTATGATATTTTTTATTTTATCTCTCACACCATAGTATTTCATTTACTTTTAAAATGGTCGTCTCATCAGGTTCTAAGATCAGGTTGCTTATTTGACAGGCAAAAATACTCGTGGATTCTAAAGTATATTTTCTCCACAGCATGTTATTATGAAGTCACCAGTTTAGTATTTGACCTCAAATAACACTGAGGTCCATTATGTTAATATGCACTCTCACTATAGTTTAACTTTATTACAGAATATTCTGAAAGATCCAAATTTATTTGTAACTCATGGGCGAACTCCCATTTTAAATCCTCTAGTTGTTTACAGTCACAGCAAAACTAGCAACTTGCCTTTCAACATTTGCAATAGCATAATGTGGCTTTCCACAAGCCACACTTGTTTTTAAAAGTATGTGCTAAAGAGGCTGATTCAGCATTCTGAGATGCTCTGTCATTGTATTACCCGCCCCCGCCCCTACAAAAATTTTTTTTCTTTATCTCACACCTCAAATTACAGGTTATTTGTATGCAAAAATTGCAGATAGTTCATCTATGATACTAACTCCTGGCAACTCAATAAAAGCTTTTTAGTAACATGTTTTTCTTAATCGAATATTGTGTTGCTTTTATAATATCTACAATCTAATTGATAAATAATCTCACACTTTTAATCATTTTACTTTGGAACATACTCTATTTATTCTCCACACTAAAATATTGGGCAAAAAAAACCTTTTATAAGAAGTGCAGAAATAAAATTGCTAAAGTCTAATTATAAAACAAAAATATTTGGGGTTTGATTTTAAATGTTTTAATTAGAAAAGGAAAAGCAGTTTTAAGTGCAGCTTGCTATATAGCCTCATTCATATCAATATATATTATTATGTTAACACAATAATAACTCTTTGCCCTTTTCATATGGGAAATAGATTGTGAAAAAGAGAATGACCTTTGTTCTACCAAATGTTAAACAATAAAAGCATATCGTTTTGTCTGACCATTTAAGACCCATGATCACTTTTAAAACTCAACAATGCTTAGTTAAAAAGTCTTAATTCTTTGTAGTCTGTGCTACACATACAAAGATTACACAGATTTCTTTTCTAAAACTTTTAAATTATTTTCTAGTTTCACTAGAAACAACAGGTGTAAGATTCTATTTCCACCACAAGGTGTCAGTCCACGGTAATTTAATCTTCAAAGGGCTTTAAACTAATCCAAGGAAAGTCAGTGACTACAGAAAATACTTATATTAAAACATGAACAGTCCTCGGTGCCCTAGCAGTGAATAAAAAACAATCATGGAAAATGTGGTTGCGCGTTTATTTTCCTTTGTGTTTTCTACTCAGCTTAGTCCTGAGAATGTTGTATACCAAATCCCCAGAATTTTGCAATTCATGTCTCAGACCCTATCTTGAGGCTGGTTCCAACGGAGAGAAGTAAATCCCCTGCTCAAGTTGTCTTTTTCTAAAACCTTGGAATATTAACAGTTAACTTTACTTTAGGTTTGGAATACTTCATTGAGCCAGGATATGGGAAGCTGCACTTAAAAGCTAAGGCAAGGAAGGGAGGGACGGAGTAAACATGGGGTTTAAGGGTTTTTTTTTTTCGGCTGGGGAGCAGGGTTTGTGCGATTAAAGGTACACAATTTGAACAATTCAGGGAGCAAGTCACTCTCAGAAATTCAGCTTCGGATTCCTCAAACTGTCAATCACAGCCACTTCAGGACCGGCTGTTAGGTTTTAAATAAGGTGGCTGGGCGCGGTGGCTCACGCCTGTAATCTCAGCACTTTGGGAGGCCGAGGCGGGTAGATCACGAGGTCAGGAGTTCAGGACCAGCCTGGCCAAGATGGTGAAACCCCCGTCTCTGCTAAAAATACAAAAATTAGCCGGGCACAGTGGCAGACGCCTGTAATCCCAGCTACTCGGGAGGCTGAGGCAGGAGAATCGCTTGAACCCGGGGCTGGAGGTTGCAGTGAGCCAAGATCGCGCCACCGCACTCCAGCCTGGGCAACAGACTGAGACTCCGTCTCAAAAAAAATAAAAATAAAATAAAAATAAATAAGCTATCGTGTGGGAGGGTTTGTAAGCTCTAAACGGTCTATCTCAAAGTGTGATCTGGGAATGCTTCCATATCTCATGGGAACTTGTTACAAATGAGAATCTCAGACCCCATCCCAGACATACTGAACCAGAAACTGTGGGTGGACAGCCCAACAATCGGTGTTTTAATAAGCCCCCGGGTAATCTTACACACGCTAAAGTCTGAGAACCACTGCTCTAGAGAAATGCACAAACGTTCCTTAGTGGAGATTAAACAAAAGGCGAGGGGTTGGAGGGCGCGAAACGGACCTCAAGGGCAGGGCAGACGGCATTTGAGAGGAAACTGGAAGAGGCCGGAGTGCGACTTGGGGAGTCTTAGCCTCCAAGGACGTTCCCGAACCCTGCGGACGCGGGGCGCCAGCAGGTGGCGCTGGACGCGCAACTGACAAGGAGGCGGGGCCTGCAGCAGACTTGGAGGCTCCGCGCTCTGGAGGCTCAGGCGCCGCGTGGGGCCGGCACCTCTGGGCAGCAGCGGCAGCCGAGACTCACGGTCAAGCTACGGCGAGGAGTGGGTGAGTCCCTTGAATCGTTCTCACTGGCCGTTTGCTCCTCGAGTCCGCCCGCGTGTCCCTGCAAGGCTGGGCGCCCGCTCCCAGTCTTGGGAGGGGTGTAGCGGGTCGCAAGCCTTCTCGTGACCTGGACGGCGGCCCTCCTGGGCGAGCGCTGCTCAATTCTCCGCTTATGCGCGGCTCTGGGGAGCGCTGCCTTCCAGCCTAGCTGGGTTGTGGCCGGGCCGGGGGTTGGGGGGAGCCAGGGACTCACAGGAAGCCTTTTCGCTAGGGGCTTAAGGTTGTGGTAGATTATTAAGTTTGTGCTCAGGTTGGATTTTGATGGCAAGTTTTTTAACGTGGCAAAGTTGCCAGAGTCTGCTGTGCATTGACGAATGACTGGTGCACAGTACTTAAAATCGTGCTACTTCTCGTCCTCGGGTTTCCTGGTAACAGAGGTTTTCATTTTTAGTCCTTAGAACACTGGCCCTACTCTTTCAGGATCTGGGTGGGGTTCAGGTTCCCTCCAAAATAGTCAATCAAGGCTTTAAATATGTAATTCTGGTCAAATCCACTGGAAGGTGTTTGTAGACATAAATTTGTTGTACACTTCCAAATTTCTTACTTTGTTGCTTTTGTAAAATACATTTCCCTCCACATCCTGACGTGTAATAAAAGGTTATTCATTTAACATGAATGTTAAGCACAGAGGGAAAGCAATGCTTAAAAACAGCACAGTGAAAAAAAAACAAAAAACTCGACTTCACTTAGTTAAATGTAAAACAAGTGTGCACTTGAAAGTATAAAAGGTTGGAAATGCAATGCAACCCACAGTGTATTCCAGGCATTGGGTTTCTTCATATTCTCAACTGCGGGACATAAACATGAGTAAGTTGGGCTGTGCCAACATTTAGGAACACCAGGGCAGCCATCCTGGTACAGCAAAACAGCAGTCGCATTAGAAATATGCTTCACTTTTTTAAAAGGGGGTGAAAGAGAACTTTGGGTCGAATTCTGGAGTTCCTAACATTTTAACACCAGGTTGTTTTCTGTTATTTTTCTTTTTATGAAAAGATTTTACTGTAGAACTTAAATTACATTTTGGTTAATGTCTGATGGAAACCAACAAATTTATTTGACTCATAGTTTATTTTCCTGGCTTATGGGCATAGCGTTGACTGTGGGTCACACAGTCAACAAGCTTCCTCACTGTCATGGGCTTTTCCTTGGCTTTGCTTTTGAGTGTGGTCTCCTTACCATGCAGACAAATGGCTGGGTAACTCTCCAGTGCCACTCTGGTTTTCCACCCAGACTCCGTTTGTAGTGGCCATCAGTCAGCAAACACTGCCAACCTGCTAGCTACCCCAGGACTGGGTCTAGAAGACAGCGCTGAGCCTTTTCCTCTACTTCCCTTCCCATGCCACCATCTGCCTATAAAACTTTATCTTCCTCTAGGATACATCGCTCTACCATGCAGTTGAAATGCCTGCCTTCTCTCCTAGACCTCAAGGTTTTTCAGAGCAGAGGCTTTATCTCATTTAACTTTGCATTCCTCCTGCCTTACATTGTTGTTCACAATATAGTTAATGAATTCATATTGAATAACTGTAGGTGGATTTGTTAGCATCCTTACCATACTGCAACCCTCAAAGTTAAAAGATCTTCTAAACATAGTGAATTATTTCTTACATTTGATTATAGTAGGTGACACTTCCATTCCTAACACCTCCCTCCCCCACCCCACAAACTATTATGTTGGTGATATGGTTTGGAGCTGTGTCTCTCCCTCAGATCTCATGTTGAAATGTAACCCCCAGTGCGGGAGCTGGGGTCTGGTGGGAGGTGATTGAACCATGGGAGCAGTTTCTCATGGTTTAACACCATCCCCCCTTGGTGCTGTTGTCACGTTAGTGCAGGGGTACCCAACCCCCTGGCCGCAGACTGGTATCAGTCAGTGTCCTTTTAGGAACTGGGCTGCACAGCAGGAGGGGAGTGGCAGGCCAGCGAGCATTACTGCCTGAGCTCCACCTCCTGTCAGATGAACAGTGGCATTAGATTCTCCTAAGTGCATGAACCCTATTGCAAACTGCACATGCAAGGGATCTAAGTTGTGTGCTCCTTATGAGAATCTAACTATTGCCTAATGATCTGAGGTGGAACAGTTTCACCTCAAAACCCTATCCCCCTTCCCCTACTTGGAAAAATTGTCTTCCACGAAACCAGTCCCTGGTGCCAAAAAGGTTGGGGACCACTGCGATAATGTAAGACACCTGCTCCCACTTCACCTTCCGCCATGACTATAAGCCCTCTGAGGCCTCCCCAGAAGCAGATGTTGCCATGTTTCCTTTACAGCCTATGGAACCATGAGCCAATTAAATCTCCTTTCTTTATAATAATTACCCAGTCTCAGGTATGTCTTTATAGCAGTGCGAGAACAGCGTAATACAGTTGGTTAAGTCACCAAATGACTTGGAATAATGCTTCTTAAGGAGATAGAGTGTCATTTCCTCCAGAGCAGGCATGAGTGTCGTTTCTATTTTTCCTCTTTAATGTTGGTCACAGAGTTGGGTTCATAAATACTTGATGATTGGCATATGCTTTACTCAGAATTCTTTTACATGCCAGTGGTGAACACCCAAATCACACTAACTTAAACCAAAAAAAAAGGGAATGTGTTGACTGTCTAACTGAATAATTCAGGATCTAGTCTCAGGGACTCTAAATACTGAAATATGCCACCAGGACTCTTCTGTGTCTTTCTCTGCTTCTTGTTCTGCTTCCGTGTTGGCTTTCTTCTTTTCTAATGAAAACATGTTCCTTCTTAGAGCATGGAGAAAAAAGCATGGCAGGCTTATACTGTGCTATCTTAACAAAATGTTAAAGACATCTCATCTCTCTCTTCCACTTCCATATATAAATATCAGAGAATGACCATGGTTTAAGTAGGGTTCTGTGCCATCGCTAAGCCAGTCAATGGGAGAACAGGAAACTGATTGCCCAGGCCTGAATCATATACCCACTTCTGTGACCAGGGAATGAGCGTTACTATTTTACACAATCTCCCAAAATCCCATTGGAGGGAGGAAGGGCATTTCTCCAAATGGAGGAAATGTTTTAAATCAGAAAAGAATGTGGGCAAACTAAAACAACAGATATCTTCATCACGAATGTTCTGTAATTTTGAAATAGATAATATCTGGAAAATATTCCAAGAGTACCTCAACAAAGTAAATGTTGGCATATGTAAAAGCAACTCATTATTCTTTGTTATGGTTAAACCTTTAAAACTTGGAGAATGTTTTAAGAACAGTCATGTCTCTTCATGACAGGATACATTCTGAGAAATTCATTGTAAGGCGGGATTTCATTGTTGAGGAAACATCATAGAGTGTACTTACATAAACTTAGATGGTACAGCCTCCTACATACTTAGGCTAGATGGTATAGTCTATTGCTCCTAGGCTACTAATCTGTATAGCATGTTACTGTGCTGAATACTGTGGGCAGTTGAAACACAATAGTAAGTATTTGTGTATTTGAACATAGAAAAGGTATAGTAAACATACATATATCGTATAAAACATAAAAAATTGTATATTTGTACAGGACGCTTACTATGAATAGAACTTGCAGAACTGGAAGTTGCTCTGGGTGAGTCAGTGAGTGAGTAGTGAGTGAATGTAAAGGCCTGGGACATTACTGTACACTACTATAGACTTTATAAACGCTGTACACTAAGGCTACCCTACATTTATTGAAAAATTCTTTTCTTTAATAATAAATTAACTTTAGCTTACTGTAACTTTTTTACTTTATTAACTTATTGTTTTTACTCTTTTGTAATAACACTTAGCTTAAAACATAGTCACATCGTACAGCCATACAAAATATTTTGTTTATATACTTACTCCTTAAGCTTTTTTTCTATTTCTAATTTTTTTTTCTTTTTAGACTTTTTTGTTGAAACTAAGACACAAACACACACATTAGCCTAGGCCTACCCAGGGTCAGGATCATCAGTATCACTGTCTTCCACCTCTATATCTTGTCCCACTGGAAGGTCTTCAAGGGCAGTAACAGGCATGGAGCTGCCATCTTCTATGATAACAATGCCTTCTTCTGGAAGACCTCCTGAAGGACCTGCCTAGGGCTGTTTACAGTTAGCTCTTTTTTTGTAAGTAGAAGGAGTACACTTCACAATAATAATAGAAAGTATAGTATTGTAAATACTAGGCAATAGGATTTTTTTTGCTCCATTGTACTCTTATGGGACCACTGTTACATATGCAGTCAGTTGTTGACCAAAGTGTTATGTGACACATCACTGTATTTTAAACTATTCCTGGAAACAGCTTTCCACCTAAAAAAGTACTACACGTGGTCTAAAATTCAGAAACGCTTGGGATATTTTCTGTCAATCAAATTGTTGTATATCTAATCTGTTTTTCTCATTGAATTTCATAAAGTGTAAATTGAAGATGTGTTCCTCTGGAAATAAATTCAGAACTAATAAAAACAATGAATAGTACTGTGACATATGTTTTCTTTCCCTAAAAAATGTTACACCAATCCTGGATGAGGATCTGTGAGTTTGCTAAGGAAAAGATTCTTTTATCAAGTGAGAAATTTGAAAAGTTGTTTTCCACAGGGTTGACCAGAAGACTGGGCACATCATTAATTCGGCACAACTCACCATTCCCACTGGAAACATATTAGCAATTCACATCTTCCAAACAAGGACCAACCTCTTACTCCAAAAGAAAAATGGTACTCTGAAAATACTGTTTCAGACTCCAGTGTCAACCCCAAAATTCTGTTAAACATAAATCTTATATCAGCTACCTCCAGCCTCCATTGATGACATTATTACTCTCAATATAATACATTCCTAATTATATTTCCCATTGAAAGGAGTTGGCTTTCCTCCAGATGGAAACCTGAAATTAAATCTTCCTAAAGTAAAAGGCAACATCTGACCCTTTGTAATCCATACAGGCACCTGGGTTATTCATTGAACAAATAAGTAGATAAAGAAGAGCAGTTACTGTTGATAAGAGGGCATTGGTTTGAAACTTACAGATTATAATATGAAGTTAAATGTATAAATCAGTCACTATTTCCATTTTTATTGTATTTTATCTGCCATTCTAGTCTTTAAGTAAGTAAATTTTTTATATTGTTACATCAAACATTCACATCATAAGTAGAATAGACATGAAAGTAATTATTTTTATTTTTACAGGTGGCTGAAGCCATACTATTTTATAGAATTAATGGAAAGCAGAAAAGACATCACAAACCAAGAAGAACTTTGGAGAATGAAGCCTAGGAGAAATTTAGAAGAAGACGATTATTTGGTAAAATATTAATAATAACAATAATAAATAATAATTTACATCTTTAAACATAATTCAGATGCCATTCTGTATCTCCTAGTGTTATGAAAGTGATTTTTCACCCTAGTCTGCTGATATCTGGACTTGGATTACCGTCACTGATACTGTGAAGGACAGAGTAGCATACGTGAGAGAAATAGTACCTTCACTGATTGTCAGGGACTTAGCTGAATAACCTTGAAAAAGTTACTGAAAATCTGGGGTCTTAGTTTGTTTATACCATGATAGCCTTGGACCAGATCATCCCCAAGGCCCTTCCAATTCTTTCTAACAGTCTATAGTTCTAAGTTTAAAAAAAAAAAGTCATCAATGCCCATATAACAGTAATTTTGTAAGCAAGCATTTTTGTCATAGACACAGTGGCAGCTTACCAAGAGATCATCTAGTAAATTGACGATTCACTGTATAACCAAATAAATCTACTTTTGGATAAGAATCACTTGTTCCACTTTTGGTCAAACACAGGATTAAGTGTTTCTTACTACATTTTTTGACTGAAAAAGTGGCAGAAATTTTGGTTCCAAACTTCCAAATTATCTCAATGGAAGTTTTAGCAGAAATTATTTATTTAATCTTAATAATTGTAATAGGGAAAAGTAATTAATAAATTACAAGCATATACTTTATAAGAGTAACAATGTGCATAAAATGAAATAATTTCATTTTTCAAGTTAACTGTCTTACCTGTCTGAAGCATGTATTTCTTTTGTCCTAAAGACAAAAGTCTTTCAGTGCCACATAGACTATGCTATCTTCAACTAACCAGTATTCAAAAGCAAGATTCTGAATGCCCTTATTCAATGAGAAGCACAATGATTGAGCAATAAGTAATTAGTTCAAGAGATATCCCATTGTTTTGTTCAATTTTAAGATGTTAATTTTCTTTCCTTTGTAGCATAAGGACACGGGAGAGACCAGCATGCTAAAAAGACCTGTGCTTTTGCATTTGCACCAAACAGCCCATGCTGATGAATTTGACTGCCCTTCAGAACTTCAGCACACACAGGAACTCTTTCCACAGTGGCACTTGCCAATTAAAATAGCTGCTATTATAGCATCTCTGACTTTTCTTTACACTCTTCTGAGGGAAGTAATTCACCCTTTAGCAACTTCCCATCAACAATATTTTTATAAAATTCCAATCCTGGTCATCAACAAAGTCTTGCCAATGGTTTCCATCACTCTCTTGGCATTGGTTTACCTGCCAGGTGTGATAGCAGCAATTGTCCAACTTCATAATGGAACCAAGTATAAGAAGTTTCCACATTGGTTGGATAAGTGGATGTTAACAAGAAAGCAGTTTGGGCTTCTCAGTTTCTTTTTTGCTGTACTGCATGCAATTTATAGTCTGTCTTACCCAATGAGGCGATCCTACAGATACAAGTTGCTAAACTGGGCATATCAACAGGTAAGATGACAATGTTGACACTGTTACTAGTAAAAAGTCTAAGTCACCTAACAAATTAATCATTTCTCATTGTAATATCAATACCCCAACCCTGTTGAAACTCTGTGTTGAAAAAGTCATCTATTTTAAAATTTTTATTATAATTACACTAGGGCTTGGTTGTCAGTCGGTTTTATATTGAGAAATGTTTTTTAAGCTGAAAATAAGGTACAACTTTAGCAACATAAGAAACATTTTGTTCATGGACGAGGCCATATTTCAAACTTCTACCACCCTCACAAGATTACTTTTTAATAATGTTGTTCTTCTCCTTGTTTACCACATATGCATGCACATTACAGTTCTATCCAAGTAAACCATCAAATAATTATTAGAAAATTAATAGATTATGGAAATGTTGCATTCAAGAAAAAAGTGATAGGTCCTATGTCATTTGTCTTAGAGGAATGCAAAAAAAGAAAAAAAAAGAAAAAGTCATAAATTTATGGAGACCTGTTATCAGGGCTTCATAGTAGGCACAGGGAAGAGTGTAGAAGGAGATTCACATTCAGGAAATAACTGTTGTTTGCATTTCTTCTTTCTTTATTTACCTTCTGGTAGGTCCAACAAAATAAAGAAGATGCCTGGATTGAGCATGATGTTTGGAGAATGGAGATTTATGTGTCTCTGGGAATTGTGGGATTGGCAATACTGGCTCTGTTGGCTGTGACATCTATTCCATCTGTGAGTGACTCTTTGACATGGAGAGAATTTCACTATATTCAGGTAAATAATATATAAAATAACCCTAAGAGGTAAATCTTCTTTTTGTGTTTATGATATAGAATATGTTGACTTTACCCCATAAAAAATAACAAATGTTTTTCAACAGCAAAGATCTTGTACTTGTTCCAATTAATAATGTGCTCTCCTGTTGTTTTCCCTATTGCTTCTAATTAGGACAAGTGTTTCCTAGACAGAAATAAAAGGCATTAAAATATTCTTTGTTTTTTTTTTTTTGTTTTTTTTTTTGAGATGAAGTCTCGCTCTGTTGCCCATGCTGGTGTACAGTGGCACAATCTCGGCTCACTGCAACCTGCACCTCCTGGGTTCAGGCGATTCTCCTGCCTCAGCCTCCTGAGTAGCTAGGATTACAGGCACCCATCACCATGTCCAGCTAATTTTTGTATTTTTAGTAGAGACAGGGTTTTCCCATGTTGGCCAGGCTGGTCTCGATCTCCTGACCTCAAATGATCCGCCCACCTCAGCCTCCCAAAGTGCTGGGATGACAGTTGTGAGCCACCACACTCAGCCTGCTCTTTCTAATATTTGAAACTTGTTAGACAATTTGCTACCCATCTAATGTGATATTTTAGGAATCCAATATGCATGGTTTATTATTTCTTAAAAAAAAATATTCTTTTACCTGTCACCTGAATTTAGTAATGCCTTTTATGTTACACAACTTAGCACTTTCCAGAAACAAAAACTCTCTCCTTGAAATAATAGAGTTTTTATCTACCAAAGATATTCTAGTGTCTCATTTCAAAGGCTGCTTTTTCCAGCTTACATTTTATATACTTACTCACTTGAAGTTTCTAAATATTCTTGTAATTTTAAAACTATCTCAGATTTACTGAGGTTTATCTTCTGGTGGTAGATTATCCATAAGAAGAGTGATGTGCCAGAATCACTCTGGGGTCCTTGTCTGACAAGATTCAAAGGACTAAATTTAATTCAGTCATAAACACTGCCAATTACCGTTTATGGGTAGACATCTTTGGAAATTTCCACAAGGTCAGACATTCACAACTATCCCTTCTACATGTCCACACGTATACTCCAACACTTTATTAGGCATCTGATTAGTTTGGAAAGTATGCCTCCATCTGAATTAGTCCAGTGTGGCTTAGAGTTGGTACAACATTCTCACAGAATTTCCTAATTTTGTAGGTTCAGCCTGATAGCCATTGGAGTTCTCTGGTCCTCATTAAATAGCTTTCTTCACGCATTGCTCTGCCTGTTACACATATGATGAACACTGCTTTTTAGACTTCATTAGGAATTTAGGACTGCATCTTGACAACTGAGCCTATTCTACTATATGTACAATACCTAGCCCATAATAGGTATACAGTACACATTTGGTAAAACTAATTTTCAACCAATGACATGTATTTTTCAACTAGTAACCTAGAAATGTTTCACTTAAAATCTGAGAACTGGTTACACTACAAGTTACCTTGGAGATTCATATCTGAAAACGCAAACTTAACTATTTGATTGTATTCACTGGGACTTAAGAATGCGCCTGAATAATTGTGAGTTAGATTTGTTCTGGCAGGCTAATGACCATTTCCAGTAAAGTGAATAGAGGTCAGAAGTCGTATAAAAGAGGTGTTGTCAGAACACTGTTGAGATTACATAGGTGAACAACTATTTTTAAGCAACTTTATTTGTGTAGTGACAAAGCATCCCAATGCAGGCTGAAATGTTTCATCACGTCTCTGGATCTCTCTATTTTGTGCAGACATTGAAAAAATTGTTCATATTATTTCCATGTTATCAGAATATTTGGTTTTTTAAAAACATAGGCCAAGTTCATTCACTTCATTATTCATTTATCAAAATCAGAGTGAATCACATTAGTCGCCTTCACAATTGATAAAGATCACTGAAGTCGAATTGATTTTTGCTATAATCTTCAATCTACCTATATTTAATTGAGCATCTAAAATGTACAAATCATTGTGTTGATTCTGCAGGGATCCTATTATAAGTAAGACTCAGTCCCTGATTTTAGGTATCCTGTGATAAGCAGAATTAAGACAAATACACGAGACAAAGCACAAAAAATAAATATCATAAGGGGATGAACAAAATTGTGGAGAAAGAGTAGACAAAGTTTTTGATCACCTGCCTTCAAAGAAAGGCTGTGAATTTTGTTCACTTAGACAGCTTGGAGACAAGAAATTACCCAAAAGTAAGGTGAGGAGGACAGGCAAAAAGAGTAGAAAGATGTGAATGGACATTGTTGAGAAATGTGATAGGAAAACAATCATAGATAAAGGATTTCCAAGCAACAGAGCATATCCAGATGAGGTAGGATGGGATAAACTCTTATTGAACCAATCTTCACCGATTTTGTTTTTCTTTTGCAGAGCAAGCTAGGAATTGTTTCCCTTCTACTGGGCACAATACACGCATTGATTTTTGCCTGGAATAAGTGGATAGATATAAAACAATTTGTATGGTATACACCTCCAACTTTTATGATAGCTGTTTTCCTTCCAATTGTTGTCCTGATATTTAAAAGCATACTATTCCTGCCATGCTTGAGGAAGAAGATACTGAAGATTAGACATGGTTGGGAAGACGTCACCAAAATTAACAAAACTGAGATATCTTCCCAGTTGTAGAATTACTGTTTACACACATTTTTGTTCAATATTGATATATTTTATCACCAACATTTCAAGTTTGTATTTGTTAATAAAATGATTATTCAAGGATCTTGATATTTCTCTTTGTATATGTGTGATGAGTTTGAAATATTTGTATTTCCTTGCAGATTTTATTCAAAGCAAAAAAGCTTTTTATTACGAATCTCTAGCACTTTCTTTATAATAAAAGTAAGGATTACCAAAAAATCACATCTGATTTGTCAGATTATGTAGCATTATAAATAATCAAGGGCTTTGAAATACCAGTTGTTGCTACCCATTATACAGGTATCATTAGCTATGAAAAGATAATTTTATCTGAATCGACAACAAAAGGGTAATAAGCATTTACTTACGATTGTTAAAGAACTTTCACTTGTCTGTATCCAGGTTTTACTCATGGAACACCTATCTCCAAAAACACTCAGACTGTCTATACAAGTAAAGCAGCACAGTAATATCAGATACACAGCCAGGCAAAATGAAACTCAGGCTATCCAGGAGAAAAAAGTAAATTCAATAATTTCCATCTGAGTCATGTACAATTCAGTTTAACTTACTTTAATGCATTGGTAAAAGTATAACATAAAACATTTCCTGAAAGAACAAATTATACATTAGCTGTCAGGATTGCTAACTCAACTGTTTGCTTCATAAGTTTTTCATAATTAGCAAAAGTAATCACAAACTTTATCTTTCATAGTGGTGAGCCATTTGTTATTAAAGACAATAGAGCTAATGGTGCAAATTAGGAAAATCAATTAGGCTATTCAGTAAGTGGAGTCCAGTTTTTCTATTTTTTGTTCCATTGCAAAGGATGATTATTCATTATTACATGGGGGATAAGGAACCTCCTTGGGCACAAATTTGAACTCTGCATTACTGGAGTTCAGACATACAGAGATATATTCACAGGCAGTGAAGAAAGGAGTTGAGAGCAGCAATTCTGAACTGGAGCCAGGGAAGACAAGAGTGCCCTTGAGAAAAAACTCAGCATAAAAGAAAAAGAAATCTAGGACTCTAGAATTGCAAACCAGATTCATCAAGGGAACAACATACTATGGGACCACTTAACTAATGACACATGTCATTCTGTAATCAACCAGCTCTGAGATGCAGCAGTCAAGTACCATAGTCTCACCTGCATGGCAAAGTGCCAGCTCCTCCAGTACTGAGAAGGAGAAATCAAGTTTCAACCTTCCTAGTACCAAGACATTATAGAGGCTGCAGCTTGGAACTGTTTGCAGGTGAAGTGGCACCTCAGTGAAACTTTCACGGACAATAGCCGAGTTCTGGCTTGATTATGGGAGCCCTGTCTTGTTAGCCATGGTAACAAGCAACAATAGGCCTATTCTGAAACACAGAATAAACCTTTTTGAGGATTCCTAGTCATAAGAGAAAGGGAATCAACAAGGGCCTTAAAAGCAAGGCACAAAACATCTAGATTCCATTTTTACTCATAGATTGGTAAAAACTAAACCATTCACACTTTGTAGCTTTTCTGAAGTTTTTACAATGGTTGGGTAATATTGTTATGAGCCAAATAAAACAATAAAAGATGTCTTTAAAAGAACAATTATAATGTTCTGGTATAAGTTTGAATTTTACTCACTTTGCCAACATCTATAGAGCATATTCCATATGCCAGGTCAGTGCTAAACAGAGGATATATCAAGATAGAAATGATCTAGTCTCTACTTGCAGTCATGGGGAAGACGAATTTTAGTACACCAATGGATTCTAAATGTACTGGTATCACTTAGGAAGAAATGACCGGTTCCATTTACAAGAGCAAAGTCAGGAAAGTATAAGGTTGAGCCAGAAAAAAATAAACTGTTTGAGCTGGGTATTGTGTATGTAAAAGTTCCTCAGAATGGGAGGGCAGGGTGTAATGTGATGTGTTGGAAGACCTAGCTTAGAGTGGCTGCAACAGAATATGTGAAAGAAATACCAGATTACATATAGACAAAGGATAGATAGGTCAAGGTCATTGTATGACATGAAACTAAGTTTGGGTTTTGCCCTTTAGGGAGTAGGGAAGCCATTAACAACTTTAAATAGGAGCTAAACATTATTCGGGAGCTCCTAAACATTATTATTTTAGGCGCTAAACATGATCAGATTTGCATTCTAGAAAGATCTATCTGTAGACTATCCAGGAGATTAATTTGATGGTGAGGGGCAAAGGGTGAAGACAAGTTAGAAAACAACAAAAATATTTAAGGAGACAACTGCAATATCCCAGGGCAGAGACAATAAATTCCCAAATGAAGGTCATTACAGAGAAGAAGATAAGAGAGCTAATGAAATATGATAGGAAGATAGAAGTTCTCGTCATTCATGAACAATAGAAGATGAGGAACAAGGGGGAGGAAGGCATTTAGGGTAGAGCTTCTAGGATTCTTTTAGCTTGAATAACTTAAGAATGATACCATTAAACAGGATAGAAAAATTCCACAGAAGGAGCAGATATTTTAACCAAAACAAAAACAGAGTGTGTGCTCTGTACATTGTATTGCTGTTTACAATCATCTCAGTTGTTAAGGAATGCAGTGTGTTTTTTTAGTTTCAGGGTACACAAATATAATTATGAAAGACATATGGTTTGGGAAGCGGAAAGGAAAAGGTATTTTTCCTGCTCCTTTGAAAGGGTAATTTTTAAATAAAACTTTTGATATGGTCAACACACTTATATCCGGATAATTATAGATATGAACATAGATATGAGGGTCACTGTGCTATAACACGCACAGGGTCCTCCTGGAGTAGAAGGAACAGCGCCTAGAAAACAGCTGGCTGTGAGCCCAGTGCCTTCCTTCTCCAAGCAGAGCTCTCCTTCCTGAACAAAATGAGTCCACCTGGGGTTTATTTTCTTTAAAGGTTTGCTCAATAGAGATTTTATTATCTTTGGTTTAAAATAAAAGTTAAAATGATATATTTACTATTTTAATGAGTTACATTTAATGTTTTATGGCAACAAAAAAGAAATATCTGATTCTGATGTGATTTGTCAGGTCATAGACTGCATGTCTAAAGAAGCCTATAAGAAATTATGGCCTATTAAGTGTGGAATCTGAGACTGCTGGCAAGATGTCCGACTAGGAACAGCTCTGGTGCGCAGCTCCCAGCAAGATCCACGCAGGAAGTAGGTGATTTCCGCATTTCCAACTGAGGTACCCGGTTCATCCCATTGGGACTGGTTAGACAGTGGGTGAAGCCCAAGGAGGGCGAGCCAAAGCAGGGTGGGGCATCACCTCACCAGGGAAGCACTAAGGTCAGGGAACTCCGTCTCCTAGCCAAGGGAAGCCATTAGGGATTGTACTGTGCACACCAGCCCAGACACTACGCTTTTCCCACGTTCTTCACAACCCGCAGACCAGGAGATTCCCTCCGGTGCCTATGCCACCAGGGCCCTGGGTTTCCAGCACAAAACTGGGCGGCCGTTTGGGCAGACACCAAGCTAGCCACAGGAGATTTGTTTCATACCCCAGTGGCACCTGGAACACCCATGACACAGAACCGTTCACTCCTGTGGAAAGGAGGCTGAAGCCAGGGAGCCCAAGTGGTCTGGCTTGGTGGGTCCCACCCCCACAGATCCCAGCAAGCTAAGATCCACTGGCTTGAAATTCTCGCTGCCAGCAGAGCAGTCCGAACTCGAGGGAGGCTCAAGCTTGGTGGGGGGAGTACTTTCAGTACTGGCTTATCTTCATGTACTTCTATAAGAACTCTGTTTTCTGTCCTATTAAAACTGCTATTACACATCTTCCTTCCACTAAAATAAACAATAGTGTCTCCACTTATACCCAATTGGTAGATTTTCCTTAGGAAATAGATGCAATTGGAAGAGAATGAGTTCATCTTCTCACCAACAAAATCTCTTGATCCATGTACATGCGTCTGGTACCCATATCTTCTGCATATTACAACAGAAAAATTATCCCTCTCCCAGTCTATGTCCAACTCAAAGAGTTTTGGTCTTAAATTGCAATCATTTCTCTTGTGTCATCAATTTACCCCTTTCTGCTGGATTATTCCCATTAATACTCAAGCATTAGATTAAATAAATAAATAAATAAAAATTTGGACCAACGTCCCCCTGTAGTTTCTACCCATTTCTCTGCTAACCTTTAAAACAAAATTACTATAGATACTTGCCACTTTGATATTAATTTACCTATTCAGCTTTCTTTTGGTTAGTATTTGCATGACATATGTTTTCCCATCCTATTATTTACAACCTTTCTATTTTCCTATGTTTTTAGATGTCTTTTGAGAACCGTATATAGTTTAGTTTTTTAAAAAAACATTCAGTCAGGCAATCTTTGCTTTTAATTGCAACCTATAGGCCTACATATTTAATGTCATAATTGATATATTTGGACTTCATTATACCACCTTACTATTTGCTTCCCATTTCCTCATTAGTTCTATGTTTTTTTCTTTCTCTCTTATATGACCTCATTTCAGATTGATTGAGATTATTTATTATTTCAGTTTTCCCTTCTCAAGCAAGCATACTTCATCTTACTATTTTTAGAAGTTACTCTAGAGATTATAATATCATCATTGACATAGCAGTCTAATATTAATTGGCACTTTTACCTCTTCTTGTTCAATGTCAGGAACTTCTACCCTTTAACTTCAGTTAACCCCCTTTTGACATACATGCTATTGTTGTCATGTGTTTTAATTCTATATATATTTAAACTCAATAGAAATTATAATTATGGTTTTATATTTATTGAGATTTATACACAGTTACCCTTTCGGTTAAAAAAAATCTTTAGTGTTCCTTTTAGTGTGTAATGCATGCCTGCTGGAAAAAAAATTTTTTTTCACAAGTTTTTGTTCTTAAAATATCTTTATTTTATCTTCATTATTAAAGAATACATTTTAGATGCTTAGAAATCTAGGAGGGCAGTTATTTTCTTTCGGAACTTTGTAGAAAGTTTCATTGTTTCTGATGAAAGACAAAAAATCTCATTCTAACCGTTGCTTCAAGAGATCCCTATGGCTACTTTATAATTTTTTTTTTTTTTGCATTAGTTTTCAGTACTTTTGCTATAGTGAGGTTAACTTTGGTTTTCCTATTAGTTATCTTAGTTAGGGCTTGTAGGCATTCTTGAACCTGGAGTTTAATACGATTATCAGATTTGGAAAATTCTCAGCCATTATCTTTTCAAATATTGCTGATGTCCCATTTTTCTCTCTCCTTTTTCAGGATTTCAATTACCCATGCTAGATGTTCTCACTATATCTCCTATTTTATAACTCTGTCTTTTTATTTTCTTTTTTTTCTATACTTCCTCCTGGGTAATCCTACCTATTTCTTAATTCTCTCTTCAATTGTGTCTAATTGGTTATTAAATCTATCCACTGAATTTTTAGTTTTAGTTCTGAGGTAAACTCAGTTTTAGAATTTTAATTTGTTTTCATAGCTTCCAATTTTCTGTCAAATTTCCTACTCTTGTCCTTAATCTCCTTCAGCAGAATAAGAATCTTAAAGGTAAATCTATTATCATCTGAAGTTCATATGAGTCTGTTTCTATCGTCAGGTTTTTTTCTCCTTATTTTTCATTAATTCATTTTATGTCCTAACATGAACTGGTTATTTTTACTGAGTGCTGGACCTTATAGTTTTTTAAAATCATACAAATAATTTGAAGCTATGATGACATTATGTTACTCCAGAGAGAATTTGTGTTTTCTTCAGACAGCCAGTTAGGGGCTCTAACAATGTGGGAGTCTCTTAATCCAATTTTAAGAATTGAGTTTACTTAAAATTGGGTTTAAGCCCCTGCCAAACTTGAACTACTTCTGGTTCACATTTATTCCTAAGAGTAAGTTCCCTGAGATTCCGACCCAGAGCTTGATGGAGAGTGGCTCCAAGGGCTCTCCTCCTTGGCATACTCTGGATTACAGATTTTGTTCCATTAGTCTCTTGAGGCTACTAAAAGTACTGTTCAAGTCTTTTAACCTCTCTGTTACCTCTTCCAGAATCCCCTAATGGAAAAGTAAACCTCAGTGCTGGGTTTACCTCTCTTGGGTTCTTTCTTCCTCCAAGACTTATTACCCATCACCATTTTGTTAGCTACTCAACACCTTCAGGCACAGAGTTTTTATAATTGGTCTTGCTTTTCTAGTTGATCCCAGGGTTGGTACATATAACCCAGGAATGACCAGCAGCAGAAATCACTAGAGAGAGTTGATTACATTTGTTATCTCTATGTCCCCCTCTTCCATTTTCTCTCTTCTATTCTGTACAATTTTATCCCTCACTGTTGCACTACACCTCTCTTGTCAAGATGACCAAGTGATAAAATCTCAGTCCCCATTTTACTTGCTCACCCAGTAACATTTGACAAGTTTATTCCTCTCTTTCTTGAAACATTTTATTTTCATGGCTTCTCGGAAAACCTACTCCCTGAGTGACTTTTCTGTGTCATTTGCTGGCTCCTCTTCCCTTTCCTATCATCTCAATGTTAGCAAGATTGACTCTTTGATGTCCTTTTCTTCTCTTTTTATAACCACAATAGAAGTAATCATCTCCTTTAATCTCATGGCCTTAAATATTAGGTTGGTGTAAAAGTAATTGCTTTTTTCCCCATTACTTTCAATGGCAAAAATCTCAATTACTTTTGCACCAACCTAACAAAAAACATCAAAAGTATGTTGATGAGTCCCAAATTTATATCCCTAGGCTTTCACCTGAGCTGCAGCCTATTACATCTGCCTTTTTGACAACTTCTCTTGAATATCTAAGAAGCATCTCAAACATAAGATTCTGAAGGTAAAATCTTAATTTCTTTCCCATTCTTGCCCAGTTGCTCAAGACAGACACTCAGGAGTTATCTTTGGTACTTCCTTTTACTTCATACCCATATCCAATTTACCAGCAAATTCTACGGGCTTGACCACCAAAATATGTTTTGCATCCAACTGCAACCTCACTAAACTCATCAAGGTCCAAGTCACAGCAATCTCTCTCCTAGGATTCTTGCAACAAACTTCCAAAATGGTCTTCCTTTTCCCACTCTTGCCCTCATCCCCTGCTACCACTAGCAGAATATTTTCCACCCAGCAACCAGTGTAATTCTTCAAAAATGTAAATGCTATCCGGTCACTCCTATGCACAAAACTCTCCAATGTTTTCACATAAATTTTAAAATAAAACCCAGGCTCTTTACCATGGTCTACAAATCCCCAAAACATCTGGACCCTGCTCGCTTTCTGAACTCATCTCCTGCCACTCTTTACCTCACTCAAGCCACTCACATTCCACTGGTATTCTTGCATGTCTTCAAAAATAAGCTCATTCCTACCTTAGGCCCTTCGTATTCTCTATATCCTCTGTCTAGAATGTTCTACCTATGCCTCAGTTTTTACATGATTAGTTTTTTTTCATCATTCACATCTATGTTGAGATGTCACCTCTTCAGAGTGCCTTTTTCTGACTACTCTACGTAAAATAGCTCCTTTCCTGTATCCTTTTCCTGGGCTTTATAGTTTTCATTACTCTGCATATTATGTCTTTTATAGGTGTACTTGTGTTTCCTGGTTGTCTGGTTCTCCTACTCAAAAGAACAGAGATTTTATCTTATTTGTGACAGTATTCTCATGACTTAGAGCCTGGCACATCGTAGAAGCTCAATAAATAATTGTTAGATGAATGAATGAATGAGGAACATGGTTGTGTTATCAATAAATGGTTGAGATAGTGGTATTTAGAAAACAAAAATGACTTAGATAAGTGATTCTCAAAGTACGCTCCACAGACAAGGAGTACCACCATCATCTAGGAGCTTACTAGAAATGCAAATCCTGGGACCCCCCAGCCCAGACCTACTAAGTTAGAAACTGGAGATAAGCAGAGTGATCTATTTTTTACCAAGACCTTCCAAAGATTCTGGATGCATGGTAAGTTTGAGAACCACTGGTTTCAGGGATAGGCCAAACCTAGCCTACTACCTATTTTATAATAAAATTTTATTGGAACACAGCCACTTGCATTCATTTACGTGTTATCTATGGCTGCTTTTGCACTACAACAGCAGTACTGAGTACTTGCAACACAGACATTATAGCCCACAAAGCCTATAATATTTACTATCCAGCCCATTATAAAACAAGTTTGATTACCTCGAGTTTAGATCAACGCCTTATGCTATGTAATTATGGCAAAGTAAACACATACGATTTATCTTCTTTTTCACCGAAATCCCACTGAAATTAAAGAAAAGCTATGGCTAAAGAAGGCACCATAGCATACTGAAAAACAGAAAAGGGTAGCATCAGTGGACCAGATTATTTGAGGAATTTCCAGGACATAAAAAACATCTCGGGGAGAGGAGACAACAGTGAGATCAGATTAAAAGAAACAAGTATAGAGACTGCACCACAAGATTCAAATAGAGGCTATTGCAAAAAGCAGCAATAGTTTCTAAGAAAACCACAGATGAGTATTATTTTCCAAGTAAGCAAGCTAAATCAACCCCGGAGAAAACATTGGGTGAATCATTAAAGGACTACCATCAGAAGATCTGGCCAGTGACCCTTCTACCCAAAGACTTGCACAGCTGGCTACAGATCTCATTTATAAACAAAGCTAAAAGGCTTTGGGAAAGGCTTGTGGCTTCAGTATTGGAGTCTGAGAAGCAGAGTCCAGCAAGACTTCCACAGTGACAGCAGAGGCACAGAAAGAAAAGGGAAGTCTGACTAGAGCATTTGCCACCAAGATAAAGTGTCATGTACAGGTCTCTAAAGTAAGAGTTCTGAAATAGGAGACTCCCAGAATAGCTTCAGGAAAAAGTACAAGGTAAGGACAGGAAGCCCATGTTTACCCAGTAAACAAACTACTTCCCCATAGTTATGGATTAAATTATGCCCCCCCCAAAAAGATATGTTAAAGTCCTAATCCCTGGTACCTCAGAACGTGACCTTATTTGGAAATAGGTTATTGCAGACGTAATTAGTCAAAATGAGGTTACAATGGAGTATGGTGGTCTCTCAATCCAATATGACTTGTGCCCTTGTAAGAAGAGAGAGATGGCTGGGCACAGTGGCTCACGCCTGTAATCCCAGCACTTTGGGATTCCGAGGCGGGCAGATCACTTGAGGTCAGGAGTTTGGGACCAGCCTGACCAATATGGTGAAAGCCCGTCCCTACTAAAAACACAAAAATTAGCTAGGTGTGGTGGCAGGCACCTATAGTCCCAGCTACTCAGGAGGCTGAGACAGGAGAATTGCTTGAACCCGGGAGGTGGAGGTTGCAGTGAGCCGAGATCGTGCCACTGCACTCCATCCTGGGTGACAGAGCAAGACTCCATCTCAAAAAAAAAAAGAAGAAGAAGAAGAGAGAGACACAGAGAGGAGAATGCCATATGAAGACATGAAGACACACAGACACAGAGAGAAGACAATCATGTGAAAGGAGAGACAGAGGGCCAGGCATGATGGCTCACATCAGTAATCTCAACAATTTGGGAGTCCTAGGTAAGAGAATTGCTTGAGGCCAGGAGCTCAAGACCAGACTGAGCAACATAGCAAATCCCTGTCTCTAAAAAAAAAAATAAAAAATTAGCCAGGCATAATGGCATGTACTTGTAGTCCTAGTTACTTGGGAAGCTGAGGCAGGAGGATCACTTGAGCCCAGGAGTTTGAGGCTGCAGTGAGCTATAGTGCATTGCAGCCTGGGTGACAGAGCAAGACCCTGTCTCTTAATAATAATAATAAAAAGACAGAGGCAGAGAAGCTCGAAGAAGAAAATAATCTCCTAGAGGCTTTGGAGGTTGCATGGCCTGACAGTACTTAGATTTTGGACTTTTAGCCTCCAGTACTGTGAAGAAATAAATTTCTATTAAGCCACTTAGTTTGTGGTTCGTTAGGGCAACCCTAGGAAACTAATACAGTAGACCTCTGGGCCACACATTCTACTGCTCCCTCTTTATCACCAAAAGTGGAACCCGAATTAACAGACAATCAAATTATCACCAAATACTTGGGGAAAATTAACATCATTAGAAAGGATCATCTGATTCAAATAACAGAATAACTAAAACTTGAAGAAAATTAATGGCAGCAACAGAATAAGACTTTTTAAGTATAATTTATTTGGAGGTATTCGAGAATATATTACTTTAATTAGCAAAAATATGACAGCTATGAAAAAAACAGAAACAATTGGGATTCTTGGGAATTAAGACTATTATTACTATTTTTTTTTTCTTAGGGACGAGATCTCACTATGTTGCTCAGGCTAGACTCTAACTCCTGGGCTCTAGTGATCCTGCCTCTGGCTCCCAAGCAGCTGGGACTACAGACCAGCACCACCACACCCAGTTTAGTTACCAAATATTTTTTAAACTATAAAAAACTATCCTGCATAGTAAAACACTGTTTATTGAGTTAAGAAAAGAAAAACACTCATGGAAAACAACAAAATACCTTTTGGCATACAAAAAGACATGCATATTTAAGAACATATATGAAATATCTTAAATAGAAACAATAGTGGGGAGAATGGGAACACACATCAAGGATGAAAGTTTTAAAAATAAACAAATAAGCTGGGCATGGTGGCTCACACCTGGAGTCCCAGCACTTTGAGAGGCCAAGGCAGGCAGATCACCCAAGGTAGGAAGTTCGAGACCAGCCTGACCAACATGGAGAAACCCCATCTCTACTAAAAATACAAAATTAGCTGGGCATGGTGGTGCATGCCTGTAATCCCAGCTACTCAGGAGGCTGAGGCAGGAGAATCGCTTGAACTCGGGAGGCAGAGGCTGCGGTGAGCCGAGATCGCGCCATTGCACTCCAGCCTGGGCAAAAAGAGTGAAACTCCATCTCAAAAATAAATAAATAAGTAAAATAAACAAATGAGCAATCCTAAGCCAAAAGAACAAAGCTAGAGGCATCATATTGTCACGAGATCCTTGGGGTGTTGCTTTGCCAGCTGGAAAACCTCTGTGGCTGGTGGCGCATTTCCCCAGGTTTTTACTCAGGCCTGCTGGGCTCATTCCACCCACCTGGCCTGGCAGGCTGTGCTTGGCTCACACCACTGGCCCAAATCTCATGCCTACCAAGGACGAGCCAGGCACAGAGTAGCAAGGGGTATGTGAGTGAGAGTGGGGTTCAGCCACTGGGCACAGCCAGGCACACCGGCTGTGGTAAGGTTGGCAGCTCCAGGTGCCAGCATGGGTGCCAACTCCCTATGAGGCTGCATCTGGACCAGGCATACCTGAAGCAGCTTCCACAGCTGGCACCAGGGAATGTGGTAGCACCTAGAAGCTTGGAGATGCCAGGAATCTGCAGAGCCTCAGAGAGGGTGGCACAGCCCTGGTTTGGGGAGCTCCTAGGTCTGGAATCCCCAAAGGGCCACAGCTGTCTCTCCTTCTCTCTTCTTTCTTTCTTCTTGCCTGCAACATGGTGAGCAAGGGGCATATTTCATCCCTGTTTTTGTTACAGCTCTTTTAGCCCTCCCATTTGGCAAGTCCTGAGTTCTGTCTTGCATCCAGGAAGAATGATGTATGCAAACAAGTGGAGGTGAGCAAGGTGAAGAGGAGCTTTATTGAGTGACAGAGGAGACCCTGGAGTGGGTAGCTCTTCTCCACAGGCAGTCATCTGATCATCATCTTGATCTGGCTGAGCCCAGGGGTTTTATGGGCTTCAGAGGGGAGGAAGAGGTGGTGGTTGGTTCATGGGTGGCCATGGGGAGCCCAGAGAAAGCACCATAAGTTCCCATCCTGGCTCTTCAGCCAGGCCTCTGGATTCAGGCCATCCCTGGCTCAAAGGTGGGGCTTCACTAGGGACTTGCCTCTTTCTGCCCAAGAGCCTGCCTGCCTCCTGCTGTCATCCATAGCACTCAGGCTGTTTGTGCCAAGAGGCAACTGCAGGCCAGTGCCGAGCTGCCTTCAGCAACCCCCCTCACCCTCTCCCATGCTTGTTGATACCCAAAGTCTGAAGGGCGCCAAGGCAGCAGGGGTCTGGTGTGTCAGCACTGCTCCAAGCATGTGCACCCACCCAGATTGCAACAGCACCCGGGCTCAGCCTCAATTTTGCTTCAAGATCAGAGCAGGCACCAGGAGTGGGGAGAAGCCAGGCCGTGGGAGCAGACACCTCCAAGCCTGAGGGGGCAGAGGGGCTTCCTGGGCCCCCAAGAACACAGGTATGCCCAGGTCGACAGCTGTGGCTTGGGTGGCTGCAGCTGTACCTGGGAAGCTTGAGGCTTCTGCACTGCCAATTCGGAAGGGCATGAGGCTTCTGCCTGTTCCCAGCTCCCACCGGCTCCATGGAGCTCAAAGCCAAGGCAGCGCCTCCCCACCTGCAGCTGGTGTCTTCACAGCCACCACTTCAGGTGGGCGGCTGCTGCCATCAACATTACCTGACTTAAAATTATATTACAAGGCTTTCTATCAGGGTAAACTGTCAGTCAAAAAAAGAACAAAAAAGAAATAGAAAAAAATTATGCTACAAAAATATAGTAATCAAAATATGATGGTACTGGCATAAAAATGGACACATAGATAAACAGAACAAAATAGAGAACTCAGAAGTAAAGCGATGTACCTCCAGCCAACTCATCTTTAACCAAGCTGACAAATGTAGAAGAATGAAACTGGACCCCTATCTCTCGCCATATACAAAAATTAACCCAAGATAGATTAAAGACTTAAATTTAAGACCCAAAACTACAAAAATCCTAGAAGAACACCTAGGAAAAACTCTTCTGGACATTGGCCTAGACAAAGAATTCATGACTAAGGCCTCAAAAGATTCAGAGGGGTAGGAGGGGAGTAAAGGATGAGAAATTACTCAATAGGTACAATGTACATTATTTGGGTGGTGGTTACACTAAAAGCCCAAACTTTACCTTTATGTAATATAACCATTTAAGAAAACTAACTTGTATTCCCTAAATTTATACAAATTAAAAATGAATGAATGAATGAATGAAACAAGACACATGGGCAAATTATAAAACTGTGCTATGAATTAAGATGGTGTGATTAACTATTTACACCCAGGATCCAAAAAGGAAAAAACTTTACATATTAATAGGGAAACTAATTTCCAAAATAGATATAGCTGAAGATTAATTTACAGAACTAAACGTCTAAACTGAGGGATTCTCCCAGAACACAATTCAAAAGAAAAAATTCATAAAATGGAAAACTTTAAAGAAGAGTTAAGGGGCATGAAAAGAGACCCAAATGATCTCAAATACCCATTGTGTAAGTTTCAGAAGGATGCAATAGAAGCAATAAAATAAGAAAACAAATAAATAATGGAGGGAAATTTCTTGGAGCTAGAGAAAGACACTAGACTTCAGAGCAAAACCTCTGTAAGATGAAGGGGCTGAGGAGGGAGGGAAGGAATGCACGCCTTTGCAAGCTTGATGGAACTTCAGGCCACCAAGGATAAAGAGAAAAATCCCAAAAACTTCCATAAGGAAGAAACAGACTTTTTTCTCTGGAAAGAAGAATCTGATTCCAAATAATTGAGGAGACAAAGTAGGTGACTATGCACATTGCTAAGATTTGGCTCTAGAAAAAGCTGGGCAGTAGATGGTATTGCTAGAAGGGATGTCATCAATAGTGAGCTAAGTGTACTAAAATTATCATTTTTCTCACAAAGCTTCATGTTCTGAAGGGAAAGAGGCAATTATAATTCTGGTCCCAGCTATAAATGGGCTGGTGCCAATGTATCATCACCCAACTGCTTCTCTAAAATCCAGCTAGCATCCGTCTCTCATAAGAAGCAGCATTTATACGAAGACATTCTAATGTCTACACATCTATAATCCAATATCTGTAATATAATCTATAATCTAACATCTGTAATCCAATATAATATCTATAAATGCTAACTAGCATCATTTCAAATTATAAATCCCTATGAAGTCTCCTTGATAACTGACAATGAAGCCAGCATACGGAGATTTTTCCAGAGTCATGAGCTTGTGGGTGGCAGAACAAGGGCTGGGAGGCAGGCCTCCTGACTTTGTAGCCAGTACTGGTGCCACCATGTCATGCTGACAGCTCAGCACCAATCCTTCTATACTCTTGTGTTTTCTCCTGTTTGTGATAAAGTATGTACATCTGTGTCATTGGAAGGCTTGGAGAAGAGTCCAAAGGTGCAAAACAAAGCAAATCTCCCCACCCCTGGCAGAATCTTCAGTCCTGGCCTAATGAGCTCACCAGCTCAGTAAGTTCTGCGACTGCTTCAGGTTACCAAAAGAATAGAGTATGTAACAGTGCTAGGAAAAGAGACACTTAGAAACCCACATCCAGGCATTGTTCAATGACTGCTCATAAATACTTTATGGCAAAATTCTTTCTGGTGGCACAGAAGGCCATGAAAAATCTGACACCTCCATTAGTCACCTCTGTTAGTCACCACTACGACTTCCTGACCCATCTCTGGGTTTCACTTCAGTTTTTAGATCCCCAGCCCTAACATTTAAGCAAAACTTCATCGATAGTTCCCTTCAAAAGTATTTCCAGAATAACTATTAAAATCCCATGGACTAGTCAAGATAATGAGATATGCTTTTGAGTGAACAGCCGCCATTTCTTCCTTTTAGAGATTTATTTTTTAACTTAACAAAAAGCAAATCTAATGTGAAACTTAATGAAAATTGTTTCAAAAACTTGAAATGCAACTACAAAATAGCCCATTATTGCCTAAGCTTTCTATACTTAACTAGTTTTCTAAATCTATATTACATAGGCTAGAGAATTAACATATTGTTTTTATATGTACAATCCAAATCTAGTCTCTCTGAATTTTCTTTAAGGCCAACTATTTTAATATAGGCCAGTATTTTACTCTATTATTCAATCGCAAACCATGTTTCTTTCCTCACAGTAGTGCATTTTGACAAAATCAATCTTTTCATTCTTTTCAGCAAATAATACAAAAATTGGGATTCATTCATGAGAAGTCAGTGAAAATAAAAATGATTTCAGATTTTCTTTACATTTGTATAATATCATTAGTAGAGGAGGAATGGCTTTCCAGACAACTTGTTAGGAAAAAAATATGAGTGGGAAATTACACTAAGCCTATATAAACAATTCCAAAATAGAATTCCCTTTTCTCCTTGGTAAATAAATGCTTGATTTTCATAATTCAACATATAATTTTAAACTAGGGCTACCAAACTTGTGACATGAAAAGAGGAATTTTATTGTTAAGTTACACTGTTATACTGCAAAGTCATACCAAAAAAAAGGAGCAAAATATATTTTTTAATAATCTTACACAAGAATGCTCAGGAATCTTCTACATGAGGTAACTACAGAAAAAAAGAACACTAGGTCAGCTGAAGGCTGAACTAAATTTGTTCCATAA
Organism: Gorilla gorilla gorilla; assembly: GCF_029281585.2. NCBI lineage: Eukaryota > Metazoa > Chordata > Mammalia > Primates > Hominidae > Gorilla > Gorilla gorilla. Next base: position 98,614,547 of record NC_073230.2, on the reverse strand, counting down.
AAGTTGGTGAGTTTCATTTTTCCCTTCTAAGGGGATAAAGGAAAAAGAATGTGCATTGTGTTTAAGAAAACCCAGAATACTGCCAAAAGTTTGCCACCCACTTTGGCATTCTGCCTTTATCCTGAAAGATAATTTCTTCTCCATTATAAACAGCCTATGTGAGATGAACTGTCAACAAGAGGGAAACTAGAGTGAGAAACAGAGAAAAAGAACAGCATCATGCAAGGAAAGTTATGAAACAAATTGACTCATTATTCTCTCTTGGCTTGCCTTTCTTTATGCAAATAGAATTAAAAAGTCAAATAGCCCTAATGTTAGCCAGGTGAAGTGTGGTTAGAAATGGTTGACTGGAAATTCCCTTGCTTTCGTCAAACAATTGTTATGTGAATATTGCATCAGCTTGGTCCTTTTGATGTTCCTACATGACTTAAGAAAACTTTGTGTTTCCAATAGTGTATTTCCAATGACAAAAACTCTGCTGTGTGATTTTAGAAAATCACTAAAAGTACCAGTGCTTTTGCTAGATCTTTCACAGTTGCAAAAACAAATGTTTTTGAACAAGGCTCTATTTTTCATGAAAATATTCAACTGAATGCAGGGAAAGTAAATGCAAAATATCTAGGGAAGGCACCAATCAAATCATGCAAGAAGAGATTTTTCTAGACTTCAAAGAAAAAGTATTCAGTGACTCCAAGGTGTGGTGCAAGGGAGGCAGGGGAATGATGAATTTGTTTTCTTTGCATTGTTCCACTTCCTTGTTTGCTGTGTTGCACAAACTCTATTGAATATCAAGATTTGGCCTCTTATGAATAAGATACTTAATAGAGAAGAATGTCAGTTTTTTCAAGCCCATAAATACCTTTTAAATGTTCTTAGAATTTTACAATTGGATGAAAAAGCATCAAAAAACATAGTTTGTATAATTTTATCATTAAAAATATTTTCCATTATTATTCAAGGAGTTCATTGATGCTGAATACAAAATGCCTAAGATTTATTATTTAAGTTTATGAGCTAAAGGAAATCTTAGTGTTTATCTAGCCTAACTTCCTTGTTCTACATTTCTGTTTTGTTTTTTCAAATAATGTATCTTTTTTGCTTCACGATTATGTTAAAGAAAAAGTTTTTTTTCAGAAATAAGAAATAGATTATAAATTTTTAAAAAGGAAAGAAAATTGAGGAAAAAGGGAATTAAAGGATATTGGATAATATAGAGAAAGATATTTACAGGGCATAAAATCATTTCTAGTGGAAGGAGGACACATGGGTTTGTCATTGCCAGAGCACCTTTTGTTTTTCTGAGCATTTTGTGAGATGGCCAATTTTACCCAGCATAGAATCGAGTAAGAATGAAACTGAAATAATTTACAAAGTTGAAAGTTGAGTGTGACCATAAGCCTCCAATCCTAGTTCCAGCCTGCCCACCATGCTGGGAATATAGTTTGGATATTTGTCCCTGCCCAAATCTCATGCTGAAATATAATCTCCAATGTTGGAAGTAGGACCTTGTGGGAGGTGTTTGGAACATGGGAGCAGATCTCTAGAAGCTGAGCAAATGCCAGCACCATGCTTCCTGTAAAACATGAAGAACCATGAGCCACTTAATCCTCTTTTTTTATAAATGATTCAGTCTCATGTGTTACTTTACAGCAAGGCAAAAATGGCTTAATACCTTGGGCATGCTCCAGTAGAGATTAGAATTCACATGAAACAACAAGTGAGAAACAGGGAGAAAACTATTAAGAGATCTATGGTAGGGAAGATTGTGGCTATTGTCTCCATTTACTTTTAGAATTTCTTCGTGTGTGTGTGTGTGTGTGAGAGAGAGAGAGAGACAACTAGTAGAAACAGAGAAACCAAATCTCTTAACTGGAAATGATTTTATATGTTGTATTACTAAAAGACGTCCAATTTCCAACATCCTGAATATATACAGTGACAGAGGACAGATAACTCACTATTTTATGGGGTAGTTTATTCATTTTTGTAAATACCAGCCATTGTTCTTAATATTGTTATCAAGGGTCTCAACCCGAAAATAAATTCATCTCCCCTACCCATCTTTCACAACAACAAAGCAAAAAATTCCCCTTCCAGACTTTGTCACATCTGTTAATGACATAGCCATTTTATCGAACTCAAAAACTTTGTGTTCCCTTGCATTTAAAAATCAGTTATCAAGTGTTGCTAATTCCAATTTGGACTCCGTAGCATCCATTCCTACCCAGTTTCGTTTACAGCATACCATCACTTCTGCTGTACATTTATTCATCACACAGACAAACTCTGATATAATATGGAGGAAGATTATGCAAGGGCATGAATACTAGGAGGAACCATTGAGGAATATCATGGAGGCTGGCCACCACACAAGGTAACAGAATAGATGACCACTGATAAGATCACTGGGAAGAGGACATCTTTCTCCATAGGTCTAGAAGGAAAAGTTCTAGAGATAACTCTGTCTTAGTTTAGATCATGTGCCCATCTCTGAATCAATAATTATGACCAGAGAAATTGACTCCCTTAGTTAACCAGACTTGGGTCATGTGCTCTACCTATGGCTTTTTTTTTTTTTTTTGAGATGGAGTCTCGCTCTGTCCCCCAGTCTTGAGTGCAGTGGCATGGTCTCGGCTCACTGCAAGCTCTGCCTCCATGTTAATGCCATTCTCCTGCCTCAGCCTCCCAAGTAACTGGGACTACTGGTGCCTGCCACCACACCGGCTAATTTTTTTGTATTTTTAGTAGAGACAGCGTTTCACCATGTTAGCCAGGATGGTCTCAATCTCCTGACTTGTGATCTGCCCGCCTTGGCCTCCCAAAGTGCTGGGATTACAGACGTGAGCCGCCACACCCGGCCTACCTATGGCTTTTGAGGGCAAATGGTGTCATCTCCACCTGAATCACTGAATCAGAAAAGAGGGGATGCTGAACGGAAATACTACATATACCCTCTATTCTACCTCATACTTCAACTGCTTTCTTGGTCTTCTAAACATCCTCGTATTACTGTCTCTATCTTCCTTTTCAAACAGTACATAGCTGACAAATTAACTTCAGTAAAACTCAACTTGGATCATATGTTTTCTTTTCTCAAAATCTTCCCTAAATGGGTCCTCACACTTAAAAGGTAAGTCCTTAGTGCTTACCTAGCATTCACACTTTTCTATAATCTCAACCCAGATTCTTCTGGTCTAATCTACAATTTTATACCGCCCCAAAAAAGTCAATTTACTCACTTTCTTCCTAAAATGACTTTGACTCCATGGCCTTGTTCACATTGTTCACATTCTTCATTCACCAAGAATACTTTTCTGTCTTCTTTCCTGTTCAAAGTCTACCCATTCTTCAAGTGCAAGTCAGAGTTTACTTCCATATAGATTTCTATAGTCATCCCAGCTGAAGGAACTCCTTTCTCTCCCTTTCGCTCTCATGGTATTTTTGTTGTATCATTCTTAAATAATGATAAATGCTTTATTCTATTATGAATTCATATTTCAATAAGTAACACATATTATCTAGCTATCCATATTGCAAACTTCTTAAAGGCGAGGACAATGGCTTATATTTCTTTTCATCCTGTGAGAGACGTAGCTTGCATTTAATAAACATTTATTATATATCTGGATAATTATAAATATGAATATAGATATTAATGTCACTATACTATGGCACTCAGTTTTAAAAAGAAACCTTCAACACACTAGCTTCAACCAAAGTCCACACCAGACAAGAGCTGTTCAGTAATTAGAAAGATACTACAATTCTAAAACCATGTGCACTTACTACTACATATCTGCAGAAAATGAGTTGCTACTTTTCAAAATGAACGGGATTGCTGAAGCAATAATCTAGATTATTTTAGCCAACAGTTATATATATATATATATATATATATATATATATATATATATATATATATACTCCTACTTCAAGCTAGCTATCTACAATGGTTAGATATATCACGTACTGCTATTTTGCTCTTAAAGGAGTTTGTTTGAACTGAAGCATAGTCAGCACAAATTACTTCTAGGAAACCATTTCTGAGAGAATTTGGCTCTTTACATCTTTGGCCAGAATTCCTTGAGTTTTGGCTTCCAGTCTGTATTTTGCTTTCCTGGTAGAAATGTGTACTCCTAGTATCTTGCTGGCAAGGATGCCTCTGCCAAAAGGAAATACACACTACTTTCTTCATGAAAGGACGGGAACACTCTCAGGTAGACTATTGGCATGTAGTCTAAGTGAAATGAGCCCACCCATCATTACAACCTTACCAAATATGTAAGACACTTCCAAGTATTGTGGATAAACACTCCTAGGTGTTGTGCATACACAAAATCATCCAGAAGTTACCCTAGAAAGGATGGCAATACAAAGTAGTATGCATGTTCCAAGAGAATAATAATAAGTGTCATAAATAATTACAGAAGGTAGAGTTTTTTTGAGTTTGGAAAGCTCAGGAAAGGTTTCAAAAGGAAACGGATCTAACCAACGGATCATTTAGTAAAGATGGACCATTTTGTAGAGTCCCACAAGAGACAGGACTAAAAATGACATATTCTAGGCCAATAGGATAGAAAAAGAGGGCTAACATAGAGGTATAATAAGTAAAATAAGGTAGGCAATTTGGAAATACACTAGAGAAAAGCTTTAAGATTCTGTATTTTATACTATAGACAATGGAGATTTTTGAGTTTTCAAGCACCAGCAAAATAGTGTTTTAATACCAAATTGAGATATAATTGTCAGTTTTTTAAAAAAAAGTTTTCTAAAAATAAAATCACTAAAATAATTTTGAAGAAAAAGATAAATCAAAAAAGATCTTTTGGATTGTTTTCAAAAAGATAGAAAACATGCTTTTGGAATAGAAATTACGCATAGCTTGGAATGGAATTAATGAAGCTCAAAGTCAGATCATGAGTAGGAAGTATAGAATTCAAGCACTTTAGAGGCTGGACCATGAAAGGTAACATTATAACTAAAATAATTCGGCACTTTTATTCACATTTAGCGCTTTTTTCCTGATTATAAAATAACCCAGATATACGGATAGGAAGAATCAATATCATGAAAATGGCCATACTGCCCAAGGTAATTTATAGATTCCATGCCATCCGCATCAAGCTACCAATGACTTTCTTCACAGAATTGGAAAAAACTACTTTAAACTTCATATGGAACCAAAAAAGAGCCCTCATTGCCAAGACAATCCTAAGCCAAAAGAACAAAGCTGGAGGCATCACGCTACCTGACTTCAAGCTATACTACAAAGCTACAGTAACCAAAACAGCATGGTACTGTACCAAAACAGAGATATAGACCAAAGGAACAGAACAGAGCCCTCAGAAATAATACCACACATCTACAACCATCTGATCTTTGACAAACCTGACAAAAACAAGAAATGGGGAAAGGATTCCCTATTTAATAAATGGTGCTAGGGAAACTGGCTAGCCATATGTAGAAAGCTGAAACTGGATCCCTTCCTTAAACCTTGTACAAAAATTAATTCAAGATGTATTAAAGACTTAAATGTTAATCCTAAAACCATAAAAACCCTAGAAGAAAACCTAGGCATTACCATTCAGGACATAGGCATGGGCAAGGACTTCATGTCTAAAACACCAAAAGCAATGGCAACAAAAGCCAAAATTGACAAATGGGATCTAATTAAACTAAAGAGCTTCTGCACAGCAAAAGAAACTACAATCAGAGTGAACAGGCAACCTACAGAATGGGAGAAAATTTTTGCCATCTACTCATTTGACAAAGGGCTGATATCCAGAATCTACAAAGAACTCAAACAAATTTACAAGAAAAAAACAACCCCATCAAAAAGTGGTCAAAGGATATCAACAGACACTTCTCAAAAAAAGACATTTATGCAGCCAACAGACACATGAAAAAATGCTCATCATCACTGGCCATCAGAGAAATGCAAATCAAAACCACAATGAGATACCATCTCACACCAGTTAGAATGTGGATCACTAAAAAGTCAGGAAACAACAAGTGCTGGAGATGATGTGGAGAAATAGGAACACTTTTACACTGTTGGTGGGACTGTAAACTAGTTCAACCATTGTGGAAGACAGCGTGGCAATTCCTCAAGGATCTAGAACTAGAAATACCATTTGACCCAGCTATCCCATTACTGGGTATATACCCAAAGGATTATAAATCATGCTGCTATAAAGACACATGCACATGTATGTTCATTGTGACACTATTCACAATAGCAAAGACTTGGAACCAACCCAAATATCCATCGATGATAGACTGGATTAAGAAAATGTGGCATATATACACCATGGAATACTATGCAGCCATAAAAAAGGATGAGTTCATGTCCTTTGTAGGGACATGGATGCTTCATCCTACTCTTCACCAGTTAGAGTAGTTCCCTTAAGTACATAAGCAAACAGCTACTTGCATCACAAATTATTGTAATTATAACAAAGTAATCTACATTCCTAATGATGCTGCATCATGAAGAAAACATAAAATTAAATAGCACTTAATCTATTTAAGAGACCTTAAAGAAATAATTATCATGAATAATTTTTAAAAACTATTGGACAATTATCTAAATACTTCCATAATTATTCTGAATAAATGATAAGCTGTGATCATCCTAATTAGCTTGGGAAAGGTTTTATATTAGAATAACATTCAAAAGCTGGAAAAATATGAAAAATTAAGGTAATAATAAAGTAACATAAAATAAATTAAAAGTTGCAATTACATTAAAAATCACTGTGGCCATAATTATGATCTGTAGACACATCTGGAATACAAGAACACAGGCACAGAAGTCACTTAACAAATTTTTCTTTTTATGAGTGATCAGCAATGAGTATTTTAACAGGTTTTAACACTACATTCAAACATCATCACACTTAAAAAGAGGGCTTATTATTGTATCAAAATATCTTTTTGGCAAAAAGTTAAAGCATAAGTTGAAATGTGATGAGTACAAGATGATTAGGGGGTATAATAAAATCATTATTCATCTTAATGCTTCATTCCAGCTAGCAATCCAAGTTAGCAAAAGTCACAGGAAAAACAAGGATTTTAAAAGTTGAGTATAAGATGAGAAATACTAACAACTATTTTTGGCACCTGTTTAATGCTTTGTGGTTCTATACATTTCTTAACTTTTCCTGCTTAGACTCTCTCTTTCAGTGAGTCTTTATTCTAGTATTCTTCCTTTCCCAATCCAGTCTATGTGCTCTGAAGGAAAATTACCTCTTCCCTAGCCATAGGGGTGGACTCTGGATCAAACCATATCTGAAGCTTCCTTATCACTGGATCTTTCAATTATGAAACTAATACACTTCTTTTACTGGTCAAGTCATTTGGAATTAAATTTTATTTCATTAGAAAATTAAATTATATCATATGTAATGTGTATGAAATATGTATACACAATTAAAATAATAATAATAAAATGAACACTCATGTACCAGACACCCAGCTTAAGAAATAAAACAGTGTTCAGAGCTCCCCTAAGTGCCCTGCCTTATTATAACTGGCTTCCCATCCCAACCCTGAGAGGTACACACCATCCTGAACTTTTGGTTTATGATATATAACAAATATCTTTTCACAATGTGACTAACCTTTTTCAGTTCCTCTATGGTTTCCATTCATTATAGAGAGTTTTTAATTTTAATGTCAAATGGATACATTTTTTCCTCTGCTAGTTCATATTACTATATGTGTCTTATTTAATAGACCTATCCTGGCTAGGTACAGTGGCTCATGCCTGTAATCCCAGCACTATGAGAGGCCCAAGTGAGAGGATCACTTGAGCCCAGGAGTTCCAGGCTGCAGGAAGCCATGATTGTGCCATTTGAAAATATTATAGATAGATAGATAGATAGATAGAGAGATAGATAGATAGATAGATAGATAGATAGATAGATAGATAGAGATATAGATAGATAAATAGATATTTTTCTATGTTTTTAAATTTTCCTTTTCATAATAAGTATTTTATGTTATTAGAATTGATTTTTGTGGGGCAAAGTACAATTTCACATTTTTCATAAAATTATTTTTCATAAAGTAACATAATGTAACCAAACTCAGGTTTGGCTGGTAGCTGCCTGAAAAGCCAAGTGCACAAGAGGCAAGGTGTGGTGGAAGGAAAGCAGCTTTATTCAAATGCCAGCAGTTGCAGAAATGGCTGGGCTCAAGCTGCAAAGAAACCATCTCAAATTTTTAAGCTAAGTGAAGGAGTTTACGAGGGGAAACACATGGGAGTGGGAGTAGTGCAGGGTGCAGGCCTGCATGTGTTGTTCCCATGGTTATCTTGAGCTATTGCCCATCTGGGTGTGGCTGGCCCCATCTAGGTTACCAGATGAGTTGTAAATTAACCACCTAAAGAGGGAGAAGTCTGCAGCTAGGTCTCCATATCTGGTTTGTTTTCAGATTAGCTGGTGGAATTTCTAAGGAAGCCTATAGTCAGATAAGCATGGAAGGTGCAAGAAAGTTTCTACTGGGAAAGAGGGAGAAGCAAAGAGTTCCAAAGTACATTTCAAAGCTATATTCTGAGATTGGAGAAATAAAGTCTAAAATGCTTTTAAAACCTAAGATACTCAGTTACAAAAAACAATAGTTCTTCCTTCCTGCTGACATACAAGGCCTGCTCTGTCATAAATCAAGTTTTTTTCCTCTATGCCTGCACCAGTTTTTTTTTAATTGAGGAAAAATATATATATATAATTCACCATATTTACCATTTTAAAGCTTGCAGTTCAGTGGTAATAAATACATTCATATTTGTTATTTTCCCTCTTCATCCCCTACACCCTCTTCTTAACCTCTGGTAACCCACAGTCTACTGTCTATCTTCATGAAATTCACATTTTTAGTGCCCACATATGAGTGAGAATGTGAGATATTTGTATTTTACTTAATGTAATGGCCTCTAGTTCTATCCATGTTGATGCAAATAACAGGAGTTCATTCCTTTTTATGGCTGAATAATATTCCATAGTGTATATATAACACATTTCTTTATCCATTTATACATTAATGGACATTTAGGCTGATTCCATATTTTGGCTATTGTAAATGGGGCAGCAAAAAAACAGGGAGGTGTAGCTATCTCTTTTATACATTGATGTCCTTTCTTTTGGATATATACCCAGTAGTGGGATTGCTGGATCATATGGTAAGTCTATTTTTAGTTTTCTGAGGAACCTCCACGCTGTTCTCCATAGCGGCTATACTAATTTGCATCCCCACCAAGAGTGTATGAGGGTTCCCCTTTCCCCACATTCTTGCCAGCATGTTATTGTGCCTGGGTCAATTTTAATGCTACTTATTCTGTTCCCTTAGTCTGTCTAACCCTATAATATAGAATTTTGTAGCTATATAATTATCCTCGGTATCTAGGAGGACGAATCATACTATATTGCTCTTCTTCTCTGGGAATTTTGTGACTATTCTTACCTCTTGCTCATCCATATTGATTTTTGAATTAATGCATCTAGTGCCATAAAAAATCTTAATGGGATTTTGACAGAAACTGAATTGTTAGATATATTTGGAAAGAGCAGCATTTTCACAATACTGAGTCTTTGTACCCAAGATTATGAACGATCTTTGGATATTCTTTAATGTCTTTTTCCATACGGTTTATACTTTTCTCCATGAAGTGCTTACATATCTTTTGTTAGATCTATTAATGGATACTTGGTATTTTCAATTGCCATAATAAATGGTATCTTTCTTAATTGCATTATTAAACTGCTCATAGCTGATGTATTGACATGCAATAATTTATTTATGTTAATGTTTTAAATTGAGCAATCTTGTTAAACTCTCTTATTAAATCTCATAATTTTTCTGTGGACCCTTGGGTTTTCTATGTAAGGTCATTTCATTTATGAATGACAATTTCTCCCCTTCCTTTTCAATCATTATACTTCATTTCTTTTTCTTTCCTCACTGCAGAAGCCAGGACTACAAGTACAATGTTGAACAGTGAGGTGATAGAGAGCGTCCTTGCCCTGTTTCTTATTTAAGAACATGCATTCAACATTACCTCAGGGAGTGTCATAAATCCTTACGGGGTGCTGAAGGGGGATGGTCTTTCTTCTGTACCATCTTCCTGCTGGCTTTCAGTGGTGACCCTGCCTAACAGGGGACCTCATATGGGCAAGATGATTGGTGGTAGCCAATTTTAAAAGAAGACAACAAGCTTTTGAGCCAGGTTGTCCGGCTCCAGCTTATTCCCTTAGCCTGTCAATGCAGTTAGAACCAGAGGAACAAAGTTACAGGAGCTGACCAAAAACCTGAAGGAAAGAGTTATTTCTTGGTCCTTCTCAAGGGGAGGAAAAAAAATACTGAAAGCAGTGACACACAGCAAAAGTTTAATTTTTGAGATATGATTCTGAGAAATTTTTTTAAAAGAAACAGGTCATAAAATTAAAAGTAAAATATTTTGCAATTTTAGTGAGAGAAAAACAATACTTTAAGAACACTGTATTTTAATATAGGGGACCAATCTTAGAAGATTATTATAAATAATCTCTTTTTAATAATAACCAACTTAATCACCTACAAAATTCCTTTTATAAAGTCCACTTCATGAACTTTATGATGACTTGCACAGACCATCTATGATATGCTTGGAGTTTCTGACTTGTCCTAAACTTTTCTCTTTCTTAAATAATCAGTCATTTTACTTTAGGACAAAAGTTTACCACACAAGATGCTTTTTTATATAAAATTATTCTCTTTTTTAATCTTCCTTACCAAAAAATACATCTTCATATCTATATCTTTCTTCAGGTCTCTCTTTTTCCTACTTACTGATTCCTTTCTAGCTTACTTCATACTTAACATTTTTAGTCCATAGTTTGAGTTGACCTTTAGATAACCTCTGAATTACATAAAATTATTCTTTTCTTTTTTAATAAGACTAGAAACTAGGAGACATCTGGCCTCCAATGCTTCCCAGAGTGATGCAGAATTAAACAACCCAAAGAACAAAACTCATTAAGAGAAGAAAGAAAAGTATAAGTGTAAAGTTCAGGGCATGCAAGCATAGGGCAATGTGCATCAGAAGCTGCTGCCACAATAGCACACAGGACTCTCTATTTTACTGGCATGTTGCAAATAGGCCTAGTTTCCACACAGGAAAGAGTGTGCTGTTCCCACCAGGGATATCCCTGTGGTAGGTCCTTGTAGAACTACATGAGGTTTATTGGTGTTTATCCCAGATTTATTAGCTGGTATGCTTGGATCCCACTCTCCCCAAGGGTCAAAGTTCTTAGGCCTCATAGCTGAATAACAGTCATCAGCACAAAAAGGGTTACAGTCTTCATCAGCACTGTAATGGGAGTGATTAGATTGACATAACATATTTTGGAATATTAAAGTAATAATATTCCGTTTTATCAAGAATTCCAGTTTTGGCCCCTAGACCCCATGCTTCCTTTCCTCTTCTGAAACTGTTAACTGGGTCTTGAATTGTAGCTGCACCCCTATTTTGACCATAATACCATTCCTAGCAGGGAAACTGGGCAACTTGGCACTACCAGAAATTCTTGTTGAAATATTTGGGTTCTTTGTTTTAAATTGACAAGTCAGAGAAGGAGTAAAAAATCTAGTTTGTGGCTTTTCTTCCATTCTGATAACACTTATAGACCGAGAGGAAACTTTTCCTGCATAAGCAGTAAGGACATAGTAGTTGCCCCTGTATGGAAAAGAAACTGAATTTGGGTGCCCATGCTGTCCAGAGTTACCTGGGGTTCCTCAATGGTAATTATGATATTCCTGGACCAAGGGTGGTGAGGGAGACCCTGGGCCCCTTCAGTCTTCATCCAGTTCCTCCCTTTGCATTGCAAGAGTTTTGACTGGCCAAGCCCCTAGATGGGAGTAGGGCAGTCAATCCTCTAGTGCCAGAGATCATGACTGGTATCTTTGCACTGATAGCAGGGGACTGGTGGGAGTCTGGTACAATCCTTCAGCCAGTGTCCATTCTTTTTGCACTTGAAGCAAGGATTACTACATTTGGGCCCTCACAGGTTTCCCTTTGACATCTTTTGGGCCTTTAGGGCATTGCCAGTGACAGCAGCCATAATTTTAGCTTGTCATTTATTTTCCCTCCCTTTCTCTAGGTCACGATTGTTGTATACCATAAAAGCAGTATCCAGAAGCTGTGTCTGAGGTGTCTGAGGACCTATTTCCAACTTTAGAAACTTGCATCTAATATTAAGGGCAGACTGGCTTATGAAGTGCTGAGCTATAAGCGCTTTCCCTTGTTAAGAGGCTGGGTCTAGGTTAGTGTACAGTTAGTTTAACCAGCTGTAAAACATAGCCGGGATTTTTCTCCTTTTCCTGGGTGACTTCCCTCAGTTATTCCTTTTCTCATTCTTCCATGAAAGGTCAAAACCCAAAGACAAGGTTTGGAAACCATTTGCAAACTTCCTAGGATTTTCAGAGTAACTCTCTAGTTTTTCTTTACATTGCTGTGTATCTGTTACCAAAAAAGGGGCTTGGACTAGCATTGGGCACACTGGCCCTGCCACCTCTCTGAGAGGAAATAGGCTTGGGGGGTGGTGTATGGGGTACCTTTTCTATTGTGCAGAGGACTCAGCAGGATTTCTGTTGACTCTTGTGGTTTTTTTCCAGTGTGCTAGGTGAAGAGTTACATGGAGGCAGCTGTGGTTCCCTCTGAGAGACTGGTGACCCCTGTAGCAGAGAATTATTTATGATGTCTACACCTGTCTTGGAACTCTCCTTTTGAGTACCTTTTCTTGAAACTTTGCATATAGATGGGTTCTACTAGGGGAGGCATTTTATCTCCTGGGTTGTTAAATGCACACAGTGAACAGGTTTGACAAACTTGCTTAGCCACTGAAGCCAGATTAGATCTGATGAAGAGTTTGTTTACCGTGGCTAGTATGGCATCCCTCCCCTTGTGGAAGGAGTCATGCAAGGTTTTTATAGCTTTCCACTGGGCTGCTTGAGGGAGATATAATTTTGGCCACATATGTCACCAGAGTCTTTGTTTTTGACCCCCTTGCTCTTTTTATTAGTTGTTTTTCTTGTACTGTGTAGTTAGGTTTTACAGGGGAATTAGCATAAGGAAACAAAGCTAAAACTGGTTAGTATTGTATTCTGAGGGTTGCCACTTTGGCTTTCTTATCAGCCTTCCTGTTTTCCAGCACTATGGGCTAAGTGTTTCTCATGCCCCCTACAATAAATTATAGCTATAGCCTTTGGTAGATATATGCTTCTAATAATTGAAGAATTTCAGCCCCATGTTTTATGGGGGAATGCCTGCTGGTTAGTAATTCTTTTTCTTTCCAGACTGTGGCATGAACATGAACCACAAGGAATGTATATTTGGAAACTGAAAAAATGTTGAGCTTTTTCTCTTTTTATAATATTAGAGTCCAAGTAAGAGCAATGGTCTCAGCTTTTTATGCTGATGTGCCTGGAGGCAGCAGCTGGGCCTCAATGTGGTGTTGTCATCTACTATTGCATACCCAGCCTAGCATTCTCCATTTGACACAAAATTACTGCCGTCTGTGAACCAGCCATCTTCAGGATCTGGGAGAGGCTGATCTTTTAGATCAGGCCAGCTCATATATGTGTGTACAAATATCTGCTTGCAGGAATGATCACTGGGCCTGTGGGCAGTAGTGGAGCTGGATTCAGGGTGTTACAAGTTTTAAGGATAACTTCTGGATTATTTTAAAAACATAGCCTGATATTTGGTTAACTTTTCTCCTGTCATCCAAATGTGTTCTTTTGCCTCCAAGATTGATTTAAGCTGGCATGGGGTTAGTACTTCCAGTGGTTGACCCAGAGTAATCATAGTGGCTTCCTCTACTAAAATAGCAGTGACTGCTATTGCCCACAAGGAGCTTGGACATCCCAAGGACACCCTGTCCAATTTATACCTTTCCTTTTTTTTTTTTTTTTTTTGAGACAGAGTCTCGCTCTGTTACCCAGGCTGGAGTGCAGTGGCACCATCTTAGCTCACTGCAAGCTCTGCCTCCTGGGTTCACACCATTCTCCTGCCTCAGCCTCTCCAGTAGCTGGGACTACAGGCACCCACCACCTTGCCCAGCTAATTTTTTGTATTTTTAGTAGAGACAGGGTTTCACCATGTTAGCCAGGATGGTCTCGATCTCCTGACCTTGTGATCCACCTGCCTTGGCCTCCCAAAGCATACTTTTCCTTTTAGCTACATGTAAAGAAAAAGGCTTAGTGAGGTCTGGGGTGCCTAGTGCAGGAGCCTTACTGACAGCTTGTTTTAACTTAGTGAAGGCCTCCCTTATTTTTGGTGTGCATTCAATTGGCTCATTCTCTGGCCCCCACACGACTTCATAAAGGAGCTTTTCTATAAATCCAAAATTGGGAATTCATATTCTGCAAAATCCAAACATCCCCAGAAAAGAACAAATTTGTTTGGTGGGGGTGGGTCTAATCTACATATGGCTTGCACACGCTCTGGGGATATCTGTTGGGATTGAATCGTCCCCCAGTGATTGAGGATGCAGCCAAGGGGGAAGTCGGGTGAGATTGAAACTGAGTTTCTTGTCTTCTGTCTGTAGAAAACAAGGAAAACTTGAAATTTAGAGCATTCTGGCCTAGGGCCACACACTGGGGCGTCCCCCATTGAAGGGCCTATGCTGGGGTTGAGGGCCAAGAGGGCATCCCCTGCTTGGGCCTCTTCATGACATACCACATGTCTCTGGCCTTAGATGGGCATCTAAGAAGGATTCCGCCATATTTGGTGACCTATGATTAAGTTTCCCTTTAGTCCCCAGGTGCTGCCCTCAGCTTTTGGCATCTCTGTAGCTGGCCAAAATAGTTTTTTTCCCCAAATGGTTTCCTTAACTATTGTGGTAACTGTAGTTTGAAGGGCAAGGAATTGCAGACTCCCTAGCTTGAATTTGTTAAAGATTGGCCTCTCGATAAGGGAAGAGAATGCCCTCTGACCAGATAAACTACATGCAGTGATTTCCCCACGGATCCGCTGCACAATTTATGCAATGATCCGAGAGTCTCCACCAGGATGGATCCGCTGCACAACTTAGGCAATGATCCAAGAGTCTCCACCAAGATTTTTCTCTTAGCACCAGGTCTGCTAAACTAAAACGATCCAGATCTGGTCCCTCACAAAAGAAGCAGGGTTTTTTTCCTTATTTAGCTATTGCCTTGGTCCTTTGGGTCGGGGTACAGTAATTTCTTGTTTCAGCATTACGAAAACAAAAATCAAAATGTTATGTCTTGCCACACACACAAATACCTCACAGGCACAGGGATTTGTCTTGTGCCTGGTGAAGCCTAATTGCTCCGTTCCCCACCAGCTTATCCTGTCCCGAGTCTTCTAGCAGGGGGGCACCCTAGTGGCTCTTAACTGCCCATCTTGTGCCCCCGAAGAGTGCCATCAGAGGAAAGAATCAGACAGCAAAACCAAAAATAAAAATCCCAAATTGGCGCTTACCTCCTGGCTGGCTTACCAAAAATACTACGTTACCAGCTGATGTTGCGAAGTCCCAGGTTCTTCACTGAGCAAAGAACTGGACATGACACACAAATAGCAAAGCAGCAAAAGATTTATTAAGCACAGTACAGTTTGCAATGGACTGGGCTGACCCACAAGTGGTATCAGCCCCGATTTGTAACATTTCATGGCCTTTTATTATGTTTTTTTACTCTAACTTACTCAACTTTATTTTTTTGTGACCAATTGCTCATCCTTGCCTTTCCCTTATTGCACCTTAGCCTTACTTTATCTCTTGTAGGCTAATTGCTCATTCTTGCCTTTCCCTTATTGTGCCAACTTACTGTTTACTTCTTTTTATCTAGTATGCTCTGCTTTTGTTTTTGTTTTGCTTTTGTTTTTGTTTTGAGATGGAGTCTCACTCTTCGCCCAGGCTGGAGTGCAATGGTGCAATCTCAGCTCACTGCAACCTCCGCCTCCAAGGTTCAAGCGATTCTCCTAACTCAGCCTCTGGAGTAGCTGGGACTATAGGCATGCGCCACCATGCCCAGCTAATTTTTGTATTTTTAGTAGAGACTCGGTTTCACCATGTTGGCCAGGCTCGTCTTGAACTCTTGACCTCAAGTGATCCACCCACCTCTGCCTCCCAAAATGCTGGGCTTACAGGTGTGAGCCACCACACAGCCCTCTGCTTTTGTTATCTTGCATGTTCTCCTTAAGCTAGCCTATATCCAACAGTTCCCCTTAGCCCCCAGCTTCCTCTGCTATTCACCTACCTCAACAGTGATATACTTACACCGTATTTCTTTTCATTGATACTGGCCTGGTATCTCTTTTGAATCTGTAATTTTTAGTTGTTCTGTGCTCTTGAGCTTTATGCTTACCTTTTATAAATAGCATATATATGTATTTGTTTTAACCTAGTCTGAAAATTCTCTCTTTTAACTGAATAGCTTATTCCATTCATATTTCTGGTGATTACTGATACATTTGGATTATTGCCACCTTCTTTTTCTTTTTTTAGAGAGATAGGGTCTCTTCTGCCACCCCGCCTGGAGTGCAGTGGCACCATCATAGCTCACTGTAACCTTGAACTCCTAGGCTCAAGCAATCCTCCTGCTTCAGCCTCCTGAGCAGCTAGGACTACAGTTGTGTGCCACCATACCCAGCTAATTTTTTATTTTTTGTAGAGACGAGGGGGCCTTGCTATGTTGCCCAGGCTGGTCTCAAACTCCTGGCTTCAAATAATCCCCCATCTTGGCTACCCAAAGCACTGGGTTTACAAACATGAGCTACCGTGCCCAGCCTATTTCCACCTTCTTACTAACTGATTTTTATTCGCTTCATTTTTTATGCTTTTTCTTCTTTCCCTAAATTTCCCTTCTTCTTCCTCACTCCCAGCAGACAACTTTGCATCTTATTTCACAGAGATAAAAGAAGCAATTAGAAGATAACTTCCACATGCCCCCCACAACATCTAGCCACTTCACTGCATGAGGGACCCATCTATAAACCTTTCTTCTATTGAGGATAAACTGCTCATTCTCCTAGCCAAGGCCAGCTTCACCACTTATCCACTAAATACCATCTCTTCTTGCCTACCCAATGACCTTGCTCAAACAGTTCTCTACTCTTTTAAATCATCAATCTTTCAATCTCTGCTGGATCATTCCCATAACCATACATACATAGGATTGTTTTTCCATTTTAAAATATCTTTTTTTCTGGACTCTATCTTCTCCTTCAGCTACCACACCATTTCTCTTCTTCAGCTTACAAGAAAACTCTTAAGAAGAGTTGCCTATACTTGCTGTCTCCAGTTTCTGTTTTCCCATTCTCTGAACCAATTCCTATCAGGTAAGTTACCAATAATCTTCCTTTTTTTTTTTTTTTTTTTTTCCTGAGATGGGGCCAAAGTGCAGTGCTGTAATCATAGCTCACTGCAGCCTCAAACTCTTGGACTCAGGTGATCCTCCCGCCTCAGCCACCCAAAGTGCTGGGATTACAGGTATGAGCTACTGGGCCCCCTGGCCTGCATATTTTAAATCTTGTTCTCATTTCTCATTCTACTTGATCACTCAAAGTCCAAGCTACTCAGGAGGCTGAGGTGGGAGGTTCACTTGAGGCCAGCATTTCAAGTCTAGCCTGGGCAACATAGCAAGAACTTGTCTCTAAAAAAAGGAAAAAATAAAAAGTATTTGACACAGCTGATTATTCCCCTTTCTTTGAAATATTTTTTTCACTTGGCTTATAGGACACTCAATTGTCCTGCTTTTTCTCTTACCTCATTAGTGGCATCTTTTTAGTTTCCTTTATCTTTACTCCTTCTCTCTCTCACTACCAAACACTGGAATACTCCAAAACTCAATCCTTGGGGTTCTCCTCTTTTCTAACTACTCTTACACCAATGGTGATTTCATGGTTTGTGTATCTCATATGCCAATAACTCCAATTAATATCTCTAGACCAGACTTCTCCTCTGAACCCCAGACTCAAATATCCAACTCCTCACTTATCATCTCTAACATAACATTCCCCGAACTGAATTCCTGATCTATTTCCCATCCTAATTTTGTTTGACACAATCTCTACCTTCTCAGTGAATGGCAACTCCAAGTCCTCCTGTTGATCAGCCCTAAAATCTTGCCATTATCTTTGACTCTTCTTTTCTCAGACCCCACAGTCAATCTACCATCAAGTTCTGTTGGTTTTACTTTTAGAATACATTTGAGAATCCTACATTTCCCCTAACTCCACTCCTACCACCTTCATCTATTCCACTATCACCTTTCACGTGTATTATTACAACAGCCCCCTAACTAGTTTCCCTGCTTCCATCCTTGTCTCCCTTCAATCTATTTACTACACTGTAGCCAGAGTTAGTCTGTTAAAATATAAATCAAATCCTATCACATCTGCTTAAAATCCTCCAAGGCTTCACATCTCATTCTGTTAAATTCCTTACTTAGCCTGCAACGCCCTAAACAATCTCAGCCCAACTGCTTCCCCACATCCTACCTTCTGTCCAAGCTCCCTGACCTCATCTCCCACTAGCTTGTCTCATTCAGTCCTTTCTAGACAAGCTGGCTGTTCTGTGGACACAGCTCCTGTCTGGCCTCAGGGTCTTTCCACTTGATTTCACCCTTACTAGGACATTTCCCCCTAGCTGTCTACATGGCTCACCTACTTATCTCTCACTTCCCACTAAAATGTCACCTTGAAGGCCATTCCTGTCCATATTCCCTTTCTTAATTTTTCCTGTAGCATTTATCATCATCAAACATGCTTATATTTTTATTTATATAACTTATGTATTGTCTGTCTTTCTTCAATAGAATTGATGCCTCATCTTTGGCATCTTGGTACAAATTAGAAAATGATTCAGGCATGTGCATGTTTGCTCATACACACACACACACACATACACACACACACATACATGTTCATCCCACCCCATGCACAGGATTTGGTTAGCAGCCACATTTGTGTAAAGAAAAAGGCATGGGTGGGAGCAGAGTAAAAGATGAATTTTATCCACCTCCAGTGTCCCCCTCCCCATTCAACTCCTCAGCCAGGTGCCTTTGGGCAGAACATTATGCACATGATTGACAGCTCTAAGTAGAATGTAAGCTTCATGAAGACAGGGATATTTTTTGTCTTATTGCTTCTTGTGTCCCCAGTACCTTAGAAAGTGGCACACAAACACTCAATAAATATTTGAAACATAAATTAATAGTTTGAAAAAAAACAAAGGGTAAAAGTTATTAGTTGTTATTTTAAAATAAAAAACTAAATGACATAATCCTGGAAAAGAGGGCCTCAGAACATTGATGATATTCATAAAATGGGTAAAGTGACTGCTGTAAAATAACCCAGAAATTAAGATAATAAGGCCTAGCATACATACCAAATATTGGAAAGTATGGGAATTATTTTATTATGTAATTGTATAATAAAAATAAGAACAGGAGAATGTTGTTCGTGGCACTTTTAAGTCAATGACCTACCTTTTACTTCTTGCCTTGACTAAGATGCACTACAAATTTTAAAGTCCTTTGAATGGTACATTCTTTGGTGATTTACTTTTAGAGGGAAATAGTTGATTGTTCAAAATCAATAAACAGGAAAACATAAAAAGACTATGGAAAGTCTGTACACAGTAGCTGTCCCAGTGTCTCTTTTATTAAAGTTTTATTTCCTCTGTATTAAAATGTTTGCCCAATTCTCTTGCCCATTTATGGCAAGCATAAACTGTTGCTTCTCATCTGAATTTGTGTGAGCTATTTTGAAATATTTAAGACATTAATCTTTCATTCAGTTTAGAGTAAGTATTTTCACTCAGTTTATGTTTTGGAAAAAATATATAGAACTTTAAATTTTATTTAGTCAAATTTGTAAATCTTTATCTTTGAGATTGCTGTCATCTATTCAAGCTTAAGTAGTCTACCAGCAATATGACAAACATTCATTTCTGCTTTTTCTGATTTTCTTTTCCATGTGACTTTGAAATTTTAAAACCTACATACCTAATAGAAATTAGTTTGGTGTATTGTATGAAACTGGTACTATCAAGCATTTTGTTACTTAAAAACACTGTGATCAATTCTGGTAACATTTGTTTAGAAATAAACTGCAATCTCTTTTCAGAGATAGTTGGATTTAGAATCATAAAATTCCAACATTTCAAAGGACATTTCCGTTTTACTTAAATTTGCTTTACAAATAAGTTGACTATGTTAAATGTATTTTAAAAGATAATAAAACAGAGATTAAACTCAGCTCCTGCTTTAATATCTCCTCCATTACTAATCCTCTGATCTCTCTACAGTCATGAAGGTCAAACATTTATGTTTATAGAAACAAAAGTCCTACTTGTTTCTTAAAGCTGGTTTATTTTATCAGGTATTAACAATGGGCATCAAAAAGGTGATGAAACAGTATGAAACCATGAAATAATATCTTTGTGATTTTTTTTAAAGAATAAAGCAGTGCTTCTGTCTGGGGACTTGGGAGGCTGATGAGGGAGGATTGCTTAAGCTTGAGAGTTTGAAGCTGCAGCGAGGTGTGATCACACCACTGCACTCCAACCTGGGTGACAGAGTGAGATCCTGTCTCTAATATATATATATATATATATATATATATGTGTGTGTATATATATATATGTGTGTGTATATATATATGTGTATATATATATACACACACACACATACACACACTATATATATACACACTAAGTATACTAATACATTTATACTATATATAGTATATATACTGTATATAGTATATATAATATATAGTGTATATATTTTATATAAACTATATATAGTATATATATACAGTATATATACTATAGTATAGTACATTATATATAGTATATATATTATAGTATACTAGATATACTATACATAGTATTCTGTATATATACTATATATAGAATACTGTATATATTCTATATATATACTCTATATACTATATATTCTATACATATACTCTATATAGTATACTATATATACATATATTATATATAAAGAGTATATATATAGAACTTTGATCACAGAATTGATCACAGTGTTAAGTAACTATATATTTATACATTTATATTTATACTATATATTTATACATTTATATATACTATATATGGTATAAATATATTTATACTATATGTACATTTATATTTATACCATATATAGTATAGTATTTATATTTATACTATATAGTATACTATATATAGTATACTACATATTTATACATTTATATAGTATACTATATATAGTATAAAAAATAGCATAAATATAGTATATATAGTATAGTATACTATAGTATAAATATAAATATAAATGTATAAATATACATGTATAAATATAGTATAAATATGAATGTATAAATACATAGTATAAATATAATGTATAAATATAAATGTATACATGTATACTATAAATAGAAATGTATAAATATATGGTATAATATATATATAATATTATATACATATATGTATATAATAATATAATATAAATATATGTATATAATAATAAAGCAAAGAAGAAAATGGTGTGCTAAAAAAGTGTTTAAAACTGTACCTTAAGTTTTTGAGCAGTTTGTATAAGAGATACAGAATACATATTATTGATCAAACAAGGAAAATGAACATTTTTGGGTTCTTGTTTTGGTTATCTATCATTGCACAATAAATTGCCCCCAAATTGACAGCTTAAAATAATAACTTATTATTTTCACACTTCATTTTAAAGACAATTATATTTCACAACTTTCATTTTAAAGACAATATAAATAAGGCTCAAAATGGTTAAGCAAATTGCTAAAGGTTCAAATAAGTCATTGAAGACATTCTAACTCCTGATCCACATTAATTTGCATGGCAACATACTGTCTTTTTCATTTATTAAGTATTATTCCAACTATAACTAAATTATACTAGCAATTCAACTGAAAGTGGGTATGACTGATCCTTATTAATTTTTAGGACTTAAATGTGACAGTTGTGAGGTAATGGAGAGTATAGAGCAGAGTATGGAATAAAAAAAAAGCCCAAGTTAGTTCTAGACTAGTGTTTCCCAACTTTGAATAAAATATGACTCATTTTAAAGAAAGAAGAAGGGAAAAAAACCCATGACTACACTGTTGACTTAAAACTTTTAAATTAATAAAAAATGATAAAGGGGATATCACCACCGATCCCACACAAATACAAACTACCATCAGAGAATACTACAAACACCTCTACACAAATAAACTAGAAGGTCTAGAAGAAATGGATACATTCTTCGACACATACACTCTCCCAAGACTAAACCAGGAAGAAGTTGAATCTCTGAATAGACCAATAACAGGCTCTGAAATTATGGCAATAATCAATAGCTTACCAACCAAAAAGAGTCCAGGACCAGATGGATTCACAGCCGAATTCTACCAGAGGTAGAAGGAGGAACTGGTACCATTCCTTCTGAAACTATTCCAATCAATAGAAAAAGAGGGAATCCTCCCTAACTCATTTTATGAGGCCAGCATCATCCTGATACCAAAGCCGGGCAGAGACACAACCAAAAAAGAGAATTTTAGACCAATATCTTTGATGAACATTGATGCAAAAATCCTCAATAAAATACTGGCAAACCAAATCCAGCAGCACATCAAAAAGCTTATCCACCATAATCAAGTGGGCTTCATCCCTGGGATGCAAGGCTGATTCAATATATGCAAATCAATAAATGTAATCCAGCATATAAACAGAACCAAAGACAAAAACCTCATGATTATCTCAATAGATGCAGAAAAGGCCTTTGACAAAATTCAACAACACTTCATGCTAAAAACTCTCAATAAATTAGGTATTGATGGGACGTATCTCAAAATAATAAAAGCTATCTATGACAAACCCACAGCCAATATCATACTGAATGGGCAAAAACTGGAAGCATTCCCTTTGAAAACTGGCACAAGACAGGGATGCCCTCTCTCACCACTCCTATTCAACACAGTGTTGGAAGTTCTGGCCAGGGCAATTAGGCAGGAGAAGGAAATAAAGGGTATTCAATTAGGAAAAGAGGAAGTCAAATTGTCTCTGTTTGCAGATGACATGATTGTATATCTAGAAAACCCCATTGTCTCAGCCCAAAATCTCCTTAAGCTGATAAGCAACTCCAGCAAAGTCTCAGGATACAAAATCAATCTACAAAAATCACAAAAATCTTATACACCAATAACAGACAAACAGAGAGCCAAATCATGAGTGAACTCTCATTCACTTTTGCTTCAAAGAGAATAAAATACCTAGGAATCCACCTTACAAGGGACGTGAAGGACCTCTTCAAGGAGAACTACAAACCACTGCTCAATGAAATTAAAGAGGATACAAACAAATGGAAGAACATTCCATGCTCATGGATAGGAAGAATCAATATCATGAAAATGGCCATACTGCCCAAGGTAATTTATAGATTCAATGCCATCCACATCAAGCTACCAATGAGTTTCTTCACAAAACTGGAAAAAACTACTTTAAAGTTCATATGGAACCAAAAAAGAGCCCGCATCGCCAAGTCAATCCTAAGCCAACTACTAAGCCAGGAGGCATCACGCTACCTGACTTCAAACTATACTACAAGGCTACAGTAACCAAAACAGCATGGTACTGGTACCAAAACAGAGATATAGACCAAAGGAACAGAACAGAGCCCTCAGAAATAACGCCGCATATCTACAACTATCTGATCTTTGACAAACCTGACAAAAACAAGCAATGGGGAAAGGATTCCCTATTTAATAAATGGTGCTGGGAAAACTGGCTAGCCATATGTAGAAAGCTGAAACTGGATCCCTTCCTTACACCTTATACAAAAATCAATTCAAGATGAATTAAAGACTTAAATGTTAGACCTAAAACCATAAAAACCCTAGAAGAAAACCTAGGCATTACCATTCAGGACATAGGCACGGGCAAGGACTTCATGTCTAAAACACCAAAAGCAATGGCAACAAAAGCCAAAATTGACAAATGAGATCCAATTAAACTAAAGAGCTTCTGCACAGCAAAAGAAACTACCATCAGAGTGAACAGGCAACCCACAAAATGGGAGAAAATTTTTGCAACCTACTCATCTGACAAAGGGCTAATATCCAGAATCTACAATGAACTCAAACAGATTTACAAGAAAAAAACAAACAACCCCATCAAAAAGTGGGTGAAGGACATGAACAGACACTTCTCAAAAGAAGACATTTATGCAGCCAAAAAACATATGAAAAAATGCTCACCATCACTGGCCATCAGAGAAATGCAAATCAAAACCACAATGAGATACCATCTCACACCAGTTAAAATGGCAATCATTAAAAAGTTAGGCAACAACAGGTGCTGGAGAGGATGTGGAGAAATAGGAACACTTTTACACTGTTGGTGGGACTGTAAACTAGTTCAACCATTGTGGAAGTCAGTGTGGCGATTCCTCAGGGATCTAGAACTAGAAATACCATTTGACCCAGCCATCCCATTACTGGGTATATACCCAAAGGATTATAAATCATGCTGCTATAAAGACACATGCACACGTATGTTTATTGCAGCACTATTCCCAATAGCAAAGACTTGGAACCAACCCAAATGTCCAATAATGATAGACTGGATTAAGAAAACGTAGCACATATACACCATGGAATACTATGCAGCCATAAAAAATGATGAGTTCATGTCCTTTGCAGGGACATGGATGAAATTGGAAATCATCATTCTCAGTAAACTATCGCAAGAACAAAAAACCAAACACCGCATATTCTCACTCATATGTGGGAATTGAACAATGGGAACACATGGACACAGGAGGGGGAACATCACACTCTGGGGACTGTTGTGGGGTGGGGGGAGGGGGCAGGGATAGCACTGGGAGATATACCTAATGCTAGATGATGAGTTAGTGGGTGCAGCGCACCAGCATGTCACATGTATACATAGGTAACTAACCTGCACATTGTGCACATGTACCCTAAAACTTAAAAGTATAATAATAAAAAAAACTTTTAAATTAAAACTTGCATACATATGTTCAAATATAAAATGAATTATAAATTTCTTATGATTAGAGTTTACACACAACTATAAAACCAAAACAAATTGCAAAATTATTAAACTATAATATCTAACATGTATAGTACATAATAAGTACTAGGCACTTTACATCTATCAACTTATTTAATATTCACAACCCAATGAGTTGGACGTGATTATTATCGCCATTTAATAGATGAGGAAACCAAGACTGGAAGAAGTTAAACAACTTGTCCAATGTCCCAAAACTGATAAATGGCAGAGCTGGATTTCACAGAAAAGTTAACAGACAAGCGAATGTGAAGAATGACACCGTTTTACAGAAGTTAAATTGTTCCTTGTAATGTGAATATGGTATGGACTTTAACTGTAGATCTTCTGGCTTTAATATACATAAATTAAAATGAGCTGGATAGTGACTAATTTCTCCCACCACTTGTTTTTCTCTTCTGTCAACTGCTAAATATATATTGGCACAGCACAAATTAATGTCATTTGGTCTTCATTTTAAGGGAAAGGCTTGTTACAAATTAAGTCTACATCTGTTCTCTCAAGTTCTTTCTTAAGACAATTCCTGATTACTATTTTTCTTTATTATTGGGATTTAATTCACATACTATACAATTTGTCCCTTTGAAGAGTACAGTTCAGTGGCTTTTAGCATATTCACAAACTTGTGCAGCCATCATCACTAATTCCAGAATATTTTCATCATACCAAAAAGAAATCCCACACTCACTAAGCAGTTAATATAGTTTAGATATTCGTGCCTTCAAAATCTCATGTTAAAATTTGATCCCCAGTGTTGGAGGTGAGGCCTAGTAGGAAGTGTTTTAGTCATGGAGGGGCGGACCCCTCATGAATGGCTTGGTGCCATTCTTACTGGAGTAATCCCATGAGAACTGGTTGTTAAAAAGAGCCTGGCACCTCCCTCCTCTCTTTCCTTTTCTTGCCATGGGAAACCTGCTCCCCTTCGTCTTCTGCCATGAATGGAAGCTTCCTGAAGCCCTCACCAGAAGCAAATGCTGGTGCCATGGCCATGCTTCTTGTATAGCCTGTAGAACTGAGTCAAAAACTCTTTTCTTCATAAATTACCCAGCCTAGGCATTCCTTTATAGCAATGCCCCACACTCTTCCCCACCAGCCAGTAGGTTGGCAATTATTAAATTATTTTCTGTAATGATTTTCCTATTCTGAATATTTAATATAAACGGAATTATAAAATATGTGGGTCTTTGGGTCTGGCACCTTTCACTTAGCATAATTTTTCAAGGTTTATGTTGTAATCCATGCCAGTATTGAATCCCTTTTTATACCTGAATAATGTTTCATTTTGTGGATGGGATCATATACATTTCATTTATATTTTAATCAATTAATGGACATTTGAGTTGTTTCTACCTTTGGGCTATTATAATAATGCTGTGATAATATTTGAGTGCAAGTTTTTGTGTAAAAATGTTTTCAGTTCTCTTGGGTATGTAACTAGGAGTGAAATTGCCCAACTGTTTTCCAAAATAGTTGCACATTTCACTTTCCCACCAGCAATGTATGAGGATGCCAATTTCTCTACTTTCTCACCAAGACTTGATATTGTGATACTGACTTTCTGATTATAGCCATCTCAGTAGGTGTGAGTGGTATCTCAGGTGGTTTTGATTTGCATTTATCTAAGGATTAAGGATGTTGAGCAGTTTTTTGTTTGCTTATTAGCCATGCATATCTTCTTTGAAGAAATGTGTATTCAAATTCTTTGGCCATTTTGTAATTGGGTTATTTCTCTTTTTATTCAGCTGCAAGAGTTCTCTCATTAAGATCTGACAGGTTAATACAACACCAATGCAATGATAAATGCAAAAACAGGGACTCTGAAATTGCGTGGTTGTACTCAGTTATAAGGTGGTCATCCATGAGATCCAGAATCAAATTTGATGAAATGGTTAAGATTATAATGTTTTATAATTTGTTTATTTGAAAATATACATTTTAAATGTTTGCTAGAGAGCTCTAATATCCTCAAGAATACCTACAATGTAAACACTGTTCTATGCATAGACTAAATCCTTAGCAACAGACAGAAGGAACTGAGTGCTCTTTGAGTGAGGGAATGGGCTTGACCAGTGTTTGAAGATTTAAAAATGAATATGAAGACATGTTGTGACACTAGGGTATGATTATATTTTTATATTTAAGGAGAATCTGATTATCATCAGAAAAACTCTGTAATTTTAAAATCTATAGCTGGCAATATCCATGAATTCAGCCCAGGTCATCAAATGCTGGAACCACATGGGTCAGATTGACTGTCTCCATTTTTTCTTGCTTACTTCAAAGCTATGAAGAAATCCAAAGCCCTTGCTGATACTCTTCCATGATATATTCCTTTTAAATGCTTGAAAAGTTTTCCCTTCCTACAGGAATCCCCCAAACACAGCTATCCTTACACTGAGCCCCTATTCAAATTTTGGTTCCTCTTTCTAACATTGGTCGTCAGTCAATTTTGCTGGTCTATACCAACTGCAGATCTAGAGCCAATGCTTATAGCTGAACTTTTCTGAGAATTCTTTTAATTTCAGATAATTTTTTAAAATTACCACAAAATTAGTTTAGAAGAATTCGCAGAGAGGTACATTGGGAGGGAAATAGCTTTGAGGCCCTTTATGGATTTATGACCAAAGCTATCCAGTCAAATTCCTCCAGGTATTTTTGCTATTTCCTATGGGTATACCGAAATTACACACATTTTAAAGCTTCCTTAATCAACTTAAACAAATACAAATAATAAAATTCAGTGTCAATGAGATACTGAATCTAAAAGATAAAAGTACATCCATATTTTTATAATGATTTTTCAATTGTTATGGAAAGAAATATGAGACTATGTAAACAGAAAAAATAAAATTTATTTTAATTAAAAAACCCACATTAAAAAATATATCCCAAGAAAATATTCCCATCACTTATTACTCCAAAGAGTAATTTGTTCAAGGAGGTTAAAGCAGTGTTACTTATAATAGTTAAAGAATCAGAAAATGTACTTTCCTAAAATTTAGGGTTAAGAAAACTATTCTAGGCCAAACACAGTGGCTCACACATGTAATCCCAGCACACTGTGAGAGGGATGGGTGATGTGGGAAGATCACTTGAGCCTAGGCATTTAAGACCAGCCTGGGCAACCTAGGGAGATCCCCTCTCTACAAGTAATAAATAATTAGCTGGGTGTGGTGGTGTGTGCCTGTAGTCCAGCTTCTGGGAGGCTGAGGCAGGAGACTCACTTGAGCTCAGGAGGTTGAGGCTGCAGTGAGCCTTGACCATGCCACTGCACTCTAGCCTGGATTACAGATTCAGACCCTGAAAAAAAAGAGAAAGGAAGGAAGGAAGGAAGGAAGGAAGGAAGGAAGGAAGGAAGGAAGGAAGGAAGGAAGGAAGGAAGGAAGGAAGGAAGGAAGGAAGGAAAAACTAGTCTATACCAATATGTGAACTATATAGCCATTAAGAATTATAAGACTTTAGAACATGTTGATCTCTGGAAATATGTTTATGAAATAATGTTAATTATAAATATGTGTTTTGTACAGATGTACATTCAAGCATTTTAATAGATTTATAAATCCTTGTGTATCATTTTGTGTTCAAACACAGTGTATTTCTTTTTTTAATCATACTTAATTTATTTTTTATTTCAATAGTTTCTGAGGAACAGGTGGCTTTTTGTGACATGAACAAATTCTTTTGCAGTAATTTCTGAGATTTTGGTGTACCATCAGCAGAGCAGTGTACACTGTACTCAATACGTAGTATTTTACCCCTCACCCCACTTCCCCCTGGAGCCCCCAGACTCCACTATATCATTCTGATGCCTTTGTGTCCTCATAGCTTAGCACCAGCTTATGAATGAGAACATATGATGTTTGGTTTTCCACTCTGAGTTATTTCACTTAGAATAATCATCTCTAATTCCATCCAGGTTGCTGAGAATGCCATTATTTTGTTCCTTTTTATGGCTGAGTAGTATTCTGTGGTGTATATATACTATATTTTCTTTATTCACTCATTGGTTGATGGACATTTAGGCTGGTTCCATATTTTTTGCAATTGTGAATTGTGCTGGTATAAACATGTGCAAACACAGTCTACTTCAAACAGATTATATTTATATGTATAAATCTATTGATGTATATTAATGTATATTGACAAATAAATGTAAGGTGATGTTAACAGAATTTCACGTTTATTGAATTCTTTGGTTTTAAAACAAAGCAGCATTTCACAAAAATTATTCTATTTTATTATAAGCACTGCTTACAAACAAATTTGTTCAAAACAAATTTGGGGGTTTGGGGAATAGGTTAGGTAAAATGTTTTTACCATAGGAATTTTCAGAGCCTTTAATTTATTAACATACATTGTGGATCTCTAAAATGAAGAGATTTCTCTTATTGTTTATCTCAAAATCTACTATTTACATCACGACTTACATTTATTTTATTTGTGTAAATAAATCTGCATAAATCTTATTTGCACTTGTTACTAATTTATCATTTTCACCAAACTGTAACTTCTATCAGGACAGGTAAATGTATCTGTCTTCTTCACCACTGTTCCTAGAGTGCCAGCCAGGGCATATAGAGGTGGCTCAATATTTTTGAAGTGAATGACTTGCTAGAGCAGCATTTAGGCAAACTAGTGCCTAAAGTCACACATTTTGGGAACTACCACTCTAAAGTTATTTAATTGTATAATAACTTCAAAGGAAAAAAATGTGTTAATGCCCCTAGGCCACTAGAGATCCATTTAATAATTATTGCTTCGCTTCAGTTGAGTCACTTACTACTTTAGGGAACAGAAGAGATTTCTCAGAGAGCACCTCATGACCTGGAAAAGTCTTGCAAAATCATTTTCATACTCTGCATCTCCAGCTGAAAAACAATGATAAAATTAGTTACCATGGAAGTTAAAGGAATCACGCTTTGCATTAACACCAACAGTCTTCTGGAACACATTTGTTAACATTAGATTTTCCATCAAAGGTATTTGTTTATTTTAATAGTTCAAGCATGAAAAAGAGATATCCCTTTTGGAAACTGCAAATTGTTGACTCACTGATTCTCATTTAGGAAAAGGGATTTCACATTACTTTATCTATTTTCTCAATAGTCAAAGCCCATGTTAAGAGAGCTTTTAAACATATTTAAAATATATGGCTTACCTACATGTTTTACATGATAATTTATGGTTGTAGAAGTTAGAAAGTGCAATTTCTTTTAATATCCCCGTGGGGAAGTTATATAATTCTATGGTTTTTTAAAATATATGGAAAAGCAATATACTTTCCGTTAACTGCTAAGATTCATGAATTTTCTCCACAAGTTCTCCAGAGGAACTACTAGAAAAAACTCCACGAATCTCATTATTTGACAGTTTTGTTGAAGTGAAATTATTAAAATTGATATTAGATTTAATGACTTGTTTCTAGTAACCAAAATGGAAAGTATTCTACCAGCTGTCGATGGTTCCACACCCTGACACATCGTTCAAACCTTAGCTTCTGCCTAAACTTTAAACCTTAATAATATTTGGCGGTAGGGGAGGGGTTACATTTCAAGTCAAACAAAGGATGTATTTCCAAAGCAGCATTTGCAAAGGTTAATCTGTGTATGGACTACAAAGGGGAAAGTGCAGTGCCCCAGTGATCGATCTAAGACCCCCCCTCCTTGTTGTTGTTGTTGGTTTTTTGGGGTCTGGTTAATAAACCACCTAGAGGGATAATTTTTAAACTTAATTTGTTGAAATGGTACTTTACTAATGTATGAAAAAAATTTCCCCAAATTTGAGAATTTTTGGTAAGTTGATTTTATATTTGGGAATAAAGATCTCTTGCTTCTTCTACTGACACTTTCTACACAAAAGATAAAAGGTACTTTTACTTGGTAATCCGCAGGGAGAAAATTTACAGAAACCCAGAGCCAAAGGTGCTCTCAGGGGATCCCCTGAAACATTCAAAGCCATTGCGGCCCCAGAAGGTAAATGGCTTTCGCAGGAACACAGGTCTCCTGACTCACGGCCTAACCTTCCTTTCCCCCACACCAAAGCTCGCGCGGCACCAGCTAG
The DNA here is from genome assembly GCF_029281585.2 of Gorilla gorilla gorilla. Lineage (NCBI taxonomy): Eukaryota > Metazoa > Chordata > Mammalia > Primates > Hominidae > Gorilla > Gorilla gorilla. The sequence goes on along the minus strand of NC_073230.2, from coordinate 98,583,393 downwards.
AGTGAAGGTCAAAGTCAACAGAATAATCTCTGCAGTCCAGGGTCTGTGAGGGTCCTCCTATCCGAGGGAGTTTTCATGAAAGGGCATTTCCGAACATTTTATTCCAAGGACACAGTCTAGTCAAAAGACGTTTGGGATGGGGTAAACATGAGGCAAAAGAACACTTACAAAAGAAAAAAGCGCAGTTGCTTGGAGGCTTGTCAGAAGCTAAGACTGGGGAGGTGAGAACCAGGGCCCTTGGCGAGAGTTGGGGTGGGAATCGCGTAAGAAAAGCAATTTCTAGAGCGGAAAGGTGACCCCACATTACAAAAAGAAATGGAGTAGAAAAATAGGCTTGACTATTCTAAAGCTGCTTCAGAAAGAATCTCCGGAAGACCACGGAGGAACCCCGCAGGGGAGCCAGGCGGATACTCAGCCGCTCGCGGTAGAGGGGCGCGCAAAGCTGCGGAGCCGCGTGTGTGGAGCTCCCCAGTGCACTCACTGCTGGCTCCCCCTCGGTGCTCTGGGCCCTTCCCAGCTCCCTCCACACACCCCGGCTCCTTCCACACACCCCCGCCCCCTCCGAGCTCCCCGACTCCTCCCCCGCGCTCCACGGCTCTTCCCGACTCCAGTCAGCGTTCCTCCGGCCCTCGGCGCCACGAGCTGTCCGGGCACGCAGCCCCTAGCGGCGCGTCGCTGCCAAGCCGGCCTCCGCGCGCCTCCCTCCTTCCTTCTCCCCTGGCTGTACGCGATCCAGCTTGGGTAGGCGGGGAAGCAGCTGGAGTGCGACCGCCGCGGCAGCCACCCTGCAACCGCCAGTCGGAGGTGCAGTCCGTAGGCCCTGGCCCCCGGGTGGGCCCTTGGGGAGTCGGCGCCGCTCCCGGGGAGCTGCAAGGCTCGCCCCTGCCCGGCGTGGAGGGCGCGGGGGGCGCGGAGGTGAGCGGGTCGGGGAGGAGCGCGAAAGAAGATAGCGGCGGCGGAGTTGAGGGTCAAGATGCAGTCGGCGCCACGCGCTGCATCCATCCTCCCCGATTCTGCGCCCTCTCCGGGCGTCCGCCCTGAGCTGCGGGGTCCCTCATCTCCTGGCACCTTGAGGTGGAAAGTGAGAAGGGTGGAGAAGGGTGTCTGTTCCACTGATTCCCCCTCCTCCTCCTCTTGGTTCCTAGAGCTAAGGGCAAGTCCTGAGGTTGGGCCCAGGAGAAAGAAGGCAAGGAGACATTGTCCCAGGTAGGATGTGTCCCAGCAGGAAAGGACAGGCAGGTTACTTTCGCCCCCTTGATAGTCTCCCTGCTACTTTGGGTTGATGCAGGGCATTTCATGGAAGATCATGCAGTGCTGCTTTGCGAACAGGTATTTCTAGCAGTCATTTGGTTTATTTCCCAGTAATGTAATCGTGGTGTTTAGGCCATTTCTGTTCGAAAGTAATTGGCCTCTTCTTTGACTGTCCTAAATTATCTTTGAACCCTGTGTTCAGCCTCAGCCAAAACTTGTTGAAAATTATGCCCTAAAAATCTTGCTCTTAAAATAGAGCAGAGAGATAAAGAGCATTTTTGTTGGAAGATTTCCATTTATTATCTCTCCCACCCCGTGGAGAAGGATTGGTGTCAGTTTTTACTCCTCGGGCAGTTAGTTTTTTAGATGGAAAGACAGTCCAGGCCATAGTTAATTATCGCTCATCAGTATAGGAGAAAAAGAATTCAGACTTCTGCCCCACCCCCACCCCCAACCTCCTGACTTAGATTCTGGTCCTTTTAACAGCCCCGCTGCTTGGAACCCTTTTTGTTTTCTAAACCACCTCCCCATCCTTCCTTTTCTCCACTTTATTATTTCTTCATTTTATTGATCTGTTTATTTTTTCTTTCTTTAACCCTATAATTTTTTTACTCCGATTCTCTCTCGGTTGCTTCAAAGCTTAGAGGCTATTTAATGGAAAAGCAAAACAAAACAAAACAAAACAAATCACCCGTCCTAAATAATTTGCAGGATGTTTAGAAACATAAAGAGTAACTATATGTGCTGCCATTGGGATGGCTGCACTCTCTGCCTCTTAGCTAGTCACTCTGTCAGGGTATGGGGAAATGAGACAATATTGAGAATGATAACTTGAGCAAATTGTGCAGTTAGGAAATGAAAAGCTTTATCCAAGTCACTTTTTATTGTACTGGTGCTATGGAAAATGTGGTGAATGAGCATAGTTGTATTTTAATACTGAAAAAACAGGACAGGTGAAGACAAATTTTTAAAGAAAGGATTGTAAATGAGTTAGAAAAGTGAGAAAGAAGATACACCAAAAATGTGAAAGAGTAAGACTGCAGGCGTGATAAAGGACATAGGACATCAGGAGATGTATTTATCCCTGCTGGGCCAGAAACCAGGACACTGAGGTAACTGAGACATTAACATAATAATAACATTGATAAATCACCTACCCCTTAAGGGCCCACATGTGTTTTCAGCAAAAAGAGAAATCTGATCTAGAGAATTATTACATGTCTTTTTGTCCTGAATTTTTTTGATGTATTCCATAACAAAGAATTTTTATTGCATCCTTAGTTACACTGCCAGCCAATGTGGAGGCAGTGATCACGGACAAGACAAACATGGTTCTTCCCTCATGCAGTTTATTGTCCAATGGGGGAAATAGTAAACAGTAAAGAAACAATTATATGAAATACTACAAAATAAATTTAACAAGGGCTGAGTGAATTATTCTGCTATAGAGATGGAACAGTATATGGAAAGCTCCCAAGGTACATAAAGTGGTTGTTGTTTTCTCTTTCTAGAAGAGAATGCTGTGGGTGGACAATATACAGATAAGGTCAGAGAGGGGAAGCGGGGACTAACTCATTCAGGACCTTTTATGTGATAGTCAGGAAGGTGGCTGTAGTTCTAAGTACAAGGAGCACTGATTTTAAGGAGAGACATTTTATGACAATTTACATTTTAAGATGATTTTAGCTGCTGTGGAGACGGTTTGGAAAGGGTCAAAAGAGAAAGTAGGCTGACCCATTAGGAAATGTTTGCAGAGTTCAGGTAAGATGATAGACACCTGGACTAGCCTGGTATTGGTGGAGAGGGATTTATGAAATATGTTGGAGAACAGGAATTGGTGCAGGATTTTATGTCAAAAGTGAGGGTCAGCAAGGACTTAAGAATGACTCCCAATTTTCTGATTGGAGCAACTGGTGGATAATGGTGGCATTTACACATTTCCAGGCGAATGGGACCAGCTCTGGGTGGAAAAAGTTCAGGTTTGAACCTGTGAAGTTTGAGATGTCACAGAAAGAGGTCATAACCATATCCCCTTGGGAAGCAAAAAGGGAGGCTCTCCAGGACATAAGTGGATAGACTGGTCTTTGATAGGTAAAATTGGTGATTGTTAATTTAAGGTGAAACTAATGAGCTCAGTTTTCTGGTTTTTCTCCAGCAACCTTCACCAACGTGGATACAGATAAAGAGAAAATGGATAGCTGGGTCCAGGACTAGAGTTTTGCCAAGCAGATATGATGGAGAGTAAGAGAGTTGAGGATCTTTTTAAGGGAGTGACTACAAATCTAGCCTCGGTTTAAAGAAAAACCAGAGCAGGCTGAAGGAGAGTGCAGGATATTAAGCAATTAGAGAGGTAGAGGTCAACGGATCAGATTTCTTTTGCTGTTTAGAATTATCAGTGTGAATATTTAAACTAAGATTATTGGAAGTCCTGGAGACAGTGCTTGGAGATTTCAGGCAGTGAGTGACTGAGGTGGGGTAAAGGCAAAAATTCATTGCCTCCAATGAATAAGTCAAGGAAATAAGAGCCCCTGAAGTTGAATGGTTCATCCACTTGAATGATAAAGTCCAGGAAAAACATGATAGCTATTAGGGTAGAGAGGATGACCGTGTGTATACTGGGAGCCAGAGTCTGCAGTCATAAGGAATAAACTAGAAGTCAGTAGAGGACAGCAGTAAGGACAGGGAGAGGGTATGGTGAAGTACCATGAGCTTCAAAGGAGCTGGGTGTTTGCAGGAGAGACGATGAAGAAGAGATGTTCAGATGTGGGCTTACAAAGTAAAGATTACACCACCCCACCTCATGGCCCTGGAGAATTATGTTTTCTTGATAGCCTCTCCAAATCTGCAGGTTGTGAAATGTCATCAAAACCTCTGTGGACAGCCCTTTCAGAGTTGCTGTCATCCAATAATAAATGCCCTATTTATGTGTGAAACAAATTAGGTTCTATTTTTCAAAAGTAACATAGCACAACAGGTGCCATTCAGCTTCAGGAATGTTCAGGAAATCCTTCTAAACTGAAAACCTTAAGAGGCTGTCCAGCTGAGTGTAACTGAATTCCCTATCATAATAATACATTCTCAAGTATTAAATGTGTACAGCAAGTCAAATGCCCATTCAAGAAAACGATGTCATTGACACACACTTTTAGATTGAGCTCCCGAAGTTGAAGTGTTAAATATAGGGTGGTGATATTACCATTATTACACAGCTTCAAGACTTATTTAGTGTTGGAAACTACCACCAGAGTCAAGTATAACCTATTTGTTTGCTGTTTAACAAAGGAAATTGAGACTCAGAGAATCAAAGTGATTGCAGAAGCTTAGGCCTGCTCTTTCACCCCTACACTATGAAGACAAAACTTTCTATAAATGACATAGTTGTTTTTTGTTTTTGTTTGTTTTTGTTTTTGTTTTGAGGCTGAGTCTCACTCTGTTGCCCAGGCTGGAGTCCAGTGGCGCGATCTTGGCTCACTGCAACCTCTGCCTCCCTGGTTCAAGCGATTCTCCTTCCTCAGCCTCCCAAGTAGCTGGGATTACAGGCACCTGCCACCACCCCTGGCTAATTTTTGTGCCTTTTTAGTAAAGACGGGGTTTAATCATGTTGGCCAGTCTGATCTTGAACTCCTGACCTCAAGTGATCCACCTGCTTCGGCCTCCCAAAGTGCTGGGATTACAGACGTGAGCCACCACGCCCAGCCTATAAATGACATACTTTTATCAGTTATTTAATTTGGATTCCTTATGAATAACTTCAAAAGAAAAGGTATAGACACTGTGGACATCACCTGGGAGCTTGTGAAAAATGCAGAATGTCTAACCTCCCTCTAGACCTAAAGAATCTGAGTGTGCATTTTAAACAGGTCCCCAGGTGATCATATTTGCATTAAAGTTTGACAAGTGCCTTTCTAGTGAGTCATTCCCTTGGAAACAGTGGTCTGCTCAGGTCAGCAGGATCATGATGCCTGGAGAACTGGGGAGGGGATCCCCTTGTAGAACAGAAAGAAGAGATACAGTCATGGAAATATTCCAAATTTTGAATATTATGAAACAACAGGAACAAAATATGTTGTGCAAGGAGTGACGCATTTTAAGGAATGGCATTGCCTTTCCCAGAAAGTGAAGACAGGAAATTGGAAAATTGTGAGTGGACCTTCTGATACTGCTCCTCCTTGCGTGGAAAAGGGGAAAGAACTGCATGCATATTATTCAGCGTCCTATATTCAAAGGTAACTACTACTCTTTCGCAAGTGTAATTTTTCATTACTACAAACAACAATGTAAAAATTAACATAAGTGAGGGTCAGAAAGCCACATCTACTGTCGCCAAATGATGAAAGTATTAGATTGAATTCTGAATCTTTTACTAGAGTGATTTTCAATCTTGGTTGCATAATAAAACATCTGCTAATCTTTTTTAAAAAATGCTGTTGCTCAGGATGAACCCCAGAACAATTAAGTGAAAACTGGGTGGTGGGGGGTGACCCGTCATCACTGTGTTTTAAAACTTGCCAGGTCATTGGAGAATGCACCTAGGGTTGAGAAACACTGCTTTAGTAGCTCATTCAGAAGCAGCTCTGAGATTGCAGTTCTGCTACTCCATGTGCCAAAACAGTGGGACTTTCCCTCACTACCAGAAGCGTAGTGCCAAGCCGGGTCAGCAATATTCAGGTCACCCTCACTGGCCAGTTTTCAGAACATTGAGGGAAGTAGGATTTATTTCTTGAAGAAGCCTGCTTAGACTAACTTTTAAAACAAATTGATACATGTTACATATCTATGGGGTACACATGAGTATTTGTTATATCCATAGAATGTGTAATGATCTGGTTGGAGTTTTTTGGGAATCCATCACCTTGAGTATTTATCATATCTATGTGTTAAGAACATTTCAAGTCATCTCTTCTAGCTACTTTGAAATACACAGTACATTGTTACTGACTATAGGCAACCTACTTTGCTATTGAACATTAGAACTTACTTCTTCTAACTTCATTTGTATCCATGAACCAACATCTCTTCCTCCCCTCCTCCCATCAACACATCCTTCCAGCCTCTGATATCTCTCATGCTATTCTCTACCTCCATGGGATCCACTTTTTTAGCTCCCACACATGAGTAAAAACATGCGATATTTGCCTTTCTGTGCCTGGGTAATTTCACTTAACATAATGGCCTCCACTCCTATCCATGTTGCTGCAAATGACACGATTTCATTTTTTAAGGCTGAATAATATTTCATTGTGTATACATACCACATTTTCTTTATCCATTTGTTGATGGACATGTAGATTGATTCCATATCCTTGCTAGTGTGAATAGTGTGCAAAGAAAAAAAAAACACGTGAGGACAGGTATCTCTTTGATATACTAATTTCTTTTCCTGTAGGTAATACCCTGTAGTGAGATTACTGGATTGTATGGTAGTTCCATTTTTAGTCTTTTGAGAAACAACCCCCATACTGTTGTCCACAGTGGCTGTACTAATTTACATTTCCACCAATAACATATAAGGATTCCCTTTTCTCTGAATCGTTGTCAGCATCTGTCATTTTTCTCTTTTAATAATAGCAGTTCTAATTGGGATAAGTTGAAATCTCATTGTGGTTTTGATATGCATTTCTCTGGTGATTAGTAATGCTTAGCATTTTTTCATGTACCTATTAACCATTTGTTTGTCTTCTTTGGAAAAATGTCTATTCATGACCTTTACCCATTTTTATGGGATTATGTGTTTTTTATTGTGAGTTGTTTGAGTTCCTTGTATATTCTGAATATTAGTCCCTTATCAGATTAATAGTTTGCAAATATTTTCTTCTATTCAATAGGTAGTCTCTTCATTCTGTTGATTGTTTCCTTTGCTGCACGGAAGTCTTTTAGTTTAATATAGTCCCATTTGTCTATTTTTTTGTTGTTGTTACTGTGCTTTTGAGGTCCTAGCCATAAAATCTTTGCCTAGACCAATGTCTTCAAATATTTCCCCAATGTTTTCTTCTTGAAATGAGGGGTTTTGGGTCTTATGTTTAAGTCTTTAGTTGACCTTGCGTTGATTTTTGCATATGGTGAGGGACAGGGGTCCAGTTTTATTCTTCTGCGTACAGATATCCAATTGTCTAAGTACCATATATTTGAAGAGGATATCCTTTCCTCAGTGTATGTTCTTGGTGCCTTTGTTGACAATCAGTTGGCTGTAAATGTGTGGATTTTTTTTGTGGATTATCTAATCTGTTGCATTCATTGATCTGTGCATTTGTTTTTATACCGGTACCATGTTTTTTCGGTTACTATTGCCTTGTAATACATTTTGAAGTCAGGTAGTGTGATGCCTTCAGCTTTGTTCTTTTTGCTTAGGATTGCTGTAGCTATTCAGGATATTTTTTGGTTCTATATGAATTTTAGGATTGTCTTTTCTAATTCTATGAAAAATCACATTGGTATTTTGATAGGGATTGCATTGAATCTGTATATTGCTTTGGGCAGTATGGTCATTTTAATATTAATTCTTCCAATCCATAAGCTTGAAATGTTTTTCCATTCGTTTATGTCATCTTTAATTTCTTTCTACAGTGCTTTGTAGTTTTCCTTGTAGCAAACTTTCACCTCCTTGGTTAAATATATTCCTAGTTGTTTTTTGTTTGTTTGTTTGTTTTTGTTTTTTTATAGCTATTGTAAATGGGATTGCCTTCTTGGTGTCTTTTTCAGCAAGTTCATTGTTGGTGTATAGAAATGGTACTGATTTTTGTATGTCGATTTTGTATCCTGCAACTTTATTGAATTTATTTATCAGATCTAAGAGTTTTTGTGTAAAATCTTTAGGTTTATCTAGATCTAAGATCATATCATCAGCAAAGAGGGATAATTTGACCTTCCTCTTTTCCAGTTTGGGTACCTTTTATTCTTTCTCTTTCCTGGTTGCTCTGGCTAGGACTTCCAATATGATGCTGAATAGAAGTGGTGAAAGTGGCATCCTTGTCTTGTTTCTGTTCATAGAGGAAAGGCTTTGAGCTTTTCCCCATTTCAAAATAATGATAGCTATATTATTATTATATAGATCATATAAGCCCTTATTATGTTGAAGCATATTTTTTCTATCCCTAGTTTGTTGCGAGTTTTATCATGAGGGGATGCTAAATTTTCTCAAATGTTTTTTCTGCATCTATTGAGATGATCATATGGTTATTGTCCTTCATTCTCTTCAGGTGATGTATCACAGCTGTTGATTTGCATATGTTGAACCATCCTTGTATACCTGGGATGCATTCCTGGAATAAATCCCCTTTGATCATGATGTGTGTGTGTGTTTTTTATGAGTTGTTAGATTTGGTTTGCTTCTACAGACACACACACATGCACGCACACACACACTTTTTAGGAGACAGGGTCTTGCTCTGTTGCCCAGGAGGGAGTGCGGTTATGCAATCATAAATCACTGCAGCCTTCAACTTCTGGGCTCAGGTGATTCTTCTGCCTCAGCTCCTGAGTAGCTAGGACTTCAGGTGTGTACCACCACACCTAGCTATTGTTTAAATTTTTTGTAGAGATGAGGGTCTCATTATGTTGCCCAGGCTGGGCTTAAACTCCTGGCTTCAATCCATCCTCCTGCATTGGCCTCCCAAAGTGCTGGGATTACAGGCATAAGCCATCATGTCTGGCCCTTGGTTTGCTAGTATTTTGTTGAGAATTTTTCTATCTGTGCTCATCAGGAATATTAGTATGTAGTTTTCTTTTTTGTTGAGGCTTGTTTGCTTTTGGTATGAAGATAATGCTGACCTCATAGAATGAGTTAGGCAGAATTCCCTCCTGTTTAATGTTTTGGAAGAGTTTGAAGAGAATTGGTGTTAGGTCTGTTTTGAAAGTTTGGTAGAATTTGGCAGTGAAGCCATCTGGCCCTGGACTTTTCTTTATTGGGAGTTTTTTAATTACTGCCTCAACTTTTTTTGTTACTGGTCTGTCCAGGTTTTCCGTTTCTTCCCATTTCAATCTTGGTAGCTTGTATATGTGTAGCAGTTTATCCATTTCCTCTAGGTTTTCCAGTTTGTTGGTGTATAGTTGTTCATAATAGCTTCTCATGATCTTGTGTATTTCTGTGGTATCAACTGTAATGTTTCCTTTTCCATTTCTGATTTTTTATTGGAGTATTTCCTCTTTTTTCTTGGTTAGTCTAGCAAGTGCTTTATCAATTTTATCTTTTCAAAAAACAAAACTTTTTGTTTCATCCATCCTTTGTATTGTTTTTTAAGTCCCAATTTGTCTAGTTCTGCTCTGATCTTTATTATTACTTTCCTTTTACCAATTTGGGGTTTGGCTTGTTTTTGCTTTTCTAGTTCCTTGAGGTACATCATTAAGTTGTTTATTTGAAATCGTAATGATTTTTTGGTGTAGGTGCTTGTTGATATAAGCTTCCATCTTAGCACTGCTTTTGCTGTATCTTATGGGTTTCAGTGTGTTGTGTTTTTATTTTTATTTGTTGAGGGAAATTTTTTGATTTCTTCCTTAATTTATTCTTTGCCACCGTAGTCATTTAGGAGCATGTTGTTTAATCATTTATTTTTACAGTTTCAAAAGTTCCTCATGTTGTTGACTTCTAGTTTTATTCCATTGTGGTCTGAGGAAATACTTGATATGACTTCGATTTTTAAAAAATTTGTTGAATCTTATTTTGTATTCTAACACGGTCATTCCTAGAGAATGTCTGTGCTGATGAGAATTTGTATTCTGTAACTGTTGTATAAAATGTTCTGTGAATGTTTGTTAGGTCCATTTGGTCTAACGTATAGTTTAAATCCAATGTTTCTTTGTTAATTTTCTGTCTAGATTATCTGTCAGATGCTGGCAGGCGGTGTTGAAGTCCCAAAATGTTGTTGTATTGGCGTCTGTTTCTCCTTTTAGATCTGATAACACTTTATTTATATTAATATATCTGAGTGGTCTGTTGTTGGATGTATATATGTTTAGAATTGTTATATCCTCTTGCTAGAATTTATCTATTATCATTATATAATGACCATTGTCTCTTTATACTGTTTTTGACTCAAACTCTGTTTTATTTGATATAAGTATAGTGACTTTTGGTTTCCATTTGCATGGAATATCTTTCTCCATCCCTTTGCTTTCAGTCTTATATGTGTTTTTATATGTTAGATGGGTTTCTTGTACCCAGCATATACTTGGGTCATGATTTTTTTATCTATTACTAGTCTATATCTTTTAAGTGGAAAGTTTAATCCATTTGCATTCAAAGTTATTCAACAATGAAAACTTCCCAAGTCTAGTGAGAGATGTAGACACCCAGATACAGGTAACTTAGAGATCTCCAAACAGATACAATACAAGAAGGTCTTCCCCACAGCACATTATAGTCATATTGTCAAAAGTAAAAGACAAAGAGTGAATTCTAAAAACAGCAAGAGAAGAATGACTAGTCACCTATAAAGGAACTCCCAGCAAAATAAAATTTTTACCTGTTCACATTCTGATTTACAGAAGGGATTTGAACTTGCTTTGTAAAATAAGCAGATAATTAATGTTGTTTTGTTTTTGTTTCTGTTTGAAAAGTCTTGATCATCATGAGTGTTAGATTTAAAGATTTTGCAATTCTTATATTTTGGGAGATGCTACAGTATATACTCAGAAGAACTCCAGGCTGGGATATAGGAAACTTGGATTCCCCTGTGTGAATCTAGCAACCTTTTCCACCCTTAGATAATGCACATGATTACCATTAACTTTCGAATGAAGTGAGCATGGATTTCATTACTTCCGGTTTCTTTAACCACTCCTGATTCCCAGCATAGCTAGTGACATCTCCAAATGGGTATTGACAGGTTTTTTTCCTACCCTGGTACCTCTGACTCCTGCCTGCCTTTCTGGGTGCATGGACCACACCAAGGGAGTGGTCTATCTTGAAAGGTGTGAAATGAAACATGTAATTGATTTAAAAATAGTAAATGTTCTTCTTTCCCAGGATCGGTTGTTCCTAGGTAACTCTGAGGAGCAATGAAATGACCAAAGAAAAAGGAATAATACACTACTTTGAGTACAACTGTAATTGTTACACCTTGATATTTATAACCCCCAAAAAACACCCTTTCCTAAACTCCTTACATGCACCTAAATAACACATGTCTTAGCTGGACAACTACCTGGCTTCCCTATTTTCTGTCTTTATGTCCTTGGATAAATTAATTATCTTCTGCAGGTCTCAGTTTCCTCATCTGCAAAGTGGGTATGACAGTATTAGCACCTGTCTCTTAGGGTGGTTGTGGGGATTCAATCAGTTAATACATAAAAACCACAAGAGAGCTGAAATACATTATGTCCTATATAAGCATTAAGTAATATTACTATAATTATTGTCTTTCTAAAGTTTAACATACTGATGTATTTGGAGTTACTGGATGTGACTCATTTCTAGGGTAAAAAGTTGAATTTTCCTGGCTGTAGTCATTTCAAATTTCATTTAGTAAAAACCCTAACTTTTTTTGAAACATTCCACCTGTGCCTGTAAAGTCCATTAAATCCTCTGAAATGGTCCACATCTGCTATGAGCATAAAAGAAATTGTGCAATGAGGGTAGAATGGAAGAGTATTTTTCTTTCAGACCCAATTTCGACACTAATTCATGGCAACCTGATTTGTATTCTTGAGCAAATTATTCCAAATATGAACATTTCAGATGCTAGTCTCTCAACTAAAAGATAATTTGAGAGATTTTTCCAGGAAGAATAACTGCATCATAGTTTATGCAGCCAACAAATGAAAGGGTGTCATGTTGCGGTCCAAAGGGCGTGGGTGGATGAGCAGAAAAATACTCGAAGGGCTGTAGGCAGGTGAAAGATGATTTTATTCAACAGCAGCTCTGATCAACAACTTTCTCACACTGTCCATCCTGTCTCAGCTGCTTAGTCTGGTGGCTCCCACACACACAGCTCCCTTGCCTTCAGGGTCAGCAGCTTAACTATTTCTCTCTCTGGGCATGGGCAAGCCAAGCTGGGTCCTGGCTCCCCCATCTGTCTGCAAAGACAGACAGCTCTGACTCTCTGTCTCTGAGCACAAGAGTGCCTCTACAGTGTCAGCAGGGCAATTATACCTTTTACAGACAATAGTGGCTTAGAGCCAAGTGATGAGTTTTCCCTATGTTATAGCGATGGTGGTGAGCTTCTGTTATGTCTACATGGCTATGATAACAAGTAACAAGTGAAGTTATATGCTTGCGCTCTGAACTCACTCACTCTGGATGTTTACCTCTGCCTGTCCTTGACCAAAGCACAGCCATGTTCTTTACAAAGGGGAAGAAAAAGATTTCGTACATATTATATAATTTAAGATCATAAACATGTTACTAATCCTTTTTCCATAGGTAAGCTATCTTTCTCAGTGATACATTGTAAGATCTAGGGTGAATGATAGAAGTCCATGGTATTTACTCTTTTGTTATATTTTGATGCCTATTTTTCTTAAGATATTATTTAAGTGCCAGGATTCATTGTTAGCTAATTTGTCTAGCTCTCATTTAATGATAAAGTCACTAGCTACTGAAGTATATAGGGAACTTTATAACCTCTACCCCAAATGACTTTAGACAGTTTTGGTTTAAATGGCTTTTTAAAAAATGGTTTTTCTTTCTTCTCTTGTCTTGTGAGCCATCACTTAGTATCACAGTCCTCTCTGCCTCCAGCAGCATTTGTGATTTGCTGCCTCTGATCTGCTCAAAAGCTGGGTAATCATACTTGTGTGTTTTCCAAAAAAGTTCTGAGTGAAAACCGCAGTCCCTTTTTTCATGTGCTCTAGTGAGGTAGGAGGCAGAACTTGAATCCAGAGGCAAGGTTCAGACACTGGACCAAACTGAGGTCAGGGCAGAAGCACCTCCCCATAAGACATGCCCATCAGTGTGCCATGTCAGTTCACTATTGCCATGGCAACACCTAGAAGTTACCACCCCTTTCCATGGCAACAGCCCAACAACCCAGAAATTACCACCCTCATCCTAGAAATTTCTGCATAAATCACCCCTTAATTTGCATATAAATCAAGTAGGTTTAAATATGACTGCAGAGCTGCCACTGAGCTGCTACTCTAGGCACACTGCCTACGGGGTAGGCCTGCTCTGCAAGGAGCAGTACCTCTGCTGTTGCTGTAAACTGTTGCTTCAATAAACGTTGCTGTTTAACACCACCAGCTCGCCCTTGAATTCTTTCCCATGCAAAGTCAAGTAGTCTCCTGGGCTAAGCCCCCATTTGGGGGCTTTCCTGTCCTGCATCACTAGTGCCTTGCTGCTCAAAGAGGGGTCCTCAGACCAGCATTGGTATTGCTTTCATTAGAAATGCAGAATGTTGAGCCTCCCTCCAGAATTACTCAATCAGAATCTACATTTTAACGAGATTCCGAAGTGATCTGTGTACACATTAAAATTTGAGAAGCCCCACTTTAGCACCTCACCTTTGTGACAGTTAATTTTCCTATTGAGATGCTTTTTTAAAAGCCAAAAGATTTATGAAGAGAAACCAGAATAGTGGTCCTTTTTTAGCTTACAAATTGTGTCTTACTGTGCTGTATGTTAAAGTGTGGTGAAATATTTTACCTCTAGAAAGACAGGACATTACAATGTCTAGAAGTGTTTTAATGTTCAGTAATAGGTAACTGATGACCATTTTATTTTCTCTCCCCTAGGATATTCTTGGTGATCTTGGAAGTGTCCGTATCATGGAATCAATCTCTATGATGGGAAGCCCTAAGAGCCTTAGTGAAACTTTTTTACCTAACGGCATAAATGGTATCAAAGATGCAAGGAAGGTCACTGTAGGTGTGATTGGAAGTGGAGATTTTGCCAAATCCTTGACCATTCGACTTATTAGATGTGGCTATCATGTGGTCATAGGAAGTAGAAATCCTAAGTTTGCTTCTGAATTTTTTCCTCATGTGGTAGATGTCACTCATCATGAAGATGCTCTCACAAAAACAAATATAATATTTGTTGCTATACACAGAGAACATTATACCTCCCTGTGGGACCTGAGACATCTGCTTGTGGGTAAAATCCTGATTGATGTGAGCAATAACATGAGGATAAACCAGTACCCAGAATCCAATGCTGAATATTTGGCTTCATTATTCCCAGATTCTTTGATTGTCAAAGGATTTAATGTTGTCTCAGCTTGGGCACTTCAGTTAGGACCTAAGGATGCCAGCCGGCAGGTATGTATTTTACATTTTTATTCTTATGTATCTGGTATTTTGTAGTTAAACAACTAAGCAAATATCAAACATTTTAATACCAAACTCTGACACTTTCCAATTATTATCATTTGAAAATTAATTATGAGCACCTGAAGATTAATGTCCTGACCTTGTAAGGGCACATTCCCATTCCCAAAATGATGCGGAAAACTGGGAAAATAACGTGAACGTCATCCAGTTCAACTTGAGAATAAAGCAGATGGGGCACTCTATCAACACCATTGTGGAACGAGCTTTTATAAGTAAACACATAAAATATGTTTTAAAAATCTTTTAAATGTGCTTATGCATTACAATTAAGCATGATTATAAAACACTTTTATTGTTTTTGTCCATAAAGACAGTTGATTAGATTCCTTAGAAAATAAGTTTCAGTATTATATCATTGTATGCTGTATATCAGAGTCATGATAACCATTTACTTTCCAGTCTTTATTTTAATGACTGGTAAAAGAACATATGCTCTTCTACAGGCTATTTCTGAATCCTTTTTTCTCTTTTGCATATCCACCAAAGTTTAGCAGTGGATATAGAATAAGCAAATTAGAACCAGGACCTGTGAGACAAACCTGAATTTAATAATATGCCCATATTTATACCAATTTTAAATTTTTAACAGAAAAAAATGTGGAACAGTGATTAAATTCAAAATGAGCTACAGAAATAGTCTAAATTTGTATTATGTAGCGTTTGTGCCTTTGAGTGTTTGGTTTATTTTTAGACTTATTATACTGTATTATAATTTATACAAAATTTTTTCCAAATGAGTTTTTAAAAAAGTTTATTCCACCATTGTCACAACTGTAATAAATTAATTTAGATTTTTTTTTCTTATTTGTGTTATAAAAGGACCTCTATTTTAAAAGTTCATAAATGATTATATAATATTCATTCAAATAGGGTTTGTCATTCATCTGGCTAATGTTATCCATGATAATAATCCAAAGAGTGTTATATTGTCAGCATTATGTAAATAGAAACATGCAAATATTTCTATGTGGTCTATTTTAGAGTCCTTATACAAACATCTTCAGGGATATATTTAGGAATTTGTTTTCCCCAAACATTACTTGGAGACTCTATAGCAATATTTTTCTAGCCCTGAATGAGGTGGCCTACCCATTAGTAATAGTAGCTCACTCCAGTAATGAACTTGGTGCTCAATAAATACTTGTTGTTGTAGGCTTTCAAACTATTGAAATCTGTTAGATACTATAATATAGCTGAAAATTCAACGAGTATTTATTCCTCAAGGTCATCACAGGTGATGCTCCGTAAGTGGAGCATGCGATTGCTACCATTTTATAAACAACAATGGTAATGCTGAGTCTTTTTGTTTTTTCCACAGGTTTATATATGCAGCAACAATATTCAAGCCCGACAACAGGTTATTGAACTTGCCCGCCAGTTGAATTTCATTCCCATTGACTTGGGATCCTTATCATCAGCCAGAGAGATTGAAAATTTACCCCTACGACTCTTTACTCTCTGGAGAGGGCCAGTGGTGGTAGCTATAAGCTTGGCCACATTTTTTTTCCTTTATTCCTTTGTCAGAGATGTGATTCATCCATATGCTAGAAACCAACAGAGTGACTTTTACAAAATTCCTATAGAGATTGTGAATAAAACCTTACCTATAGTTGCCATTACTTTGCTCTCCCTAGTATACCTCGCAGGTCTTCTGGCAGCTGCTTATCAACTTTATTATGGCACCAAGTATAGGAGATTTCCACCTTGGTTGGAAACCTGGTTACAGTGTAGAAAACAGCTTGGATTACTAAGTTTTTTCTTCGCTGTGGTCCATGTTGCCTACAGCCTCTGCTTACCGATGAGAAGGTCAGAGAGATATTTGTTTCTCAACATGGCTTATCAGCAGGTACTGAATGTGCTTGTTATTTATCTGATGCTAGTAAAATACTTTTTATTAGTATAAATTGTAAAACATAAAATTTTACATGCCCTGTAATGGAAATTTGATTTTGGTATACTGCGGGAGGGGAAAGAATTGTTCTTTAAACAACGTTTTTGCAAAATAATTATGTGGCTAATTCAAAATTATTTAAGTAAAGGCTGCTACCATCCTTTTCCATACAGAATAAAAGCAGAAAAATAGAGGGTTGGGTTCTCCCCCTTTTTCAATGTTATAATTGCAATGAGTGCTTTCAGTATTCAACAATTCATTATTTTAATGTTTTATAATTGGCTGTGCTCCACAAAATGATGAGGCAACTCTCAGTAAATATATACAATAAAATTAGAACCAGTAAAAATACAAAACAGAACAGGAAGACAAGATCAGGAGAAAAAAGTTGAATACACCTCTGCTAAGAGTGTCTACACAGCTTCTCTTTTGGCTTTGAGATTTTCAATACAATGAGAAGGGAGACCCTATTATTTACAAAGCTCTTGTTATCAAAAACCAGAAAAGATAATAGTTCCACGGGTGAAGCTTTTCTAGCACTTAGCTCTAAAAAAAAAAAATCTCAGGGAGCACTTCATGGAAGGGGCTTGATTATGAGGTAGACTATGGTTTTCCTCCATAATTCCCAATCCACAAATGTAATTTAAGGGGTTTCCCTGAAGCTGTTTGGTGTAGCATTTCTCAATGAAAGCCAAGAACATTGCACGAAAACAAATGTGTAAAAGCATCTGCATTTTGTAAGGATCGAAGGCATCATAGTCCAAGTATGTGGCATCTTGTACTTAAGCTTGTTTCAACAATAAAACCTAAAATAATATTTTTCTAATTAGTAGATTGATAACCTTTAAACCATTCACTCTCTGAAAAAAAACAACTTCTCTTAATGGGATACTAAGGCTTTTATTGTTGCTCAGTCGGCTCCCTTACCTCCTTCCAGTCATTTGCCTAGATCTCACCTTCTCAGCGAGTCCTATGCTGGATACCATCTTAAATGCCGCTGCCTCTGCCCCAACCAGTATTCCCAATCCTTCTGACTTACCCTGCTCTACCTTTCTTTTTTTAATAACACTTACCATCTTCTAACACACTTGATTTCCATGTTAAAAATACATTTACCAGTGTCTGCCTTCCCCCAGCAGAATGTAAGTTCATGAGAAGAGGGATCTTTGTCTATCTTTTTCACTGATACATACCCAGTGCCTAGATCTGAGCCTAGACATTGTGGACACTCAAACAGCCCATTTGTGGATGAATGAATGAACTGGGAGAGCAGGTAGATCCAGGTTGCAGTCTCCAAGTACACTGGGTAGTGCTGTTTTTCTGTATTGTATAGATATCAAATAAGAAGATGGTAAGAACTCTGTGGCCTCTTTCAAGATGATGGTATGATTGCCTTAGGGAACTAATAGCTAAGAAGCAGCTTTTCATTGTTGTTAAATTTCAAGTATGTTTTGTTAACTGGAATTGGACAAAGTTAAACTGTTGTTAAGTTAGAATCTGTTTTCCATTAATAGATACTTATTTAAATCAAAAATTTCAGCTGAAGGAGTCCAATACTTGATTTATACTCTAATTATATTCTGAATGTAAATAGAACTTCTAAAGGTAGTCCCTACACAAAATACCACAAATTCAGAGTTAACTGTCTGACTTGATTATATACACATTATCAATGTAAGGAAAAGACATTTGGAAAAAATACTGCATATAAATGACACAATTGGATAGTTGGGGATCATATTAAATGAGGCAGTTCAAGTGGATAAATATTTGAGCTCCATTGGCCTTTATAGCTAGGGAAATCACAGCTTTCTAGGAAGAGAAGATGAGAAGAAAGATAAAACAGAGATATATTATTCATGTGATGGAAGAAGATACTGACATAGTTTAGAAATTCCCTGACTGGATCCAAGTTGAACTAAGGCCAGACTATATCCCAGATATTCAACCAAGTTTAAACTAGCTTGTAATAGTACTTCAAAACTAAGTTTAACTGTCAGTAACTTCTTTTGTGTCACCCTAGAACCAACTACTAGGTATTTTATGGTGTTGGACTCCAGAGTCCCTGTAATGACGATGGCAAAGCTTTGCCCCTCTATTCTAGCACGTATACAAGGAAAGAGAAAGTTTTGTCCTCCTTTTGTTAATTCTCTTTTCCATTACACCTGGAGCAGTATCATCCAGTAACAGGTTCTCTGTAATGGTTTGTTAGACTGAATTAGTACAACTTAAATATGTCCATATATGACCAGGTTCTTCTTATGCCAAGAGTGAACTCTGTGCTGAATCAGTTAATGTTCTACTAAATAAAGGAAATTCACATTTGCTTTCTTGTTAGGTTCATGCAAATATTGAAAACTCTTGGAATGAGGAAGAAGTTTGGAGAATTGAAATGTATATCTCCTTTGGCATAATGAGCCTTGGCTTACTTTCCCTCCTGGCAGTCACTTCTATCCCTTCAGTGAGCAATGCTTTAAACTGGAGAGAATTCAGTTTTATTCAGGTATGTGGGGTTTTGTTTGGTGAAGGATTGTGCAGGATAGGATTTCCTTGTTAAGAACAACTGCATTTTAAATATGTTCCTTATTAAAAGGGTGCCTTTGAGGCTGTATTTATGCATCTAGATACATTATGCTGGAAGCCAGCTTAGGATTGCTCTGGTTAAATAAGTGAAAGACCAGTCAGTATATGATTGTACTGGAAGACTTTGACAGCACTGCCTTCCAGTATACTATGTTAAGAATGAAAAAGTTATCTTAAAAGAGAAAAAAAAATGAAAGTTGGGAAGGATGAGCTTAGATCAAATTTAATGTTGAAAGTCAATTTATTATTAGCCAAGTGAATGAAAAATTATTTTATGTTTTGAGTCATCTTGATTTGTCCAGAAAAATCTTATTAATTTGAACTCAAGTGGGGATGTCAATCTGAATATTTTAAAGAAATGTGTGTATATATACACACACATACAAACACAAGCAGTGGCAAACTAGGTAACTAGAGTAATGGATTATAACATGCAACCAGCCTTAAGAATTTTGTTAGTATATCAGTAGTATACTAATATGTATGGATGTCTGTAAAGGGATTTCAAACCACCATTGTATTCTTTAATAAGTTAAACATTCACCCTCTCCAATAATATCTAAATAATAAGGTTGCATATTTTAAAAATAGATAACTGAAACATAGACCCTTCCTATATTTTCACAAAATCTGTACTGGTTGTATCCAAATGGTTTACAGCATAGTAGACAGATTCATGTCCTTAGGTG
This sequence comes from Gorilla gorilla gorilla, assembly GCF_029281585.2. Taxonomy (NCBI): domain Eukaryota; kingdom Metazoa; phylum Chordata; class Mammalia; order Primates; family Hominidae; genus Gorilla; species Gorilla gorilla. The sequence goes on along the minus strand of NC_073230.2, from coordinate 98,563,716 downwards.
GTACACTTAAGTTTTGTTTCATTTCATTGCTTATTTGCTTGTTTTTTTTTTTAAGGTCCTGTAAAAATCTCATTCAAAGCACGGCCAAAATGCTTATCTGAATTTATTTTTCCTTTCTGAAGAAAAGGGAGAGTACTTTCCCAACAGCTAGTTTAATCATACCCGAAAAGAAATAGAAGGTTCTAGACAGATGCAAATTATCATTATAAATTTAGATGAGTAATTGCAAATATTTTGCCCGCTGGAGGGTTGATATTTTCCAGTAAAGTTAGACATTACATCACTATACTGATGTAATATTACTTTTATATAACAGACTATTCTTCAAAGTAAGCAGTCTTAAACATAATAATTTAGTGAACTAAAGAATGATGAGCTTTTAGAATTTAAACTGTAAAGTGCCTAACTGAAGTATTCTTAATAAACTCTATATTTTAATTGTTGTTTATATTAATACTGCAGGATTTTTCATATTTGCCTGTTAACCAGTGTGTATATATGTGTGTGTGCCCATGAGGATGCTCATTTAATTTTAATTTAATTTAATTAATTTTAATAATTTTAAATTAGTTTATTTAATTGTATCATATGTCTGTTTGTGTATTAACAGTGATGTGTCACCTAACAATAGGGAACGTTCTGAGCAATGAGCTGTTAGGCAGTTTTATCATGTGACCATCATAGAGCATATTTATACAAACCATGACCTATTGCTCCCAGGCTACAAACCTGTACAGCATGTTACTGTACTGAATACTACAGGCACTTGTAACACAATGGTAAATATTTGTGTATCTAAACGTATCTAAACATAGAAAAGGTACAGTAAAAATAAGGCATATAATCTTATGGGACCACCGTTGTATATGCAGTCCATAGTTGACCAAAATGCCCTTATATGGCACATAACTATATTTATGTGTATGTGTATACACACACACATACATACACATTTCTTTAATACACAACTGGTGGGAATGTGAATAATTTTTATAAAGAAGAGTTTAGCAGTATGTATCAGTACCCTTAAGGAAAAGCTAGATGTTTTGACCAATAATCCTACTATTAGAAACCAGTCCTAAGAAAATAAATCAAAATATGGAAAATGGCCTAACATGACATTTATAGTTGAGGAAAGTTGGAAACAGTAAATTATCAACAAAAAGGAATGGTTTAATAAATTATGCACATCCATTCAATAGAATATTATACAGTATTAATGTCATTTTCATATTTAATGACATGAGGAAAATGTTCTTGATAAAATAAATGAAGTAGTAAGAATATTAAACTGTATGCAGTAGGGCCTTATTTGTGTAACATAAGGTGTGCATATAAATAATACATATATGCATATATAAAAATATTAATATTTAATTCAGTAGAGGACAAAGGTTAACTTGATAATTTAAGACAAAATAGTTTTATCAAAATATAAACATGGTATATCTTGATAGTTTAATTTATGAGTTTCAGTCATTTGTTTCTTATTCTTTGTTTCTTTTCCTTCCTCTCCTGGCCCAAGTCTACACTTGGATATGTCGCTCTGCTCATAAGTACTTTCCATGTTTTAATTTATGGATGGAAACGAGCTTTTGAAGAAGAGTACTACAGATTTTATACACCACCAAACTTTGTTCTTGCTCTTGTTTTGCCCTCAATTGTAATTCTGGGTAAGATTATTTTATTCCTTCCATGTATAAGCCGAAAGCTAAAACGAATTAAAAAAGGCTGGGAAAAGAGCCAATTTCTGGAAGAAGGTATTGGAGGAACAATTCCTCATGTCTCCCCGGAGAGGGTCACAGTAATGTGATGATAAATGGTGTTCACAGCTGCCATATAAAGTTCTACTCATGCCATTATTTTTATGACTTCTACGTTCAGTTACAAGTATGCTGTCAAATTATCGTGGGTTGAAACTTGTTAAATGAGATTTCAGCTGACTTAGTGATAGAGTTTTCTTCAAGTTAATTTTCACAAATGTCATGTTTGCCAATATGAATTTTTCTAGTCAACATATTATTGTAATTTAGGTACGTTTTGTTTTGTTTTGCACAACTGTAACCCTGTTGTTACTTTATATTTCATAATCAGGCAAAAATACTTACAGTTAATAATATAGATATAATGTTAAAAACAATTTGCAAACCAGCAGAATTTTAAGCTTTTAAAATAATTCAATGGATATACATTTTTTTCTGAAGATTAAGATTTTAATTATTCAACTTAAAAAGTAGAAATGCATTATTATACATTTTTTTAAGAAAGGACACATTATGTTAGCATATAGGTAAGGCTGCATGATAGCATTCCTATATTTCTCTCATAAAATAGGATTTGAAGGATGAAATTAATTGTATGAAGCAATGTGATTATATGAAGAGACACAAATTAAAAAGACAAATTAAACCTGAAATTATATTTAAAATATATTCGAGACATGAAATACATACTGATAATACATACCTCATGAAAGATTTTATTCTTTATTGTGTTACAGAGCAGTTTCATTTCATATTAATATACTGATCAGAAAGAGGATTCAGTAACATGTGGCCTCCAAAACTGCTATCTCTAATACGGTACCAATCCTAGGAACTTTATAATAGTTCCTACTTAGAACAAAAGTATCAAGTTTGCACACAAGTAATCTGTCAGCTGACCTTTGTCGCACCTTAACCAGTCACCACTTGCTATGGTATAGGATTATACTGATGTTCTTTGAGGGATTCTGATGTGCTAGGCATGGTTCTAAGTACTTTACTTGTATTATCCCATTTAATACTTAGAACAACCCCGTGAGATAAGTAGTTATTATCCTCATTTTACACATGAGGGACCTAAGGATAGAAAAGTTCTTTTTCAAAGGTCATGCAGTTAATAAATGGCAGAGTGAGCATTCAAGTCCAGGTAGTCATATTCCAGAGGCCACGGTTTTAACCACTAGGCTCTAGAGCTCCTGCCGCGCCCCTATGCATTATGTTCACAATGCCAATCTAGATGCTTCCTCTTTTGTATAAAGTCACTGACATTCTTTAGAGTGGGTTGGGTGCATCCAAAAATGTATAAAAATATTATTATAATAAACTTATTACTGCTTGTAGGGTAATTCACAGTTACTTACCCTATTCTTGCTTGGAACATGAGCCTGGAGACCCATGGCAGTCCATATGCCTCCCTATGCAGTGAAGGGCCCTAGCAGTGTTAACAAATTGCTGAGATCCCACGGAGTCTTTCAAAAATCTCTGTAGAGTTGGTCTTCTCCTTTTCTCTTCCTGAGAAGTTCTCCTGCCTGCATAACCATTCATCAGGGAGCACTTTACAAGCATGAAGGATATTAGGCTAATTATAAATCTACTCTAGAGACATATAATCATACAGATTATTCATAAAATTTTTCAGTGCTGTCCTTCCACATTTAATTGCATTTTGCTCAAACTGTAGGATGCCCTACATTCCCCCCACCCCAATTTGCTATTTCCTTATTAAAATAGAAAATTATAGGCAAGATACAATTATATGCGTTCCTCTTCCTGAAATTATAACATTTCTAAACTTACCCACATAGGTACTACTGAATCCAACTGCCAACAATAAAAAGACTTTTATTTAGTAGAGGCTACCTTTCCCACCAGTGACTCTTTTTCTACAACTGCCTTGTCAGTTTGGTAATTCACTTATGATTTTCTAATGTTCTCTTGGTGAATTTTATTATCTTGTACCCTCTTTTTTTTTTAAGACAGAGTCTTGCTCTGTCACCCAGGCTGGAGTGCAGTGGCACGATCTTGGCTCACTGCAAGCTCTGCCTCCCGGGTTCACGCCATTCTCCTGCCTCAGCCTCCTGAGTAGCTGGGACTACAGGTGCCCGCCACCATGCCCGGCTGATTTCTTTTTGTATTTTTAGTAGAGACGGAGTTTCACCGTGTTAGCCAGGATGGTCTCGATCTCCTGACCTCGTGATCCACCCACCTTGGCCTCCCAAAGTGCTGGGATTACAGGTGTGAGCTACCGCGCCCGGCCTATTATCTTGTACTTTCTAACTGAGCCCTCTATTTTCTTTATTTTAATAATATTTCTCCCCACTTGAGAATCACTTGTTAGTTCTTGGTAGGAATTCAGTTGGGCAATGATAACTTTTATGGGCAAAAACATTCTATTATAGTGAACTAATGAAAATAACAGCGTATTTTCAATATTTTCTTATTCCTTAAATTCCACTCTTTTAACACTATGCTTAACCACTTAATGTGAAAATGAAATGAAATATTCCTAAAAGTTAAATGACTATTAAAGCATATATTGTTGCATGTATATATTAAGTAGCCAATACTCTAAATAAAAATACCACTGTTACAGATAAATGGGGCCTTTAAAAATATGAAAAACAAACTTGTGAAAATGTATAAAAGATGCATCTGTTGTTTCAAATGGCACTATCTTCTTTTCAGTACTACAAAAACAGAATAATTTTGAAGTTTTAGAATAAATGTAATATATTTACTATAATTCTAAATGTTTAAATGCTTTTCTAAAAATGCAAAACTATGATGTTTAGTTGCTTTATTTTACTTCTATGTGATTATTTTTCTTAATTGTTATTTTTTATAATCATTATTTTTCTGAACCATTCTTCTGGCCTCAGAAGTAGGACTGAATTCTACTATTGCTAGGTGTGAGAAAGTGGTGGTGAGAACTTTAGAGCAGTGGAGATTTGCTACCTGGTCTGTGTTTTGAGAAGTGCCCCTTAGAAAATTAAAAGAATGTAGAAAAGATACTCAGTCTTAATCCTATGCAAAAAAAAAATCAAGTAATTGTTTTCCTATGAGGAAAATAACCATGAGCTGTATCATGCTACTTAGCTTTTATGTAAATATTTCTTATGTCTCCTCTATTAAGAATATTTAAAATCATATTTAAATATGAATCTATTCATGCTAACATTATTTTTCAAAACATACATGGAAATTTAGCCCAGATTGTCTACATATAAGGTTTTTATTTGAATTATAAAATATTTAAAAGTATGAATAAAATATATTTATAGGTATTTATCAAAGATGATTATTTTGTGCTACATACAGGTTGGCTAATGAGCTCTAGTATTAAACTACCTGATTAATTTCTTATAAAGCAGCATAACCTTGGCTTGATTAAGGAATTCTACTTTCAAAAATTAATCTGATAATAGTAACAAGGTATATTATACTTTCATTACAATCAAATTATAGAAATTACTTGTGTAAAAGGGCTTCAAGAATATATCCAATTTTTAAATATTTTAATATATCTCCTATCTGATAACTTAATTCTTCTAAATTACCACTTGCCATTAAGCTATTTCATAATAAATTCTGTACAGAGTTTCCCCCCAAAAAAGAGATTTATTTATGAAATATTTAAAGTTTCTAATGTGGTATTTTAAATAAAGTATCATAAATGTAATAAGTAAATATTTATTTAGGAATACTGTGAACACTGAACTAATTATTCCTGTGTCAGTCTATGAAATCCCTGTTTTGAAATAAGTAAACAGCCTAAAATGTGTTGAAATTATTTTGTAAATCCACGACTTAAAGCAAGATACATACATAGTATAACACACCTCACAGTGTTAAGATTTATATTGTGAAATGAGACGCCCTACCTTCAATTGTTCATCAGTCGGTAAAACAAATTCTGATGTACATTCGGGACAAATGATTAGTCCTAAATGAAACTGTAATAATTTCAGTGGAAACTCAATCTGTTTTTACCTTTAAACAGTGAATTTTACATGAATGAATGGGTTCTTCACTTTTTTTTTAGTATGAGAAAATTATACAGTGCTTAATTTTCAGAGATTCTTTCCATATGATACTAAAAAATGTTTTGTTCAGCCTAACATACTGAGTTTTTTTTTAACTTTCTAAATTATTGAATTTCCATCGTGCACTCATCCAAAATTAAGGCAGACTGTTTGGATTCTTCCAGTGGCCAGATGAGCTAAATTAAATCACAAAAGCAGATGCTTTTGTATGATCTCCAAATTGCCAACTTTAAGGAAATATTCTCTTGAAACTGTCTTTAAAGATCTTTTGCAGCTTTGCAGATACCCAGACTGAGCTGGAACTGGAATTTGTCTTCCTATTGACTCTACTTCTTTAAAAGCTGCTGCCCATTACATTCCTCAGCTGTCCTTGCAGTTAGGTGTACATGTGACTGAGTGTTGGCCAGTGAGATGAAGTCTCCTCAAAGGAAGGCAGCATGTGTCCTTTTTCATCCCTTCATCTTGCTGCTGGGATTGTGGATATAACAGGAGCCCTGGCAGCTGTCTCCAGAGGATCAAAGCCACACCCGAAGAGTAAGGCAGATTAGAGACCAGAAAGACCTTGACTACTTCCCTACTTCCACTGCTTTTTCCTGCGTTTAAGCCATTGTAAATCTGGGTGTGTTACATGAAGTGAAAATTAATTCTTTCTGCCCTTCAGTTCTTTATCCTGATACCGTTTAACACTGTCTGAATTAACTAGACTGCAATAATTCTTTCTTTTGAAAGCTTTTAAAGGATAATGTGCAATTCACATTAAAATTGATTTTCCATTGTCAATTAGTTATACTCATTTTCCTGCCTTGATCTTTCATTAGATATTTTGTATCTGCTTGGAATATATTATCTTCTTTTTAACTGTGTAATTGGTAATTACTAAAACTCTGTAATCTCCAAAATATTGCTATCAAATTACACACCATGTTTTCTATCATTCTCATGTATCTGCCTTATAAACATTTAAATAAAAAGTACTATTTAATGCTTTAACTTCTGTTTTGAAATGTTGTATACACGTGGATTTTTTTCTCACTGAATAATAATTCTAGTATTTGATGGAGGCCTTCTAATACTTTTCTGAGTTATTTCTTTTCAGAAGCATCCAGAAAGCAATACCTGTGATAGTTTTGGAGGGGTTTTGTTTGTTTTTACTAAAATAGTCATTTAGAAAAACCTCCATTTACATTTATTTTATTACATTATTTCATTTTACTAGCATTCATTAAGCATCTTTAAATCAGAACACACACAATATTCAAGCTATTCTGTAAACTCCCCGTAGCAGAAATTTTGTCTTATTTACTACTAAATCCCCAGTATCTAGTATAATGTGGTCTATGATGGATACTAAAGAGATATTATAATAAATAATTACTCATTTTTACAGAAAATTATGTTTTTTATCATCCCTCATCCATGCAGCCATGCCTACATCCTCTTGCCTCTTCCTCATGCCCCTCCCATCACTGCTTCCACCTCATGCCTTGCCTCCTGGCCAGTGGCCTAGCGCTACCCTGTTGTCTTAAATAGTTTCTGCTGCTGCTGCCACTACCACCACCACCACACTGTTATATGTCGAGGAGTCCTGTACACTGTGCCACTGACAAGGAGTAACTGACCTTTGTGCCTGTGCACCAAATCTGTCTGTGGAGGTTCTGGCTTCCCCAGCTGCTGCCTGGAAATGCTTAGATGCTAATATCCTGAAAGGAGGATTGTCAGGTAAAATACAGGACTCTCAGTTAAATTTGAATTGCAGACAAACAATAAATTACTTTTTATTATAAGCATGGGCTTTTTAAAATTTTTCTAAATCTGGCAACCCTACTTAAGGAGTGAACTTTGATCAAGGAGGTACAGCACAAAATGAAGCTAGTAGATAAATTCTCTCTTCCTTTCCACCAGATAGGCTGTTCTAAAGTGCAATAATTCATAAGACCTTCATGAAAATATCCTCAAAGACCGAGCAATTAACTGCACTTGTTGCAAAGCTATGACAAGCTCACTAACACCTGCGTTTGTGTTCCCTTCTCCTACTGCCTCACTTCCATGTTTTTCCTCACTTCTGTTTCTCAGAGATAGTACTCCCCATAGAGTGGCAGCAGGTGAGTGTTGGTGTTGTTTGTTTATGGCAGGCTTGGGGAACCTAGACTAGTACAGTACTTTTGGTAGTGGATTCTTCTAATGGGAAGTGAAACAAGAGACAAATGATGACTTTGAGAAAGTCAGGCACAGGACCCTGCAGACTCAAAATCCAGATTTGTTGAGACCCCTGAGAGTAGAAAAACCCCTCAGGGGCAGATTCACATTGATCAAATGTACAGTCATACACTGTTAAATCAAAATAGTAACTCAGCACTACTGTGTGAAATATCAGTGTCCTGTAGGCGAGAATACCATTTGTGCCTTGATTAAACATACTTTATTCTTGAATCTGCTGTTTATAAGAATTGAAGTTATAATTCAAAAGATACTGGGATCTGTTATGGGCTGAACTGTGTTTCCTCAAAATTGATACATTGAAATCCTAACCCCCACACTACCTCAGAATGTATTTGGAGATAGGATCTTTAAAGAGGTAAAGTGAGGTCATACAGTTGGGCCCTAATCCAGTATGACTGGTGTCCTCATAAGAAGAGGAGATTAGGAATCAGGCATGCACAGAGGGAAGACCACGTGAAGTAAAAGGGGGAAGATGGCATGCCAAGGAGAGATGCCTCAAGATGAAACCAATCCTGCCAACACCTTAGTCTTCAACTTCTAGCCTCCAGAACTGTAACAAAATAAATTTCTGTTGTTAAAGCCACCCAGTCTGTGGTATTTGTTATAGCAGTCTTCAAAAACTAATACAAGGTTCATAGAATCAAAACAAGTCAATTTAGATATAGAACTCAAATAATGTCATTGGAACAAACTTGTCTGATTAATCTTGCTCCACAACAAAGACAGTTCCATCCTGGGGTTATTGCACTATAACTACCCACCATTTAAACACAATAAATAGTTGTTCTAAAATCTCGGGAACATTTTTTTTCATATAATTATTCCCATGTCATGGAACTGAAGCTTTGGGTAAAAGTAGCGCTTTATAAATTCTTCTTTTTAATTTTTTTTACTTTCAGTTTGTTTACTTTTCCACTAAACACGAGTAGTTCCTGCAGCTTCCTACTTAAAAATCACTTGCAGTTTGGGTTATTGTTAGTATACTTTTCATTAGAATGGTTGACTTCAGGGGTGACTATTCTTTTACTTTCGTTTTCTGTTCCACGTGCTTATTCTTCCCAAATGTACATTAATGATTCTGTTGGAAAGAGGTAATTACTTTTGTTTTGTTTTTAGGCTTTGTTTCTGTGCTGTCAACCTGAAAAAGTTTTTTAAAACAGTGAAGTATAGGCTGGGAGCGGTGGCTCACGCCTGTGATCCTAGCACTTTGGGAGGCCAAAGTGGGCAGATCGTTTGAACCGAGGAATTCAAGACCAACCTGGGCAATATGGTGAAACCCCAACTCTACAAAAAATAACAAAAATTAGCCAGACACGGTGGCACGCACTTGTAGTTCCAGCTGCTCGCGAGGCTAAGGTGGGAGGTGGGAGGTGGGAGGTGGGAGGTGGAAGGATCACCTGAGCCCAGAGAGGTCAGGGCTGCAGTGAGCAGAGATCATGCCACTGCACCCCAGCCTGGGTGACAGAGTGAGACCCTGTCTCAAAAAAAAAAAATTAAGTATAATAAATTCTGGTTTTGTATGCATTTCTTCTCTTACAGAATTTCCCTAAAGCTGACCTACTAAAAACTATGACTAGATTTCATATGTGCTATAAACATTCTTTATTTAAAATAAATTACTCTAATTCAGAAAGGAATAACATTTGCTTGCACATTTAGAACATCTGGCATTAGAGACTATAAAATTCATATATAGTCTCAAATACTTATTAGACATATTCTTAATTCAAGAATATATAATTATTCATATGATTAGAAATAATTATAATTTTACTAAACATTGCTAATTAGGCAGAGTACAAACAAGAAAAAGAAGGAAAATAGAACCACAATTTGTAATATATTTATTTTAAAACATTTTTAGCTTTCTTTGTTACTTTTAAAAGTAAAACGTGTAAGTCAATATATTATTAAAACTACTAGTTAATCTTTAAGTCTACAGGTGCTACTGAGAAATTGCAATTTGTAACTTAACAGAGATATTAAATTCTGCAGAATTGTTACCACATTCAAGCATTTCTATTCTGTAGGTATAAGTCATTTCTCGTGTTTCTCTGCTATTTATCTTTTTGCTGAAATAATTTACTCCTTCAGTAGTCATTTCACCCTTTCACCCTTCTGTGTTTTTGTGTCATAACAGAAGAATCACTAAATAATGATTAAAATTAAGTCAACATACCAAATATAAAGTTAAAGCTTTTATGAAGCTTAATCTTTGTGCACTTACCAAGAAGAAAAGTAAACCCACTATTATTTGGGAACAAAGGACTTGGAAAATCCATGAATGGAATAATTAGTGAAAACCAGTTTTATGGATGCTGTTAAAACTACTCCAAAGCAATAATAATGACAACACACATAAACATACACACACACACACACACACACACACACGAGCAGTGCTTCTCAAATTTTGATGTGAGGCTGAGGATCTTGTTAAAATGGAGATTCTGAGTCAGTAGGTCCACCAGGCGGCAAGAGAGTCTCCATTCCTAACAGAGTCCCTAGTAATGCCAGTGCAAGTAGCCCAAGGACCCCATTTTGAGTAGCAAGGACCTGGAGTATTTACCTTACTTTGGATAACTTACAAAATGCTTTAATTTGGCTTCAAATCAAAATAAAAAGTAATTTATAATCCTTGAAATCTTTTAATGAACATTTTTTGAGTAACTAGTATGATATGGACCAGGAAGTCCCAAAGTATGTTCTCCAGACCAATAGCATCAACATTGTTTGGGAACTGGTTAAAAGCACATATCCTTGGGCCTCACCCAGACTTACTGAAGCAGAGACTCTGCAGTTAGGGCTTGAGATTCTGTTTTAACTATTTCTCCAGATGATTCTGATACACATTAGGTTTTGAAAACTGCTCTAGACAGTATGCTGAGGGTCTGGGGTGCATATCAAAGTGACTCTCAAGAATCTCAGTACAGTAGGAAGGGGTCCAATTGCTGAACCAGTTGATACCATTAAGTATGTGATGAGTACAAAAACAGAATGACAGACAAGGTTGCACCCAACACAGCAAAGGATGTAAAGGTTTCCTAGAAAATGTCATGTGAACTGAATTTCATAGGGATTAGCCATCTGAAGACGGTGGCATGTACAACATAATGCAAATGTTATGCGGGAGGAAACCTGCTGGCACCTTTCGAAAACTGCAGTAATTCACCCAAGATGGCTGGCTGTGGGGTGTTTGAAGACTCTTCTACCCTTGTCCTTCTCACCTGTCCATGAGTAAAACAAATACCGTTAGCGCTAGAAAAAAAAATTACAAAGCTGAGTCTATTAACTTGCCAAGCAAGAGAACTTACTCTATGAAGAATTTCACTGAGGAGGGAAAGTCAGGGGTTTTTAAATGTTAGAAGTGGGGAGCTCATGGGGCTTATGCTAATTAAGCATTGGAAACTGGCACTCTGGATATAGGGCGGAATGAATAAATAGGTCTCTACACCGTTGGTTAAATAAAATAAATATCCCATTGTTCACTAGTCAGGAAAGTCTCTTCAGTTAGGTCCAGTGAGGAAGGTGCCTGTCTAAGGTCACTGAGGCTTAAAGACACTTATCAGCTTCAGCCTGTGGTGTTAAAATACAAGAGTCAAGTTGATGTCTCCTAGGCAAGCTCTACTTTAAGTGGAAATTTTTCCTTTCCCCTCCCTCCTCTTCATCTTTCCTGATCCTGAGATGCTAGGATGACCACACAAAGGATACGCAAATAATCCAATTGTCAGCTCTCTGCCACCATCTTGGTTTGGGGTGCCATTCCACAGGATTCCATTGTATTCATCCAAGTAGTTTCAGTCTCCTTTTGATGTGGTTTACTTGGACTGTGTGACAGCAATTAAGGTCATATGAATAAAACACTTAACATGCTTTGCACTTTGCCTAGGTGGAAGCAACCTTAAACCTACTAAACTGCCCTCTAGATGTAATAAGGCCTAAGAGTGGTTCTAAAGATATCTATCAGTAGCTAGGCAGCAGAGTGGTGCAGCAGAAGCACGCTGGGCCCATAAAGATACCAATGAGTAGCTGTAGAGATGAAAGAAAAACAAAAAGAATGTGGAAACCTAGGCAAGGGGGTTGTAAAAAGAGGAGAGGGGTCAACAGTGTAAAATACTACAGACTAGTACAACAGGACGAGAACTGAAAAGTGTTAATAGACTTTGACCCCAAGTGTTGGTGATCTCACAGTTTCAGAGCACTGAGGATGAGAAAAGCGGAAGAATGACTAGAAGTGTGGAAACAGGTGCTAGAAGTGCTCACTACTCTCAGCAAAACTTGGTCTCTTCGGCTAGGATTTACAATCAAGTGCTGCCAGTCCTAATCTAGTGTTCCCATTTTTCTTTTAGGGCCAGAAATATTCAACGTCTGAGGTAGAAGGAACCTTCAATATCACTTATCAACCTCATTCTAGAAATGAGGAGAGAAGCTCTGAGAAGTGAAGTAATATTTATTTTCATTGAATTTATATGTAATTTTAAATTCATAAATTCTATGGAAGATACAAAAATGCACGTTTAAATCTTGAATAATTTTTGAAAGTTTAAAAAACAGATTAAAAGAGTTAGAGTTTTTTTAATTTTCAGTTATGGTGTTTGAGTTATTAAATTATACTGATGATCATCATGAGAAGCTTTCCATTATAGTCTTGACCCTTCTTGTATTATTATTCAGTCTACAATGGATAGGCAACAACATGTCAACTGAAAAATCATAAGATCTATAAATTTAGAAAGGAGACTTTATTTCTTATAATGAGTTACAACCTGCAGGCTGGCCATTCTGCAGGCTGGGAAGCCCAGGCTCCCACAGAGACAGTCAACAGGCACTTTGAAGGAGGTGGGGTTGGAGCAGAAGCTTTATGCTGAATGAGTTGGCTAAACAGACATATTCAACAGATTGTAAGAGGAGCTGTGAATCTTCACTAAGAGGGGTGCTGAATAAACATGCATGTGACATGCATCCCATGCTCACTGTGGAGTGGAAACTCAACATTTAAATGCATTACAGTCCCTATACATCAAAAGGAGAAGCAGAGACATGAATGTACTAGTGCTCAGTCTCTGTAAACCTGCCAGAACCAGTCCGTAGTGGGTGGTCTTTTATCAGGGGAAAGTTACTGAATCAGTCCCTTGTCCAATCAAACCTGCAGTTATGACTTGTGGAACAGGAGGGTCTTGTTAGTCAACATCTGGCCATGGATAAGCTGCAATTATTTCAATATTGCTTATGTCGAGGGCAGTTCTTATTTAACAGCTAGAGAAAAATAAAAACATTGCAGCAGTTAAAACAAAGGTTATTCTTTAAGTGTAGGTGTGAGTGACTTAACTCTTGCCTGGCATGGCCTTAGGTCTTGCTTATAATTTGTTATTGCCACAGAGTCCATTCTGTTAGCCTTCTGATCTCTATTTTAACATTAATGCTCGTCAGTTGTTGAGTCTAAGCCCTCAAAGGGAGGGGGAGCCGAGCTTGGTGGCATGTGCACCTGTACTCCCAGCTATTCCCGAGGCTGAAGCGGGAGGATCGTTTGAGCCAGAGGTTGGAGGTTGCAGAGCTACGATCCTTCCACTGCACTCCAGCCTGGGGGACACAGTGAGACCCTGTCTCAAAAAACCAGGGTGAGGGGGACGTGAAAAGGGAGGAGGTAGGGGGGTATAGGGAGGCGTGTCCGTCCTTCCGTCCCGTCAGGGCGAGGAATTCAGCTTTTAAGGTTTATCGGGGGTCCCCTTGGCCAAAAAGGGGTCCGTTCAGTCGGTTGTGGGGCTTAGGATTTAATTTTTAGTTCTCTAACAGTAATAAAGATAATGATAATCTTGACCATACGGGATGCTGTGCCAAGCACCACTTAACAAACACTGTCATCTCATTCAATCCTCACAACAGTCCTATTTTACAGATGAGAAAAGTGAGACTTCAAGGGATAAGTCGCTCTAGATTCAATAAACTGACTCAAAAGCCTTTTAACATTCTGTACAATACCTTTTATGTTTGTTTATTTAACTGTCCAGTTGGGCCACTAAAGTACAGATAAAAACTGGGGAATGTAAGCGAGACTAGTCACTTCCCTGGGGTGAGAGAAACGCTTTCAACACTATTCGTCCATCGTATCACGCCTAAGGTATCCCATAGACATCCCTCACCCCTCCACCCACTCATGCCTGTTTGAAGCAAGACTATGAAGACCGAAACACACCGGGCGCCTAAGGCACCACTCCCCGCTACCTACCGAGGTGCCTCCTGCAGGCTCCTTACCGCAAGCCTGCAAACTCGCCCTGCCGGGCGCGGAGTGCAATTAGGCTTTGGGGTGGTTTGGCTCTCCGGCTTTCCGTAGCCTCTGGCCCCGCCCCCTAGCAACGCGCTGGCTTGTGTTAACAACCGGCCCGGGATCAGAGGCCTGGCAACGGGGGGGGCGGCAGCGGCGCTAAGCGGACTGTATGGCGGTGGCCTAGGCCCCTGGCGGAATTTTGGGACCTTTCGCGACTCTAGCGACTCTCAGGCTGCCTTCCCTTCTCGGTGGCGGGGCCTCTTTGGGCCCAGCGGCTGCGGGCGCACTGTAGGACAGGAAGATCCCCCCACTCTCCACCCCGCCGCCACCGGCCATGTGGACAGAGGAAGCCGGGGCGACCGCCGAGGCCCAGGAATCCGGCATCAGGAGCAAGTCTAGCAGTTCCAGTCAAATCCCGGTGGTTGGGGTGGTGACGGAGGACGACGAGGCGCAGGTATGAGCAGGTGTCTGTGCTTTCAGAGGTGGAGGGGGTGGGAGTGAGGTCTCCAGACGGGGTCCAGACCTGGGGGTGACAAGGGTGGAACTGGGGACAGGAGTGAAGATGGGGGAAGCCGCGGGTTGGAGATTCCAAGCGCAGAGCTAATCCTGATCCCCCACCCCCTGCGAACTGCACCGGTTGCGAGGGGCTGGCTGTTGCCAACCATCCTGTCTGGGGACCAGCGCTGTGTGGTCCTCCTGGAGGGTCCTAGCAAACTGAGTAGGCGGGGTTTTGCCGCGCTTCTTCGAAAAGTGGTCATAGAGCTACTGGGAGGAAAGGAATCATTCTTAGCAAAATCTTGATTTGATGACCTGATCAGTTTGCACTGAACTTTTTAATACGTAGATCCCTGTTACCGAGTGCTGTTCTTGATATAGATGTAAATTTTCCCATGCTTAAATTTGCTGCGACTAAAGCCTGCACCCAGAGGGGAGGAAAACGCTGTTAAAATTAGAAATTAAGCATTTTTAAAATATGAAATTGGAAGCTGGTTGTTACACGTTGGGTCGGAGAGAACCGGGAGAGAATAGAGTTGATTTGTTTTATTATGCTTGTACTGTATTTGGTTTTGGGTTTGCTTTTGTTATGAATACAAAATTCACTCTTGCAAGTTGATCTGTTGAGAAATTCCACTTGAGGCCCTTGGATCTCTATTCGAGGCGGAGGTGTTTAGAAACCCCAAGTTGTTTGTTTCCTACTAGGATTCCACTGATCCCCCAGAGAGCCTTGATCGTGCCTTAAAAGCCGCGAATTCCTGGAGGAACCCTGTCCTACCTCACACTAATAATGGTGTGGGGCCACTGTGGGAATTCCTGTTGAGGCTTCTCAAATCTCAGGCTGCGTCAGGAACCCTGTCTCTTGCGTTCACATACTGGAGCCTTGGAGAGTTCCTTGGGAGTGGTCAGTTGACTGGGGAATAGAGTTGAACTCTCTGAGGTCTGACATTTACGCAGTAACCTGCAGAGCAACAGCACTTTGCATGAGGAGAAATAGGTGTTAGGGGAATTTGCCTAATCGATTTTGTGGACCTATTCCCCTCTGGGCGGGGAGAATTTTGAGGAACAATAGCTCTCCACTCCCTGGGCTGCAAGAAAGATCAACAGTACAGCCATACTCCCAGGCAAGGGGCAAAACTGAAAAGTATGTGAATTTGATAACTGATGGCTCTCAGTCTTCCTTTACTTGCTCCAAGAAAAATTGGGCAACGTTATACAAGGCAAGCAAGGCTGGCTTTTTTTTTTTTTTTTTTTTTAGGGAAAAATACTTTTTAAAAGCCATTGCCAAAATAGTCCAAAACATACCAAATAAAACAAGTATACCTGTGTATATGTGTGTGCATTTTCTCCCCATTTTAATTTTCTTTCTTTTCTTTCATTACTACTGCTCTTTCCAGGGCCTAGGATTCTCTTCCAAGAAGAAAGAAATCAATTTGCATTAATTCATGTTTCTGACTTGTTAATAACTAATTCTAGGAGTAGTAACATTTTCGAAGTACTGAGGAAAAAGGTAGTTTCTCCCCGAAGAAATAGAATAGGAACTTTTTATAGCTGGGAGAAATCTTAGTGAACCTCAGCCTTCTTGTTTTTTGCCTGTGGTTGTTTTTACAAATGAGAACCCTAAGTTCATGAGAAGTTAACTGAGTTACTCAGTTTCTTTACTCATAGAATGGGGGTCTAGAGACCCTGGAACGAAAAAATGATAACCTTTTAGGCCTCTGCCTTAGGCCAGTTTAGGAAAGATCCTGGGAACTGTTTCCAGTTCTTTCAAACCACTGCACATTTGCAAACTTCTCTTCTGCCTGTGTGTGCTTCTGAGACAGTATATCGTAGTGGCTAAAGGTGAGAGTATCACAACTACTTCAGTTCATTGTCAGCTTCATCACTTACCAGCTATGTGACCAAAGACAAGTATCTTAACCTTTCTATCAAATGGAGATAATGACAGTACTCATGTCCATTGTAAAGATTAAATGAAATAATATATATAGGCCGGGTGTGGTGGTTCACGCCTGTAATCCCAGCACTTTGAGAGGCTGGGGAGGGCGGATCACGAGTTCAGGAGATCAAGACCATCCTGGCCAACATGGTGAAACCCCGTCTCTACTAAAAATACAAAAATTAGGTGGGCATGGTGACGCACGCCTGTAGTCCAGCTACTCGGGAGGCTGAGGCAGGAGAATCACTTGAACATGGGAGGCAGAGGTTGAAGTGAGCCAAGATTGTGCCACTGCACTCCAGCCTGGCAACAGAGTGAGCCTCCGTCTCAATAAAACAAAACAAAACAAAAAGAAATAATATATAAGCAAACTTATACAATAATATAGAGAACTTATAGAGAGACCTATATATATCATTGAGAACAAGCAGTTATCAACATCATCATTGTCATTGTCATCATCCTTTATCCAGGGAACTAGAGCTCATAAAGTTATTTGGGCCTTAAAGCTAAGGGATTCTCTAGAATTCTGATTGTTCCCACTGGCTTCCAGGATGTGAGAGTGAGACTGGATGCCCCTGAAATCTTACTTGCTTTAATGCAGATTTCGGTCTGCTCACTTTATCCCTTCAGAGATGTTTCTAAGTTGCAGCTGGATTTCCTAATATAGAAATGCTACTTTGGCTACCTGGGCTTTTGATAGCTGTTTTATATCATTTTCTTTATTATAGACCTAAATTGAACCTTTCAGTTACCCTAACCTTAGTTTTTAGTAATTAAAGAAATAGGCTTGAATATTGCTGCCTAAGGCAGCAGGTAAAATGTACGGGTTATTTTGCTGATTTTTCTGTGTGTATGCTTTACTTCTGCATTAAGTGGTATTTTTTTCCTGCATCTTTCACAAAAATAACTTTGTAAAAGGCAATAGTGCCTATAAATTCTATCTAAGCTACTACAAATGATATTCACAGAGTATTAGATTTTTCTAACTTTAATAACTTTGAAATGTTCTCTGATAGAATTATGGAAAATGTAAATATAGATTATGAGTAAAGTTATTAGTAAATAGGGGAAACAATAGTTTAGGAATCTGGGATTTTGAATTGTTATTTTCATTCCATGTTGTGAACTTCTCATAGACATATTCTATGTAAACATTATATCTTCAAATTTTCTCTCTATAAAAATTTTGATAATCCCTACTGTAGTAATTCCAGCGTCTTCTTTTTTAAAGTGATTATCATACTTTTCCAGTTTTGAAACAATAAAATAGTACCAGAATTTTGGTGGCCATTTTCTAATTGTGAGGAACTTAGGACACGTTGCTTGCCCTTTCTGTGTCTGTTTCCTCATCTGTAAAAGATATTTTTAGAAATGCCTACCTCATCGAATTATTGTGAGAATTAAAGTATTTGTAAGGCATTTAGCACAGTGCCCAGCACATACATTCCAAGTGCCCCATAAATGGTAACTTTCTGCTATTATTAATGACTCTAGTCATAACAGCTTTATTAAATTATTAAATAAATTCAGATGATATTTACAGGGTTATATGGTTTGGCTTTGTGTCCCCACCCAAATCTCATCTCGAATTGTAATCCCCAGGTGTTGAGGGAGGGACCTGGTGGGAGGTGATTGGATCATGGGGCTGATTTCCCCCATGCTGTTCTCATGATAGTGAGTTCTCACGAGATCTGATGGTTTTATAAGAGGCTCTTCCTCTTTGCTCTCTCTCTCTCTGTCTTTCCTGCCACCTGTAAAGAAGGTCTTTTCTTCCTCTTTGCCTTCTGCCGTGACTGTTTTTCTTGAGGCCTCTCTAGCCAGGTGGAACTGTGAGTCAATTAAACCTCTTTCCTTTATAAATTACCCAGTCTTGGGTGTGTCTTCATAGCAGTGTGAAAACAGACTAATACACTGGGTATCAAAACCTACCAAATAGGAAGATAGTTCTCAGATTGTTTTTCTAGTATTAATCCCAGTGTTTATGTGGCTCTGGCTTCCTACAGGAAGGTAGAGGTAATGTAGTTTAAAGGGTGCTTTATCCCCTGGAGAGTGATGGGATTGGCAGTGAAATTCACCTTAATCATATGTTGAAATCACAAGATATCTAATTGGTTACCCTTTATCTATTTTCTATTTAGTGTTGTTCCCCTCATTCTAAAGAATCCCAACCCCCTTTAGAGCAGTGCTTCTCAAATTTTAATGTGCATATGGAGCACATGGGGATCTTATTAAAATGTGGATTCTGATTCTGTAGGTCTTAGATGAACCCCAGTACTCCGCTTTTCTAACAGGTTTCCAGGTGATGCTTGTGCTGCTAGTTGGAGGACCTCATTTCCCACTTTGAATAACAATTAATATAATGATTAGTTGACTGGCATAGTTATCATGCCTGAACTTCCTTGCTCAAATTTGCTCTCCCTCTGAGAACCCATGAGAACTTCCACAATCTTTTAGTTGATGTCATATCCTGTCACTGTCAGTAATACTTCCATGAACTGTGTGCTTAAAATTGTCTAGCCTTGTTTATAGGGTTTTTGCAAGAAATAACCTCTGTAGTTGGCTGCATGTGTCTATAGTGCCAGCTACTTGAGAGGCTGAAGCAGGAGGATCGCTTGAGCCTAGGAATTCAAAGCTAGCCTGGGCAACATAGGGAGACCCCCACCCTTTAAAGAGAGGAGAGAGAGAGAGAGAGACTCCTTGGTTGTCCATTGAGGAGTCAGGCAGAGAACTAAGGAACAAAGAACCAGAGTTTCTACATTAGACAGACCTGCTGGCCCATTTATTATTAATAGCTACATGGCTTTAACAAGTTAGGTCCCAGGGCCTCAGTTTCATTAAGAGGGATAATAGTGCTACCTTTACTTGGTAGATTTGAAGACTAATTGAGATCAAAAATGCCAGACACATGAAAGGACCACTATAAGTGTTAGTCTCTTTCCCTGTAACTGAGTATCAAATGAGCAGGTTTCTCCCCTCTGAAATGTCCCTGGGTAAAGTGGGAAATAAGTTCATCCTATAATTTGAATGAAGTAAGTCTGATTTTCTTCAAAGCAATTTATTAAACTTTTGATCTTAAAAGGTTTTGTGAATGCTTTTACAATTTCTCCATAAACATCTTAAGATGATAGTATTTTGGTATTTACATATGTATGTTCTGTTTTGTTTCTACTCTCTGCTTGTGTGATCTCATTTACCCAAAATCTTCAATTGTCACGTTAAGCCTATGATTCAGAAACCTCTGCCCCAAATTTTTCTCATCTCCAACCCCCAACACAAACCTCTTCCTCCAGCATTCCCTGTCTCAGGAAATGGTGAAGTCATTTATGTAATTCCTCAAGCCAGGGAATTGTCTTCAGCTTTTTCCTTCTTTCTCCCACTGCGTCCAGTAACTCATTAGGTCTTGATGAATCTACCTCTTGATGTTTTTAATTCCATTTGCTGTTGTCTATACCAGTTGCTGCTACCTATTCAAGGCCCAAAGTTACAATCTACCTCCAACCCAGTCTTCTCCAGTTCAGTCTCACACAGCATACAAGATGATCTTTTCATAATTAAATTATTCTGGTTAAATCTTGTGGAAATAAATGAAGGCTACTACAATAAACAGAGACTGTTTATTCAGCGGTTGCTATAGGGAGGGATTCAGCCACTATCTCTTTTTGGCAGAGACTCCAATGCAGCCTGGGAAGCTTTATAGTGGTAAAAAGAAAGGTGTGGGGGAGGCTTCAGGTCTACTCTAATTGTAGGTTGCTGACATGGGAAAGCTGGAGGTGGGCTAGCTAGAAGTAGGGTATCCTCTGTGATTCACTTGGAAAGCATATTTGGCTTTCTCTGGTTGGTCTTAAGTTGGAAGCAGAGGGACAAAAACCGGGAAAGCTGGCAGTCATTGGCCAAATCCTAACTTTTCTGAGCCAATTGCTGCAGAGGTTGTTGGCCAGAGTTATTTTGTCACATATAGTCTGACCAGTTTTGTTTATATGTTCAGTCTCAAACCATTCAATGGCTTTTTAAGATCCTTGTGTTACATACAAAGCCTTCTATAAAATCCCATGCCAGACCAATAGCTGCATGAGGCGAGGACATTGTTATTCCCCACACCTAGCACAATTCCTGAAACAAAAAAAACCTACTAATAAATAGTTATAGAAGGAGGAAAAGTCTAGGGAAGGTAGAGGGAGAGAGAGAAATCTTTAAAAATCTGCCAAGCAGGTAAAACTAGAGTAACATGAAATGGATAACGCAAGATAAATCTAAGAGGAATCTATGCTTTAATCTTTACTACTCTCTGTTCTTTTAAAAATTATACCTGCTCATTTGGAGAAAAAATCTGAAAATACACACAAATATTAGAAAGCAAATCCTGCATTTGGGCTGGCCCAAGTGCAGTGCTGTTTACAGCTAATTGATTACAGCTAGTTACGGATTTCTTCCTTTTCCATTCCCACTGCTTCCCTTGATTAGCCTTAAAAAAAAAAAAAAAAAAATCCTGCATTGACATTTCATTCCAGTATCCTTGTCTAACCTTCTAAACAAATATTTCAGAAAACCAGAAAAGAAAAACCCACTGTGTGTGTGTGTGTGTGTGTGTGTGTGCGTATAAAATCTGAGAATGTAGGAGGAAAAGAGAAAAGACAGCTGAGGTAGTGGTGGATATCACTGCCAAATCCCCAAATCTTAAAAGGCAGAAGTCTATTTACCAGAATTTTTTGTAACAGTAAATTTAACTATTTAACAGTAATATTTAACAATTTTTAATGGTAACATAAGACCAGGTATAGATTAGTATTTAGTAAATCCTTTTTAAAATTATTTTTAAAAGTAAAAATGGCTGGACATGTTGGCTCATGCCTGTAATTTCAAAACTTTGGGAGGCTGAGACTGGCAGATTGCTTGAGCCCAGGCATTCCAGAACAGCCTGGGCAACATGGCGACACTCTATCTCTACAAAAACTACAAAAATTAGCGAAGTGTGGGGTGGTGTGCCTCTGTAGTCCCAGCTGCTCAGGAGGCTGAGGTGGAAAGATTACCTGAGCCTAGGGAGGTTGAGGTAAGCAGTGAGCCATGATTGCACCACTGCACTCCAGCCTGAGCGACAGAGTAAGACTCTATGTCAAAAATAAATAAAAATAAATATAATTTTGAGTAAATGATCTCATTCAGATACTTACTCCACAGACTTAAAGTTAGCATGTTTCATTACAAATTGTTTTTGATGCCATGACATCTCAGTTAGGATTAATTTTTAAAAATTGTTTTTGAAAGAAATTTCTTGAGATCAGAATATATGAATTTGTAATTTTTAAAGGCAAGGAAATACTAAAACTAAGACAATGTAATAATGATTATGTAGAAGTATGGAAAAGTATGTATTGCAGATTTAAAACTCAGAAGCTGCCGTGGTATTAACTAAGTGAAATTATGTAAAATACTTATGCATGTAAGGAAAAACAAAATATATAAAAATAAAAATAGATGCATTTACTACATGATAGGAATAAGTAGGATTTTTTCGCTTTTGTTTATATCGTCATTACATCACCTTTTCAAACATTTATTTTAAAGTAGAAGTAAGCGTGAAAGCAAGAAAGAGGATACAAAGGAAACTGGGAGAACTTAACTCCTGTAATGGGGGTAAGCACTGTGACATAACACTGAATTAAGATAAAATGTGAGGTAGCAAGGCATTAACCCCCAAGATAAATATAGTCAAAACCGCACTTAGAATTTGTAGATCTCTGTATCATCATAAATACTTTACCTCTGATCGGATTATTTCATTTTTGTTGTTGTTGGGGTTGTTTGTTTTGTTTTGTTTTGCTATTTGTACTTGTTTGTTTGTTTTTTGAGACGGCGTCTCACTCTGTCACCCAGGTTGGAGTGCAGTGGCGTGATCTCGAATCACTGCAACCTCCACCTCCCGGGTTCAAGCAATTCTTCTGCCTCAGCCTCCCGAGTAGCTGGGATTACAGGTGCCCGCCATCACACCTGGCTAATTTTTTGTATTTTTAGTAAAGACAGGGTTTCATCATGTTCGCTAGGCTGGTCTCGAACTCCTAACCTCAGATGATCCACCCGCCTCCACCTCCCAAGCGCTGGGATTACAGGCGTGAGCCACCACGGCCAGCCTTGTTTTGCTATTGAGTTGTGTTCCTTGTATATTCTTGTTATTAATCCCTTGTCAGATGGATAGGTTGCAAATATTTTCTCCCATTTTTTGGGTTGTCTCTTCACTCTGTTAATTGTTTTCTTTCCTGTGGGTACGCTTTTTAGCTTGGTGTAATCCCGTTTGTCTATTTTTGCTTTTGTGGCCTGCGCTTTTGAGGTCCTACCCAAAAAAACCTGTGCCCAGACCAGTGTCCTAAAGTGTTTCCCCAATGTTTTATTCCAGTGACTTCTTAGTTTGGGGTCTTATATTTAAGTCTTTAATCCATTTTGATTTGATTTTTTTATTTGGTGAGACATAGGAGTCTAGTTTCATTCTTCTGCCTATGTCTGTCCAGTTTCCTGACACCATTTATTGAAGAGACTGTTCTTCCCCCACTGTATGTTCTTGGTACCTTTGTCGAAAATGATTTGGCTGTGAATGCAGGGACTTATTTCTGGGTTCTCTGTTCTGTTTCATTAGCCTATGTGTGTGTTTTTATGCCAGTACCATGCTGTGTTGGTTACTATAGTTTTGCAGTATATTTTGAAGTCGGGTAGTGTGGTGCCTCCAGCTCTTTTCTTTTTGCTCAGGATTGCTTTGGATGCTCGCGGTCTACTACTTAAACTTTGGATGATAGTACCCATTTCCTTCCCCGTTTACCTATGAATAACTTTATTATAATATAGCCTCTTCTTGGTTGCATTTTCCAAGTATTTATTAAGCAACTAACAATATTATATGTCAGGCCCAGTGTTGGATGCCAGGAGTGCCTGAAAGCAAAAAATTTTTGCTCTTTAGAGAACTTTGGGGCAGGGAGTGGTGGGTAGCGAACATGTAGACCCTTTCAGAACAATGTGATGGGAATTTTAATGGATATAAACTTAGGGTGCCATGAGAGCACGGCATTTTTCTAGCCTTTTTCATCCTTTGGGAAGGTAACACCTGAGCTTCGTCTTGAAGGACCTGTGGGAATTAACCAAGGAGAGGAATAGGAATGTAACAACATGAGTGACAACAGAGGAGATGTGAGAGGCATTAATGGGGAATCATTGAATAGTTTAGACGGGTCATGTTCAGATTTGAGTTTTATTGTTCTGATGGTAGAATAGAGGATGGTGTTGAAGGGTGCAAGAGTGGAGTCGATGAGAACAGCAGGAACCCTGTGAAATTAAGTAAGAGCTAAAAACTGAATAAATCAGTAAGATGGAATGGACTCAAGAAATATTTAAGATGTAAAATCTGTAGAACTTGGAGGTTCCTGTTTTTTTAATGTGGATGACTGGAAGAATACTGGTACTAACTGAGATAAGGGGATACCTAGTTGAGAAAAGCAATCTCCTACCTATAGTTTAGAAGCTACTCTTACCATGTATCTGCATAGGCAAACTTAGTGTAATGTGTATACAAGATAATTTTATTTCTCAACTTATGGAAGTACTATTATTCTAAATATTTTCTTGGGCCCTTCAGGGCTGATGAAATTTTAAAACATTAAGATTATACAAAATACTAGAATTCAGGAGGGGTTTTTTACTCCAAAATCTATTTATTCCTGTGAGTTTTCATCTACTTTTCATTCTCCCCTTACTATCGTAGTGTCATAAAACATTTTTTAAGTTACCAAGGGAAAGTATATAAATTAGTGTGTTAGATATGACTTATTGATATAGAAGATGATATAGAATAGTAAGAGTTGTATGTTTTTTAGGGTGTTTTCAAGCCTATGGACCTTAATCGTGTCATCAAACTCCTCGAAGAGACTGATAAAGTGAGTAAGCTTTGAGAGAAAATTACTCCGCTTCATTACTTACAAACTGTTTCCCTGAAAGGTAACATATATTCCTTCAAATGTAAGTCTCATTTATCCCCTTTTGTTGAAAACATTTTAAATAGTACATATCTTATATTCAAGGACTGTTTAAATTTAGTATGAATATATTTAATGAAGTGGGGAGACTGGAGGAAGAGAATAGATTTGCTTTTATGAGATGGACAAACCCATGGTGGCTGTAACAGAAGGAATCCTAAGAGTACAGAAAGGATCATCTAGCCTCTGTTAAGTGCTTGTTGCCTAGTAGGATTGGAGGATGGAAATGGTAGAAAACAGGGTACCGTGGTGTACTAATTATGAAATCAGGATAGATACAAACATGTACACATAGATAATTTATTTTGAGAACAATCATATATAAGATGTAATGGAAATTAAGTTATTTTAGACACAAGACTCAAAATTGGGAAAGTAGGCATTGAGAGAAAAGACAACAAATGTATATGCACACATGCTCATATACCACCTGATGTTATCAAGAATCGACTGAATGCCTAAAAGCCAGCACACGCTAGGAACTTATGTGGTGATTTCCAAAAAGGAATACATATTGTTAGTAAGTAGAAAATGAGTTGATCCCAAATGCCCATCAATGATAGACTGGATAAAGAAAATGTGGCACATATACACCATGGAATACTATGCAGCCATAAAAAAGGATGAGTTCCTGTCCTTTCCAGGGACATGGATGAAGCTGGAAACCATAATTCTCAGCAAACTAACACAGGAACAGAAATCCAAACACCGCATGTTCTCACTCATAAGTGGGAGGTGAACAATGAGAATACATGGACACAGGGAGGGGAACGTCACATACCAGGGCCTGTCAGGGGATGGGGGACTATGGGAAGGATAGCATTAGGAGAAATACCTAATGTAGATGACGGGTTGATGGGTGCAGCAAACCACATGGCACATGTATACCTATGTAACAAACCTTCACATTCTGCATGTGTATCCCAGAACTTAAAGTATAATAAAAAAAAAAAAATTTTAAAGTAAGTGGGTTGACCATAGTATAGCCTATCAAAAGAAAACAATGTCCTATGAATAGGAGGCACAAAAATTTGGTCACTGTTTTAATATTTTTTATTCTCTGCTTTTTTACATATAAAGGAGAAAAAATGACTATTGGAATAATTTATCTTTTTCTGGCTATCATTGTTGTGAAAAGTTATTTTTTATTGTGACTATATCTACATTTCCTTAAAAAACCACAACTACATAGAGCGCCTATTAGCTGTTTAATAAGGCTACAGAGAAAAAGTACAGACAATATCACAGCTTTTCAGGAACATTTAAGATTAAAAGGACAGACAGAATTCAGTCATGGAAACACATCACTGTGTAGAAGTTTTACTTGCTTATTTTCATTTTTAATTGACTTAAGATGTTTGGCTTGCACAGAACACTGAGCATATTTTAGAGGTTAAAAATACAATCTCTACAGTCAGCTTTCCAAATTTGTCTTCTAACACCACCACTTTTTAGCTGTGTATTTTGGACACGTTACTTTAAAATGTTTCAGCTTGTGTTTCCTATTCTGGAAAACAGAGATCATAGTAGTATCTTCCTAATAGGGTCGTTTTGGAAATTAATGAAGTGATATGTATATATGGTACCCATGTGGTACATGACATAGAAAAAATATTCAAAGTACTTTAGCTGTTGTTAATATTATTTCTGGAAACAATTACTGCTTTTATATTAACCTGGTTTTGATTCCCAATTTCCTAATCAAATTTAAATAATAGTTTATTTTTGATACATAACATCTGTAAATGTTTATGGGGTACTTGTGATATTTTGTTACATGCATAAAATGTGTAATGATCAAGTCAGAGTATTTAGGCTATCTACCACCTCTAGCATTTATCATTTCTATGTGTTGGGAGCATTACAAATCCCCTCTTCTAGCTAGTTTGAAATATACAATACATTGTTGTTGACTTTAGTCACCCTACTTTGCTAACAAATATTCACTAACACAGTCTTCCTACCTTTTGTAATTATCATTCTAGTCTATATCTCCATGAGAACAACTTTTTTAGCTTCCACACATGAGTGAAAATGTGTGATATTTGTCTTTCTAAACATGGCTTATTTCACTTAATATCTTCTAGTTCCATCCATGCTGCTACAAATGACAGAATTTCATTCTTTTTTATGGCTTAATAGTATTCCATTGTATATATAGACCATATTTTCTTTATCCATTCATCCAGTGATGGACACTTAAGTTGATTCTGTATCTTTGCTATTGTGAGTAGTGCTGCAATAAACATGGAACTGTAGGTATCTCATTGATACACTGATTTCCTTTCCTTTGGATAAATGCCCAGTAGTGAGATTGCTAGATCATACAGTCATTCTGATAGTTTATTTTTACCTTCACTGTTTCAGAAAACATTTTATAACGTTTACATTATAATATAGTAATTTAAGAATTACTTGATAATTTTAAAGTGTCTACTTTTATGTTGAAGAATTTTTTAAAATCTCAACAGATTTAATAGCACAAAAGAACTAAAATAGGTTATTTGTTTTAGGATGGCTTGGAAGAAAAACAACTTAAATTTGTCAAGAAACTGGTACAGTGTTATCAGAATGGACTTGTATCCTTTACATATATATGTATGTTCATTTCATTTATTCTGAAACGAGAATTTCTTTTAGAAAATATGTTAGTTTTCCATTGCTGTTGTAACAAATTACCATAAATTTGATGGCTTAAAACAACATAAAGTTATTATCATACAGTTTTGGAGGTTAGAAGTCCAAAATCAGCCTCAATGGACTAAAGTCAAGATGTTGGCAGGGCTGGTTTCTCCTGAAGACTAGAAAGGAATCATTTCCTTGCCTTCCCCAGTTTCTGGAGGCTTCCTACATTCCTTGCCTCATGCCCTCTTCCCCCCACTGGCATCACTCTCACCTCTGCTCCTGTCATCACATCATCTTCTCTGTCTGACCCTCCCTTCCTCCCTCTTTCCTTTATAAGGATCCCTGTGATTACGGTGGGCCCACCTGGATAATCTAGTATAATTTTCTCATCTCAAAATTCTTAATCGTATGTGAAAAGTCCCTTTGCTATGTAACATAGTTACAGGTTCCAGGAATTAGGACATAGATATCTTGGGGAAGGCCATTAATCTGCCTACCACAGAAATACTGGAGAGGCCATTATTCTACCACAGAAAATATCTAACATTTTATGTTCTTTATAAGACTGTATTTTCTATCAGATAATGTAAATAGAATTGAAGAAACAATATAACACAAGTAACTGTGGATAATGTCAGTTTTTGTAGATTCAGAAAGACAATGGATGTAGTTAGAGGGCCAAGTCAGTCATTATTTCTATTAATTTACATGGGCAGTTGTACCTTTGATAAGCTCTCCACCCTTGTAAAGTAATAGAAGCTCATGAGGTTGTTAGCAAGATTAGATGAGATCATGTACATCCAAGTGCTTGATAATCTGCAAAATATTATATAAATATATTATCCCTACTAAATATACCACCCTGACCAGAATACATGAAAACCAGTGTGTCTTAAAACTATCTGTACATAAAAGCCAGGTGTGATGGCATACACCTATAATCCCAGCACTTTGGGAGGCCAAGACAGGAGGATTGCTTGAGGCTAGGAGTTCAAGACCAGACTGGTCAACATACCAAGACCCTGCCTCTACAAAAAAACAAATAGCCAGGTGTGGTGGTGTGTGCCCATATTCCTAGCTACTGGGAACGCTAAGGCAGGAGGATTGCTGAAACCCAGGAATTCAAGGTTACAGTGATCAAAGATTGTGACACTATACTCCAGTGTGAACAACTGAGTGAGACCCTGTCTCAAAAACAAACAAACGAACACTACCTTTGGATAAGAACCAGTTTGTTTTGTTTTGTTTTGGGGTTTTTGTTTGTTTGTTTGTTTGTTTGTTTGTTTGTTTGTTTTTGACACAGAGTCTCCATCCAGCCTTAGTTGCCCAGACTGGAGTATAGCGGGGCAGTCATAGCTCACTGCAACTTCAAACTCCTGGGCTTAAGCGATCCTCTCACCTCAGCCTCCCAAGTAGCTGGGACTACAGGAATGCACCCAGCACACCCAGTTAATTCTTTATTTTTTTGTGGAGTCTCATTATGTTGTCCAGGTTGGTCTCGAATTACTCAGCTGAAACAATCCTCTCGCCTCGGCCTCCCAAAGTGCTGGGATTACAGGTGTGAGCCATCGCAGCTGGCCATTTTTTTTTAACATTTGCATATATATGCTATTGTAAAATACGATAAAAGTATCCCACAAATATTAGATTGTTATAAAAGTTTTTATATGTCCACTCTCACTTTCTGTATTCATTTTGTCACAGACTGGTAAATACACTTCCAGAACTGACAGTGGTCCATAGACCACACTTTGAATAGTATTCATCTAAATCAAGCTTGTCCAACCCTCAACCTGTGGGCTGCATGCTGCCCAGGATGGCTTTGAATGCAGCCCAACACAAATTTGTAAACTCCTTAAAACGTTATGATTTTTTTGATAATTTTTTTAGTTCATCAGCTATCATTAGTGTTTGAGTATTTTATGTGTGACCCAAGACAATTCTTCTTCTTCCAGTGTGGGCCAGGGAATCCAAAAGACTGGACACCCTGAAAATGATCTTGAACAGTTGTCTGACTTGGTCTAAAGAAGTTATCAAGCCCATGCATTGTGGCTCATGCTTGTAATCTCAGCACCCTAGGAGTCTGAGGCAGGAGGATCATTTGAGGCCAGGAGTTTGAAACCAGCCTGGGCAACATAGCAAGACCCCATCTCTAAAAAAAAAATTAGCCATGTATGGCGATGCACACCTGTAGTTTTATCTTCTCCAGAGGCTGAGGCTGAGGTGGAAGGGTCGTTTGAGCCCAGAAATTCGAGGCTGCAGTGAGCTATGTTTGTGCCACTGTACTCCAACCTGGGTATGGGTGACTGAGTGAGATCCTGTCTCTAAAAAAAAGAAAAAAAGAAAAGTTATCAAGCTCTAATATTAGCTCATTCCAGTTCAAAACCTCTTAAGACTTCCATTCAGGAAAATGTTTCTTATAATTTTATCTAAATCTTTTATTATGTTTTAGCCTTGGTTTTATTTGGACCTGTTCAATCTTAGGGCTTGTGTATATCAAGCCCTATTTACTGGTAGCTGAAAATGTCTACTAGCAGGGATTTCTTTTCCTATTTTAACCTGACACCTCAACACCTCCATTTTTTTTTCTTCATGTTAAACTGTTGGTGGCAATTGGCTCTATTTCTGAATCCCTTTCGTAGGCTGGCTATAGAAGTTGTAAAATTTAGCAAAGTTAGAGAAGTATCTTGGTCACTTCTCTAGGAAGTTAACAGAGCTTTCTATTTCCAGTGTACCCTGCTCTCCCATCTTTTCCTAAAAGGTCCTAGAAAAAGGCTAGGAGTAATAAGATTCAACCAAGAAGTGTAAGTCACATCTACCATAATTTCTTAGCTGTAAAACAAAATCAATGAAATGTGTTTATGTGCCAATAGGATTTTTTTTTTTTTTGAGACAGAATCTCACTGTGTCACTCAGGCTGCAGTGCAATGGCATGATCTCAGCTCACTGCAATCTCCGCCTCCCGGGTTCAAGCGATTCTCCTGCCTCAGCCTCCTGAATAGCTGGGATTGCAGGCACCACCATGCCCAGCGAATTTTGTATTTTTAGTAGAGACGGGGTTTTACCATGTTGGTCAGGCTGGTCTCGAACTCCTGACCTCGTGATCCACCTGCCTCGGACTCCCAAAGTGCTGGGATTACAGGCGTGAGCCAGCAGGATTTTTAAATAGATAAAATAAAAGATGCTTTTATCTGAATATCTAGAAAGGCCATATTTTGCTTTCATATTAGTTTCAGATAAAATCCTAACCAATTTAAGCCTTAAACACAGGAAAATGCATCTCAGTTTAATATTAATAAAATAGTGGAGTAAAGTAATGTTTAGGTTGCTTATTCTGAGACAGCATATGTTTGCGTGGGCAGGGGTAGGGGGTGAAGATGAAGGGCATAATTGAGCCTAATCAGTAAGTTAATGTTTTCAATGTGCTATTACTCATTGCCAGTGGGAAGTTATTGATCAACTGAATCTGTGTTGTAGCAGTTGGTAATCCAATTCTAAAGTTGTGAGAGGAAAAAAATTTTGAGTAGGCATTTACTGAGGCAAAAATGAAATGGTTTTTTTAAAAATATGGTTCTAAATTTCCTTTTTTAGACTTCAAAATAAGAATAATTAAAACAGTATCTACCACATTTGGCAAAATAGTT
Organism: Gorilla gorilla gorilla; assembly: GCF_029281585.2. Taxonomy (NCBI): domain Eukaryota; kingdom Metazoa; phylum Chordata; class Mammalia; order Primates; family Hominidae; genus Gorilla; species Gorilla gorilla. The sequence continues at coordinate 98,532,707 of NC_073230.2, read as the reverse complement.
GGAATTCTATAGACTTTCTTCACAGAAATACTATAAAGAATATGTTAATAAAGATATTAATCTGAATTTTATTTCTTAACTAAAAATATTAAAGCCATTAAGGGATTTAGCACAGATATTTAAAATTCTGAATCTGTGTTCAGGAAAAATAAAAAACCAGCCTCGTTTTATAGAATCTGCATATGATATCATAAAACTGTGTGGGTAAGTTATCTTTCTTTAACTTTATTTTGTAGTAACATGGAGTATTTTATTATGTTTCTTATATCACAAACATACTATGCATTGTAGTGTAGCAGATTGCTACAGAACTCAGAAAACTTCAGTTCATCACTTGATTCCAGCAGTTGGTATTTCAGGTAATCAGTTTGCTGTGGTCTGAGATTGCTAGCCACAAGAGATTAAATTCTAAGTATATTGAAATGCTTTCTTGTAATTAGTTACTCTGAAGTAAATGCTAAATATTAGATGTAACCAAGGAATTATAGTATTTTCAGAAAATCTTTGAGTGAACTTATGGATATGCTTATAATTTCAGTCTAGTTTTTTTCTCTGTCTTTAGAAAATTTGAGTCTCAAAGATAGGTTATATATGTCATGTTTTATTTGATTTTTGAAATTTGAGTGAAGAATAAAAATCACCAATTACATTTGATATATATTTTAAAAATATAAGTTAGAGGTAAGAATTGTAAAATTAACATGTCTTATTCTTTCTACTGTTGGTTCTCTAACAAGTTCTGGGAACTGAGTATATGGTGCTTCCTTGGTGCCACGTAGTGGCTAATCTAGGTATATATTAAAATATCCATTTTTAGTTGCTAAATGTAATGTAGTAGGGAGGAATAAACCTTTTGGACAATTTTACCTTCTGAACCTTTCTACCAATTTAACTTTTTAGATAGCAATTATTTATTTTAATATACAAATAATATATAAATAATAGAAAGGTTTAGTAGAATTATGCATACATGATAGGTTCTAACTCTCACTTTTAGATTTACCAGCAATATTTAATATGTAACCACTTAAATTTGTATTTTCTGATATCTGAATAAAATAACCAAAATAATATATTGAATGCCTATACCATGCCTTGCTTTTTAATAGACAGGGACAATGGAAAATAAATGGTTGCTCTGGTGTTTTCAAGGAACAAATTGGAGATTATTATTATATTGACATACGATTATATAATGTAAAACTTTTAAATCTCAAGGCTTTGCAAATCCTAGAATGCCAAGTTTATAAGAATTGCTTTCAACATCTATGCTCCTACAGAGCTCTGCACAAAGTTCATTGTCTATGAAAACTTGTGACTGAATGTTTAATTGTATAATATGATAAATCCTTTTTAGCTGCAGTCTTCATTTTCCCTCATATTTCATAATTATTCACATTGTTAATTTTTTCTACTTTTCTAATTTCAGCTTATGTCTAGATAACTTCTCTATGCCTCACCCTCACTTGTTTCTCTTTTCAAGACATTTTTGGAAGATAAAAACAATAAAAATAGAATAATAATGTCAAGCCTTTCCGTTTTGGCCTCCAAGTAGTATGGTTTTCTCACGGCATTAGAAGTATAATGCTAATTTTTTCATAAACTTTTTGGTTGAAAACTCTTCTGATGCTTTATCTTATAGATTGTCTCCTTTGCTAGAAAAGGAAACAGTTTGGGAACAAAAAGTACTAGTTTTAGAGTCCTTCACTTTAGAGATCCAAAAAGCAGCTGGATAACAAATATAATACATTTTTTGTTTCAAATGACAAATTCTGACAAACACTAGAAATGAACTTCTGTGGCATTCATAAAATTGTCCTTTTTGTAGCTTGCTCTTCAGATATCTTTAAATTCAAATTGGCCTGTATATTGCTATTGATACATCCTCATGTGATAGTTCTCAATACCATTTTCAACTACTTCTTTAATTTTTCTTGAAAAATATGCATTGGCCAAGCGCGGTGGCTCATACCTGTAATCCCAGCACTTTGGGAGGCCGAGGCAGACAGATCACGAGGTCAGGAGATGGAGACCATCCTGGATAACACGGTGAAACCCCGTCTCTACTAAAAATGCAAAAAAATAGCTGGGCGTGGTGGCAGGCACCTGTAGTCCCAGCTACTCGGGAGGCTGAGGCAGGAGAATGGCGTGAACCCGGAAGGCAGAGTTTGCAGTGAGCTGAGATCGTGCCACTGCACTCCAGCCTGGGCGACAGAGCAAGACTCCGTCTCGAAAAAAAAAAAAAAAAAAAAAAAAAAAAAAATATATATATATATATATATATATATATGAATTAAAAGTCCTGTCTCTATAGGATATATTGTACTTTAAATAGTACAGGAGGTTCAAATTTTGAACTCATGAAATGTCAAGATAGTTTATATATTTAAAAAATAACTTTTATATTTTCTTTGAAATTTAGACCGACCCAGGTTTATGTGCTGGATCTTTTATGATTTATAAATAAGTTACTTTAAAATAACTTTGGTTATAGTAGTTGTGAAATACGATTCTTAATATAATTAATATTTGTTAACTTGAATGCCTTAATGTCTGCAAAACCATTCTGTTATTTTGTGGATAGTTACTAATCCAGCTAATAAGCAAAAATGCACTGATCTCTAAGAATGAATAAACTATCGATTTTGCCTAGAGCTTTGAAAATTTCAGGAAAAGCTCTTAACCAGTTTTTAAGTTACTGGTGAGCTTAGATCTATGGTTTGTTCCAGATTATCCAATGTCATACTAACTTTGATATAATTATAGCTATAGTTTATTACTATTTTGACCTCTAAGAGAAAGAGGGTTCCTAAGTTTTTTTATTCATGAAGCGATGCAAAATGGCTTTCTTAACCTATGCCTTTTACATCCATTTCTTAATTCTTATAATTAATATAATATTTTCTTTTTGGTCAGTTCATTAGAAACATTTTTTTTCTTTTTTTCTTTTTGATGGAGGCTTGCTCACTCTGTCGCCAGGCTGGAGTGCAGTGGCGCAATCTCAGCTCACTGCAACCTCCGCCTCCAGGATTCTAGCGATTCTCCTGCCTCAGCCTCCCGAGTAGCTGGGACTACAGGTGCACGCCACCACGCCCAGTGAATTTTTGTATTTTTAGAAGAGACGGAATTTCACCATGTTGGCCAGGATGATCTCAACCTCTTGACCTCGTGATCCACCCACCTCGGCCTCCCAAGGTGCTGGGATTACAGGTGTGAGCCACCGCACCCGGCCCCAGAAACATTTTTAATAGTTACAGTACTATTAAACTGTAATACTGTGTATTACAACTGGTAGTTAGTAGTTGTCAATCCCCAGGGCTAAAGAATAGAATATTATTATTAATTTATTCTTTAGAAATGAACTCTCCCCCACTTACAAATGATGCTTCAATTAAAGACTTTATTAAAAATTACTGTTACAATTCTTCATTCTTATTGAAGCTTGCCATTTTTGAAAAAGAAAGTGTCGGATGAAATAACTTATGCTGAAGATACTGCTAATTCAGTTGCACTTCTGGGTAAGTTAAGATTTCCTTAAGGTATAGGGATGTAACATATGACAGGTCCTACTGACAAGGGAATATCTATTTTCCCCAAGTTTCACTAAGAGGACTCCTTCTCCATGTCTAGGATCTTCTCTTGTTAGTGAATTAATCACAGTGTGCTTGGTGATAATTCTGGTATTGTATTCTGTTCAGGCTGTTTCATGATACCAATAAAAGTCCATCTTCTAAGTACAAGGACAAGCTGATAATGTAGTCTGATGAATTATTATTTAGTTTAATGAAGTGTTTGTTAACTATTTTTGTAAATCAGAAAGTGTACATACCCTTTTTAAGTAATCACAAAAACATTTCAACTTTGAACTCTAATATTGAATTGCTACAATCATAGAATTATTCATTAAATGATCTAAAATTTTAAATCAAATCACAAAATAGCATATTAAGAACTTCAGCATAATGCACATAAAGATGCAGATGCCTATATTTTGTACACAAAAATATGAAAAATATCATAAAAGGGTAGGCACTTATGTATGGGTTATCACTTGATTTTCTAGAGAAAGAAAACAATTTCCTAGGAAATTAGATCAGGGAAACACTGGCTCTTTGAGTCAGCTCCTGGGACATGACGGCATGTTCCCAAAACAAATCCTACATTAAATCTATACTTACTAGTTTAGGTCTTTATTTGTACAGGAGGAATAAAAGATACACAATTGATCCAATGCATTTTTAAAAATATTTGCTGAATAATGATGTTCCCAGCATTATACTCCATATAGAAAGATGTTAGAGATTCAACTGGAATGAAGAAAAAAAGGATTTTTATTTTTAACATAGACACTAACCCTTTTATATCTCAGTAGGTTTTATAGTTTTTAGTTGCTTTGGGAAAACTACCTAGGGTTCACCTACTCTATATCCTAGAGTAGGTGAAGGTGTTGTTGAGATTAGGTTAAACATGAGGGGGGCAATTTAAAGAAAAACACCTTAGGAAACAGGCAGGTTCAGAAATATGGGAATTTTTAATTATGTGAATCTCTATCATCAGTGGAAATTTACAATGAGAAGCCAACCCAAAAGAGGACATGGTAGTATTAACAGATAAAAAGTGTAGTTTTTGTTGGTAACATTATTTTTTAAAATACCCCTGTTGCCATTATTTTTAAATATTGCTTCCAAGAGTGTTGACAGCCACTTGTATTATAAATACATGGCCCACTTTTTACTGAGTGTCAACTTGTTCTTTGCTTAATGACTGGTACCCTGCCTGCAGAACATGTTACTATCTCATATGACAACAGTATGAACTCTTAACTTTAAATGAGCTTCCTTCACTGATTACTGACTGCAAGTACTGCTCTTCTGTTTCTTGGTTTTTTTTAATGGCTGGAAACATTAATTTAAACTAAAATAATTGTATGTAAGATGAAATGTTGAACAAAAACTCTTCATGATTTTAGTTAGAACTTCCAGTTTCTACTACATACTAATAAGTTATATTACATTTTCTTCCAAATGATACATAGATATTTCTGACTCAGAGGCAAGATTCTGGAAATGGATGGGGGAAGAAGTTGGTACTCTGCCCTGGGATTATGAAACAGGAAGCTATGATAAATTATCTAAATTTACAGGAACTAAAACAGTGGAAAAGCAGACGAAAGACCCTAGAATTTCCCATAAGCCTGCATATTTGGATAGTCTTGTTGGAAAAGCTTAGTTGTTCCTGTTGCCTAATATGTTTTAAAACCTAAGTAGTGATTTTGCAACTCCAAAAGAACAGTCCAAAAAATAAATAAAATTTAGAGTTAGAATAATCTTAAAACTGTCTTTTAAGTGATATCTTTTGCAGAGATTCTCCTGAAGCTAGGGTCAGGCTTTCCTTTGTGCTTCCTCCTTCTTTCCACTTGCCACCCCACTTGCTGACCACCTCCAGAGATGAGCATCTTGCAAGGGCTAATGCAAAAGAGGAATTCCTAATTATTCTTTTACCCTCAGAGAGTCCAACCAGTTCTAGTTTAGTTCTAAGGTCGATATTACTGACTACCGCAGTCCTTGGGCATTCAGAGAACCTGGATCATTTCCAGAGTCCCACAGATCATTTTCAGATACCCCTGGGGATCATGTTTATAGGACTTCAACAGAGTAGATGCAATCCAGTTTGAAATACAGGCTGAAGCCAATTTAATTGTAGTTTAGATATGACTGAAAACGAACCTTCCTATTCGCCAACCCCACGCAGACAGCTTGAACATAAAACTATTACCCTTGCATGTGGGGCAGCTGCTTAAAAACTCACTGTCTTCCAGTCTGCCAACAAATTGAAGAGCAAAGTTCACCTGGAACTTGTCTAAGCAAAGAATGCATTAGTAAAGGCAAAAAATTACTGACCCTCTGGTTAGGGAGAAAAATGCTAACCCATATCTTGTCAAAATAATAATAGTATCTAACACATGTAGAACTTACAACATGCTAGATGCTTTTCTGAGCCCTTTTCTCATATTAGCTAATTTAATCCTCACAACAATCTTAAATGTGGTAACTATTGTTACACCTGCTTAATAGATGAGAAAAGTAAGACACAAGTTTACATGGGTAGTAAATGGCATAGGCAGGATTTAACCTTAGACAGTCTGGTTCTAGCATTTGTATTAATAATCATCGTTCTTTTTTCCCTAGAAAGGAGAGGCTGAATTGATTGAGGGGCCAAATGTATAAGGATGGATTCAGGGTACTGTTTATATGTATGTACGGGTGTGAGCATATGTATAAAAATATGCATATAAATTGAACATGATCCAGTTTGAATCTCTGAGAATATTTTTAATAATCATCATATTATTAACATTTTATGCCTAAATTCTACAAATAAGCTTATGACAGTGTTGTTAAATAGCACCTGTTTATCTTTCCGGCAGGTGACTTAATGAAAATACCAAGTTCTGAATTGAGGATACAAATTTGTAAGTGTATTGTTGATTTTTATCATGCAGAACCACCAAAGAAGCATATTCCAGGTGAAGTATACAATGGTCTTTCAGTGATAACTTGTGTATGTAGAAAACAGAACATTCTCATATCTCTTTGAATTTGACAGACACAGTGGGCTCATAAATGTAACACATTAAAAAGAAAACTTTTTTGTAGTCTTGAGCTCTTTGGTCATCTTTTAAAAGTTATATATGTATTTTTCAGTTTTTGATTTGCATATTTTTATTCTGATGCTAAATATGAACAAATTTGTAAAGTGATGCCCAATTTAGTTTATTAATAATTATAAATGTTACTATTATGTTATTTAATACCATTGATAAAATTATTTTTTAAACACTTTATAATTATTTATAATATCTGCCCCCACTCAGTTAAATGTTAAGCTACCAATGCCAGGGCCATTCTCCATCCTGTTTGGGAAAATAGTTCTATGTGTTATAGCTAAGGGACCTTAATATATAGTGGTAAATGAGCCACACTGAATTGGCTGGGACCAAGACAGTGGCACGTGCACTGTGAGGATATAATGTTAAGATGTACTTCTTACCTTCATAGTTTCTGTAATTTCTAATCAATCTAGGAAGGGAGAGAAGATATAAACAATAATTTCTTAAGTTATATGATTCTTAATATAGGTGGAAATAAGAGTCTGTGGTAGTTCAAAAGAAAGATTATTTAAGACTAAGGAAAAATGGGAACCAGAAGTCAGTTAAAAAAAGACAATTTAAAAAAAAGAAAAAAGAAATTCAGGGAAAACAGAAGGAAGTCAAAAAGTAAAACAAAAAAATGGAACAGCACCTAAACTAGAGAAATGAATAAGGAGATTATTAAATGTCCAGTTTGAACTGTTGATGAGATAGATGGGGGAGGAGTGTCTTGGTAGATAAAAGATATTGGATACTAAAAGCAACAGGGACCAGAAATACAGGTTTGGAATCCACCCAAATAGAGTTGAAAATTGAAGCCACCAGAATGGTTGAGTTTGCCAAGAGATAAAACATATAAGCAGTAAGGCATCAAGAATGACATGGAGAGTGTCCATATTGAGGTTTGGAAAAAATGATTCAAAGAAATTGGCAGTGAAGGGAGGCTCAAAGAGGAGGAAGAAAACCTAAAGACTGCCATGTCTTGTGTGCCAGTGAATCAAATATTTGACAAAGGAGGAGAAAGTTATCTCAGTGTCAAATGCTGCAGTTTTCTGTAATGGAAGAGTTAAAAGGCCAAGTTAATGTGACACTTGAAAAGTTGTAGTTAAATCTTTGACAGATCTATTGATATAAAGTGGTCAGGGCAGATGCAGGATTAAAGAATCAGAGGATTTTGAGAGTAGAGGCACTGGATTTGAGAGTGAGAGAGTAGTGGCAGTTCATGAATGCAGACATATCTTAAGATCAGATGGTGAAGAAAAAGAAAGAAGATGGAGAACAGCTCAGCTAGTGCAAAGTCAGAGAAAGGTTATTTGGGTTTTGTTGTTTTTAGGATAGGAAGAAATCACATTTGTAGGCAGAGGAGCTAGAAGCTGGTAAGAAAGAAATGGGAAGGTGAAATTCTCAAAGAAAGCACAAGAGGATGGAATTAAGAGCACAAGCTTAGAGTTAACCTTGGCAAAATACAGACGCCCTTCAAAGAAAGGCAGACCAGTGGTGTAGGACTTAAGAAAAAGGAGTATTATGGGGCAAAGACGTGAGGTTGATTTGGTCAGTCTCTGAAAATTAGGAGTCAGTGCTCTCACTATCACACAGTTGGTTTCAAGTGATGGGTATGGCCAGACATCCGGGACCATGGCTGAAAAGTCCTCAGTATAGCAGTTGAAAGAGACATAGCCCTGGAGACAGGAATTAAGTCCATGAGCTTTAATGGTGTTATATCCCTCTATTAGAATGTACCTGCAATAGAAAAAGATACAGTAAGTATAAAGTACATTTTGGCCCATCCATATGATAGACTATTATGCACATAAAAATCATGATTTTAGAAAACACTTTATAGGATGGGGAAAAGCTTACAATAAAAGTTTTAGTGAGTACAGTAGAATATAAAATTCCGTATACTAGTATGTTGTTAAAATTGTATGCATACATTAAAAATATCACAAGAAATATATGAAAATGTTAATGTTATCTCTAGATGATGAAAATATAGGCAATTTTTACCTTCCTCGTCTTACTTTTTAAATGCTTTTTATAATTCATGAGGTGAGTAGCTAGAGCATATCATAGAAAGCTCGTCACAGCATTGGACAGGGCCTTGTCCACAGCCAGAGATCATATTTACAAAGATAAGACAAACTGACAGGTACCCCAGAACTAGGGCAAAGTTAAGGAATCTAGTTGGACTCAAAAATCGAAAAGTCAGGGTGTTAGATAAATTAGATCACTAAGAAAAAATAAAGCCTCATCTCAGTAAATGAGGACCCTTTGGTGTTTATTTAATCCCTCTAGTTGAATGTACTTAGGTATACCTGCATCAAAAGGAGAGTTAGTATTTCTCTCAGGTGCTAAGACAGAAGGAATTTTTATAAGACATTTCACCAAGAATCAAACTTCCCTAAAATACCATTAAATTCATTCACAATTATCAGAGTAGCATTACATTTTTCACCTCTTATTTTATTGCTGACACTACGTAATTGTTGTCCCTTGAAAGTACTGAAGTAATGCATTGAACCTGAACAGTGAAACTGACTAGTGAAAACATTCAGTATTTGTCATCAAATCATTTTCCGTTATTGAAAGTCATATCTACTGACAAGAAATATTGTTCTTTTTTAGAATTTAGGATGTTTCCAAAATTCATCGTCCTATTTTAAATACTACACCAGGGATCAGCAAACTCTGGGTCCCAGGTCAAACTAGGCCTACTGAAAAGAAAATTGTGTTAGAACACAGCCATGTCCACTTGTATTTGTACTGTTTATTACTGCTTTCTTGCAACAATGTGCTATAGAGTTGAGTAGTTGGCAAGAAACCTTATAACCTGCAAAGCTTAAAATACTATCTGGCCCTTTACAGAAAAAATGTGGCCCATCCCTATGCTGCACAATTTTTAAATTCCATATACTTTTAAAAAGTTTTTCTTGCTGTTGCTTAATAATAAATTACTCATTCTTTTGTCTTAATGATCATTCTGTGAGATAACTGTATGTATTTATTAACGAATTGTTGTTAGGTTACCAGCAAGCGAGTTCATCATACAAGATTCAAATGGCTGAAGTTGGAGGATTAGCAAAAACAATGGTCCAGTCAATGACCTTGCTCGAAAATCAACTTGTTGAGAAAATTTGGGTACTTAAAGTTCTGCAGCATCTCTCAACTTCTGGTTTGTAGATTATTAAGTTTAAACACTTCATTGTCAACTACTTTTGTTTCTGTCTAAAAATGTCAATATTGTAAAGCACAAATAATTTTTAAAATTTATTTTCAGAAGTTAATTGTACCATAATGATGAAAGCACAAGCAGCCAGTGGAATCTGTACTCACCTCAATGACCCAGATCCCTCTGGACAGCTTTTATTTCGTTCATCAGAAATACTTTGGAACTTGCTGGAAAAATCTTCAAAACAAGAAGTCATACAACAGCTTAGTAACTTGGAATGTTTGCTGTAAGCGTATGTGGTTAGATAGGAATGTTCTTTTAATCTTAAAATGAAAGCCAGTGACATAACTAACATCTTTGTTTGAATCTGTGTTCAATTATGTTTTAGATTCATGTAATGGCTATGTTTCAGGACATCTTTTTTGTTCTATGGTATAAATGAATCTGCACAATAACAAGCCACACTTTTCTATGTGGAAGGCTCTTGAAGTAGCTTCTTAACACTAAAATATAACTTGGAATATAGATAAAGTAAAATTAGACTTTAGAAGAACTATTTCATTTATTTATCCAGTGAATCTATTATTGAGTGCTTACTATCTCCCAGATATTGCAGTAAGCATTAGCAACAAAATGTGCGTAAGCCTTCAAGTTGCTTCTTCACTTATTCAACAAATAATTGTCTGCTCTATGCCAGCTTCAGTATTAAGCCATAGAAATACCACTGAAAACAATATAGATATTGTCTCTGCTTTCGTGGAATTTACATTGTGCTAGGAGGGATGGACAAGTAAATAGACAACTAAAAGAGAACATACTAAATGTTATGAAACAGATTATTGTAAGATGCTACATGTTCTTCAGAGGAAGATCAGTCAGCACATTTTTGTTTGCAAGTGACTAAAAACCCAAATGACCAAAGCAATATAGAAAATTTATGGCTTATTTAACTACAAAGTCAAGGATAAAACTGGTTTCATGTGCAGCTTTATTCAGGGATCAGCAGATATTAGGACTTCGTCCCTCCTCTCTCTACATTGTCTTCCATGGTGCTGGCTTCACACCCAAGCCTATGTAGTAAGACCTAAGAAGTCTACGATCACATCATTTCAACCTCAAATCAAGCAGAAGAGAAACCTTGCTATCCTGAAGGCTCAGAGAAAAGTCTTTGAATTGAGTCCAATTTGGCCCTGAATGGTCTAATATTGGTCAAATGCCTGTTCCACAGTGATTTATTAGTGCCAAAAGAAAAAATGCTCTGACTGGCGAAAAGGCAGCTGAAGGCAGCCTCACAGGAGCAAAAGTCAGGAAGGAGTAAATGCCTAAATAAAAATAAGAATGCTGTTCTTATAAAAAGGGCAAGTAGGTCCCAGGAGACAAAACAACAAATATCTACTATTAATACAAGGGAACCTAACTCAGAGTTGGAGAATTAATAACTGCTTCCTAATGAACTCAAGTCTAGGAACTGAATGACAGACAGGACTTGGTAACAGAAAAGTTTTGCATGCGGAGAGCATCCTAGACAGGGAAAACAAGTGAAAGTATAATTAGCAAAATCAGAAAACTAAAATTCAGTATGATGAGAGCAGAAGGAACAGGCTACAGTGGTGAGAGATGAGGCTAACAATGTTATCAGGGACCATAACATGAAAGGTCTAATAAGCCTTGTTAAGGAGGTAGGACTTAATCCTAAGAACAAAGAATAGTCTTTAAATGGTTTTACAAAGGAAAATGACATGATTGAATGTGTTATAGAGCTGTCACTTTGACCACCATGTGTAATAGACTGGTTTAGTGGATTCTTATCTGGTATATAGAGGATTAGAGGCAGATTTGGAAGTGTAAAAAATATTAGAAATATGTTCAAATGAATAGTATAATATAAAAAGGGAGATTTTGTTGATAGACATTCAGGAAGTATTTTCATAAAAGTGTGTGTTTTAGTTTGAGCTGCTATAATAAAGTACCATAAACTGGGTGGTTTATAAACAACAGAAAGTTATTTTTCACAGTTTGGGAGGCTAGAATTCTGAGATCAGGGTGCCAGTGTGGTTGGGTTCTGATGAGGGTGCTCTTCTGGATTGCATACTGCTGATCTCTTGTATTCTTACATGGAGGAAAGAGAGCAAGACAGCTCTCTGGAGTCCCTTTTATAAGGGCACTAATTCCATTCATGAGGGCTCATTACCTCCCTAAGGCCTCACTCCTAAAACCATCACATTGGGGGTTAGGATTTAAATATATGAATTTTGGAGGGATGCAAACATTTAGTGCATAACAATATAGTTTTTAAAATATGATTTTACTTTCTAGGGCTTTGAAGGAAGTATTTAAAAATCTGTTTATGAGAGGTTTCAGTCATTATGACCGTCAGCTTAGAAATGACATATTAGTGATCACTACAATTATAGCTCAAAATCCTGAAGCACCAATGATTGTAAGTATGAATCAAATTGCATTAATTTTAATTGTGGAAGTGGTGGGCTTGGGTGAAAGAAGTCCTATATTATGTTGGAATATTTGTGTATTTTCTTGTAATGCTAAGTTATGCTGTAATATCTTGATGGTCACCAGTGTGCTTATCACTCTGCCAATTCTTCTTTGCAATCCTTTGGAAATTTGGAATCTTCCTCATATTGTGTGATTTATACACGTATTTACCACTTATGATGCTTTTCTTTCCTTCCTGATGATTTGAGTTTCCATCTGGCATCATTTCTCTTTCACTGGAAGAACTTTGTTTACAATTTCTTGTGGTGCAAATCTACTGGCTGCTGGCAACAAATTATCTTAGTTTTCTTTTATCTGAAAATATATTTAATTCATCTTAATTCTTAAAGTCTATGCTCATTGAATATAGAACTCAAGGCTGAAAAATGTTTTTGTTTAGCATTTCAAAGATAAAGTTCTGCTGTCTTATGGAGTCTGTTGTTTCTGATGAGAAATATTCATTGTGAGGTTCCATGGTGTAATGGTGAGCACCCTGGACTCTGATGAGAAGTATCCATTATGTCAAATCGTTATTCCCCTATGTATAATATATCATCCTTTTCTCTCACTGTTTTCAAGATTTTCACTCTATCTTTGGTTCCTAGCAGTTTCGAAATGATGTGCTAAGGTGAGATCTCCTTTGTATTTGTTCTGCTTAGGTTTCATAGAGCTTCTTGGATATATAAATTTAAGTCTTTGAGAAGATTTGGAGAACTCTTGGCCATTATTTCTTCAAATATTTTTTCAGCCCCATTCTCTCTCCCCGCTTCTTCAGAGGCTCTGATTACTTTTATGTTTGACTTTTTGATATTGTCCCACAGGTTTGTGAGGCTCTGCTCACTTTTTTCAATCATTTTTCTCTCTATTCTTCAGGTTGGATAATTTGTATTAGTCTATATATTTAAATTCACTGACTTTTTTATTTCTGTCATCTCCATTCTGCTGTTAATCTCATCCAGTGCATTTTTATTTCAGATATATTTTTCAGTTTTAGAATTTATTTTTATTCCTTTTTATAGTGTCTCTCCTGAGAGTTCTTATCTTTCTATTCATTATGAGCATCTTTACTGTAGATTCTGGTATACTCCTCTGAAGAATTTTTAATAACTACATATTTAACTTATCTGTACTCATCCCTTTTTGAGGTATGGCAGCCCAAATCTTAATTCAGTTCTTGCCTGGGATGCTTGAGTATTCTCTGCACTTGTGTGGTTCAGCTATCAGCCAGATATTTGGGAAGAGTTTGTACACAGAATTTAGCATTCTCTCTCTCTGGCTCTCTCCTTTATGGGATTTCTCCCTTCACTTTCCAATGGCTGTGGTTGCCTCTGCCCTCTGGTTCTTCAGGCCACTAAGACCACAGGGTTACTCTGAGTTTTAGCATTTCCACGAGGTGTAGAATACGGCCTGCTCTCAGGCCAAAAGCCTTTTTTTTTTTTTTTTTTGAGACGGAATCTTGCTGTGTCGCCCAGGCCGGAGTGCAGTGGCGCGATGTCAGCTCACTGCAAGCTCCGCCTCCCGGGTTTGCGCCATTCTCCTGCCTCAGTCTCCCGAGTAGCTGGGACTACAGGCACCCGCCACCACACCCGGCTAATTTTTTCGTATTTTTAGTAGAGACAGGGTTTCACTGTGTTAGCCAGGATGGTCTCGATCTCCTGACCTCAGGATCTGCCCGCCTTGGCCTCCAAAGTGCTGGGATTACAGGCGTGAGCCACCGCGCCCGGCCCCAAAAACCTTTTTTAAAATGGGAAACTCGTGTAGTGCCATTCCCTTCTACAAAATTCTGACACCCTTCCAGTGTCTGCTTACTCTTGGTCACAAGATAGTTTTATTTGTCACCAGCAGGAGAATTTCTCTCGGAGCTACTACTCATCTGTACCAGAAGCTGAGCCTTCACATATTTTATAATTAAAAATCATTGAATGATTGAAATTATTTAATAGAGATCCTTGGCAACAATATTCACAAGTCAGGCACGTAAGTTCTAGTTGTGCTACAAAGAACTGGCTGTGAAGACCTCAGCCCACTAACAGTGGACGTCAAGTAGTCCCAAGAGTCATGGAATTCATGCTGTGCAAATAGGGAAACAGTGCTACATAGTATCCTAGTTAAAGCTGCAACTTATAGGTAGACCTTTGTTTCTCTAGAAGCCCTTGGTCAGGTAGTAATTTCTCATTAGTGCCCTTGCAAACATTCAGATGAATTTCACGAATGTGAGTCAAAGGAAATAATATCTTCAGCATCTAAAGAAACCATATAGATCCTAAAGTAATGGGGCTATAAAACTACAAGCTCATAAGCCCAGGGTTTGCCCCTGTAAACTCTCCCTAATGTGCAAAGTCCAACTAGGATATCTCTGTCAGGAATGCTGATATGCTAAAATGTTTGCAACTCTGGTGATTCTTCAGGGCTTTTCATGCTAAGTAGGAACTACTTTATTATCTCTTGACCAAACATTTGACATAACAAGAATGGTTGGGGTAGAAGTGGAAGTGTTTAAGAAGAAAAGCTGTTGAGAATAACTGGATTTTCCTCCCTTACTGTGTCATTTGAAGTATAGGTAACGAATTATAGGAGTAACTATAAAGACCTAATATACTTTGGATCCTTAACAATTTTAAACAGACTATTCATAGAATAATATAAAATATTTCTTAGAACCTACAGAAGTAAGTTTAAAATTAAATAAATCTGGCTTATTTAATTTTAAATAAGCTTATCTGGCTATATGTTTTTTATTTTTTTTGCCTCACTCTTTATTACTATTCATGCTTTATGAATTCAAATGAATGACAGTAGGAGAATTTGATAAATGTACTTAAGTAGTAAATATGAGCATCTGCATCATAACTTTCATCTTATTCATTCATCTTTCTGCTTATTTTATGTATTTATATTAGGAATGTGGCTTTACCAAGGATTTGATACTGTTTGCCACCTTTAATGAAGGTAAAAAGCATAAAACTTTAAACTTCTTATAATTATCTTGATAAGTCTTGTACAACATTTAAGCTTTCATTTTACTTTTTTTCCCTCACAGTTAAAAGTCAAAATCTTTTGGTAAAAGGACTTAAGCTTTCTAATTCCTATGAAGATTTTGAGTTGAAGAAATTACTGTTCAATGTAATTGTGATCTTATGTAAAGATTTACCTACTGTACAGGTAAAGAGTAATCAAGGCAGGAAAATCAATAAAAATTGTCTTACTTTGTAGTATAACTATTTTAAAGTCTTGACTGTAAATATTTTATCGGTTCATACATTTACCACAGAAAGTAGTAAAAGCTTACTGGCCTGAATTTTAGCTTTTAAATTTTTTCTTTGCTTATCTGTTAGTAAACAGTGAAGTACTTAAATTTAAACCACATAAACCAGAGAAAAATAGTAGAACCTAAGAGATTTAATAATACAGTTAGATCTCTTGAATTAGACAGCATAAAATGAAAGAAGCTTCACATAGGCCCATTCCAGCCTAATAATCTGTCTCTGACCATGGTAACAAGGACTGATTTAATGCTGGAGAAAATTATTAACCTCTGTGATGCCAATCTCAAACTCTTATGAACCTGCTTTTTCATCACACAAACCTAATGTCTTTAATCACTTTTGCTCTCTATGAATTTATCTTAATACTTTGTTTCCTGCATAACAGCGTGATGTAATTTGAAGAATATTGGAACTGAATTTCACTTCTGGCTTATCACCTACTAGCTATGTGGCCTTAGAAAAATTACCTCGTCTATCTGTGGTTCATTTCCTCCTCCTGTAAAGGAAAGATTATAACGCTTCAGCTCTGCTCACAGGTCTATCGTGAAGTTGCGATGAAGGCTTTTTAAACTATAAAGTGACAGTAAATGTATTATTAACAATTCTGTTTAGTTAATTACTGCATTAAGTGAATTTCCATTTAATCTAAAACTCTACCGAGCTCCAAGGATTACTATGAAAAAGAAGTAGGAATTCAGTCTATCAACTTCACTACCAGTAATAGAAAGATGGGGTAGTCTAGCAGTAAAGGCTTTAGTCAGACAGAATCTCAGTGCTACCGCTTTCTAGTTATGTGGCATTGAATGGGTTGTTTGATTTCTCTAAATCCCAGGTAGCTCAACTTCAACATGGGGATAACACCTACCTCGAGATTATTATAAGGATTTAACTGAGCTGAACATTTTCTTAGTAATGCAACTTTAAGGAATATATATATTTTCAAATGCTCAGGAAAAGAAAAATTGTCTTTATAATTATAACTTTATTATTTGTGACAAAAAAATACATACTGTGTAGAACCTAAATGTATTTTCCAAAATGCAAATGGAAAATCATTTGGAAAATTATTCCATAAAGTATGGTTTATTATTCCAATACAGTATTATATAAATATTAAAATTAGACCTATAAAGATAATAAAATTTACACTACAGTTTATAAGTCAATTCTAATTGATTGAACAACAGTTTATAGGCAACAGAGCCAAGTAGCACAGATTATGGTGAGGAGCTTCTTAAAACACTTTGTGAGTGGTGAAATCAACAATTTTTATGTGTCACATAATTTGTGGTCCAGTAATATTACTAGTAATGATAATGAATATGTACACTAGCATTTGCAATACACAGGGGTGTTTTTTGAAACATTATATACTTAATTCTAGCAAGAATGTTAGAACCAGTAGCTATTCCTGTTTTCTCAACTCTAAATCTTGCATTCTTTTCACATGGACTAGTAAGGAATTAGAAAAATTAATTGTTTTTGTTAAAATCTTTATAGAATAATGCCAAATTAAAAGAAAATTAAATATAGCATATGGTGTTTTATTCTCTTGTGAATCATAAATATGCATCCATCAGAATCAGCTGTATTAATTCTGTTGTCATAATAGCTATGCATTTTAATCTCATTTTTATTAAAATGATGGGTTCAATAAAATTTTAAAATACTAGGCATGTAATGAAACGGCTTGTGACCTAACTGACATTTATTTGGTAGAATGTTTATGTAAGTACTGTTGCATGTGGTTAAATATTCACTGTAGTCATTACCTCAGACAAAATTCTTTTTTATGGTACACAACTGAGTCTGTGAGATATTTCCTTTTAAAAAAAGAGTGAGGAAAGAGATGTCAACACTTGCCCCAAAATATTCTACGTTTTATTATACGTTAAAATATCCTATGGTTTTATTATAAGCAGGAACTACATTACATATATGAGCAGCAAAAACAAAAAATTAATACATATTTTATATTATTGTCAGAGAGTACATACCTCAGAGAAGAGGATTATAACTTCTTTAATTTTTGGTGGTTTTTTTTTTGGTACCTATCATAGATTGGGGTTATTTTATAAAGGAATTATTTTGAAATAATCCTCAATAAAACATCAAAATGTAAATTTTTATTTAATTGCCTTAAAGTATTTTTAGCTATGTTGCTAACAAAGTATCCTTTGTTCTTTCTCACAGCTATTAATTGATGGCAAAGTTATTTTGGCTTTGTTTACCTATGTTAAGAAGCCTGAGAAGCAAAAAATAATTGACTGGTCTGCAGCACAGCATGAAGAATTACAACTGCATGCAATTGCCACTTTGTCATCAGTGGCTCCTTTATTAATAGAAGAATACATGTCATGCCAGGGAAATGCTCGAGTCCTTGCATTTCTAGAATGGTGTGAGAGTGAAGGTGAGTGGCCCTTCAAGATTCTTGTCAAAATTCTAATCTTCATATTTCAACTGAATGCTCAGTATATGCATAGAAATAACAATGAAGTTAATTAAAGCAATGAGAAGTAAAAACACATAGACCTATCTTCTTAATGTATTTATATGTTGTTTTAAGAAAAACACAGATTTTAAAGTCAGACATTAGTAAATGTCATAGTTGATGCACACCCAAAAGAAATCATACATGTAATTTAAATTTTTGTATTATTAGACCTATCTAAAAATTATATTTGGGAAGAAAATAAATGCTGGCAATATTTTATTTGCTTTGTTTGTTTGTTGAGACAGGGTCTCACCCTGTCACCCAGGCTACAGTGCAATGGCATGCTCATGGCTCACTGCAGCCTCAACCTCCTGGGCTCTAGCGATCCTCCCACCCCAGCCTTCCCAGTAGCTGGGACTACAAGTGCATGCCACCACACGAAGCTAATTTTTGTATTTTATATAGACAGGGTTTTGCCATGTTGCCCAGGCTGGTCTCAAACTCCTGGGCTCAAGCCATCTGCCTACTTCGGCCTCTCAGTGTTGCGATTACAGGCGTGAGCCTGAAATGAATTACAATATTGCCCAGTCTGGCAGTATTATAATGCATTCATTCAACAAATATTTATGACTGCCTACTGAGTACTAGATACTGTCTTAACTACTGAAAATACAGTTAGGCTTAAAATAAATATCCTTTTCTCTATGGAGCTTAAAATCTAGATCTCTAGCCAGAAGTAATGACTCCAGTGTGGTCTACCAAATTAGTAGAGCCCCAATTTGTTTGTATTTTGTTTTAGTTCTTAGAAAGGAAATAAGAAATACATTCCTTTTTAAAAAAGTTTTATAAGGAAGATATTGCTTCTTTTCTGGTAGAAATTTTGCTCTGGCAATAATTTTGTATGATGCATTTTCATTAGATCAAGAATATCACCCATTTATGCATGAAGGAGGAAAAAATGATAGGCTTTTTATTCTCTAGTTTCTAATATGCTGAGCTACTAAATTTAGTCTTGTAAAATTATTTTCCACTGAATAAAGCAGTTCTTCAGTCTATCCTTTATATCATTTATGTTTGTAGAAGACTTTAAGGCAAAAGGGGAAACGCTGGCTAATAAGAGAAAGACTGATAGCTAATAGTTATTCAGAACCTACTATCTAGTGAGCTTTAAAAACCTTCCAAGTATTAAGTCATTTAGTCCTCTCAACAAACCTAGGAGGTATAGGTACTCTTATTATCCCTGTGTATCAGATGGGTAGAACTCAGTCTAAGAAGCTAAATAATTATTCCTGGCCACAAGTGGCAGAGCAAAAATTTAACCCAGGTTCTATAATAGAACCCACAATTTTAACCAACATGCAATACTCAGAACAGTATTGTCAACTTTTTTTTTTTTAGCTAGAAACATAAAGCTACTTCTAAAAGCAGCTTTTAAAGAAAGCATAGCATAAAGAAGGGAGGATTTGCCTTGCTATTTATCAAGACCTATGATAAAGCTATAGTAATTAAAATCATGTGGTACTGGGTCATGGAGAGACCAATGGCATGGAATATATGAAAGGTTGGCTTTATGAGAGATGGTACTGCCAATCAGTGAGGGAAGGGTGGTGTTAGGGCAGTTGGTCCTCCATGTGAAAAAATAAAAATTAGACCTCTTCACTTTGTTTTTTCTAAAAATCAGTTGCAAAAGTAATAAATTAAAGATGTAAATATGAAAAGTCATACAGTGAAACTCTTAGAAGAAAACATGGGAAAATATCTTTTTGCTAGATATCCGGGTAGGAAAGGTTTCTTTAAAAAGACTCATGAGTTAAAGGTATAAGAAAAGATCGATGCATTTAACTACTGTAAAACGTACAAATGTCTATTTGACAAAATCTAAGTGAAATACTAATTTACAAAGTAAGAGATGACATTTATTACCCCTGTGACTGATAATAGATTAGAATCCAGGTTCATAAAGAACTCCTATATATCAATAAGAAAACAACTCAGTAGAGAAGTATACAAGGACTAGGGACTGCCATGTCACAGAGAAAACCCCAAATTTTCAAAAAACATTTAAAAACTCTAAATCCCATTGGCAATCAGATAAATGCAAATTAACAGCAATAAACTACCATTTCACATTTAACAGATTTCGTGGGGGAAAATCAAGTCCAGGTGCAGTAGCTCACACCTGTAATCCCAACACTTTCAAGGCAGGAGGATCACTTGAGGCCAGAAGTTCAAGACCAGCCTGGGCAACATGGTGAGACCCCATCTCTTAAAAAAAAAAAAAGCAGCTGGTCATAGTGGCACACACCTGTAGTCCTAGCTTCTTGGGAGGCTGAGATGGGAGTATCGCTTGAGCCCAGGAGATTGAGGCTTCAATGAGCCGTGATCATATCACTGCACTCTAGCCTGGGCAACAGAGCAAGATCCTGTCTCTTAAAAAAGAAAAATTAACTCATCTTATACATTGTATCTGTATAAACACCTTGGAAAACAATTTAGCACCTTTAGTAGAATTCAATGTGGATGTATCCTATGTTATTCTGGTCACATGGAAAAACTCTTCTCAATGGATATAAGAGGACATGAACCAGAATGTTTATTGTAACAGTTTATACTAGTGAATGGATAAACTATAATTTATTTATAAAAATGAATGCTGAAACAAATTAAAATTAATAATCTAGATCTACTTGTGACAATGTGAATAATTTTTAAAATAAACATGTTGAATAACAGAAGCAAATTGCAAAAGATACATATAATATGATACATTTGAGTAAAATTCCAAAACACATACTTCTATTCTGAGAACAGTAAGAGGGAAAAGGGATAATATTTTATTTCTCTAAAAAAAAACTAAGGCAAATATGACAAAATTTTAACATTTGTTTAAACTTTTGATAGATGTATAAGATATCTGATATATTTGCTTTGTTTATTTGAAATGTTTTTGTTTTAAATTATCACTTTTTCTCCACAGATCCGTTTTTCACTCATGGTAACAGTTTTCATGGTACAGGTGGCCGAGGCAACAAGTTTGCCCAGATGCGTTACAGTTTAAGACTCCTGAGAGCCATGGTCTACCTTGAAGACGAGACTGTAAACAAAGATCTTTGTGAAAAGGGAACAATTCAGCAAATGATAGGTAAAATATAACATGGTGGTTTACTGATGAAAGAGGAATATTTTTAATAGTAGTAGTTTTGTTTGAAATGTTTTTCCAAAATTTATTTTGTCTTTATGACTGAGAAATTCCTGAATATTTTCTTGATTTTTGTTTCATATTGTTGCTATAAATTAGTGTGTCTTATTGAAATATCATACTTACTAACCCTTTAAGCATTTATTTCTTCAACTCAGATATCATTTCATTTAGGATTATCTTTATCTTTTTTTAAAATGGTCTATTGTTAGTGTTTTATTCTTTTAGTAATAAAGGTCACCACTTTTGACCAAGGCTTTTGGAGCTATTTTAAAACAGGATAACATGGCATATTCCAATGCATGTGTCATAACAGAACACTGGTACATTGGTATTTACAGAAATGTACAGAGGAGTTTCTTTTCTGATATGAAATATCAGAATATCCTTGACTTTTAGCTTACACTTGACTATGCTAGAAAAGAAAATGGAAATTATGTGTATCATAGAAATACAGCATGTGTTACCCTATACGTCATCAATTAGACACTTAATGAGTACCTCCTAAAATAAGTACACATAAACTCAGTGTAAAATTCAGAACCCCTAAACAAAAGCTGCTTTGCCTTTTGTTATTTAAAAAATAAATAGTTCTCTAGATCCTTGACTTTGAAAAGAGCTATTTCAGTCGTTCGTATTCAGTGATTGCTTCACTAGTCAATTATATAATCTGCTAGATGTCAATTAATTATAAATGCCTACTCAAAAAATCTTCTACTTGTTAAATTAAGGTGGTTACTCTTCCATCATTAGTGGAGTGGAGTGGTGCTCTCCAATAATAATAATAATATAGGAAATAGCAGGAAATCAAAGTATATTGAAAAGGAGCTAGGTGAAAACATTTACCTTTTTGCCCAGTTTGTTTGGGATGAACAAACCTGAAAGTACAGTTTATCATTCCTGTGCACATTCTGTTGCACAAAACTCAGTCTAACTAGAGGAAATCCAGGAAATGTAATCTTTCATATGTCTAGGAAGAATTCTTAATCCTGCCTGCACTAGGGAATAGGGTAGGGAAAAGGGAAAACAAATAGCAATGGTTTTTTTCTTCTTAGAACCTTTTCCCTTTAACTGGAAAGAAGCTGATCTTTATGTTAAGTTCTTGGAGGCAGGGACCTTGTCTTATTGAGTCTAACATGGCTGTGTAGTAGTAACGTGCTCATAAGTAGTAACTAGATTTTAAACGTAAATGTTTATACACTTCCTGGGTACAGTGTACACTGCTTGGTGACAGGTGCACCAAAATCTCAGAAACCACCAATAAAGAACTTATCCATGTAACCAAAAACCACCTATTCCCCAAAAACTATTGAAATAAAATATAAATGTTTATATACTTCCTGTGTAGACACTGGGGTTACAAACATGTATAGAGCAGGACACTGAGGACCTTTTCCTTAATGAGAAAATAGAAACTACATGTATCATAGAAAGATAGCATGTGTTAGCCTACACGTCATCAGTTAGACAATGAGTAGTACAGAGTAAATGTTACAGAAACTAAGAGGCTTGGATAGTTTTCAAGGCTAGGAAGTCTTAGGATTCTGTGAGCTAAAGGTAGTTTAGAGGTGGAAAAGAAGAGAAGGCCTTCAAGCAAGGAAATACCATGAACAGAGAGACATGGTCCTGAAATATGCATGGTGATGTGTTCAGAACTAGTTTAAGAGGAGCCAAAGTTTTATGAAGATAAATAACACAAGATAGGTTAATTGTATAGTCAGAGGCCAAGATGGAATGAGTTTTGAGTGATTGACAGTAGTTCGAACTTCATCCTCTTAAGGCATGGAGAGCCTCAAAGGGTTTTGATTAGTGAGGTTATATGTACAATGTTATGTTTTAGGAAGAAGAAACTGGGAGAAATAGAATGATCTATAACAAGGAGAGAATAAAGGCAAGAGTTGAAGGGTACATAAATATGAGCATTATACTATGTGTTACAGGCAGCAGGGAAAGTGCCTGCACCCAGGTAGGAAGAAGAATGATATGATCTAGAAAGAAGAAGCAGACCTATGGCCAGTCAAACTGGCTTCCCAGAAGATGTTCCTGATAAAGCGATATAGGCCCCTCTATCCATGGCATACCCCAGCACTGGGCCTCCAGCAGGCTCAACTAGCCTCTCTTAGGGTCTGATCCCCCACCTGTAATTCATCCTAATGGGACCTAGAATAGTCGCTCAGGGCCAGTTATGGAGATAGGCTATGATTTCCGTGGCCCTTCTACTTTGGAACATAGCTCCATACTTTCCCACTAATGCCAGTTACCCCTTTAACCGAGAAAAAGTGACGTTTTTTCTTTATTTAAAGCTTTAAAAAATCCTTTTTGAGGCAAAAGTGTATCATGAATATCATTTCATCAGTGTTAGTAGCCATCTTCAGTCCTTTTCAATTTCAACTGGAAGCAAAAGAGGGATTTTAAAGGACATGGAATACTGTTACCTAAAATTGTTTAAAACACCTTCAGTTAGACATCAAGGAAAGATGCAGAAAGCAATAACAGGAATAGAAAGCACACCTAAAGAGATCTGCCACCTTTGCTTAGAATTGACCCTGTTAACCATGAGGAGAGGAAGAGATTAGGCAAACCACAGTCAGGAAATTTGGTCATATATTTGCAAAGGCACTCATTTCCTACGTCATGAAACTCTGCATATTTTTAAACCCAGTTTGCTGAGCAAAGTATCAGGTTATTGGGGCATCCTTTAATGACATACTATTAATTCTGAACTAGAATTTCTATACATGTGAGGCTATGGATTACATTGAGAAATTCTATATATGTAGGTAGGGCTACTGATTGTATTGAAAGCTCCAGGAATTCATTTATCATCTTCTTTTCACAGCCTCTAGGTTACTATGCAATGAAAATATCCTCTTCTAAAATAGTTTTTCTAGGCTGGGCATGGTGGTGCACGCCTGTAATCCCAACACTTTGCAAGGCCGAGACAGGAGGATTACTTGAGCCGAGGAATTCAAGATTAGCCTAGGCAACATAATGAGACCCTGTCTCTTTATAACAAATAAAAATAAATAAGTAAATAAAATAAAAGTTTCTCTAGCCAAATAAACTTTTTAGAAGAGATTTCCAAACAGTAATTGATTAAAATAAAAGTAGTGTCCAATAACTATACATTCTTTAAACGTTTTCATACCAGGAATCTTTAAAAATATAATAAGCAAGCCTAATGAAAAGGAAGAAGCCATTGTTTTGGAAATCCAGTCTGATATATTACTTATCCTATCTGGTCTTTGTGAGAATCACATTCAAAGGAAGGTATGTATGCCTGTGAAAGTTTTGTTCAGGTCTCCCAGTCACCTAACACTATAAACTATTTTTGGAAGTCTCTATAATTGTATTTAATTTTGTGAAAATTTAATATTTTTGTTAATAATTAGAGCATAATTATATAAAGTAAAAGGTACAGAATATACAACAGTATACACCCATTTAACTAATACCCCCAATTAAAACAGAGACTATTTCTATCTCTATAAAATTTCCTCATCCCATTAGAAGCCATGCACCCACTCACTTCCAGACAAACTGCTGTTCTGTTTTCTATTCCTATAGGTTGGTTTTCCCTATTCTTTAGTTTATATCAATGGAATCACACAATATTTACTCTTTTATGTCTGGATTCTGTCACCCAGCATCATATTTTAGAAATATATCCATGTTGGCCGGGCATGGTGGCTCAGACCTGTAATCTCAGCACTTTGGGAGGCTGAGGCAGGTGGATTGCCTGATGTCAGGAGTTTGAGACCAGCCTGGCCAATATGGTGAAACCTCATATCTACTAAAAATACAAAAATTAGCCAGGCGTTGTGGTGTGCGCCTGTAGTCTCAGTTACTCGGGAGGCTGAGGCACAAGAATTGCTTGAACCTAGGAGGTAGGTTACAGTGAGCCCAGATCTCACCACTGCACTCCAGCCTAGGTGACACAGCGAGACTCCATCTGAAAAAAAAAAGAAAAAGAAAGAAAGAAATATATCCATGTCATTTCATGTATCAATAATTCATTTCTTTTTATTGCTAAATAGTATTCCATTGTGTGACTATACCAAAATGTGTTTATCTCTTCCCCTATTGATAGATAGGCACTTGCGTTGTTTTTATTTACAGCTATAATGAATAAAGCTTCAGTGAATATTCTTGTACTAGTCTTGTACTAGTGTGTATAATGCTTTCATTTCTCTTGGGTAAGTATCTACAATTGGAATTGATGTATCATAAAGTAGGTGTATCTTTATAAGAAACTGCCAAACAGTTTTCCAGAGTGGGCTGTACCATTTTAAATGTTGTTTGGGGTTTGAATTGGGTTCAAACCCAAAGCCAAAAGTTAGAACGAGATCTTAATCCCCTTTTATCTTTTTTAGCTCCATAGTGAACTCTGAGTTTCAGAGATTGATAATTTAAATGTTAAATAGCAAGGGATGGAATTGGAAAGATAAAAACAAAAAAATGATGGTTTCAATAGATAGATTTTAAGTGAACGCCTGTTTAGCTCCAAGCTTTGATGCAATTTCTCATCGTATTCTACCACCCTGTGCCTGGGCTCCTCTGGAAAAATAATCATAATCTTGCTTACTGGGAACCAGAACTGAACAGCAAGGCAATGAGAAAGGTAATTAGTAAGAGAAAAATATTAAGTGGTTAAAACTTCACATAAATTATTAAATGTTTTAACTACATTTATATCTTATTTCTCTCGGGGTCATTAGAAAATCTTGCATGATAGTTCTTACTATCTAAGAATTGATCTGACATAATGCTAGACTGCATTGATTATAATATTGAAGAAAATCAAGGTGCAAATTTTATGACTTCTTTTAGGAGAAAGGGAATAAAACAAAAAATATCAAGGGATATTATTAAGCTGGCATGTTGATTGATGCCCCCTCTTAAAATGATTAATTTTATGATAATTTGTTTTAAATTCCTGAGAACAAGTAAGTACAGTTTTTTAAATTGCAGTAAAAATAGTATTTTTCTAACAATGTTGCTGTATTTCTCTGGTAAAAAAGCAATATTAGGGGACCGATAAAGTAGGAAAGGGAGGAATTATTTATTTATTTCAAGAAATAATTTAAAACAAATATCTTAAACAGGAAATTTTCGGAACTGAAGGAGTAGATATAGTTCTTCATGTGATGAAAACAGACCCCAGGAAGTTACAGAGTGGCTTAGGCTATAATGTACTTCTTTTTAGTACATTGGACAGCATTTGGTGAGTATTGCTATAATCAAATTAGGTAGACTCACAGCAGTCATGCATCACTTTACAACAGTGAGGATACTTTCTGAGAAATGTTTCCTTAGGCAATTTCATCTTATGCAAACATTATAGGATGTAGTTACACAAACATAGATGGTATAGCCTACTACACACTTAGGCTAGATAGTATAGCCTAAAGGCTACAAACTGTATGTCATGTTACTGTACTGAAGATTGTAGGCAATTGTAACACAATAGTAAGTATTGTGTATCTAAACACACCTAAACATTAAAAAAGGTACAGTAAGACTACAGAATAAAAGATAAAAAAAATTCGTAACGCTTGTATAGGGCACTTATAAATGGAGCTTGCAGTACCAGTTGCTGTGAGTGAGTCAGTGAGTGAATGGGGAATGAATGTGAAGGCCAGGACCTTATTATACATTACTGTAGACTTTATCAACACTCTACATTTAGATTACACTAAACTTACTTTTAAAATATTTTTCTTTTCTCAATAAATTAACCTTAGATTACTGTAATTTTTTTTTTAACTTTATAAATGTTTTCATTTTCTTTATGTTTTTGGCTCTTTTGTAATAACATTTAGCTTAAAATACAAACACATTGTATAGCCATACAAAAATATTTTCTTTCTTTATATTTTTATTCTATAAGTTTCTTCTGTTTTTAAAAAAATTACATTGTTTTTACTTGTTAAACATTTTGTTAAAAACTGATTCAAACACAAATTAGCCTGGGCTTATGAAAAAATATTTGTGTGCATATATTTTATTAAACATCATAGATATTTCTGTCCAGTATACACCTAGATGTGAAAATGCCCAGATCTGGGCATTTTTATGTCTGTTCAGCTTTAGGAGATAATACTAAAAAATTTTCCAAAGTACTTACATCAATTACACCTTTCCCAGTAGTGTGGAGGTTTCTCCTTTTTCCACACCCTTACCAACACACTGCATTGTATCTTTCATTGCAGCCATCCTTATGGACTTGTGCCAGTGTCTCTTTGTAGTTTTAATTTTCATATTCCTGATTGCTAGTGAGTTCATTTGCCATTTAAATAGCCTTTTTTGTGTGTGAAATCCCTACTCAAGTCTCTTGCTCACTTTTCTACTGAATTACCTATTGTTTTTTAGAGTTCTTTATATGTCCTGGATATGAGCCTTTTTCTGTT
Organism: Gorilla gorilla gorilla; assembly: GCF_029281585.2. Lineage (NCBI taxonomy): Eukaryota > Metazoa > Chordata > Mammalia > Primates > Hominidae > Gorilla > Gorilla gorilla. Next base: position 98,505,087 of record NC_073230.2, on the reverse strand, counting down.
ATATGTTTGTCAAATATATTCTGCCAATCTGAGGCTTACATTTTCACTGTCTTCACTCTCTTTTTGTTGAACCGATAGTCTTAATTTCAGTGTGGTCCAATTTACCAGTCTTTTTTTATGGTCAGTACTTTTAGTGCCCTGTTTAAACAGTCTTTCCTTACCCCATAGTCATGAAGATCACTGCCTATGTTTCTTCTAGAAGCTTTATTGTTTTGCCCTTTACATTTAGACCTACAATCTACCTGGAATTGATTTGTATGTATGGTGTAAGGTGAGGTACAAGTTTTACTTTTTTTGTATGGACATAATTCAATGCTGTTTTTGGATAAACCATCCTTTACCCACTGCTTTGCAGTACCTTCTTTGTACAAATCAAATGTCCATATATATTTGGATCTATTTCTAGGCTTTCTGTGCTGTTCTACTGGTCTTTTGTCTATCCTTCTGTAATGTGCTATTTTAATAATTAGGTCTTTTTAATAAGTCTAGACATCTGGTAGAGTAAGTCTACGTTTTCCTTCCCCATTAAGATTGTCTTAGCTTTTGCTGACCCCTTGCATTTGGATATTATATTAATCAAGATTCCCTAGAGAGACAGAACCAGTAGGAAAAAAACATAGAGAAAGAGAGATTGAGATTTATCATAAGGAATTGGCTCACACAATTATAAAGGCTGAAAAGTCCCAAGAACTATCATCAGCAAGTGGAATACCCAGGAGTACCGATGGTGTAGTTCCAGTCTGAGACTGAAGGCCTAAGGACCAGAAAACCCAGTGTTCTGAGTGCCAATCTGAAAGCTGGATGCTTGAAGCCCAAGAAGAGCAAATATTTCCATTTGAGTCTGAAAACCTGAGTCCCAGCTCAGCAGTCAGGCAGAGGAGTTCCCTCTTACTCAGCCTTTGCATTCTGTTTAGATCTTCAGTTGCTTGCATAAGGCCCACCCACATTAGTAAGGGCAGGCTACTTTATTCAGTTTACTGATTAAAATGTTAATTACATCCAGAAACACCTTCACAGACACACCCAGAATAATGTTTGCCCAAATCTCTGGCCACCCCAGGGGTAAAACCTGGGACCACCTCAATGGGAGGAGCAAAGCTGATGGCATTTCATATACCAGCCTCTACCCTACTCCTACTTTCTAGGCACTACGATGAAACAGGCAGTAGAAACAATGTCTTTTGAAACAGGCAGTAGAAACAATGTCTTGTCTTGTCTTGTCTTGTCTTTTCTTTTCTTTTTTAAGGGGGAGCTATGTTTAGAAGTGGGGCACAGGAAAGTGACCACAGCAGGCTTGCAATTTCTGGGAGGAACTGAGAATAGTATCTGTTGCTACCACCAGTGATAGCTTGTTCAGTCCACATTCCCTATCAGGAAGAAGAGTGCAAGTAGCCCCGGCAGCAGCTTTAAACCTTGATTCCATGTGAGCTGCACAAACCAAAGTAGGCACTTTAGCAAATTGTTATAGGAAAGGGTTCCTGATCCAGACCGAAAGAGAGGGTTCTTGGATCACACACAGGAAAGAATTCAGGATGAGTCCAAAGGATAAAGTGAAAGCAAGTTAATTAGGAAAGTAAAGGAATAAAAGAATGGCTACTCCATAATCAGAGCAGCCCTGAGGGCTGCTGGTTTCCCATTTGTATGGTTATTTCTTGATGATATGCCAAACAAGGAGTGGATTATTTATGCCTCCCCTTTATAGAACATATAAGGTAACTTCCTGATGTTGCCATGGCATTTGTAAACTGTCGTTGCACTGGTGGGAGTGTAGCAGTGAGGACAAGCAGAGGTTATTTGTGTCAGCATGTTGGTTTTGATGAGTTTTACCTGGCTTATTCACTGCAACCTGTTTTATCCCCAAGGTCTTCATGACCTGTATCTTTTGCGACCTCCTATCTCATCCTGTGACTTAGAATGCCGTAACCATCTGGGAATGCAGCACAGTAGGTCTCAGCTTCATTTTACCCAGGCCCTATTCAAGATGGAGTTGCTCTGGTTCAAATGCATCTGACATTTTCCCTATCCCTTTTATAAGAGAAGCCTTAATCCTTAGGGTTGCAAAGGGATGAAGATCCATCTTCTGTAACATCTTCAGGCTGAAGAGGGGTGATGATATTCCTGCCTATCTGTTAGGGTCTCTTGTGTTCAGGGTACAGGGGAGCTCAGTCAGAAAGCCGTGGTATGTCAAGGGTCATTCATAACTCTTGAGTTCTGACAGAAGGTGATATCTGAAAGAGTAACAATTGAAAATTAATTATTGATTAATATTGATAAAATTGAATAGAATATCAATTCTGGTTTTCACATTACCTAGCCCTCTTGTTTCTTCTGAGCAGCAGTCAGAGATCACTGGTTGGTTCCCAGGAATGAGCAGCGTTAGCCTAAATTGCAGAAACAAACTTGAAAACAGCTGATGAGACTAGAATCTAACAACACGTGTACCATAGTTCTTGAAACATATTTCTCTCTCCAGTTTCCCATTTATCCTAAAGACAAATTATAATAAGACCAATTTGCTTTATTATACTTGGCCTGATTATTTGTATAAGGTGCAGCAAGAATAATTATTTGCCATATGGGCTATTTGAATTGGCTTTGATGGAACTCTGTTCCATAAGGAATCTCAGATAAGACTTTTTTAAAGCCAAGCCCAGCCATGGGTTTGTACCCTCACATACCTAAGAGTTTGGTAAATTTCTCTTCTCTTGAGGTCCCAAGATAACTTGGGGCTCCTGGGCCTGTCAGAAAGTGACATTCTTTACTTACCACAGGCCAGGAACCCTATACAGAGACTGTGTAGACAATGTATCAAGTTTTCCCAAAGGACTTTTATTGGCTTTACACATCAAGTCTGATTCCTCAAAGCACACCATTCCAGTCAAAGCCTTAGTAAATAATCAGTTTCTCCAATTGTGTCCTGTTGCAAAAGAAAACAGATTCTTATTATATTTCTTGTTGCAAATACCTATATTGCCATAAATTAAGAATACTCACGAATAGTTGTCAAATTCTGGAGAAATTGGGTAGAAAAAACAAATATGCTCCAAATTTTGTTCACACAAGCATACTTTACCCAATTGTTAAAAGCTGTAAATAGCTCCAAAGATGAGTTGTCTTGACTCTGGGGGGGAAAAAAGGATCAGCAACATTTTAAGCAACAAGTTAAAAAAGATGATTTTAGACTTCTATTAGTTTAGTCCACAAAATTAATTTCTGTTTGATATTCATGAACATTTCAGCTCTCTATGAGAGTTCTGAAAGGTTTTTTTCCTCTATTCAGAGATCACAATCTCCAAAGTTATCAGAAACCTGCATTTAAGAATACCTGTTAGAGTTCTATAGCTGACTATAAACGACCTTTTGAAGAGGATCAAAACAAAACAATTGTTTGTGGATGACAAAACATCACACAGTCAAAAACATGATTGACAAAGCAATTTAGTTATCTCAGTGGCATACAACAATTTTATGTAGCAATTATAACTATTAGTGACCTATACTAAGTCATATGAAAATTGTAGGCGTTTCCCATCATTTTGGAACACATACCAATAACACATTTATGCAAATATAGCCCAAAGAAAGCTAAATACTGTTTCACATTTGACAATGCTTCCTGTATGATGTTTATACCAAATAAGCCAAATTTTACCTTTACATTAGTGTACTATTAATTTTAAACTCAATTCTTAATAAAACCTTATAGACATATCTACCCAATTTTAATGTTTGACCATAAGGTAAGATTCTCATAAACCTTTTATAACCCTTTACAATTTCTGTTAAAGAGCAGATCATAAACAGGATTGTGCTCCAAGAAAAACCTGTTGTCATTTATGCCAATGTTCAGTTTACAGAAAAACTGAATAATACCCCTTTAATTTTAGCCAATGGCCACACACAGAATTTCTTTTACAATTTTTTCACAAACCTGCCCCAACTTGCTTAAACCTTCAGCTTTATCTTATCTAATTGTAAAATACCCTTTAATGTAGGAAAAAAAAATCCACATTCCCATGACTTCTTATAATCTTTTGCCAAAAACACATTTCACTTTCTTTATACACCTTACATATAAAACTGTTTCTTTAGTAGTCTCAAATACTTGTTACGCTGTTAACTCTTGGCAACTTTTGCTTTTGGCAAAAAGCTTGGTAAGTTCAGCATTCTAATTATGTACTAGGCATGGAGCCTAGGACCCAGACAGAAGTACAGATAAGGTCTGACTCTTTCCAGCATCTTATTCCATGTGTCCCAGGCCTTACCTAGCCATAAAGCAGGCAAGTTACAGTAAGAGTCATAGTGGCATTTTATGAAGCATTAAGGGGGCCTAACGACCTTCAAATTGTACAACATTTCTTGCACAAACTCCCTTTCACTAATCCTTTCACGACTTACATAGACTATGACATGCTTAGACTTTCTGACTTTTCCTAAACATCCCTCTTTTTAAACAACCGGTTGTTTTACTTTAGGACAAGAATCTACCATACAAGATTGTTTTTTATATAACATCTGTTTTCTTTACAACCTTCTTTGCATAGCTAGGGGGCATGGCTAATTTCACATGTCCACAGCCCTATCTACAATCTAATGCTCCTAAATAAATTGAACAATTTTCAAAAGTCAAAGAAGCCATTTATGACCGTAAAGTATTTGGAAAACCTGATACCTGATCTGCATAATTTACACCAAATGTTACATTTTTGAAGAATTTTTGTTTTACCAATAATCTTGATTAAGACTGTCTTGATTTCCCAAAGATTACTAAAGTCACATGAACTGAACACCATTCTACTTTTTACTTTTCTGAAAAAATATTTGATTTAAGTTCTTATTATTAATAAGCTAATTAGAGCTCTTTCATATATAAACATCACACACATAATACATTTAAATATGGAGACACGCAGAAGATGAAGGACTCCTTCCCTAAGCCAGGAATTGAACCCTGGACCGGGGCCGCCATTGTGAAAAGAGAAAGCATGGCCACAAGGTTACAAGGTCAAGCTCCCAAGAACATACGAGGGAAACCTCATCCAGTTTTAGTTTTTTGGGGGACTTGCAGCAAAGTTTGTAACTGACCAGTTTGCTGGGCCATCTTGAAAGCAGGCTTACAGGTGTCCTAACCCTATGTTCTCTCCTAAGGTACCCCTCTTTATGACAGAACAATACAGAAAGACAAAGTACACCAGATTGGCTACAGGTTAAGATTAGGCTTTCAAATCATTTCTCCCATTAATCAAAACTTTACAGAGGAGACAGTGATTTTTACCGTTCATTCAACTGGTTTGCACAGAGGGGAAGGGAAGGGAAAAAGGGAAGGGAGCATTGCTTGTGGCAGTGTGGGGAAGGTGAGGTGCTCAGGGAGGCCAGAGAAAGACCTGCCCATTGGTGCCAACACTGAATCAAAAGTTCAGCCAGTTGCTTTTCAGTCGAGATGGGATCTTTTCCAGCATTCCCATTTGCTCTCAAGTTTCCCCTTTTAGGGAGGAAAAAGCTTCCTCAGTCCCACAGTCCTATATGTGCCTAATCCTCTCACCCATAACCATAAGCAAAAAGTGCAAGGCAGATTATTCCAAAGAGAATAGCAATTAACATCCCATAGTGCCAAACCCATTCTTAGCCAAAAGGGACTTTACTGAGAGGGGCCTCTAACTCCCTAAATCTTAGAAGGGATTCTAACCCTCCTAAATTTGCCTTCAAATCCAGGGTCGGTCAAGGTTTCCTTGCTTTTTAATAAGAGGGGCTTTTAACCCACTTTGACTTAAGGAGAGACCCTAACTCCCCTAAGATGACCTCTAATCCAATGCCATCCTTCAGCCAAGTACCCAACCACTCACCCAAGGTCGGCGAACCAGTGCTGTCGTCTCTTTCCTTTGGTTTGGGGCTGAGGGCTTTCTTCAGTATTGTCCCTTCGGGGCTTGCCAGAAAGATGTTACCAGACCCCAACACTTACCCAATATTAGCCTTTGAGTCGGGGGTTTTCTCACTATCGTCCCTTCCATGGTTGCCAGAAGGATGTTACAGGAAAGGGGTCCCGATCCAGACCCCAAGGGAAGGTTCTTGGATCAGGTGCAGAAAATAATTCAGGGTGAGTCCGCAGAGTAAAGTGAAAGCAATTTATTAGGAAAGTAAAAGAATAAAAGAATGGCTACTCCATAATCAGAGCAGCCCTAAGGACTGTTGGTTGCCCGTTTGTATGGTTATTTCTTGATGATATGCCAAACATGGAGTGGATTATTTATGCCTCCCCTTTATAGGCCATATAGGGTAACGTCCTCATGTTGCCATGGCATTTGTAAACTGTCATTGTGCTGGTGGGAGTGTAGCAGTGAGGATGACTGGAGGTCACTTTTGTCAGCATCTTGGTTTTGGTGGGTTTTAGCCGGCTTCTTTACTGCAACCTGTTTTATCCGCAAAGCCTTAATAACCTGTATCTGTGCTGACTTCCTGTCTCATCCGTTGACTTAGAGCTCCTTAACCTTCTGGAAATGCAGCCCAGTAGGTCTCAGCCTTATTTCACCCAGCCCCTATTCAAGATGGAGTTGCTCTCATTCAAACACCTCTGACAAAATAATCTCAACTGCAAAGATGAGATATAATCAATAATTATCCAATGTTTGAAGTGCGCCAACATCTTGAAACAGCAATGTCGACAAGGCCTGTAAATATTTTACAGAGTTTCATTCTGAGCCCAATATAATTGACCAAGGCCTGAGGCACAGTTTTTTGTTGTTGTTGTTGTTGTTGTTGTTGTTGTTGTTGTTGTTGTTTAGACAGGGTCTCATTCTGTCACCCAGCCTGGGGTGCAGTGGCGTGATCTCAGCTCACTGCAACCTCCTCCTCCTGGGTTCAAGCTATTCTCCTGCCTCAGGCTCCTGAATAACTGGGATTACAGGCGCCCACCACCATGCCCGGCTGATTCTTGTATTTTTAGTAGAGACCTCGTTTTGCCATGTTGACCAGGCTGGTCTCGAACTCCTGACCTCAGGTGATCCACCCCCCTCAGCCTCCCAAAATGCTGGTATTACAGGCGTGACCACCACACCCAGCCTGAGGCACAGTTTTAAGAGGTCCTGAGAAAATGTGCCTGAGGTGGTTGGGCTACAGCTTGGTTTTATACGTTTCGTGGAGATATAAGACATCAGTCAGTACACATAAGGTGTGCATTGGTTTGATTCGGAAAGGAAAGGCAACTCAAAGCAGGAGTTTACAGGTCAGAGGAGGATTCAGAAATTTCCTGATTGCTATCTGTCAAAATGGGTAAGTTATTATCTAAAAACTGGGGATCAATAGAAAGGAGTATCTGGGTTAAAATAAGGGATTGTTGAGACCAAGTTTCTTATTATGTGGAATAGTTGGTAAATGTCTCTTATCAGACCTTAAAAGGTGCCGGACTTAGTTAAATCTCTCCCGGATCTGGAAAATACTCGGACAGGGGAGGGGATTCGCTACAGAATGTAGGTTTTCCCTAGAAGAGACAGCTTTGCAGGACCATTTAAAAATATGTCAAAGGAATATATTTTGGGGTAAAATATTTTGATTTCTTTCAGAGCCTACTGTCATCTGATGCTATACCAGAGTCAAGTTGGAATTTGGTATCTCATTGCTGTGAAGAGTCTGTTTTTTCATTCTTAAGATCTCTGTTTTAGCGTTAATACTCACTGGTCTGTTGTGCCTAAATTCCAAAGGGAGGAAGGTATAATGAGGCATGTCCAACCCCTCCTTCCCATCATGGCCTGAACTAGTTTTTCAAGTTTACTTTGGAATGCCTTGGCTGAGAGAAGGGTTCTTTCAGTTGGTTGGGGGGCTTAGAATTTTATTTTCGGTTTACAGCAACAATAAATGGATATATCTTGCACAAAAAGTTATGAGACCAGCCAGAGATGATCACTAAGAATAATTAATATCGTGAAAGCAAAGGAGAATGTTTTATTTGTAGGAAAGAAATAGGCAGTTATGGAAAAGAATGGATATTGGTTTTTAAAAACGTTCAAACTAAACAACGCTGGTAAAGTTTCTTCAAAGTTCTATTTTTTTAGGTGAAAACATTAGCCACTTGATTTACGAAAATGAAGAAAACATATTCTTTGAATATGCTTTGATAAAAATAAAGCTGTACAAATTCAGTTTAACAATAAATGTTTGTCAAATGAATAACTTTCTTTTAATTTAAGGTGCTGTATTTTGGGATGTTATCCCTCAGAGGATTATTTTCTTGAAAAGGAAGGCATTTTTCTCCTTTTGGATTTGTTAGCAGTAAGTATGGCTATAACAATCATAAGACAAAAGACAAATATGTCTAATAAAGACCGTTTCCAAACTGAATGCCACAGAGCACAAGTCTATGAATAAATGTGCCCCAGATCATGTTCAAAGGTACGGTCTTAAACAAAATTGCTCCTAGAAATTCATAATACACAGTGTTTTAAAGGCTCTGAAAATTCCTCTGGTTGGAAAGTCATTTTACCAGTGTTTTTTCAATGTTTTCAAATACACAGGAACAAAGAATTTGTTTTTCTTTGTACTCCATCAACCTGTTAAGAAACAGTTTGTGAAGAGCTTGACCATATGAAAACCCATAGTCATTTATTAATAACTTCTAGTTTCTTCCCCTGATATTAAAAGATAAGGGCCACGTTAGACAAGGAGCAAAGATAAGCATTTTTAAAGAACTATGTATTATTTGGAGGTAACGTGAAGAAGTCTAGTGACTCATGGACCATTGTTTTGCAGAATGAGCAGATGTGAGCAAGCTAGGCCTTCCAATAGAGACAGTGCCATCTAGCAGCTGTGAAGAATATAGCCCCTTACTAGCCTCAATTCTAACGGAATCCATAGTCAGGATGTTATGGGAGGAAATGTACAATTTTGTTTCAATAAAATTTTGAGAGAGATTCTCACACAGAGTTCTAGCCCGCTCCCTGTCCCGTGATTCTATGATTGCCACCATTCTTGATTTTATTAACAGAATAACAAACCTACTTTGATTTAGCAAAAGTGCTAAAATTATTTGTGCCCCTTAACCTCCCTGAAAGTAGTTCATTTCTCTCTTTTCGATTTCTTTACCCGTAAAACAGAGATAACAACATTATATATCTTATTGTATTGTTGGAAGGATTAAATGAGTGATTGTATGTCTGTGTGTGCATCTAAGTGTGCATGCATACATATATATTATAGATTAAATATAGTGCCTAACATGATTCCTGTATTTACTGTTATTATGAATATTATTGCTAGAATATATTTAATGCTGATTCAACCAAATTAATTGCAAATTACAAATATTATTTAGTGAAGATTTTATATCAATTTCAATCTTTCACATTTGCCTGTCTCCTGAAGTAGAGAAATAAAAAAACTCATTTCCTTGAGTGTTTTGCTTAATACAACTCTGCTGAAATATAAAGTATGTAATGATAACTGCTAATAATGGTTAAATGTTAATGAGAGCTTACTATGTACCAGGGAGTCTCATATAACTCATAATAACCCTTTGCAGGTAATATTATTATCCTTTCATTTTATAAAAGGAAACTGATGATGTTTGCAATTGAAACAAAAGCTTACATATTTCATTTGCTATATTCAAATAACAGTATACTGTAAAAGTTAATCAACAAAAAGTATTTCACATAGAAGAATTAGATTATGGAGGCCATTGCTCTGGATGGAATTTTCTATACCTAAATTTTGGTGTACTGAAAACTACTTGTAGCAAAATAAAGGAAATATGCTTTATAATAGGAGAATTTTTTTGAATCCTTAAATACTCTTTTATGGATGATGATTGCCACAAAACCAAATTACATCTTGTTTTATTTTCATATGTGATTGTCATTTGCAGTTACCATCAGTTACTCTCTTAATAACAAAGAGATTACAGTTAGTATGAATCTTTACAAGCCTTAATAAAGCATATAAATTGGAAAGATCCTGTAATTACAGTGAACTCTGTATAACACTATCAAGCTTCGCCACTTAAAATGAACATCTTTACTTATTTGTGCAAATCTTTTTCCAACTCAGCCACATCAGTCACATTTTGGTCATGATATATGTTTATAATGACTTCAGAATTATATTAAATCTTTTACTTTTTATCGTTTTAAATTTCTAATGTTTGAAAATATAGTCATTTTATATGTCCATTTTAACAGGACATTAAAATGTCCATTATATGTCCATTTTAACAGGAGATTTTCCTGACTCTGAGTTTAGAAGAAACTTAATGATAATACAAGTGTTTCTCTCTTTTTTTTTTGAAGACAATAATTCTTAATATTTATTGCAACTTTTTTCCTTTTCTGTTTCCTTGCTAAAGTTGAACCAAAAAAAATTCTGTAATCTAATACTTGGAATAATGGTTGAATTTTGTGATAATCCCAAAACTGCAGCTCATGTCAATGCTTGGCAAGGGAAGAAGGATCAGACAGCTGCTAGTCTTTTAATTAAATTGTGGAGAAAGGAGGAAAAAGAACTAGGAGTAAAACGTGATAAAAATGGGAAGATCATTGGTGAGTATATTTATAATTGTTAGTAGAAGCAATTAATGTATATATTTTAAAAGATCTTTAAATGGTATTAGGAAAGCATCAGGCCTTTCACCCCCTTGTCTAAAGTTGTTTTTTTTTTTTTAACAAGAGTTTGAAAAATTTGCTATCCTAAGTGACTGGAAGAAAACTAAGTAAATTAGTAGTAGGTTCATATTTTTAGAGAATATTTTTAAGGAATGGTATTTAATTACATTCTTTTAACTAAAAAACAATTAAAGTAGTTCCTAAAGATGCTTCTTTGGGTTTTCTGCTTTTATAGATAGATTCAATAATATTTCATTGAGATGTAAATAGATTGCTTCAAAATACTATTTTGGTATTTTATACATTTCTGTTCATTTTTCCTTTTTCTAAATCCATTAGGCAACATGATCTGATTAATGTTTATAGAGTTTACTTTTTATATGAAAGAAGATATTGTTTCCTAAATAAAAATAGTCCAGATGTTCAAAAATTTTAATTACTAGATTCTAAATTAATGAGACTTACAGTATCATAATTTTTAGTTCATTTACATATTCCATACTGCTACATTACATTTTTTTCTTTTTTTTTGTGAGACAGGGTTTTACTCAGGTCACCCAGACTGGAGTGTGATGGTGCAATCTTGGCTCACTGAAACCTCTGCCTCCCAGGCTCAAGCGATTTTCCTGCCTTAGCCTCCCAAGTAGCTGGGACTACAGGCATGCGCTACCACACCCAGCTAATTTTTGTATTTTTTGTAGAGACGAGGTTTCACCATGTTGCCCAGGCTGGTCTCAAGCTCCTGGGCTCAAGCGATCCACTCACCTCAGCCTCTGCCAAGTGTTGGGATTATAGGCATGAGCCACCACACCTGGCCAATATATTACATTTTCTTTTTTTCTTTTTTCTTTTTTTTTTTTTTTTGGAGACAGAGTCTCACTCTTTCGCCCAGGCTGGAGTGCAGTGGCACGAACTCGGCTCACTGCAACCTCCGCCTCCCGGGTTCAAATGATTCTTCTGCCTCAGCCTCCTAAGTAGCTGGGTCTACAGCCACGTGCCACCATACCCAGCTAATTTTTGTATTTTTTTTATTAGAGACAGGGTTTCACCATGTTGGCTAGGCTGGTCTTGAACTCCTGACCTCAGAGGATCTGCCCACCTCCACTTGCCAAAGTGCTGGGATTACAGACGTGAGCCACTGCACCCCGCCTACATATTCTAAGCCTTTTAAGATTCTTATGGTTTCATGTAAACGGTTCACTTTTTTTTTTTTTTATTTTATTTTAGGTTCAGGGGTACACATGCAGGTTTGTTATATGGGTAAACTCATGTCACACGGGTTTGTTGTACAGATTATTTTGTCACCCAGGTACTAAGCCTAGTACCCAATAGTTATTTTGTCTGACCCTCTCCCTCCTCCTACCCTCTACCCTCTAATAGGCCTCAGTGTGTGTTGTTCTCCTCCATGTGTCCATGAATTCTCATCATTTAGATCCCACTTATAAGTGAAGACATGCGGTGTTTGGTTTTCTGTTCCTGTGTTAGTTTGCTAAGGATAATGGCCTCCACCTCCATCCATGTTCCTTCAAAATACATGATCTCACTATTTTTATGGCTGCATAGTATTCCATGGTGTATATGGACCACATTTTCTTTATCCAGTCTGTCATGATGGGCATTTAGGTTGATTCCATGTCTTTGCTATTGTGAATAGTGCTGCAGTGAACATTCATGTGTGTGTGTCTTTATGATAGAATGGTTTATATTCCTCTGAGCATATACTCAGTCATGGGATTGCTGGGTCGAATAGTAGTTCTGTTTTTAGCTCTTTGAGGAATTGCCACACTGCTTTCCACAATGGTTGAACTAATTTACACTCCCAGCAACAGTGTATAAGCATCCCCTTTTCTCCACAACCTTGCCGGTATGTTATTTTTTGACTTTTTAATAACAGCCACTCTGACTGATGTGAGATACTATTTCATTGTGATTTGAATTTGAATTTTTCTAATAATCAGTGATATTGAGCTTTTTTCATATGCTTGTTGGCTGCATGTATGACTTCTTTTGAAAAGTGTCTGTTCATGTCCTTTGCCCACTTTTGAATGGGGTTGTGTTTTTTCTTATAAATTTGTTTAAGTTCCTTATAGATGCTGGATATTAGACCTCTGTCAGATGCATAGTTTGCAAAAATTTTCTCCCATTCTGTTGGTTGGCTTTTCATCCTGTTGATAGTTTCTTTTACTGTGCAGAAGTTCTTAAGTTTAATTAGATCCCATTTGTCAATTTTTGCTTGTATTGTAATTCCTTTTGGCATCTTTGTCCTGAAATCTTTGCCCATTCCTAAATCCAGATTGCTACTGCCTAGGTTGTCTTCCAGGGTTCTTATAGTGTTGGGTTTTACATTTAAGTCTTTAATCCAACTTGAGTTGATTTTTGTATATGGTATAAGGAAGAGGTCCAGTTTCAATTTTCTGCATATGGCTGGCTAGTTATCCCAGCACCATTTATTAAATAGGGAGTTATTTCCCCATTGCTTGTTTCTGTCAGCTTTGTTGAAGATCAAGTAGTTGTAGGTGTGTAGCCTTATTTCTGGGCTCTCTATTCTGTTATATTGAACTGTGTCTGTTTTTGTACCAGTACTATGCTGTTTTGGTTACTGTGGTCTTGTAGTTTAGTTTGAACTTAGGTAACGTGATGCCTCTAGTGTTGCTCTTTGTTTAGGATTTCCTTGGCTATTGGGACTCTTTCTGATTCCATATGATTTTTTGAATAGTTTTCTCTAGTTATGTGAAGATTGTTCTTGATAGCTTTATAGAAATACTATTGAATCTGTAAATTGCTTTGGGCAGTATAACCATTTTAATGATATTGATTCTTCCTATCCTTGAGCATGGGATGTTTTTCAATTTGTTTGTGTCATCTCTGATTTCTTTAAGCAGTATTTTGTAATTCTCATCATAGAGGTCTTTTGGCTCCCTGGTTAGCTGTATTCCTAGGTATTTTATTCTTTTTATGGCAATTGTGAATGGGATTGTGTTTCTGACTTGGCTGTTGGCTTGGCTGTTGTTGGTGTGTAGGAATGCTAGTCACTTTTGTACATTGATTTCGTGTCCTGCAACTTTGCTAAAGTTGTTTATCAGCTAAAGGAGCTTTTGGGCCGAGATATGGAGTTTTCTAGATACAGACTCATGTCATCTGCAAACAGGGATAGTTTGACTTCATCTCTTGCTGTTTGGATGCTTTTTTTTTTCTTTCTCTTGCTTGATTGCTCTGGCCAAGATTTCCAATACTATGTGGTGAAAGAGCGCATGCCTGTCTTGTGCCAGTTTACAAAGGGAATGCTTCCAGCTTTTCTCCATTCCATATAATGCTGGCTGTGGGTTTGTCATAGATGGCTCTTATTATTTTTAGATATGTTTCCTTAAGTATTGTTTATTTTTAAATGTAAATACTTCCCCTTCTGATGACTTGTATCTTCAATCCATTTTTATTGTTTCTGAGTTTTGACCTATAGCATCATAAAATAGTTTTTATATTTATAGCATAATATATAGAAACCAAAAGTAAACAAGGTTACATCACTGTTAAACTGACATTACTCAAGTTCTGGATTTCAAAATTTTTAAAATTATTTACATAGAAGTTTTACTTTTAAAAAGTAATTTTGTGAAATTTTAATATTTTACATAAACAATAAAAATGAAGGCTCTAAGTTTTGCCACAGAGTGGGGAAGAAATAGCTGCTTAATTATTATTTCAAAAGTGTAACCATGTAATAGGCACTATTTTTTTGCTACAATATTTTTCTATATTTTATGTTATCTTGACTAAAATCTCAAAATTAAGTATTTGTTTACTATGGTTTTTATCTGTCCCTTTTCTATTTTCATGCTATCCAATGATTAGATACAAAAAAACCTCTATTTACTAGCTTTCAAGAAGAGCAAAAAATCATCCCACTGCCTGCTAACTGCCCATCTATTGCGATTATGGATGTTTCTGAGAATATTAGAGCAAAAATTTATGCTATATTGGGCAAACTAGGTAAGAAGTTCTCTTCAAATTTGCAAGAGTCTGTTTTGCTAAGTATACACACTGATTTTACTTTGGAGTCAGTTTTTCAAATATAATGAGCAAAAATCTCTTTATATAGAGAAATTCATTTTCCATTGTTATCCCAATTCCCAAACTGCACCCCTCACCAATTAAATCAGAATCTCTGTGTGTGGGATCCAGGCAATAGTATTTTCTAAAGCTCCCCAGGCAATTCCAATGTGCAGATAGGATTAAGGACAGTTAGTTTAGATGATTAAGCTTAAAATACTGACATTCTGAGTCACTTGAGTTTTTTTTTTTTAAGTCTTTGCTGTCTATTAAGGAAAAAGTTTATCAAACACTCTTCAGCTTCTGAAGTAAGATATTATTGTCTGACTACAACACAGAAAGAAATGATTCCTATATATTGGATGACCTGGCAGAAATGTGTTATAGAAAGAAGCCTACTCACAAGCTTCTCACAGAATTAACTTTTTCATAAATCAAAATGAAATCAAAAGTAACTTTGCATTTGTTTTTAGATAGGTAGATAGACAGATAGATAGATAGATAGATAGATAGATAGATAGATAGATAGATGTTTCTTAGAATCACTTGCTCTGCTAAAGTAATTCTGTCTTTATAAACTTTATTTTAGATTTTGAAAATTTACCTGGCCTATCTGCTGAAGATTTTGTCACCCTTTGTATCATACATAGATATCTTGATTTTAAAGTAAGTATCTTTTTAATAACCTGATTATTAAAATCTAGATAGCAAAAAATTAACTGGAAAATAAAATATCTATTCATGGTTGTGAGCAATCACCTACATACTGTATAGTTTTTATTTTTCATTTTGCATCTGATGCTGTTGAAGAAATACACCATACACCCATCCCATGATTGGGTGTTTTTCATGGGATAAGATTTCATCCAACTTAGTTTATGAAAGAAGATGTACAAAACTGATATAAGCCGGGCACGGTGGCTCACGCCTGTAATCCCAGCACTTTGGGAGGCCAAGGCAGGTGGATAGTGAGGTCAGGAGATCAAGACCATCCTGGCTAACATGGTGAAACCCTGTCTCTACTAAAAGTACAAAAATTAGCTGGATGTGGTGGCGGGCGCCTGTAGTCCCAGCTACTCGGGAGGCTGAGGCAGGAGAATGATGTGAACCTGGAAGGTGGAGCTTGCAGTGAGCCAAGATTGCGCCACTGCACTCCAGCCCGGGCGACAGAGCAAGACTCCGTCTCAAAAAAAAAAAAAAAAAAAAACTGATATAAAACTGTTCAAAAGCCTAGCAAAAAAAAAAAAAAATTATTTTTTTGAGATGGAGATTTTGCTCTTGTCACCCAGGCTGGAGTACAATGGCATGATCTTGGCTCAATGCAACCTCTGCCTCCCAGGTTCAAGTGATTCTCCTGCCTCAGCCTCCCAAGTAGCTGGGATGACAGGCACCCACCACCACGCCCAGCTAATGTTTGTATTTTTTAATTTTTGTATTCTCATGCCTGCAATCCCAGCACCTTGGGAGGCCAAGGTGGGTGGATCACCCAAGGTCAGGGGTTCGAGACCAGCCTGGCCATACAGTTTCTTCTCTTTGGAGTTGAAATTAAATAAGTTTTTATTTATTAAAATAAATTATTAATACTTATTAAAGTATTATTTTATCATTACTTTATATTATGATCCAATCTTGATTAAAAGATAGGTTACTTACCTTGCTAGTTATATTTGTCAGTAAATACTTTTGAAGTCTCAAGAAAGTCTTTTTAAGTTAACATTGTCCTTCTACTAATATTAGTACTGTATATTTGGATGTTATAAATGAGTAAACCTCTATTTTCTTTCTTTCCTTTTTTTTTTTTTTGGTTTTTTTTTTTTTTTTTTTTGAGGCAGTCTCATCCTGTCACCTAGCCTAAAGTGCAGTTGCATGATCACAACTCACTGCAGCCTCAACCTCCCAGGCTCATTTGATCCTCCAGCCTCATCTTCCCAAGTAGCTGGGACTACAAGTGTGTACCCCCATACCCAGCTTTTTATTGCGGGGGGTGGGGCGGGGTAGAGACAAGGTCTCACTGTGTTGCTGAGGCTGCCCTCAAACTCCTAGGCTCAAGTGATCCACCCACTCCATTCAGCCCAAAGATGAATTTTTTCCTTATCATAGATATATAATTTTTTTCTTTAATTTTATGGGTCCCGTGCACTTCTGCTGCACAACTCTGCTCTTTTTTCTCTAATTCTAAATACACTCAAGAACGTTAACTTCTAGACAGCCTAGAATATGAGGATGGAGCCACTGACATGATGGAACCATGGAGTTAAAAGCTTGAGATTCCATTATAATTTGCCTTAGCTAGAAGGTGAGGGGCAGGGCCCCTTTCTCAGGGTGGCTGGGTTCTAGGGTCCTAGTAATCCCCATGTTCATTCTCCTAAAAGTTCATCTTGACCTAGCCTTCAATATAGGGCTTTAGGGAGGAAAGTAACGATAGTTCAAAAAGATAAGAATAAATCAGCAGTTTCTGCAGCTGTGAAATCAAGGTAACTATAAACTAGAGGGCAGTGATGATGGTGATGATGGCAGTGAACTAGGCATAGGAGAGCCTTATCCATGAATAACATACCATTGAAAAACATTTGATAAATTCCTACTGAGTACTCAAACGTAGCTGGTACCCTCAATCATTCCCAATGCACTTATTCCCAGGAAGTAATTCAGGAAAAGTTTAAGTGTTAACAGGAGTGACTAACCATATAAAAAATTGTATAATTGTACAATTGCATGATTTATTTTTGGTTAATTTAACTTTGTTAAACTTTGTTGTAACAGATTGGAGAAATATGGAATGAAATATATGAAGAAATAAAATTAGAAAAATTAAGACCAGTCACTACAGATAAAAAAGCTTTGGAAGCTATTACAACAGCATCAGAAAATATTGGAAAGATGGTTGCTTCTCTGCAAAGTGATATAATTGAAAGCCAAGCATGCCAAGACGTGCAAAATGAACAAAAAGTATATGCAAAAGTAAGCTACATAGGTAGTGAGGAGGGAGAACGAAGATAGGTTGGTTAATGGGCACAAAAATACAGTTAGATAGAATAAGTTCTGTTGTTCAATAGCACAGTAGGGCAACTATAGTAACAATAATTTATTGTACATTTCAAAATACCCAGAAGACTTGGAATGCTCCTAATACAAAGAAATGATAAGTGTTTAAGGGGATGGATATCCCAATTACCCTGATCATTACACATTGTGTGCACATATCAAAATATCACATGTATGCCATAAATATGTACAACTATTATATATCAATAAGAAAGTAAGCCACAGATACCATTAAGGCACAAGATAATAATTGCAATGTATAAACCCAGATGAAGTTATCCATAAGATATATTTTTCTTACTTGTGGGTGTTTCAGCCTTGAGTTATTTTGTGGTTTTCTCTTAGAGTTATTTTCAGTGTCTCTGTGCAGTTTTAAAAGAAACTATGGAGTTTGAGATTGAGTTACTATATTCAATGCTGTTTTTTTGCATTATAATTTTATTTCTACAGTCTTAAATTTTTAAAAGGCAGAGAGATACTTGAGACATGCCACTGGACTCCAGCCTGGGTGACAGAGTGAGATTCTGTCTCAAAAATAAAAAAGAAAAAAAAGAAACTGAAACTTAATTATCTTTCTCATTTCAGATACAGGCCACGCACAAGCAAAGAGAGCTGGCTAATAAATCATGGGAAGATTTCTTGGCTAGAACATCAAACGCTAAAACGTTAAAGGTAGGATTTTTAATGTATTATAGTATCCACAACAAATAGCCAACTCTTACAGACAGACTTTTTCAGGAACAAATATTCATTCATTTTTTCCTAGTGACCTTTCCATACAATACCAACACTATTAGATGCTCATATGCAATTTAGAGTGATAAGTGAAACTGCATTTCACAGTTACAGAAGATGCTGCTTTGAGTTTCATTTGGTTTATCAGGGAGAAACAAGGCTGATGTTCTTGACCTACATAAAGAAGAAGATGATAGCCAGGAATGAGCAGGAAAATGTGTTCTGCTTTCCATTCTGAACCTGCTTATTCATTGATTTCTTTTCTGTGAGAGGCAAAGTAAAGGACACAAAGAGCAACTGTGTTGTGTTACTCTGTCCCCCAAGAGCTTTCCCTTCTGTGATCACCAAAAGAAGCATTATGTTAAACTTAAATGTGAATTGGGGATAAATATCCCTTTGTAGAAAAATGTGGTAAGCTACTTCAGCTGTAAGCTAGAAACTAATCTAAAAAATGTATAGTGCTAATGGTTCACTTGAAATATGTGAGAAACACCATGGATTTCCAGAATGTCATTACTTTTCCCCACCCTTTTCCATTAACATCTTGGATACACTTTTTAAAAAATCTCTCCTTCATTTCTGATGCTTTGGATACACTTTACCTAATGTTCCAATACTTCCTGTAGATATAAAATTGCTAAATGTTAAGTTAGTCCACAAGACGGTGGAACCATATTAAGATAGCAAAACCAAAGTTAAGAACAAGCTCACTCAAGGTACCAAGTTATCTCCCTGTTCACTGAAAGTTCTTCCCAATTCTACTTATAAAATGTCTTCCTAACTACCTGTATTTTTAGCACTAGTTAATGAAAATCAGCTCCTTTCCTGCAGGTCGTTTATTACTTCACATTTCACTTGTTTAGTGTAGCAAATACCTTGAAAATAACTTCAAATAGCTTAAATATAACTGCGATGAATTACATAATTTTTATTATTCTGAATGCTTAAAACATTTAAGTGTACTTAATCAGTTGGTAATTTATGCAATGTATTTTGCAATATGCATCACCTGATATAAATTTAATAGCTTATTAAATTATGTGCTAAAAATTGAACCTGATTTCTTCAGGATCTGCTTGACTCCTTGGTCATATATGGATTTCTTGGACTACTTCCAGAAATCTCTGGAAGACTTTTAGGTGACTGGAGTCTTCTTCAATGTGCAAAGTATCTAACTTACTAATAACTGTCTTTTTAGTCTAAATGAGTAAATGCAGATTTCAGCGCTATCTAATAAACAACCAAAGCATAAGCCAGACACAATTAAATATGTTTTTCATTGTAAGTACCATCATTACTGATTTAATAGCAATTAATATTTTCTTTCTAATTTAAAAATCCTCAGAAAGCAAAAAGTCTTCAAGAAAAAGCTATAGAAGCCTCCAGATACCATAAACGACCACAAAATGCAATATTTCACCAAACAGATATCAAAGGCCTTAACACAACGGTAAGATTCTTTCTCCATAACATTTTCTTAATAGACATTAAATTTAGAGTGTTTGAACAACTGTGCAAATATACTGAAAACCATTGAATTTTACCCATTAAATGGATGGATTATGTGGTGTTGAATTATATCTCAATAAAACTATTCAAAAAAAATTTTTAATTTAAAAATTAGAAGTTAAAAAAATTAATAAAAAAAAAACTTAGGCCCCCAAAATATTATGTCTATGGGATTTTCATCTCACATTTTTTCTTTTTGCTGTTCAAATTTCACATCATTAAGGCATATTTATCTCCAATGTATATCCACTTTTGCCCGGTTCTGGTTTAGAGTAGGCCCAGCCCTCCAGGATTTCTAAGAAACTGCTATAAACACTAGTCAGCTTATAATTGTCCTTATATCTCTTTAACAGAAAAGACGCAGTGCTTCCCCTTTTCCTGGCAAGTAGATCCCAAGTGTTCCTGTTATCCTCTGCTAGACTTAATTTGCCCCCAGTTACAAAGCTGATAAGCAATAGAAATAGAATTCAAACCTACTTTTCCTGGCTCCGATGCCCTTATCTTTCTATTATACCATAACTGCCTCCTAGTTATTCATTACATTTGTGTCTTTTCAAAAGTAAGCTGAAGGATGAATGAGTTTTTCTCTTGTTGAAAATTGTGTAAATGGACTTTTAGATATTTACCTTTTGCCTTTTTAGGTGCCCTCTGGTGGGGTAGTAACAGTGGAAAGCACTCCTGCCCGATTAGTAGGAGGACCTCTGGTTGATACGGATATTGCTCTTAAAAAACTGCCCATTCGAGGAGGAGCCTTGCAGAGGGTGAAAGCAGTTAAAATTGTGGATGCACCAAAAAAGAGTATTCCTACGTAATATACTATAGAGGCTTTTTGAAATAAAGTCAGCTTGTAATTTTTTAGCTGAATATATCTTTATACATATGTAAAGCCAATATTTTAGAATAAGTATTTTAGTATAAATATTTTAGTAAAATACTATAAAAATAAAAGGACATATAATTTATTTTTATGGAAAACATCAACATGTAATATCAGAAGAGTTGTCATCAGTTTCTTTGGAAAGGCTACCAATTTTACTAAGTGAAATTGTAAAACATAGTACATCAGTTAGGACTCTGTTGGTTGCATGTGAACTATTCTAACTAGTTTAAGTCAGAAAAAAAATTTCTTACAGGCTCTCTACCTATCAAATCTAGGAGGAATTTAGACTACAGGCATTGCTGAATCTAAGGACTAAAACTATATGAGTAGGATCTTCTCCTTCCCTAGCAGCTCCTGGCTTACATTCTCTTAGGTTCATGCCTGTGTCTCTGTGGTTTCTGCAGCTGCCTATGCATCTCAGGACCCCTGATTGCCCACATGCCTACAGTAGTCCTGAGCCATTCACCATGACTTTGGCCATGGCTGAGTAATGCCTCTTCCTGGAGCCAGAAGCAGGGCAACTCCATCCAAAATATACGGATAGAGTGGGGAATCAGGGTACTATTATCAGAAGCAAGTGTATATGAATATTGGGCAGCAAGATAAACAATAACTCTGCGACAAGTATGTTCGTCAAAATAAAATTATGTTTTCTCTGCTATAAAAGCAAATGTTAGTCATGAGCCAAATGGTAAAAAAGAAAAAAAATACAGCTGGTTTTACTCTTAATATATAAATATACAAAGCAAACTCTAAAGCTACTTCTCTTCTTTTTTTTTTCTTGAGCAAATTTTTTTTACTTTTTTATTATTATTTATTTTTATTTATTTATTTATTTATTTTTATACTTTAAGTTTTAGGGTACATGTGCACATTGTGCGGGTTAGTTACATATGTATACATGTGCCATGCTGGTGTGTTGCACCCACTAACTCGTCATCTAGCATTAGGTATATCTCCCAATGCTATCCCTCCCCCCTCCCCCCACCCCACCACAGTCCCCAGAGTGTGATATTCCCCTTCCTGTGTCCATGTGATCTCATTGTTCAATTCCCACCTATGAGTGAGAATATGCGGTGTTTGGTTTTTTGTTCTTGCGATAGTTTACTGAGAATGATGATTTCCAATTTCATCCATGTCCCTACAAAGGACATGAACTCATCATTTTTTATGGCTGCATAGTATTCCATGGTGTATATGTGCCACATTTTCTTAATCCAGTCTATCATTGGTGGACATTTGGGTTGGTTCCAAGTCTTTGCTATTGTGAATAATGCCGCAATAAACATACGTGTGCATGTGTCTTTATAGCAGCATGATTTATAGTCCTTTGGGTATATGCCCAGTAATGGGATGGCTGGGTCAAATGGTATTTCTAGTTCTAGATCCCTGAGGAATCTCCACATTGACTTCCACAATGGTTGAACTAGTTTACAGTCCCACCAACAGTGTAAAAGTGTTCCTATTTCTCCACATCCTCTCCAGCACCTGTTGTTTCCTGACTTTTTAATGATTGCCATTCTAACTGGTGTGAGATGGTATCTCATTGTGGTTTTGATTTGCATTTCTCTGATAGCCAGTGATGATGAGCATTTTTTCATGTGTTTTTTGGCTGCATAAATATCTTCTTTTGAGAATTGTCTGTTCATGTCCTTCGCCCACTTTTTGATGGGGTTATTTGTTTTTTTCTTGTAAATTTGTTTGAGTTCATTGTAGATTCTGGATATTAGCCCTTTGTCAGATGAGTAGGTTGCGAAAATTTTCTCCCATTTTGTAGGTTGCCTGTTCACTCTGATGGTAGTTTCTTTTGCTGTGCAGAAGCTCTTTAGTTTAATTAGATCCCATTTGTCAATTTTGTCTTTTGTTGCCATTGCTTTTGGTGTTTTGGACATGAAGTCCTTGCCCATGCCTATGTCCTGAATGGTAATGCCTAGGTTTTCTTCTAGGGTGTTTATGATTTTAGGTCGAATGTTTAAGTCTTTAATCCATCTTGAATTGATTTTTGTATAAGGTGTAAGGAAGGGATCCAGTTTCAGCTTTCTACATATGGCTAGCCAGTTTTCCCAGCACCATTTATTAAATAGGGAATCCTTTCCCCATTGCTTGTTTTTCTCAGGTTTGTCAAAGATCAGATAGTTGTAGATATGCGGCATTATTTCTGAGGGCTCTGTTCTGTTCCATTGATCTATATCTCTGTTTTGGTACCAGTACCATGCTGTTTTGGTTACTGTAGCCTTGTAGTATAGTTTGAAGTCAGGTAGTGTGATGCCTCCAGCTTTGTTCTTTTGGCTTAGGATTGCCTTGGTGATGCGGGCTCTTTTTTGGTTTCATATGAACTTTAAAGTAGTTTTTTCCAATTCTGTGAAGAAAGTCATTGGTAGCTTGATGGGGATGGCATTGAATCTGTAAATTACCTTGGGCAGTATGGCCATTTTCACGATATTGATTCCTCCTACCCATGAGCATGGAATGTTCTTCCATTTGTTTGTATCCTCTTTTATTTCCTTGAGCAGTGGTTTATAGTTCTCCTTGAGGTCCTTCACATCCCTTGTAAGTTGGATTCCTAGGTATTTTATTCTCTTTGAAGCAATTGTGAATGGGAGTTCACTCATGATTTGGATCTCTGTTTGTCTGTTGTTGGTGTATAAGAATGCTTGTGATTTTTGTACATTGATTTTGTATCCTGAGACTTTGCTGAAGTTGCTTATCAGCTTAAGGAGATTTTGGGCTGAGACAATGGGGTTTTCTAGATATACAATCATGTCGTCTGCAAACAGGGACAATTTGACTTCCTCTTTTCCTAATTGAATACCCTTTATTTCCTTCTCCTGCCTAATTGCCCTGGCCAGAACTTCCAACACTATGTTGAATAGGAGTGGTGAGAGAGGGCATCCCTGTCTTGTGCCAGTTTTCAAAGGGAATGCTTCCAGTTTTTGCCCATTCAGTATGATATTGGCTGTGGGTTTGTCATAGATAGCTCTTATTATTTTGAAATACGTCCCATCAATACCTAATTTATTGAGAGTTTTTAGCATGAAGGGTTGTTGAATTTTGTCAAAGGCTTTTTCTGCATCTATTGAGATAATCATGTGGTTTTTGTCTTTGGTTCTGTTTATATGCTGGATTACATTTATTGATTTGCGTATATTGAACCAGCCTTGCATCCCAGGGATGAAGCCCACTTGATCATGGTGGATAAGCTTTTTGATGTGCTGCTGGATTCGTTTTGCCAGTATTTTATTGAGGATTTTTGCATCAATGTTCATCAAGGATATTGGTCTAAAATTCTCTTTTTTGGTTGTGTCTCTGCCCGGCTTTGGTATCAGAATGATGCTGGCCTCATAAAATGAGTTAGGGAGGATTCCCTCTTTTTCTATTGATTGTAATAGTTTCAGAAGGAATGGTACCAGTTCCTCCTTCTACCTCTGGTAGAATTCGGCTGTGAATCCATCTGGTCCTGGACTCTTTTTGGTTGGTAAGCTATTGATTATTGCCACAATTTCAGCTCCTGTTATTGGTCTATTCAGAGATTCAACTTCTTCCTGGTTTAGTCTTGGGAGAGTGTATGTGTCAAGGAATTTATCCATTTCTTCTAGATTTTCTAGTTTATTTGCGTAGAGGTGTTTGTAGTATTTTCTGATGGTAGTTTGTATTTCTGTGGGATCAGTGGTGATATCCCCTTTATCATTTTTTATTGTGTCTATTTGATTCTTCTCTCTTTTTTTCTTTATTAGTCTTGCTAGCAGTCTATCAATTTTGTTGATCCTTTCAAAAAACCAGCTCCTGGATTCATTAATTTTTTTGAAGGGTTTTTTGTGTCTCTATTTCCTTCAGTTCTGCTCTGATTTTAGTTATTTCTTGCCTTCTGCTAGCTTTTGAATGTGTTTGCTCTTGCTTTTCTAGTTCTTTTAATTGTGATGTTAGGGTGTCAATTTTGGATCTTTCCTGCTTTCTCTTGTGGGCATTTAGTGCTATAAATTTCCCTCTACACACTGCTTTGAATGTGTCCCAGAGATTCTGGTATGTTGTGTCTTTGTTCTGGTTGGTTTCAAAGAACATCTTTATTTCTGCCTTCATTTCGTTATGTATCCAGTAGTCATTCAGGAGCAGGTTGTTCAGTTTCCATGTAGTTGAGTGGTTTTGAGTGAGATTCTTAATCCTGAGTTCTAGTTTGATTGCACTGTGGTCTGAGAGATAGTTTGTTATAATCTCTGTTCTTTTATATTTGCTGAGGAGAGCTTTACTTCCAAGTACGTGGTCAATTTTGGAATAGGTGTGATGTGGTGCTGAAAAAAATGTATATTCTGTTGATTTGGGATGGAGAGTTTTGTAGATGTCTATTAGGTCTGCTTGGTGCAGAGCTGAGTTCAATTCCTGGGTATCCTTGTTGACTTTCTGTCTCGTTGATCTGTCTAATGTTGACAGTGGGGTGTTAAAGTCTCCCATTATTAATGTGTGGGAGTCTAAGTCTCTTTATAGGTCACTCAGGACTTGCTTTACGAATCTGGGTGCTCCTGTATTGGGTGCATACATATTTAGGATAGTTAGCTCTTCTTGTTGAATTGATCCCTTTACCATTATGTAATGGCCTTCTTTGTCTCTTTTGATCTTTGTTGGTTTAAAGTCTGTTTTATCAGAGACTAGGATTGCAACCCCTGCCTTCTTTTGTTTTCCATTTGCTTGGTAGATCTTCCTCCATCCTTTTATTTTGAGCCTATGTGTGTCTCTGCACGTGAGATGGGTTTCCTGAATACAGCACACTGATGGGTCTTGACTCTTTATCCAATTTGCCAGTCTGCGTCTTTTAATTGGAGCATTTAGTCCATTTACATTTAAAGTTAATATTGTTATGTGTGAATTTGATCCTGTCATTATGATGTTAGCTGGTGATTTTGCTCATTAGTTGATGCAGTTTCTTCCTAGTCTCGATGGTCTTTACATTTTGGCATGATTTTGCAGAGGCTGGTACCGGTTGTTCCTTTCCATGTTTAGCGCTTCCTTCAGGAGCTCTTGTAGGGCAGGCCTGGTGGTGACAAAATCTCTCAGCATTTGCTTGTCTGTAAAGTATCTTATTTCTCCTTCACTTATGAATCTTAGTTTGGCTGGATATGAAATTCTGGGTTGAAAATTCTTTTCTTTAAGAATGTTGAATATTGGCCCCCACTCTCTTCTGGCTTGTAGGGTTTCTGCCGAGAGATCAGCTGTTAGTCTGATGGGCTTCCCTTTGAGGGTAACCCAACCTTTCTCTCTGGCTGCCCTTAACATTTTTTCCTTCATTTCAACTTTGGTGAATCTGACAATTATGTGTCTTGGAGTTGCTCTTCTCGAGGAGTATCTTTGTGGCGTTCTCTGTATTTCCTGAATCTGAACGTTGGCCTGCCGTGCTAGATTGGGGAAGTTCTCCTGGATAATATCCTGCAGAGTGTTTTCCAACTTGGTTCCATTCTCCCCATCACTTTCAGGTACACCAATCAGACGTAGATTTGGTCTTTTCACATAGTCCCATATTTCTTGGAGGCTTGGCTCATTTCTTTTTATTCTTTTTTCTCTAAACTTCCCTTCTCGCTTCATTTCATTCATTTCATCTTCCATTGCTGATACCCTTTCTTCGAGTTGATCGCATCGGCTCCTGAGGCTTCTGCATTCTTCATGTAGTTCTCGAGCCTTGGTTTTCAGCTCCATCAGCTCCTTTAAGCACTTCTCTGTATTGGTTATTCTAGTTATACATTCTTCTAAATTTTTTTCAAAGTTTTCAACTTCTTTGCCTTTGGTTTGATTGTCCTCCCCTAGCTCAGAGTAATTTGATCGTCTGAAGCCTTCTTCTCTCAGCTCGTCAAAGTCATTCTCCACCCAGCTTTGTTCCGTTGCTGGTGAGGAACTGCGTTCCTTTGGAGGAGGAGAGGCGCTCTGCGTTTTAGAGTTTCCAGTTTTTCTGTTCTGTTTTTTCCCCATCTTTGTGGTTTTATCTACTTTTGGTCTTTGATGATGGTGATGTACAGATGGGTTTTTGGTGTGGATGTCCTTTCTGTTTGTTAGTTTTCCTTCTAACAGACAGGACCCTCAGCTGCAGGTCTGTTGGAATACCCTGCCGTGTGAGGTGTCAGTGTGCACCTGCTGGGGGGTGCCTCCCAGTTGGAGCTTTCCGGCTGCTTTGTTTACCTAAGCAAGCCCGGGCAATGGCGGGCGCCCCTCCCCCAGCCTCGCTGCCGCCTTGCAGTTTGATCTCAGACTGCTGTGCTCGCAATCAGTGAGACTCCGTGGGCATAGGACCCTCCGAGCCCGGTACGGGATATAATCTCGTGGTGCGCCATTTTTTAAGCCGGTCCGAAAAGCGCAATATTCGGATGGGAGTGACCCGATTTTCCAGGTGCGTCCGTCACCGCTTTCTTTGACTTGGAAAGGGAACTCCCTGACCCCTTGTGCTTCCCAAGTGGGGCAATGCCTCGCCCTGCTTCCGCTCGCGCACGGTGCGCACAGCCACTGACCTGCACCCACTGTCTGGCACTCCCTAGTGAGATGAACCCGGTACCTCAGATGGAAATGCAGAAATCACCCGTCTTCTGCGTCACTCAGGCTGGGAGCTGTATACCGGAGCTGTTCCTATTCAGCCATCTTGGCTCCTCGCTACTTCTCTTCTTTAATGGGGAAGGGAAAGGTGTAATGGGGGAAGTGTTTTCCCTCATTTGGTAGTAGAGGTATCTTGTCAAAGAATAGGAGATAAATGCCTTTATGCTGGACATAGAGCAAATCTGTGTCCCTGGATGCCCTTATGAAGTCTCCCTCTCCTGCCTTCATTCCCTTCACACCCCTCCTCCAGCCTGGAAGCCACAAACGACATGAGTTCATGTCCAGGAATCAGAGAGACAAGGACCTGTTTCTTAGGAAAATAAACTGGAATTTGAGTCTAGATTCTGGGCCCATGGGGCACACTCAGCAGTGTACTGGCAAATGGATAACAACTAGCTCTCCAGGAGGGAAAAGCCCTGATTTACATCATTTTCTCACCAATTCACACAGTATAAATACTGCCACTATTACCAATCTCAAGCTACCAACATGATGCCATTGAATACATGGTTGGGAAAACATAGATAGGTTCTTTCATTATTAGATAAGACCAGGCTCTATCACCTCAATGGACCCACATTTTCCTCCTTCTTCTTTCCTCCTCCTCCTCCTCCTCTTCCCCCAACTCACATTCCTCTAGGGATTTTCCATTATCCTGTCTGTGAAGACAGTAACATCTTCATTGAGGGGTAGAGGTTGCAGCTCTTGTCATTGTTCTAATTAGAATGAGTTGCCAGTTCACCTTTGATTGGCGGCTTCTCACCCTGGCCCAGATGCCCATCCTCTTGTGCCTCATAGGATTAGATAACATGCATCAGCTTATCAGTGAGCTTTGTTCTCTCCTGAATCCCTTTCTGTAGTCTACCACCTTCAAGAAGATATTAGAAGGTATAATTTGTTTCTTTCCTTCACAGGAAACCCCAAGCATGAGTAGGAGCATACAACGAGATGCCCATACAAAAAATACCAGATACATCATAGGTACACTTGAATTGATGTGAAGTGTCCACGGCTAACAATGAATCTTTGCTCCATTTTGTAGACTATAAGCTCTCTAAGAACAAGGTAGAGACCATATCTCATTAATTATTGTACTCAGTATCTCAGGAAATAAATTATTAGATAATGTGATGGTGGCCTCAGCTACTGGCAGTCTTTCCCTTGAGCTCTGCAAATGCAGCAAAGTACTGAGCTCAAAGGGAAGATTCAGCCAACAAAATACTACACAAGTAATGCTCAACACAGACAACATGTTAGTTTAAATGTATTTACTTCATAACATGACAGATTTTCTCCAAAATGGTGAGGCATAAATACTACATGAGTATAACCAAGGTGTGGAACTAGTATTACTTGCTTGAGTATCATTTTTGTATGTAGTACAACTAAATGTCTCAGATTGATTAGGACTGTAATCTAGACAATTTCTGATGTCTGTGAACCTTTTTTCTTCCATGTATTTTGCCCATCAGCAAGAAGAAAGGTAAAACAGGGCAGATTATTATGTAGCAGCTATTTAATAGACAAATAAGTGTAAGTTGATGGAGAGCAGTAATGTTCCTTAATACAGACACTTGCACTTGGTAGACAGATTCACCCAAGTTTGCATATTATAATTCCAGCCACCACACAGTGAGTGAGTGACTCTTTCTCACAATATCACTAACTCTAAGTCTCTGTCTCTCATCACATCCTATATTCTCACACCTCCCCTGAGCCCTAGGGGACATGATGCCTACCCGATCCTGCCGGCTGAGAGAAGGATGGTATATTTTCTTACATTAGTCAGGTGAGATAAAATTTGAAGCTTTCAAGCGGAAACTTTTACTAACCAACTGAATGAAAAGAAAGTCAAAAGAATAAAACTGTGGAATTCAGTGAGCACAGATAAAAGTAGCTTCAACAATCTCAGTAATGAGACTTTTACCACATGGGGGAGCTCATTCTAGCATGGTTAAACTAATTGTCAGACAGTGCTGACTTACATTGAGTGAAAAATCAGTGAATAATTAGGTGAATAACTTTCATCCATCTGGCATCATCAGTCTGCCTTATGGAACATAAAGTATTTTATATACAACTATGTTATCCACCTTAAGTCTTTTGAGGTCAGATATCCAGTTTCTTTCATCATTCTTCTGATAATGTAGTTTCTAGAATTTATGAATCTGGTCAGCTCCATCTGAAGTGCTACAATTTGTCAATATTCCTCTAAACTGTGACCAAACGGATCAAAGATTTTTCAGGTGAGCAGGATCAATGTAGTTCCTCTCATTTTTACACACATTCTGCCAACACAACCTTAACTTACATTAGTTTCATTAGCAACCATTTTTTATTGCTTATATTTAGTTGCCTATCAAGGAAAATGTCAGGGATGCTTTCTGAGAAAGAATAGCAGACCCTGACATCCAGGAACTGTCTTGGTACTATCAGGTCAAAATTCTATAGATAGACCCAATACCCCAACTTTGGTTTCCAATATCATTCTCCAATAAAATGAGCCAGGGCTTCTTGGAGAAATGGCTAATTCTAAGGCTGGCGCAGAAATATATGAGTCTGGAGCATCTTACTGAGCTCCCAGTGGCCAAAGCTGGAATGATTTGAACAAATCAATAATGTAGTGTTGGATTATAAACCAAAGTATAAACAAATGTTCATAAATCCATACTGACATAAATAAATGATGAAGGAAAAAAGGAAGGAAGGGAGAGAGAAAGTGGGGGAAGCCTCCATACAAAGAATTCTAAATGATTTATGTAGATATTCCCTCCTCAAGAAGGTAGAAGATAACTGCCCATTCTCAAGTATGGGTTATGCTTAGTGACTTCTTTCCAGAGGATGTAATATAGAAAGAAAGTGGAAAGAAACTTTACAATGAAGAAAACTGGCAAACACTACCTTAGCCAAGGTTAAACACCACCAATGGCAAGTCACGTCAATGACATGTGCCTTTGATATGACGTGTCGAGTATGATACTTTACCTCTGTGGTCTTCATCCCAAAAACCTATAATCCCAGTCTAACAAAGACATCAGGCAAACCCAAACTGAGGGGCATTTTGCAATATACCTGACCAGTACCAGTACTCAAAATTGTCAAGGTCATCAAAAACGTGGTCTGAGACATTGTCACAACCCACAGGAACCTCAGAAGACATGACAACTCAGTGTAACGTAGGATCCTGGAACAACAATAACAAAAAAGGAGCTTAGGGAAAAACTACTGAAATCTGAATAAAATAGGAAGTTTACTTAATATTGTATTGGTTTCAGTGTATTAGTTGTGACATATATAATGTTAAGATATTAACAATAAGAATAAACATGGGGCCAGGCACAGTGGTTCAGGCCTGTAATCCCAGCACTTGGGAGGCTGACTCAGGCAGATCACTTGGGTCCAGGAGTTGGAGACCATCTTGGGCAATGGAGTGCAATCCTGACTCTACAAAAAAATACAAAAATTATCTGGGAGTGGTGGTGTAGACCACACCCGTAGTTCCAGCTATTTGGGAGGCTGAGGTAGGAGGATCAATTGAGCCCAGGAGGTTGAAGTTGCAGTGAGCCGTGATTGCACCACTGACAGAGCAAGACCCTGCCAAAAAAAAAAAGAAAAAGAAAAAAAAAATGTTGAGAGGTATATAGGAACTCTGTACCATCCTTGCAACTTCTCTGCAAATTTAAAACTTTTAAAGTTTGGTATTTTTTATTATTATTATTATACTTTAAATTTTAGGGTACATGTGCACAATGTGCAGGTTAGTTACATATATATACATGTGCCATGCTGGTGCGCTGCACCCACTAACTCGTCATCTAGCATTAGGTATATCTCCCAATGCTATCCCTCCCCCCTCCCCCCTTTAAAACTATTTTAAAATGAAAAGTTTATCAAATTTACAAGAAGAAAAACATTAAAAAGTGGGCAAAGGACATGAACAGACACTTTTCAAAAGAAGTCATACATGCAGCCAACAAGCGTGTGAAAAAAAAGCTCAATATCACTGATCATTAGAGAAATGCTATCAAACCACAATGAGATACCATCTCACACCAGTCAGAATGACTGTTATTAAAAAGTCAAAAAACAACAGATGCTGGCGAGGTTGCAGAGAAAAGAGAATGCTTATACACTGTTGCTGGGAGTGTAAATTAGTTCAACCATTGTGGAAAGCAGTGTGGCAATTCCTCAAAGAGCTAAAAACAGAACTACTATTCGACCCAGCAATCCCGTGACTGAGTATATGCTCAGGGGAATATAAATCATTCTACAGTAAAGACACACGCACATGAATGTTCACTGCAGCACTATTCACAATAGCAAAGACATGGAATCAACCTAAATGCCCATCATGACAGACTGGATAAAGAAAATGTGGTCCATATACACCATGGAATGCTATGCAGCCATAAAAAGAATGAGATCATGTCTTTTGCAAGAACATGGATGGAGGTGGAGGCCATTATCCCTAGCAAACCAACACAGGAACAGAAAACCGAATACCACCTGTTCTCACTTAAGTGGGAGCTAGATGATGAGAACTCATGGACACGAAATGCGGAACAACAGGCACTGAGGCCTACTTGATGGTGGAGAGTGGGAAGAGGGAGAGGATCAGGAAAAATAACTATTGAGTACTAGGCTTAGTACCTGGGTGACAAAATAATCTGTACAACAAACCCCCGTGAAATGAGTTTACCTATAGAACAAACCTGCATGTGTACCCCTGAACCTAAAATAAAAGTTTAAAAAATAAACAAAATTAAAAGTTTATTTAAAGTTTAAAAAAGATTCTGACCAGGCTTGGTGGCTTACGCCTG
This sequence comes from Gorilla gorilla gorilla, assembly GCF_029281585.2. Classification (NCBI taxonomy): domain Eukaryota; kingdom Metazoa; phylum Chordata; class Mammalia; order Primates; family Hominidae; genus Gorilla; species Gorilla gorilla. The sequence goes on along the minus strand of NC_073230.2, from coordinate 98,472,898 downwards.
TAATCCCAGCACTTTGGGAGGCAGAGGCAGGTGGATCACCTGAGGTCAGGAGTTTGAGACCAGACTGGTGAACCTGGTGAAACCCTGTCTCTACTAAAACTACAAAAAATTAGCTGGGCATGGTGGCAGGTGCCTATAATCCCACCTACTTGGGAGGCTGAGGCAGGAGAGTCACTTGAACCCGGGAGGCGGAGGCTGCAGTGAGCCAAGATCACGCCATTGCACTCCAGCCTGAGCAACAAGAGCGAAACTCCGTCTCAAAAAAAGAAAAAATAAAGATTCGATAGAAACAGCAGAGGAACTTTAGACATAGATAATTATTATCCCTTGTATCATCTTATGAAGAAATATTTGTGGGGTCAATAATAGATCCTTTGCCACTTTTTTTCTCCTCAGCCTTAAGCTCTCTGAAAAATAATCGGTTATGAGCTAAGCTAAATGAGCTCAGCATAAACCCAAAGCTGTGAAACTGAATCTTTACCATGGTACCACTACAAGAATTGGTGGTTTGTTTTTTAAAATGATCTCTAGACTGTCAAATGATTTTGGATAGGACAAAAGAGAAATACATACTGTCCCCATTCAGCTTCATTTTGACCACCTTCTTTTTTATCTTCTATTTTGATATCATAAAATTGCTTTTGAATTAGATCTTTCGGTCTATCCCTGCATTGTCCCACTTCAGTGTCAACTCTGTGAGTCAAAGATTACGTCTGGATTGTTCACTAATATACCCTAAAGCTTAATGAATATTTGTTGAATGAATGAATGATGAACAGAAAGAATAAGTTTTTTTATATGCAGATGACACTGTGCCAAAAATGGGGAGGAATTTACGGTATGTAATCACCATCAAAAAGCTTAAGATGAGTTGTTTTAAAACCAGATTGCCCAGTTTAGCAAATGTTCTTATTTTTAACCCAATGTAGTATGTAAATTCAATTAAAAGAACTAGAAAACCATTTTGCCATTAACTGGAAGACTAATTTTATTGATTTAAGCTAAAATGTTTATCATCGCTGCAATAAAATTGTCATGACAACTATAAGTGATTGAGGATAACTGGTTGAAAAATTTTTTAGACTAAAATTACATGGTCTCACTTTACAGCATTGAACTTTTGAGCTTCAATCATTTGCCCATAGACTGTAAAAGAGAACTGTTTTTTTAAGGAAAACTGTAACACTGTCTCTAGGTACCACTTCAGCTCCTCTGCAGGAAATGAATTCTAGGTGGATAGCTGTCGGGTCATTTTTATGAGAACATTAGCCCTACCCTCCAACCAGTTGATTTTCTGAGCTTAGGGATCCACCCTTAATTGGCAAGATAAGAAGTTTTCAATCTAGGAAATTATTAGCCCTACAATCTTATATTATCTGCTACTCACGCAAAATTGGTTATATGAAATAATATTACCGAACGCTATGAGGTCCTTTAATATTGAAAATTCCTAACCCGGGGTTTATGCAGCCCCCTGAAATTACATGCAAAATGTAATTTTAAGAGTGTTTATATGTAAAACCCCTAATAAATGGTCTATACATCATCAGAATTTGAAAGCGGTCAATGATGCAAAGAATGTCCCTCCTTTAAGTCAGCTTATTCTTGGATCAAGTCAAACCATCAGACAGTTCGTTACTTGTTCAGTATTATTTTAGCCGATTTTAAAACTTTTTATATTTGAGTTTGAGTGTACTGGAATCAGACTGTACAGGAGAGAATCTGTCATTGTAAGGATACTTGAAACCAGTGTTGTAAACCATGGTAGCCACTGTGAAAACCTATGGGTCAGATTTTTATTGATTCTTTGTACTGGAAAAGGCTGGACCTCTGTTGAACATGTGGTTTGGTTTTTCTTATAAGCATGTGAATCTTGAAACTGTTCATGTGTCCCTCTTCACTAGGAGAAGTGGGAAACAGACCAAATTTATAGGCACCCTTTATCAAAGGTATAGGCTTTTACGACATGCATTCAAAAAGTATTAATCTAAACCGTAACTCCATTGTATTACTTCCCTGTCTTCATGTCCCAGTGTTCCAATTTCCTGCACTACTTCATGTTTTCCTTTTCTTCGGTATATTTCTTTAAAGCTTCACATCCTTTTTGAAATAAGATGTGAGATATAAATAGGCAATATAAAAAATAACTCAGCTAACACAAAAATTCTATCAAATTGTACTTTACTGAAATGAAGTTTCTTACTGTCTTTGTTGTTCCTTTTTCAAAACAAAGACAATAAAAATGAAAACATAAAAAGGTTTTAGTCCTTAATGCATAGAAAAATACTTTAATATAGAAGATGGCTTGGTAATGAAATGTACATTTCAGAAACCACCAAATATACTACATTAAATGTTACTTTTTAGGATAATACTGCCATTAGTTTTGGCACAGTTTAATAGTCAATATTAATATATAAGATACCTTATAAAATTGATTACAATTTTATTCCATTGACTATTGTATCTAAAAAATATATCACATTTGCCTTTTAACTGATGTTTTCTTTAAAACAAAGACACTTTAAAAAGACACCTTCTAAGTAAAAAATTGAGAAATTATCTGAAAATATTGGAATAATTCAATAGCAATAAAGCAATTACAACAAAAAACAACGTTTATCAGTATTAAATAATTTGTATAACTATGACAAGAAATATTTGACCTCATCAATACAAGTTTTCAGGTCGCTGTCATCTTGCTTGAGGTATTTTCCATGTTTTCTCTTAAATGTAATACTCTCATTTTGTAAAATCTAGTCCTGTAAGATTTAAAAGAAGAAATTGTTAATATTCATTCCAATATGACTCTTAAATTTCCTGCTTTTATACAACCCTATTGAAAAAATTAATTTCAAAAGCCTAAATACATGTCTGATGTTTAAAATTTCTTCAACAAATGTAATATGAATAATTACAGGGTTAAATGGCTTTCTTATGAACTATTCATGGGGAAACAAGGATAATTTTAATTATCTACCAAAGTGTATTATATTCCAAGATCATTTAAAATTGTAAGTCAGAGCTTGTGTGGTTTGTAAATAATATAAAATGAGTAAAAATGAGAATCAAAACCTATCATTTTAGGGAAAAAAACTAAATATGGTAAATTTGCTACCTTGTTGGATAACTTGAAAAAAATCAGAAGAATTAAATAGTGACTTTTAAAGGAAAGTAAACTGCTATTCTCTTAAATACACATTTAAATTACCTCCTGTTATTTTCTGTGGAAAATTATATTTGGGGGGCATCGCCTGTCTTCTGCCCATTCCATGAGATCTTGAAAGCAAGCAGTCTACATACATGTCCCAGAAATCCTGAGCTATGTTTAAGAAGACATTATAATGTCCAGGCCGCTGAGATTTTTGCAAGAACAACATGAAATTCCAAAAAGCATCCACATTGTGCTCTATCTTGAGTTCCTTGAGATCTATCAATGTCAAAGAGCAAGCTTTCCAGCACTGGAGATCAATGTCTTCGGTGATTCCTGGGCTGATGCTGGCAAGCACTCCTTTTTGAAACTCAAAGTCAGCATTCACCAGATTGATCAGCATCATGCAGCCCAGCTGTAGATAGAACCATCTTCTTGTAGCAAGACACATATTCTATACAGAAAAAAAAATGGAGGATATATTTAACTTAAAAAAGTTATTCAATCACTTGATCTAAAAAACTATAAATACACATATATTTGCTTTTGATCAAGCCAAATCTGCTTACTAGGTATTCATTTTTTCTAAGTTACTGATTATCACATCTTCCTTTAGGATATTAGAGTTCCGATTTGATTTCCAACGTTCTGATCAAGAGTCTTTGAAATGCAACACGTTTATGAAAATGCAAAGGTTCATTTCATCACAGACCTTTAAAACTGGCAGAAACCTTAAAGAGCTTATGCTCCAACCTTCTCCCTTTACCGATTAGATCATTAGTGATACCGTTCCGCAAGTCTTCAGACTCCTGGCTGCCTATCCAAGACTCCTACCTACCACAACACATTTCAACTAAGTGAATCAAAATGCAGTCCTTTCTACATGTAACATAGGAAGTATTTTGTTGTTGTTAATTGAGATATTATTAACCCAAATGGTACTAGATCTCACAAGCACCGTTTAAGTCTCAAAGTTACTGCTGTTTCCATTTTCATGTATTGAAAAATACTTGTTACGCACTAATATCCGGTATATTCTTGGCTTCCCTCTGTTTAGGAGCTGGTTGGAGAAGATGAACATAGACATACATAAAGTGGCACGAAAACAAAGGTGATATAAGGTAGGATGATATAGTGCAGGGCCCATTACATTCAGCAAAATCTTGACATTTTTCTAATGCCTCTTTGCATGCCTGCTTGCCAACTGATTGTTGGGTAAAATCGGCCCAAAGCACATAAGAGGAAGTTAAGGACTAAGTTGGCATTGAATTGCCACACACCTGCTATTCAAGGCTGCTGTTGGAAATGTCCCTTTCACAACATTGACAGCCAACGGGGAGAGATAGGGAGAGGAGAACAGATCCAGAACACAGGACTCACCTTTTTCCGCCGTACACGGCCGTCTGCCACCTCCCCAAAAAAGTTGGGCTGAAGAGAGAAATCATACGAATCAAATCTAAACAGGACATTCAAGTCATTTCACATCGTCGAAAATTGTGCAAATTCCCCAGACTGAGCTGAAAGCTGGCAGTTTATGATACGTGTTGTATCAGAGGGGCTAGGGTAGAACCAGGGAATTTCTTCCCCCTCGATTTCAGGTTAGCGCCTCCCCCAATGCCCCCAGCCCCGGGTCAGGTCACCTGGGCGCAGAAGAGGGAGGCCACGCGGGAGTCGAGGACCTCTGGTCGACGTCCGAGGCGCGCGTCCCGGCGCGGTGTCCTGGGTGCGCTACGCTCGTTGGGAGGAGGACGGGGCGCCTCCTGCCCAGGAGGAACCAGAGGTTTCAGCGCGGACGACCCCTGCCCAGGGCGCCCTCTGCCCAGCGGACCCACTTCCCGAGGCAGGCGAACTGGGCGAGGCAGCGCTGTGTCACCCACCCCGAGCGCTCACCGGGCGCCCAAGCTCGCTCAGCGGAACCGTCTCGGCCGCGGTGCGCTCCGGCGCTGGGAGGCTCTGGCTGGCACTGGCTCACCGCGGGTGGAGCTGCCGGTTCTGCTGCGGCCACGCGGGGTTCCCGAGACAGACCCGCCGCTGGGACCGCGATCCTTTTCTAGAGGCTGAGTGAGGGGGCAGATCGTGGTGGCCGCGCTCTCGAGGCCCCTCCCTGACCTCGCCCAACTTCCCAGCCTCCAGACCTCGGGGGCCCCTGCGCCCTGTGGCCCTGCCTTGGGCGCTGCTCTCGCCTCTCCTGCCCTCCTCCGACTTTCTTGCTATGCCAAAGGCTCAGTGTCTTCTTCGCTCTCTCCTTCTTACTTTGTTCCTTCTTTTTTCTTAGCTGAGAAGATCCAACTCGGCAGTAGTCAGTCCACATACCCAAGTTATCTTCTCCCTCCGCCCACCCATGCTCCACACCGTATTCTCCTATCCAGAGAAAAAATCTCTTAAGGCTGTGAACTCTCTTAAAATCCTAAACCTCCTTGAACGGTTCTAATCTCTAGCTAAACACCGTTTATTATTAACACTAACACATACACATGCGCAAACATACCCTTGCTTCTACACTGGGGAAAATGTTTCCTTTATCCCTTCATGGATGAAGACCCGAGCAAGTACCTTGAATTTCACATATGTATGTTGTCCATCAATCTCAGCCCCAACACATCACTTGGACTATATATGAGTTTAAGTCTACCTGCTCTGCCTATAGCCCAGCAGCGATGATCAGATGGGGCTAGGGAAATCAAAGCCAGCTGCCTTATCCCCATTTCCCTTCAGGCAGGCCACCCTTCTCACAGGTTCTTGAGCTGGGATGGTGAGATCATGGGGTGAGATGAGTGCCAAACCAAACAGCCCAGTTCCCCCAGTCATTGTCCCCGCTAAAGCTCACTTCTCCCAGCACCCACCATTATTCAAAGCTCCACCCTGTTCTCATCATGTTGGTGGAGCTAACGTGGTCAATCATTAGTTCTGCCCTGGCAATGCCTTTTTACGCCCCTTCTATCTGCAGGACCACCTCCTGCACAAAACAGAACTGAGAAAAGGGGAAGACTTGTTTACTCGGATTAGGTAGGATATACACGAATCCATCTCACACCAGATATTCTTCTGCTGTAGACTTCCAAGTGTTTCAGTCCACCATTAATCATGGACTCTCACAATTAGCAGAGATGCGGAGTGACCTAATCCAACATCCCAGCTGAAACGTGAACAAACCACCCTCCCAAGGAATTTGTCCACCCACCAAAGCTGTTTTCCAATGTGACTTAACCTTGGGCACATGTCCCTACCCCCAAAGGAAGCAACCCCTTCCATCTTTGGGTTAATGTTGGCTTCCTTCTAAAATGAATTGGCTCAATTTCTCTGTTGAGTAACCACATAGTTCCTGTCCGTCTTTTTTCAAAGATATACTTTATTTTTCATAAAACATTTTTATCTGTTTACAAGTATTGCAAAACCTATTGAAAAGTTGTAAAATACAGAAAAATATAAGGAGACAGGTAATAGTTGTCATTAAAATGCATTTTTAAAGAATATTCTAATATTAGAATTAGAGTAATGTACTAAATAGGAGTACATATTTGGGTATGATTATTATAACACACACACAGGAATGGTATTCTGAATACAGAACTTATATAAATCAATAATAGAAAAATAAGGGTAATTGACAGAAGAGTAGACCTTAATATTCAGTAAACATGAGAAAAAATACTGAAATATTCTAAATTTAGATAGACTTAATAACAAAGCCATTTCAAGGAAATGATATATTGTCTTCCCCAAATGAAGCTTAACAAAAATTAATTTGGTAAAATACAATCTCAGCAATTTTTTGAGAAAATGAACACTTCATATGCTTTTGATGAGACTATCAGCTGGTATAATCACCAAGGAAGAAAACTGGCATTATCTGTTTAATCTGAAAATGATCTAGAAATTTTACTCTTGGTGTCTACCCCCAAGTCAGTGAGAGAAGATATTCTTTATGAGACTGATTTTTCTGAAGGGTCTACTTGCTACATTCAAATAGAATCTGGCAAAATGATGACAAATATAGTTTTTAAATCATCATTGGGTAATCAAGAAAGTGAAATCTCCAGGGAAAAGGCGGATGGAGGCAAAGCATAAAGAATCAGAATATGGAAAAGAAGAAAGAAGAGAAAGAGAGAAGGAAGAGAGGAAAGTGAGATGTAGATAGTAAATTTAGGCTTTATTAAAACTGGTAAGTATCTACAGTAAAAAGTGATACATAGATATTGAATTTAGACTTTGCAAAGTTGTTAAATATGTATGGTAAAATTTCTTGGGCAATTTCTAAATGACGGAAATAGAGAACAAAACTCCTGAACCAGGGAGAAAAACAGATTGACAAATAAAAAATTAATTGAGAAAGCAAGAAGAGAGAAAAAAGCACAGCAAAAGTGACACGTAGAAAGTAAATTTATAAGATTCAAGTCAACAATCATAATAATAGTCTGAACTTCTTGATTAAAGGAAGGAAGATGTGGTTGGATCTTAAATTCTGCTATGTGCTTTTACAAAAGATACACACACCCAAAATGAGGACAGAGAAACTTGAAAAGAATGGAAACAAATATACCATGCAAATGTTAATTGTATTTTAAACTGACAGCTTTATTGATACAAAAAAAGCATGATGAAGGAGAAAGGGGAACACTACATAATGATAAAAGACTCAATTCAGGAAGAAGATAGAAATATTCTAATTTTAGATATACCTAATAACGAAGCTACAGAATACATAAAGCAAAAACTGACAGAAGTAGAGGGAAATTTTCACAAACTCACTATCATAGTGGGAGAGTTCCACAAGCCTTTAGGTTAAGATGATAAATAATACTAAATGTGTAGATGATTTGAACCATCAAGTTTATAAGGAACCATGAAACTTGCAGTTAAAGAACACATTCCTCCCGTTAGAAAATAAAGCAAGTCTCAGGTGCAGCACACCAACATGGCACATGTATACATCTGTAACAAACCTGCATGTTGTGCACATGTACCCTAAAACTTAAAGTATAATAATAATAAAATAAAAGAAAAAATAAAGTCTCATGAAATTTAAAGCAAGTCTCAACAAATTTCAAAAACTAGTATCACTCAAACTTTGTTGCCTGACCACAACACAGAAAGTTTAAAAGTCTAAAAAGTGTTTTAAGAAATATAAAAACAAGAACGTAGTTTTTCATGTTTTGAAATTTAAACAATAAATGTACTTATTTATGCAATAACTTTAAACAATAGATTTTAAAATAAAATACAATGGAAATTATAAAATATTTCAAACTGTGTGATTAAAAAACATTGCATATCAAAACTTGTGAGAAGCCAGTAAGAGGATCCTTTAAAGGAAATTAACAGCTTTAAACACTTGTGCCAAAAGAAGAGAGGCTGAAAATCTGATAGAGTGATAAATGCAACCAAATTTAACAGCTGGTAAAATAGAAGGAAAAAGGCTCTCAAAAGTTAAGAGATTTTACAAAAACACACGTTAGTGAACTAAGGCAAAAAGAGTTGATTCTTTGAATAAAATAAAGCAACCTCTGATGAGGGTGATCAAGAAAGAAAATGAAAGGTAGAAAATGATATATATCTATAGATAGCAAATAAAGATTAAAACTAGATACACGAATACTAAGAACCAACATATACCATATATTTGAAATTTTAAATTAAATTAATAAATTCCTAGAAAAAATATCTATAAAACTTGGCCAGGCGCGGTGGCTCACGCCTATAATCCTAGCACTTTGGGAGGCTGAGGCAGGTGGATCACCTGAGGTCCGAAGTTCGAGACGAGTCTGGTGAACATGGTGAAACCCCATCTCTACTAAAAATACAAAAATTAGCCAGGCATGGTGGCGCGTGCCTGTAATCCCAACTGCCCAGAAGGCTGAGGCAGGAGAATCGGTGGAAACCAGGAGACAGAGGCTGCAGTGAGCCGAGATCGCACCACTGCACTCTAGCCTGGGCGACAAAGAAAGACTATGGAAAAAAAAAAGAAAGAAGAAAAAAATCTATAACACTCATGTAAGAATAACTACAAAGCCAGAATAGTAAATGCTGTTTAAAGACCTTGAATAAGAAGTTTAAAATCTTCCCACTGGGAAAAAAAAATCAAGCCCATATGATTTTGCAGGGCAACTTTCAAGGATCAAGTACTTCCTGAAAATTAGAAAAGAAGGAAATCTCCCAGACTCATTCTAACAAAATGAGACAAGGACAATCTGAAAAAGAGTAAAGTCACAGGCCGTCTTACTAATGATTACAGATAAAAATAAATTCTAAACAAAATATTGACATACCAAATTCAGTAGGACTTACAAAAAACACAGCAGTATCAGGCTTGGATTATCCTAGGGATGCACGGGTAGTTTAACACAGGGGTGCCCAGGCCGTAGATTGGTACCCGTCTGTGGTCTGTTAAGGACCCAGCCGTACAGCAGGAGGTGAGCTGTGGGCCAGCGAGCATTATCACCTGAGCTTTGCCTCCTGTCAGATCAGCAGCAGCATTATTCTCATAGGAGCATGAACCTTAGTGTGAACTGCACATGCAAGGGATATAGGTTGCTGCTCCTTATGAGAATCTAACGCCTGATGATCTGAAGTGAAAAAGTTTCATCCCAAAACATCCCTCCCTGCCCTCCCCACCCACCCCATCTGTGGAAAACTTGTCCTCCACAAAACTGGTCCCCAGTGCCAAAAAGGTTAGGGACTATTGGCTTAACATATTAAAATCAATGACTATATTTACCATGTACACAAATTAAATGGGAGGCTGGGCATGGTGGCTCATGCCTGTAATCCTAGCACTTTGGGAGGCCAAGGAGGGCAAATTGCTTGAGTTCACGAGTTCGAGACCAGCCTGGGCAACATGGCAAAAACCTGTCTCTACAAAAAAAATACAAAAATTAGCCAGGCACAGTGGCACACACCTATAGTCCCAGCTACTTGAGAGGCTGAAGAGGGAGAATCACTTGAGTCCAGAAGGTAGAGGTTGCAGTGAGCTAAGATCATGCCATTGCACTCTAGCCTAGGTGACAGAGTGAGACTCTGTCTCAAAAAAAAATTTTTTTTAATTAAAAGAAAATAAATTGATAAAATTCAACACCCATTCATGATTAAAAAGCAAAAACAACTCTTAGCAAACTAAGACTAGACAAAATTTTCTTAACCTCATAAATGTTATCCACTAGAACCCTACAGCAAACATCTTTCTTATGGTAAAATATTAAAATAATTCTCTTTTAATTTAGGAGCGAGAAAAGATGCGCATCATCTCTGCTAACATTTAAAATAATACCTGCAAAGAAAGGGTTAGAAAAAAGTGGGGAGCGGTATAAGGAAAAGAAAGAGAGAAAAAGAGAAAGAGAGAGGGAAGGAAGGGAAAGGAGGGGAGGGAAATGAAGGGGAGGGGAGGGAAAGGGAGGGGAGGGGAGGGGAGGGGAGGGGAGGGGAGGGCCGGGCAGGGCAGGGAAGGAAAGGGAAGGATCACAACTGGATAGCCTAGAAGAGAGGCAGCAAAGCTCTTGGTGAGCATGGAGCTTAGAAATCAACTGCCTGGGTTTAAGTCCTCCCTTCTGTGTTCAGATGGTAATTTGTGGCTTTGAGCTAATGATTTAATCTCTTTGTGGTTAATTTCCTTGTGAGTAAAATGGAGATGAAAAATGACCCTGCTTAAAAGGGCTGTTGTGATAAATGTTTAGTGTTCTGAATAGTGCCTAGCACAGCATGCTATGTGGAATCATTTGCTTAGAAATAATAATAACATAAATTATACTGACAAATTAACAAGTTTTGTTAAGTGGTTGAATATAAGATCAATCTACAAAATCTACTGCATCAACTATATACGAGCAAAAGACCAGAACATATAAATTAGAAAAGAGATACCATTTACAATAGCAGTAAGATGTATAAGGTAGCTAGGAATAAATTTAACATAGGTAAATGAATTCTAAGTGGAGATTTTTAAAATTTTTATTGAAAGACATAAAAGACAATCTAAATAAAAATAATGCTAATATATGATCTATAAAGATATCATCTGCCCAAAGTAATATATGCATTTTCAATCAAAATCACAACAGGGTTAATGAAAATGTGATGCTAAAAGTTAAATGGTAAAGCAAAGGCTCAAGATAGCCAAAGTTCTCCTAAAGAAGGCCAGGCACAGTGGCTTATGCCTGTAATCCCAGCATGTGAGGAGGCCAAAGCAAGAGGATTGCTTGAGCCCAGGAGTTCAAGAACAACCTGGGCAACATAGTAGGGCCATGAGATGTGCACTTGTACCCATCAGGTCAAACATTAAGAAGTCTGACAATATCAAGTGTTGGAGACTGGGTGTGGTGGCTTATGCCCGTAATCCTAGTGCTTTGGGAGACAAAGGCAGGAAGATCACTTGAGGCTAGGAGTTCAAGACCATCCTTGGAAAGGCCCCTACTCCACAATTTTTTTTAACTGGGTTGAGTATGGTGCCATGTGCCTGTAGTTCCAGCTACTTGGGAGGCTGAGGTGGGCAGATCACTTGAGCTCAAGAGTTTGAGGTTCCAGTGAGCTATGATCCCACCACTGCACTCCAGCCTGGGTGACGTGAGACTCCGACTTAAAAAATATCAAGTGTCAAGTGTTGGTGAACATATGAAGAATATTAGTCAGGGTTCTCCCAAGAAACAGAACCAATAGGATCTAGCTAACATATGTATATATTATATTTTATGTAAAGATATATATATATATGAAGAGATGTATTATAAAAAATTGGTTCATGTGATTATGGAGGCTGAGAAGCCCCACAATCTGCCATCTGCAAGCTAGAGACTTAGGAAAGTCAGTGGTATAGTTCCAGCCTGAGTCCAAAGGCCTTAAAACGAGGAAAGCTGACAGTGTAAGTTCAAGTCTAGGCCTAAAAGCTTGAGAACCCGGAGAGCCAATGGTGTAACTTCTAGTGTGAGAGCAGAAGACTAATGTCTCAGCTCAATCAGTCAGGAAGAATCAGTAAATTCTCCCTTCCTCCACCTTTTTGTTCTATTCACGCCTTGAGTGAACTGGATGATGCCTATACAATGAATTGGCTGATGGGGAGGGCAATCTGCTTTATTCAGCCTGCCAATTCAAATGCTAGTATCATCCAGAAACACACTCACAGACACACCCAGAAATAATATTTAAACAAATATCTGGGTACCCCATGGCCAGTCAAGTTGTTACATATAACTAACCATCACATGAGGCAGTAGGACTCTTGCATAGTGCTAGGAGGAGCATAAATTGGTACAATCAGTCTAGAACACAAACTGGCACCATCTTCTAAGTCTGAACAAGTATGTAACTTGCAATAAGTTTTTCAATCCCAGGAATATATCTTGAAGAAATTCTTGCAAATAGGTGACAAGCAACATACCCTAAAACGGAATATTCATGGTAGCATTGTTCACAAAACCAAAAACATGGAAAAAGTCAAAATGATCACTAACATAATGGATAAATTAACTGTGGTATATCCAACATTGCAAGATGTTATTTGGCAGTGAAAAGGAATAGACTACAGCTATATGAGTTACAGATTTTAAAAAATGGATTGCTGAATATATCATTTTTATGAAGTTCAAAGACAAGCAAAATTAAACCATATATTTTTTCTTTACAAATACATACATTTGATAAAGCAGTTTTAATAGTAAGGAAGTAATTCACACAAATTCAGGAGAGTGGTTATGTTTGGATATACGAGGAAACAAGATCTGGAAAGAATTTATAGAGAGTCTCTACAGACAGTGATTTCACTAGTCTTATGCCTATGGTTTCTAACTACATATGTTAGAATATTTAGAATATATATAACATGTATAGGATATATCTGTTAGAATATATATTTTTCTATTATCAAATAATGCATAATAAAACATTTAGAACAATGACAGAAATGACATATTTCAAAGATAGAAAGATAAAACATAGGTCGGGTGCAGTGGCTCACACCTGTAATCCCAGCACTTTGGGAGGCTGAGGAGGGTGGATCACAAGGTCGAGAGATCAAGACCATCCTGGCCAACAAGGTGAAATCCCGTCTCTACTAAAAATACAAAAATTAGCTGGGCATGGTGGGTGCACACCTGTAGTCCCAGCTACTCAGGAGGCTGAGGGAGGAGAATCGCTTGAACCAGGAGGCGGGGGTTGCAGTGAGCCCAGATTGCGCCACTACACTCCAGCATGGAGACAGAGCGAGACTCTGTTTCAAAAAAAAAAAAAAAAAAAAAGAAAGATAAAACATGGTGATTTATAGCATTGATATGAGATGGAGCGAAAACAAAAAAGAACGAGTGCTTTCAGCATACCTGCTTATGGAGTGACATTGACAAATATGAAAGATCGAAAGGAAGATGATTAGGGGAGAATGAATTTGATTTAGGATGTGTTGTATTAGAGTTGATTCTGGATCTTCTGGAATATCTAAAATTTATCTAGAAATATAACTAGTTTGAGAGGTCTCTGTTTTGACAGAAAATTAGTGCCGCAGTTCGAGACCAGCCTGGCTAACATGGTGAAACCCCGTCTCTACTAAAAATACAAAAATTACCCGTGCGTGATGGTGTGCACCCGTAATCCCACCTACTCAGGAGGCTGAGGCACGAGAATTGCTTGAACCTGGGAAGCAGAGGTTGCAGTGAGCTGAGATCGTGCCACTGCACTCCAGCCTGGGCAACAAGAGTGCGACCCTGTCTCAAAAAAAAAAAGAAAAGAAAAGAAAAGAAAAAAGAAAATTAGTGAATTAGTGCCACCATGACAGTATACATTGATAAAAGAAAGTTGAGATGAATATGAGGACCTAATGCCCAAATTTTGGGGCTCATAAACTGCAAATGGAATCAATGAAGGAAGACAGGAAAGAATAATCAGCCTATGTAAGCTCCAGGGTGATATAATGTCATAGAACCAAAGAGAGGACATAGCTGAAGAACCAGAAGACTGCTGTAGGGTCAAACACTTTAGAGAGCGGTAGGAGAATTGGATTTGAGACAGATTTTTCATTTGGCAAAATGGAAGAGAAGCGGAAAACTCAGAAGCACACAACACATGTTAAGACAGTCATGATAAATTTATGTAAATGTTTAGATTTTACAGTTGGTTATTTATAAAGTCAAGTGTATTGCCTAACGAATCCACCTAATTTATCATCATAGTCCAAACAAGGCATCTAACTAAGCAAGTATGTTTTCCAAGCCACGCATTTTTTTATTAGAATTGTCTTCACGAGCAGCAATATATTCACCATCATCCCGTTCCTAGAATATTTCTATTATCCCCAGACTTCATCTATAAGTCATATCATAGAGCATTTCTCCCTTTATCTCTGTCACCTGACCCAACTCTAAAGCTCTTTCTACACAATTCAGCTTTACCTCTGCAATTGGGTATCTATATTCACTATATTACTTGACATCCATTTTTGAATGACTATAATATGTTGTCTTTCTTCCATGAGAGCATATAATATTCTCCTACAAGCTTATAAAAATGTCTCTATTTCACATGTTTTTAATGACTGGTATATAGTACAATGGACACAATAAATATTTTTAGCTTATTTCTATTTCATATCCATGCTATTGCCCCCTCTGAGGGAGTTTTGTCAGCTTTCCACCAGCCACACCCCTTAATTCTTTCAGAACTCCAGTGCTGCCTGAGATTTCCTGGTTTAGTCAGGCCAGTAGCCTATTCATTTGCCCACACGCTTCCTACTTTCCAATCACTTAGTGCAGTTTTGTCAGTTGTGTTAATCCCATTTCTCCTTTATTGAGCGTGCTTCTCCAGGAAATATTGCCATCATCACTCCCCACAAAATCTAGAAGGTCACTCCACACACCGTCAGGACATGTTGACTGAGTAATGCTGCTGAATACCTACAAAAAGAATAATTTTTCAATTCATTAACTTTTTGACTCAGTATAATGAAAGACATTAATTTGAAACATCTACAATTGCAATTGCCTCTAGTAAACTTTAATAACAATGTATTTATCAAAGTGTGATTCAATCACCTTGGGGAGAAAGAAAGCAGGAAATGAAGTTGAAACAAGTAAGTACCCTTCAGAGAAAACAAGCACTTGTTGACAGCTGACTAATTGAAGAGAAAGAAGGCATTCTTTTTTCAGGAACACAGGAGACAAAGATGAACAAAAGACTGTCTCAGAGACAGGAAAAAAATAGTTCAGGAGGGAAGTGAAAAAGAGATCACTAGTCCTTACCTCTTCCAAAAGGGATGATTAGTAGAAAATATTTTGTTATTGTTTAAGAACAAGAAATACAAATTTATCTTAGGACATAAAGACAAACACAAAGGCATATAAACATTGTGTATTCTAGGATCCTCGTTTTCCTTTTTTGCATAATTTTTTAGTGGTTGTTCTAAGCATTGCAATATATATCCTTAATATTTCAGACTACTTAGAGTTAATATTGAATCAATTCATTTAAAATGTAGAAATCTTGCAAGGCATGAGTTCATTTACTCACCTTTTCATCCTTTTTGTTATAGTTGTCAAATGCATTACATTTATACACGTTATAAATCCTATGATGCAATGTTATCATTTTCAGTGCTCTTTATTTTTTGCCCCTGAAGACCTGATTTTCCATCTGGTTGTATTTCTCTTCAACCTGAAGAAATTCTTTGGTATTTCTTATAGTACGTGTTCACTGGCTACATATACTTTTAGTTTTCTTTATCTGGAAATGTATTTTACTTCACCATCATTCTTTTATAATTATTTTCACTGGATATAGAATTTAATGTAGTTTTGAGTTTTGTTTTATTCTTTAAAGATGTTGTTCCACTGTCTTCTGGTCTCCATTATTTTTCTGATGAGAAGACATCAATCATTCAAATCACAATTCCCTTATATGTAATGTGTCATTTTTCTCTGACAGCTTTCAAAATATCTTTAGTTTTCTGCAACTTGCTGACAGTGTGCCAGGTGTGTGCAATGCAATTCTGACATTACCTAGAGTGAGGTCAAATTTCACAAGTTAAGGGTACAGTCTTCCATAAGAGCTCCCTTATTTTGTTATACGTAGTTAGGCATGAGTGGGGCACGTGAGGGCTCTCCCCCAGCCACTAGGAATGTCAGGTGATGGTTCAGCAATTATCACATTGACTCTCTAAAAGTGACAAATTGGTAGCCAGTGCAAGGGAGAGGCCATTTCCTGATGATCCACAGCTACTGCCCTGAAGTGTTCACTGAATATAGATGCCAGAGAGAAGGAACTTACTGAGCATGCACATTAAGACACAAAATGGCAGAGTATGACCTTCCAAGGGCACAGCACCAGAAAAGGGAAAAAAGCCTCAGATGGGCATGTGTACAACTAAACACACCACGCACGCTCACTTCCCAAGCACAAGGAGTGCACTGCACATGCAGGCAGCCCACTCTAAGGGAAGAATCATGAGAAAGGGGCCAGCCTATAAAGTCCTAGGATCAAGGTAAAGCACTGCACTTGTTCTTCAAGTTGCCTGATTGGATCTCTTCCAAGTGTACTTTCCTTTCTTTCCTGTTCTAATGCCTTCTTAATAAACTTCCACTCCTGCTCTGAAACTTGCCTAAAGTCTCTTTTTTTCCTGCTTTATGCCCCTCCATCAAATTCTTTATTCTGAGGAGCCAAGAACTGATGTTGCTGCAGACCTGTACAGATTCATCGCTGGTAACTCAGATACTGAGAGGTGACAGCATGCTGGCAGCCCTTGCAGCCCTCGCTGGTTCTTGGCGCCTCCTCGGCCTCCGCACCCACTCTGGCCTTGCTTAAGGAGCCCGTCAGCCCCCCGCCGCACTGTGGGAGCCCCTTCCTGGGATGGCCGAGGCCGGAGGCAGCTCCCTCAGCCTGCGGGGAGGTGTGGAGGGAGAGGCACGGGCGGGAACCGGGGCTGCGCGCAGCGCTTGCTGGCCAGCTAGAGTTCTGGGTGGGAGTGGGCTTGGCGGGCCCGCACTCGGAGCAGCCAGCCAGTCCCGCAGGCCCGGGGCAGTGAGGGTAATTAGGATCCGGGCCAGCAGCTGCGGAGGGTGCGCGGGTTCCCCCAGCAGTGCCGGCCCGTGGCGCTACACTCGATTTCTCGCCGGGCCTTAGCCGCCTCCCCACGGGGCAGGGCTCGGGACCTGCAGCCTGGACACCCTCCCCTCCACCTGTGGGCTCCTGCGCAGAGCGAGCCTCCCCGACGAGCGCCGCCCCCTGCTCCACGGTGCCCAGTCCCATCAACCGCCCAAGGGCTGAGAAGTGCGGGCACAAGGGGCAGGACTGGCAGACGGCTCCCTCTGGGACCCTAGTGCAGGATCCACTGGGTGAAGCCAGCTGGGTCCCTGAGTCTACTGGGGACTTGGAGAACCTTTATGTCTAGCTAAGGGATTGTAAATACACCGATCAGCACTCTGTGTCTAGCTCAAGGTTTGTAAATACACCAATCAGCACTCTGTATCTAGCTAATCTAGTGAGGACATGGAGAACTTTTGTGTCTAGCTCAGGGATTGTAAATGCACCAATCAGCACCCTGTCAAAACAGACCAATCAGGTCTCTGTAAAACAGACCAATCAGCTCTCTGTAAAATGAACCAATCAGCAGGATGTGGGTGGGGCCAGATAAGAGAATAAAAGCAGGCTGCCCCAGCCAGCAGGGGCAACAGGCTCAGGTTCTCTTCCTTGCTGTGGAAGTTTTGCTCTTTTGCTCTTTGCAAAAGATCTTGCTACTGCTCATTCTTTGGGTTCATACTGCGTTTATGAGCAGTAGCACTGATCACGAAGGTCTGTAGCTTCACTGCTGAAGCCAGCGAGACCACAAACCCACTGGGAGGAATGAGCGACTCCAGACTCGCCGCCTTAGGAGTTCTAATGCTCACCGTGGAGGTCTGCAGCTTCACTCCTGAGGCCAGCAAGACCACGAACCCACCAGAAGGAAGAAACTCTGAACACATCTGAACATCAGAAGGAACAAACTCTGAACACGCTGCCTTTAAGAACTGTAACACTCACCGCGGGGGTCCGAGGCTTCATTGTTGAAGTCAGTGAGACCAAGAACCCACCAATTCCGGACACAATATCTTCCACCAGTAACACCTTCAGAAACTAGTTGCAAGCCCGGGATTGCTAGGTCCTTGTTCTTCTGACCGACTGGCTACAAATTCAGGCATTCTCATTGCCCCATCAGCTTCTGTAATTTGCTAGAAATGACTCGCAGAACTCAGGAAAGTATTTATACTTATAGTTTTATTATAAAGGGTATAGATCAGGACCAGAAAATGAAGAGATCCACAGAATGCAGTCTGGGAATGTTCCAAACACAAAAGCTTCTGTGTCCTAAGAGCATTACTTTTCTGAATCATTAATATATAATTGCCAGTTACAGAAGCTCACCTGTGCCTTGGTGCCAGAATTTTTACTGGCGTTTTTTTTCTTTTTTTTTTTCTTTTTTCTTTTTTTTTCTTTTTGACACAGGGTCTCACTCTGTTACCCAGGCTGGAGTGCAGTGGCATGATCTTGGCTCACTGCAGCGTCTGCCTCCTGGGTTCTAGCGATTCTCCTACCTCAGCCTCCCAGGTAGTTGGGATTACAGGCATGCACCACCATGCCCAGCTAATTTTTGTATTTTTAGTAGATAAGGGGTTTCACCATGTTGGTCAGGCTGGTCTTGAACTCCTGATCTCAGGCGATCCACCCACCTCAGCCTCCCGAAGTGCTGGGGTTACAGGTGTGAGCCACCACACCCAGCTTGGAGTTTTGTTATATAGGCATGATTGATTGAATTGTAACTTGAAATATCAGGGGTTTGGTCTAGGTCTTGCTGCTTGCTGCACAGAAAGCCAGTCACTAAGACAATCATTATTGCCAAGGAAGAAGACTTTAATGGGGTCCTGCAGTCAAGGAGATAGGAGATCAGTCTCAAATCCATCTCCCCGACCAACTAAAATTAGGGGTTTATTTAGCAGGAAAGAAACATAATTATGTGTGGAAAAGCAGGAACTCAGGTGGGGTAAGAAACCAATCGTGATGAATGAGGGGCTTGAACTCTCATTTTCTGGTGAGTTTCAGTTCTTTCATACTTTATTTATTTATTTATTTTTGAGACAAGGTCTCACTCTGTTGCCCAGGCTACAGTGCAGTGGCACAATCACCACTCACTGCAGCCTCACCCTCCTGGACTCAAGCAATCCTCCCACTTCAGCCTCCCGAGTAGCTAGGACTATCAGTGCATGATACCATGCCCAGCTAATTTTTGTAGTTTTTGTAGAGATGAGGTTTCACCACGTTGCCCAGGCTGGTGTCAAACTCCTGGGCTCAAGCAATCTGCCCTACCTTGGCCTCCTAAAGTGCTGGGGTTACATGTGAGAGCTACTGTCCCTGGCCTCTTTGATACTTTTTGGGAGGCCTGGGGGTCCTTTCCTGAGGAACTCACATAAAAGATAGGTAAGTTTCAAGCTTTAAGACCAGAAGGGTCAATTTCTATATTTATCCAAAAAAACCATCTAGTGGTCTGTTGCATCAGTTTCAGAATCATTGGTCACATGATTGAACTGAATCCTCAGCCCTCCCCACCACCCACCACCCTACCAAGAGGTACAGCTTATATCACATGCAATAACATAGTTGGTCATTCTGATATGGTCAGCCCCCAGCCTGAGTCATCTCATTTGCATAAACTCGAGTGTGATCCCAAGGGCCCATCAAGGATAAAAGATAATTCTATCACCCCAAACAATTCCAAGGATTTAGAGGTCATCTCCCAGGAACCAGGGACAGAAGTCAAATTCTTTACAACAGTGTGGTTTTCTTTGTATTTATCCAACTTCTTGGGGTTTGCTGAGCTTCTTTTTATTTTTTTAAGACAGGGTTTACCCTGTTGCCAGGTGGGACTGCAGTGGCATAATCAGAGCTCACTGTAGCCTCAAAACTCCCAGGCTCAAGCAATCCTCCTGCCATAGACTCCCAAGTAGCTGGGACTATAGGCGTGCACCACTACACCTGACTCATTATTTTTAATTTTTTGTAGAAACAGGGTTTGCTTTGTTGCTCAGGCTTGTCGCAAACCCCCATTGTATCTTGGTAGTAACTAACTTCTTTTGTATTTTACAGGTTCATAGGTGGAAGAGACTTGCCTTGTCTCAGATGAGACTTTAGACTTGGACTTCTGAGTTAATGAGAGAATAAGACTTTGGGGGACTGTTGGGAAGGCATGATTGTGTTCCAAAATGTGAGAAGGACATGAGATTTGGGAGGGGCCAGGGGCAGAATGCGATTTGGAAGGGGCTAGGGATAATATGGTTTGGCTCTGTGTCCCCAAGTAAACCTCATATTGAATTATAATCCTCAGTGCTGAAGGAGGGGCTTCATGGGAGATGACCGGATCATAGGAGCAGACTTCTCCCTTACTGTTATTGTTTTGTTTTGTTTTGTTTTTGAGATGCAGTCTCGCTCTGTCACCCAGGCTGGAGTGCAGTGACGTGATCTCGGCTCACTGTAAGCTCCGCTTCCTGGGTTCACGCCATTCTCCTGCCTCAGCCTCTGGAGTAGCTGGGACTACAGGCACCCACCACCATGCCCGGCTAATTTTTTTTTTTTTTTTGTCTTTCAGTAGAGACGGGATTTCAGCGTGTTAGCCGGGATGGTCTCGATCTCCTGACCTCGTGATCCGCCCGCCTCGGCCTCCTAAAGTGCTGGGATTACAGCCATAAGCCACCGCGCCCGGCCCACAGTCCTGATCTTTACCAAACATACCATGATGAAAAAGAGAATGATTAACCCTGACGCCACCATGGACCTATTTAAAAAGATATGAAGTGAGGTTTCAGGTATTTAAGACCTACAGAATGTAATAGGACAAAATAATTCAATAAACTCAATTTTCTGGTTCTGACCACTTAACAACTCCACCTGAAATTCTCAGACATCATGACTAGCACTAGCATGGCAATTTTCATTTTTTGGTGGGGGGCTACTGTTTTTAATAAAATGCTGGGCTGATGGCTTTGACTCAGTGGTAACTCCTGTGTGACTTTGTAAATAAAATGGGCAAGATTACTCAATTTTATGTCCTAATTCTGCTATAGCCTTTTATATTTACCTCATAGTAATATTCTCTAAGTAATCTTTGTTTGCTTTCTTGTTGCAACACTTTAATATCTTAGAAGGAAGGAATATAAAATTGATGTAATTATTGGTTTTTCTGCTGTGTGAACTGTAAGTTCATTTCCATACATTGTTTTAATGTCACTTTCTTTTAACAAAAGAGTTGAGCTTCAAGTCAGTGACAAGTAAATACAGAACATAAAATTTTTAAAAAATAACAAAAAAATGTGCATCAGCTAATAAGACACATTTTTTCTTTGTTAAAAGATAAAACTACATTTCATCTATGAAAGAATTTTCTGTCAAATCTTACATGGCAAGATTGACAACAGTAATATTTTTTTCTAAGATGAAAAACATTTTCAAATGAGAGATGAACTCCTTAATAAAGATGTAATCAGTCTTGTCAGGGAGGGGATTTACACAGTAAGTAAAGAGAAGTTCAAATTTGAAATTAATGGCACACAAGAGAGCAGTTCTCATAGTCCAAGATCAGTCCTCAGACATTTACTTGAAGGATTATTATTTCCTTTACATTTTGGAAGAAAAAAGTATAGAAGAGGTAGGAATAAATATCAGTTATTATAATAGAAAAGTTATAAAGAGAAAAAGAATTCATACTAACATCTTCTCCAGCTCACCTATACTAAATTATTAGCTAAAAAGAGAAATGACAAGAGTTTCAGATCATGCTGAGAAGCAAGTAAGAATAGAAAATAATGTGTCACATTCAATTTCAGCCTGTAATTTCATATTTCCCCTAAAAGGAAATATCTCAGGATACTGAATTACAAGTTCTAGCTAACAGATCGAGATGAAGCAGATGCTTTATACCAAGTAAGGTGCCAGACCCAAACTCAAATTTTTAAAGGAAATAATCACAAAATTCTTAGACCTCTTACGTTTTCCACTCCCAATGAGAATGGAAGAGAGAGTGCCTGATCTCTTTCTTCATGCTCATTTGGATGGGCTGGGGCCTCCACCAAGTGTACTGATACTGCTTATTATGTTATTCCTGAAGCGGTAAGGCATAATAACTGCATTCTGATTCGTGTCCAGGGAAATCAAGAGATGGAGAAATTGGCCCACCAACCACTTTGGTGGTAAAATAGGAGAGTTTCCTTTGTGATTGGCCCGCACTCCTAAATTTGCCCAAGTAAAATCTACATGAGTGTTTCCCACGACTTGGAGGTGGATTGCGTATGAGGGTGAGTTCACCTTGGATTCAGTCCAATAGTGCTGCTGAAAGAAATCAAGGGGGCCCCATTCACAAGGATGAAATCTAGGTGTATGCCAGATTGCTGGAGGTAGTAAGGGCGGAGAGATACTAAAGCCATCACTCAAATAGAGACCCATCCACTAGGGAACCAGAAGTGAGAGACTTCAATGATGGGACTCAAGTGCCCACAAAAGCACTATGAGAGAGTTACCTTAAATATCTGCCAGTTCCAGGAACTCAAATCTGGCCCACCAAAGACAAGTTAAAGTAAGCATTTCCATATTACCTTTCTCTTCTTCCCTCCAATGCTCCAAATCTAGAGTGCCCTGAAGCTATGGCAAGCTGGCACCTAAAATCAGCACTAGCTGAAGAAAAGAAAAGACATAACTTTAAATTGAGAATTTCAAATATTATACAGAAACCAACACTCTAATTTCTGAATCTAGGAAGTGTTTTGGGCCTAAAAAGTCTTTAGGACTGCTCATTATCTAAATGTGAGCTGAAAATCTTGGAATTCAAATTTAATGATGGGTAAAATCTTCCACCACTGAAAAGATTTAAGACATAATGAGATAACAAAAAAAAAAAAGTTTTATTAGGATTTATGCTTAGGGCTTCTTCAATGTAAAAGTAATATAAAAATCACCTTCACATAAACCTTCTACCAACTCCATCCTATCAGGCTCCCTAGAGAAAACAACTTGTTCTTTACTCTCTCTAAATAAGGACTTAGCCTCTCCTTCATTCATCAGAAACCTTATTAAGATTTTTCTTAGACCTCGGTGGTGATCGGGAGGTGATGCATATGTATAGGAATATATGCTTGGTGGCTTTTTTCCCCCCAACATTTGTTACATACTGAGGTTTTGGCATATATTTTTTCTTACCAAGAATTAAAATTTACATAAAATCAAAAGTTACAGGGATTATACTATCTTTTGATATGTTCATTTTTTCTCCTTTGTTAGCATTTAGGGCATACCCCATAACTCCAATTGCCTCACTAGTAGACATTTCCCAGTCAAATAAGATATGGCCTGAGGAAACAGCCCAGTAAGTATAATTTTACTGAAATAAGAACAGAAACAAAGTTCTAGTGGGTTGATGAATACATGGGAAATGCGGAAATGGATATAAGAAATGAATACCAAAATTTCTGGAAGCTCCACAGTAACCAAATGAGGAATTCGGTGCTGTTGCAAGAACTAGATTGAATGAAAAAAAATAAAGGCCAAATATAATTATTACAGACCTAATTTTAAAAAATTATGACTTTTTAAGTGCTTATGCTTTAAAAATGTTTTAAAAATCTGTATTTTTATGTTCTGTGTAACTCGCATAAAATGAGTTCTCATTAAACTTGATTTTTACTTATACAACCATGTCTTCCAATAAGTATATGTTCTATACCTTCTCAGAGTATACTCTCTGTTATGTGTTGTATGTAGAATATACAATGCGAACAATTGTGCTCAATTACTATTCTGCCCAGTGCTGTAGCTTACCATGTATAGAGTGATAGTCTATAATACATGCATAGGACAATGACTAACATATTCTTACAATATCTCCTTTGAAGGGGAGTATTCTGATTAATTTATGATGTGGTAGTAATAAATACTTAAAATAACACATGAACACGCTAATATAAGCACTGATTTCATTATTTTATTTATTTATTTATTTAAAGACAGTCTCACTCTGTCACCCAGACTGGAGTGCATTGGCATCATCATGGCTTACTGCAGCCTCAACCTCCTGGGCTCAGGTGATCTTCCCACCACAGCCTCACAGGCAGCTTAGACTACAAGTGTGTGCCATCATGCCCAGCTAATTTGTTGTGTTTTTTGTAGAGACAGGGTTTTGCCATGTCATCAGGCTGGTCTCAAACTCCTGGACTCAAGAGACCAACCTGCCTTGGCCTCCCAAAGTGCTGGGATTACAGCTGTGAGCCACTATGCCTGGCCTCTTATTTTTGTTTCTTATTCATATTATCTAAGAATTTTAATTTACTGTCAGTGGTTATTGCCTTATGAAATCTCAGTAACAAGAAGCAAAGAAAATGAGATCGGTAAGTGAGAATCCTGAATACATTATGAACTTTTCTGCTCATAAGTCCTCTTGTTTGAACAAACAGGAAGCATTATCATGAAAGTCTCTTCTGATAATTCCACTGCCATTCTTACATCTATCAATGATTGAAATAAAGTATAAAAAAATGAGACTAACCGATGACTAATAGGATAGTAGAAGACCCTTAAAATAGTTTTATTCCTCTAGCACAGGTGGTCTTAAATGGGGGTCTTAAAAAATGATTCTACTAATTCTCAAGATTTCTAGAAATGCTTCCTAAAAAGTAACCTTTACATTATATCCTTCAAATTAAAAGCAAAGTGCCTTAACAGCGAAGCAAAATCATGTTCCATAGGAATAAATTTCCTCCACTCATTATGAATACAGGTATCAGAAAGATTAAAATTTGCTTCTTTCTGTCATTGACACAACTACTCTGCTTATTCTTGCTTAGTTATTTCAGTACCCATGACAGTGTTCCAGCACATAGCTGAGTATGTGGGACAAATTCAGAACACATAAATTATTATATTAATGCATGAATAAATGAATGAATAGTTGAAGTGTAAGTTCCTAGGAAGAAAGGCAATAAGATAAATCCACTTTTTTTCCCTCACATAGGCCTTGTTTGAAGACAATAATTACATGGCCTGAGGCCCTCTCTTTGAGAATACTTCATTTTTACTCAAAGAGGTCTTACCTAGTATGTAAACCTCATTTGTTTGATCCATTTAACTTCATCATTTGGGAGATATAATGGTTCTCAGACTTGTAATATTTTGATGGCATGAAACAAAGAATATTTGATTTGTTACATCTGAAGGATTATAAGGTTAATGAGTAAGAATAACTCGATGCTCCACTTCAGGTGATTCGTATGCTATAGGAGTTAGCAATCTAGTTCTTGTCTTTCGTTTGAATAAATTAACAAATATTCCTAGAGTATCTAATGATTACAAGGCCTGAGCCAGACAGACCTTGTTAGGGACTCTTGAACAAGCAGAACTAAAAGCATGATAGACAAAAGGTAGAAATCTAATTAAAAGCAGTTGAGATGATGACACAAGATCAATTGAAATAATCTGCAAAGCCCAGAATGAAGTTAGACACTTTTCATTTTAGTCGGCTGACAAAATTAAGCAATATAACATCACAAAATATTAGATTTGTGAATTATATATTTGTCTATTTTATGCTTAAGTGTATCTACATTAAATGTTAGATTAAATGCAACGTGGTGTTAGTATTAGACCCTGGAGTAAAGTCATAGCTGAAAAACCAGTGAAAGCAAATAGTCTGTAGTTTAGTTAATAATATTCTAGCAATGTTAATTTTTTTAGTTTTGAAAAATGGTTATAAAAGATGTTAACATTCGGGCAAACTGGATAAAGATCACATGGGATCTCTTTTGGCTATTTTTGTAACTTCTGTAAATTAAAAAGTACTTCAAAATAAAATTATTTAAAATTGTAATTAGAACAACTCTATATTAAATTTTTTTGTAACCCTCATTATTTTGTGTGTGTGTGTGTGTGTGTGTGTCTTTGTGTGTATATATATATATGTTTTGTTTTGAGACAGAGTCTCTCTCTGTCGCCCAGGCTGGAGTGCAGTGGCGCTATCTCGGCTCACTGCAAGCTCCGCCTCCCAGGTTCACGCCATTCTCCTGCCTCAGCCTCCTGAGTAGCTGGGACTACAGGCGCCCACTATCACGCCCGGCTAATTTTTTGTATTTTTAGTAGAGACGAGGTTTCACCGTGTTAGCCAGGATGGTCTCCCTCTCCTGACCTCGTGATCCACCCGCCTCGGCCTCCCAAAGTGCTGGGATTACAGGCGTGAGCCACTGCGCCTGGCCTGTGTTAAAATATTTTTAAAACCAAATTGTGAGTCATGTCGATGGCTTATTTGGGACTTTATTCAAGACTCTTTAGTGCCACTGACTTTAATGGTTTGCCCATACATCAAACTGAGCAACCCTAGGGAGGCATTCTTTCCTCTTCATGGCAGAAGTAGTAGTATTTTCCAACAATGACTTCTGCCTTAGGTCTGAATAGTGTCCTAAACATTTTGCCTCATGTTCATTTTAGCTGCACATTTTAAAGGGGACAGTTTCCAGTTACGCAATGTTTCTTTTACCATCTGGTAACGAGAGTTATAATAAATACTTCAGGCTCTGACCACATTTTGTCAGAGGTAAATATTATGCTTTCTTTTTTGTTTACAGTACACAATGATCCTCATCATTTTGAGATATTTCTATATCAATCTCCCATTTTTTTTTAGTTGCTGTGATCATTTCCCCATGTATATGTTATGTGAAAGAAAAGTATTTGAGATTGTGTTCACTAACAAGAAATAGGCAGTGGAAAATAAGTACATTGGGCTCAACACTATTCTGACACAATAGGAAAACCTAGTAAGATAGTAATCTTAATGGCAGCAAATGTTATTAAATTAAAAACATCTATACAGCAACAACCTAATGTTCATATTAATGAGAGGTAGGAACACTAATGGTAATCAACATCTGTTGCTGGTGTTAATATTCAACATTAAAGTAATCCACAGAGGGAAAATACAACTACTGCAGGTTAAATGACAACTACAGCTTTTCTGATTGGTGGTTGTAAGCAGAAGGTCCAGTAGCAGCAAAGTAATCAAGACGGGGTTTTCACATCATGTCTTTCCAAATAATCACTGTCCTAAGTGAGGAGTGGAAGACACTGTCACATTGAGGTATTAGTCAGTTTTCACAGTGCCATAAAGAACTGCGCAGACTGGGTAATTTATAAAGGAAAGAGGCTTAATTGATTCACAGTTCTACATGGCTGGGGAGGCCTTAGAAAACTTACAATCACGGCAAAAGGGGAAGCGGAAACAAGCACCTTCTTCACATGGCAGCAGGAGAGAGAAGAAAGAAGGAGGAACTTCCAAACACTTATAAAACCATCAGCTCTTGTGGGAACTCCCTATCAGGAGAGCGGCAGGGGAGAAACAGCCCTGCATGATCCAATCACTTCCCTAGTTCCACTGTGGGGATTACAAATGAAGATGAGATTTGGGTGGAGACACAGAGCCATATCGTATCAAAGTATGAAAGGTTTCTAGGATTTATTAGTTTGGGTTGTTAAGAGTTATACGGCTGGCAACGCTGTGCAGGGCCGTTTACTTCAGCTGCATACATTTTTTTCGCTGCATGAGGGGTTGGGGAGAGCTACTCTCTTCTGGTCCTGAAAAGTAATCAAGAGAGAGAGGGATTTTTCACATCGTGTCTTAATTCTCACAAAGGCACAATTCAAATGACGGATAAAAACCCGTCTTCCCGACTCCAAGAAGCTACTTTCTGACAGTTGAAAACAAGCTTCTTTCTCTTACTGCACGAGAGTCCTCTTACAGATCTCAGATCCTGACATTATTTTCAATAAAATTTTGTGCGGCCGCTAGTTTTAAATTCATGGTCTCCTGGAAGCTTTGGCTGGAGACTACTCAGCTCGTCACTGAACTAACGGCTTTTGGGGGTTCTTTTTTCCCAGTTGAGTTTCTGTATCTTTTACGCGTTTGGTTTTATGGTCCGTTGGAGGTTTTTTCACGCTGAGGGTGAAGATTCTTAGTTTCCTCAATTAGCATAAAAGCTGCTCCACGGTTGCTGAGTCTTCAGTTCCATTCTATTCAAAATGTTAATTCCTGAGACACGCAACCTACGCCCTACTGGTCCTTTGTCCCACGGCTTCTCGAGATTATCTCTGTGTTTTAATAGATAAAACGCCTTCTCTCCCCACCCGTGGGGTGCAACGCACAGCGCATGGGGCTGGTGGCGCCCGAGAGCAACACACAACGCATGCGCCAGTCCGCAGGTGTGGGCGGAGGAGAAATCGCGTCGGCGGTAGGGGATGACGTAAAAAGGCCGCGCTGTACTGCGGCTTGTGCCGCTTCCGCAAGAAGGTTTCCTGGCCTGTTGCAGCCATGGTTCATTGCAGTTGCGTGTTGTTCAGAAAGGTCCGTGCGGGTCCCCTCAGCCTGGTCCCCTTAGCGCTGACAGCTCTGGTTCTTCGTTGCTCCCCTGTCTCTCCACTACTTTCTTCGTGGCGGCCTCTTCCTTGCTTGGTTTTCCCATAGACTTCTCCGCCCCTCCTGTAGTGGCGCTTTGTCAGTAAGCGGTGACAGTGGTGTGTGTACCTGGCGTGGTTTGGACGGTTGTTTGGGGGCAGGGGCAGGGTTTGAAGTTCTTTAGAGACATCGTGTGCACGTGGCATGAGGAACTGGGATACCTGCCTGCTGTGGCCCAAATGTTGTGGTGGTTTTTTTTCCTTTAATGTCCACAGCCTGTTTTTATATATTTCTCCTTGAGTGCACTGTTTAAGGTTTTTCTAATGGATTTTTATGAAGACACGAAAGCGTGTAATTGATGTGCCTTCTTGCAGAACATTTAGGTCGATTTTTGTGTGGTGTCGGTCTTAAGAATCGTTTCCGTAAAAATTTACAACTGCTTTGAATTTTTACTTTTTAAATCTTATCCTATTAGTAATGTTTTTTGAAACGTTGCCTGCGTCATGTTTGGCCATTACTTTATTTCTAACGACCAGAGTAAAATACTCCTTTTAAGTAAGGCTCCTAAGCCCCTGAATCTGATTAATCTAGAGCAGGAAAAAAGTGTTACGTATTTAATGGAACTGTAGAAACTCTCCTCGAGTATATCAGAATGGTCAATATTTCAACTTTTTTGAAAAAATCCCATTTGTTTTTATAATAGCTATCCTAAATGACTAGAGATGTGGATTATGAATTTAAGAAATTACTCCTTAAGTTATTTTGATTTTAATAGCCTAAGAGGTTAATACGTAAGTCATTTACCTACAAGAAGTTCTTGATTTAGTGAAGGAAACAGGTAAACACTAAATGCAGCGTGAGATTTATAAAGGTGTAATAATAGAGATATAATCAAATTGCTGGGAGAGCCAGCAAAGTCAGAGAATTGATTAGAGGAATTTGGAAAGACGTTAGAAAATATGACATTTAGGTGGATTTATGATAGGAAAAACAAATGACATTCTAAGTAGAGGAAAAGCATGAGCAGAATGGCATGTAGAAATGGCGGTATTTCATGTAGTACAGAGCAAAGAGGAAGAGAGGAAGGGTTGAGCAAATGAAAAGGATACAGGAAGGAACTAGGCATGGTAGGTGAGCCTATTGTTCTTGCTACTTGGGAGGCTGAGGTGGGAGGATCCCTTAAGGCCAGGAGTTCAAGACCAGTCTGGGCAACATAGCAAGACCCCATCTTTAAAACAGTCAGGGTGGTGTGGTGCCTGTAGTCCCAGCCATTTGGGAGGCTGAAGTGGGAGAATTGCTTGAGCCCAGGAGTTTGAGGCTGCAGTGAGCTATGATAGTGCCACAGCACTTGAGCCCAGGCAACAGAACCAGACCCTGTTTCAAAAAAAAGAAAATAAAAGATACTAGAAGGGTATTTTAGTAGCTTTGGATATACAGTTGACCCTTCAAGAACATGGGGGTTAGAGATGCCCCCGCCACAGTTGAAAATCTTCATGTAACTTTCAACTCCCCCCCCAAAACAACTACTAATAATCTGTTGGCTGGAAGCCTCACTGATAACATAAGCCGTCAGTTGACACATATAATATATATATATAATATATACTGTATTCTTAAATTAAGCTAGAGAAAAGAAACTTACTAAGAAAGTCAGAAGGAAGGGAAAATATATTTACTGTTCATTAAATGGAAGTGAATTGTAAAGGTCTTCATCCTTATAGTCTTCATGTTGAATAGACTGAGGAGGAAGAGGAGGAGTTGGTCTTGCTCTCTTGGGTGGCAGAGGCAGAAGGGGTGGGGGTGGAGGAGGTGGAAGGGGAGGCAAGAGAGGCAGACACACTATGTGTAACTTTATGGAAGTACATCATGATTTCTGTCATGCTTTTGCTTTTCTCTTTCCCCACAAAAAATGTTTCTATAGGGTACCAATACCTCTTCCACCATTTGCTTTGGTTTCAGTGCCTGTTCACAGAAGGGTCCATGTCATAAAAGAAGTCAAAAGCAGTCCTGAACAATAGGAGCTCTTCTGCCAGATTATCTAATGTTAGTTTTTCTGGTAGTTTATTCTGTGTTTTCTTCCTTGTTATCTGGCACTGGATCTGAAGCACTCATCAAGCTGTCTTCTGTTAATTCCTCTGGTTTGGTGTCTGTTAGCTCTTGAGTTTCTTCAAGATCCATATCTTTCCCGCCGTTTTTGGCATATTCACAGTCTCTTTCATGATTTCCTTGATTGGCTCTTTTGTAAATCCTGTGAAATTATAACACAACACAACACCTGGACAAAGTTTTCTCCAGCACGAACTTATTGTTTTGGGCTTATGGCTTTCATGGCTTTTTCAATAACAATGGCATCTTCAATGATGTAAACTTCAGATTTTCCTGAAGTTTTCTCTATTAGTGTTCTTTTCCATAGTTGACAATCCTTTTCCTAGAAAATCATGTTTAATGAGCCTTAAAGGTCCTTGCGACCCCGTGATCTAGAGGCTGATTTACAGACATTGTGTTTGGGGGCAAGGACACCACTTCAGTGCCTTTGATGTTGAACTCATGGGGTTCTGGGTAGCGGGGAGGTGGGGCACTGTCCAATAGCAGAGGAACTTTATAAGTCAGTCTCGTATTGGGAAGGTACTTCCTGACTTCAGGGAGAAAGCATCCATGGAACCAATCCAGAGAAAAGGTTTTTATTCTCTAGGCCTTCTTATCCAACAAAGACTGGCAGCTGATGTTTATCTTTCCCTTTCAAGATTGAGGGGTTAGCAGCTTTATAGATAAGGACAGTCCTGATTACAAACACAACTGCATTTGCACAATACAGTAGGGTTAGCCTATCCCTTCCTGGCTTAAATCCTGGTGCTCACTTCTCTTCCTTACTAATGTCTTTTGTAGCATGTTTTCCAGAATAGGGTACTTTCATCAGCATTAACAACCTGATTTGGGAGATATTCTTTCTTCTCAGTGATTTTCTTAATGGCATCTGGGAACTCATCTGCTGCCTCTTAGTTGGCAGAACCTGCTTCACCTGTTATCCTGATATTTCTAAAGCCAAAGCCAAACCTATTTCTTCTTCTTTTTTTTTTAATTATACTTTAAGTTCTAGGGTACATGTACACAACGTGCAGGTTTGTTACATAGGTATACATGTGCCATGTTGGTTTGCTGCACCCATTAACTTGTCATTTACATTGGGTGTTTCTCCTAATGCTATCTCTCCCCCAGCCCCCAACCCCATGACAGGTCCCAGTGTGTGATGTTCCCCCCGTGTCCCAAGTGTTCTCATTGTTCAGTTCCCACCTATGAGTGAGAACATGTGGTGTTTGGTTTTCTGTCCTTGTGATAGT
Source organism: Gorilla gorilla gorilla (assembly GCF_029281585.2). Classification (NCBI taxonomy): domain Eukaryota; kingdom Metazoa; phylum Chordata; class Mammalia; order Primates; family Hominidae; genus Gorilla; species Gorilla gorilla. Next base: position 98,440,998 of record NC_073230.2, on the reverse strand, counting down.
TTGGTCAGAATGATGGTTTCCAGCTGCATCCATGTCACTCATCCTTTTTTATGGCTGCATAGTATTCCATTGTGTATATGTGCCACATTTTCTTAATCCAGTCTATCATTGATGGACATTTGGGTTGGTTCCAAGTCTTTGCTGTTGTGAATAGTGCCACAATAAACATACGTGTGCTTGTGTCTTTATAGTGGCATGATTTTTAATCCTTTGGGTATATATCCAGTAATGGGATGGCTGGGTCAAATGGTATTTCTAGTTCTAGATTCTTGAGGAATCCCCACACTGTCTTCCACAGTCAAACCTCTTTCTAAAATTATCAAATCATCCTTTGCTGGCAATTAATTCTTTAGCTTTAGATCCTTCACATTCCTTTTGCTTTTAAGTCGTCATATGGTAACCTTACTTTTTCTTTTATTGTATTATTCTATGTTTTTAAAATAGGAATCCTGCATCTACATAAAAGTTGCATTTTTAATACAAGATAAAAAGTTAATTCACAAAAAGTGCAAGGTTTTCACACCTTTTGGCATAGCTGCTGCAGTGGCTTCATGAATTTTTGTCTTTTTTTACACTGATTCTTATTCTGGATTCATTTATCTTGAGATAGCAGGCCATCGCAGCTACAGATTTTAATCTGTGGTAGATATCAAGCAATTCATCTTTTTATCGTAGTGTCATGACTTTACTTCTTGGGAGCACTGCCAGCATCACTAGTGGCACTTTGTATGGGTTCCATGGTGGTGTTCAAGGTTTACAGTATAGTGCTGAACATGATGAAAAATGCAAGAGAACTGTGAGATATTACTTTTTACTGACTTATAAAATGTACTGGCAAGATGAACTGCTCATGGGGAGATGATTAGCATCACATGGCCTTTTAAGTGGCAACTTGGGACACTTGAGCTCCCGGGATAGCTACAGGAGGTAACTATGAAATTATTACAGTATTCCAGGATGTACTACAGTTAATTTTATGCAGTTATGATTTAATACTGCATTTTTACATTTGCTTACATTTCTCTTGACTGCAAATGCTGCCATGTAAGATCTGTAAGTGTGTGTGTAAGTTTTGATAAATTTTAAGTTTTTATAATAGATGTGTGGCCAGGTGCAGTAGCTCATGCCTGTAATTCCAGCACTTTGGCAGGCCAAGGCAAGAGGATTGTTTGTGGCCAGGAGTTTGAGACCAGCCTGGGCAACATAGCAAAACCCCATCTCTAGTTTTTAAAAATTAAGATAGATATGTGTATATTTTATGGAAGTAAATGACAAAATAGATTAGCATCTATATATTTTTTGCACTCATAACACACAGCTTTTCTTAATTTTTTCAATATTTCCAATCTATTTGCTTTGTAAGTTTTTTCAAATTGTTGCAAAGCTCAAAAAATTTTTCTAATATATTTATTGAAAAATATCTGTATATAAGTGGACACACGCAGTTCAAACCAGTGTTGTTCAAGGGTCAACTGTAGTACTAAGAATTTTTTACTTTATTTCATAAGCATTTTTTTTTTTGAGACGGAGTCTCGCTCTGTCGCCCAGGCTAGAGTGCAGTGGCTTGATCTCGGCTCACTGCAAGCTCTGCCTCCCTGGTTCATGCCATTCTCCTGCCTCAGCCTCCAGAGTAGCTGGGACTACAGGCACCCGCCACCATGCCTGGCTAGTTTTTTTGTATTTTTAGTAGAGACAGGGTTTCTCCCTGTTAGCCAGGATGGTCTCGATGTCCTGAACTCGTGATCCGCCCACCTTGGCCTCCCAGAGTGCTGGGATTACAGGCATGAGTCACTGCGCTTGGCTCATAAGCATTTTTTTAATGCATGGTTTTTGAGTAAAGGAGAAACATGATTAGAGATCAGATCAGTTTCAGAAAAATAGTTCAGGCAACAAGTTGGAGAATGCAATAAGGAAAAAATGCCTAAACACTGAAAGGAGCTCATGTGGTGCAGGTACTAGGGCAGTGGTACTGGAGAGAAGAGAGTAGGGCTTTGGGAAAAGAAGCAGGTGTAGTCTGAAAGACTTCCATTTGTGTAGTCTCAATGAATATGTAAACCATGGTTCCGTTACTTTAGAGAACATTGGAGGAACAGATTTTACCTGGGGAAGAGTTTGGTTTTGTTATGTTAACATTTATTTTTGAGGTGGCTATTATTCAACTGATATGTAAGAACAAGTTTCATATTGGGGGACTTCAAATATAAATTAAATACACATTCTGCTCACATTTGCTTTATACTATTAAAAGCTTTCATCCTGGTGGAAATGTCTGACAGATTGGACATAGAAAATATCTCACCTAGGTGATGGTTATTGGTACAAGCAGAAATTACCCAGGGGAGAAAGTCTAGAATGAAAACAGGGCCAAGTCAGAAACCCTCAGGATAGGTGGGACAATAATTGATAACTGAAAAACTAAAAGGGACTTAAGAGAGATAATCAAATGGGAAAGGGGGTCAGATCGGAGATGTGGAGGTGAGCTAAGAAAATGTTATAGAATTGGCATGTGAAAAGCTATTAACGACTTTTTTAGAAGAAGTTTTAGTGGAAGAAAGAAATAGAAAAGGGTTCTAAGGTGATACACTTTTGGTATACAAATATTCTTTCTCTTTTTTTTTTTAAGTATGGAAATTTCATCGATAACCTAAGACTCTTCACCAGGGGAGGATCCGGTGGAATGGGTTATCCTCGTTTAGGTGGAGAAGGTGGAAAAGGTGGTGACGTCTGGGTTGTAGCCCAGAACAGAATGACTTTAAAACAACTTAAAGACAGGTATCCTCAGAAACGGTTTGTGGCTGGAGTAGGAGCAAACAGCAAGTAAGTAATTACTGAATGACTTAAATTTTAGAAAATCAAACCCTTCTGGAAATTTTTTTTTTAGTTACAAAATAAAAACTTAATTGTTAATTTGAAGTAAATTATTTCCTGTATTTATAACCGAGCAAAAGCCTAAAATGTCTCAACTCATAAAAGACTGATACTAAAGAATATTTCAGTTTTAAAACTTTCTGTCCGTTTCTTTTCCCAATGTCTATCTGTATTCTTTTTGCACTTCCCCTGTAGAAACCGATAATTATCTGAATTCCCACTGTTTTCTTCTAAAATTATCTTTGACAACCTTTTAGAAAACTTTCAGTCTTAACCATGCTACTCTACCCCACCACCATTAGAAGGCAAGATAACCACTATTAACCTTTTATTGACTTTTCTAAGACTTTTCTGTGTGTTTACACAAATGCAATTATGTGCCTAAAAGTTTAGAATACAAAAATGAGAGTACAGTATTTTACAATCTGCTATTTTTACTTTTTTTCACATGTCAAAATTATTCAGAATACCTGAATAATAAATAACTATTTTGTCATTTGTCTATTTAGGTTATTGTTGATTTTTTTTTCCGATTACAACCACAGTGCAGCGTTCTGTGTAGATACTATTTTACATGTTTGTTCAATTATTATTTTGATAAATTCCCAGAAGTAGAATTACTAAAACATTTGTACTAATTTTTTCTTTTATGAGCAGTTTAAGAGTAGCCAGATTTTCCTTCTATAATGTAAGTACTCTCATTTGAGGTTAGTTTTTTAAAAGCTTTGCTATTTGGTGGATTTTCTACTTTTTTTATAGATTCATTTTTTCTTTTTTTTTTTTGAGACAGAGTCTCATTCTGTTGCCTAGGTTGAGTGTAGTGGGCACTATCATAGCTCAGTGCAGCCTCTACCTTTCAGGCTCAAGTGATCCTCCCACCTCTGCCTCCCAAGTAGCTGAGACTACAGGTGTGTGCCACCATGCCCAGCTAATTTTTAAATTTTTCTTTTTTTGTAGAAATGGGGTCGTGCTATGGTGTTCAGGCTTGTCTTGAACTCCTGGACTCAAGAGATCCTCCTGCCTCCGCCTCCCAAAGTGCTGAGATTACAGGCATGAGCCACCATGCCTGGCTTTTTCTACCCTATTTGTATTGTAGCAATGATCTCTTCATTTCATGGTTGCAATATTTTAGTTTCGGGTTAAAATGACCTTTGGTGGTTAGCTTAGTAACTTAAATCATTACCTAATGCCATTTTAGTGGGATATAATAGTCTAAAATGCAAAGAAATAATTAGGGATAATTTTAGTTTTTTTAAACCCCGTGTTTGACCATTTAACATCTGCGTTAACCAGAGAATTGATTGCTACTCTTCTTTGTAAACCATTTTGTGTGTATGTGTGTGTGTGTATATATACACACACACATACATACATATATATACTTCTTTTTTTGGTAGAATTAGTGCACTGAAAGGCTCCAAAGGAAAAGACTGTGAAATCCCTGTGCCTGTGGGCATTTCAGTAACTGATGAAAATGGTAAAATTATAGGTGAGTGTACTATAACTCCAAAAGTTGTAAAAATGTGCACGTTTTCTAAAATGAAACAATGGAATAGCTTCTCTTGAGTTTCAGAAGATTTTTTAACTAACAATTTTAGCTACTACTCTATAAGACAGCATTTTTAAAACTTATAAAAGTTAAATTGACTGCTAGATTTAAGATTGTTTTAAAGATGTTACAGTTCTTACTTGGTCTTAAAATATATAACTAGGCTCTTTTCAATTGTTTACTGAAGTGTTTCTGGGGTCAAACTTTTAATAGATTTGTAAATTGGAATTTCCTGGACTGTTTTTCTGAAAGAACAATATTACATTAATGATTCTACTTATTAATTATAGATTTGTAATTGAGAATTTCCTGGCATGTATTTTTGAAAGTAAAATATTACATGAATGATTTCACTTACTAATCTATAGATTTGTAATTTTGAATTTCTTTGCCTGTATTTCTGAAAGAAATATATTGCATTAGTGATTTCACTTATTAATCTTTGCTGTAAGTATTTCTCTCCCTCTTTTTAAGGAGAACTCAATAAAGAAAATGACAGAATTTTGGTAGCTCAAGGAGGTCTTGGTGGTAAATTACTTACAAATTTCTTACCATTGAAAGGCCAGAAACGAATAATTCACCTTGATCTAAAACTTATAGCTGATGTAGGCCTAGTAGGGTAAGTATCGTTCATATTTTTATTATTATACTTTCAGAGAGAGTTCTTGAATAGAAAATAAATGTAAATGGTAATTTGGGGCCATAATTATTTCTAATTTATGGAATTTGTGTGTTGTGTATGTACTTGGAAAATATGCTGCTAAATATTATTTTCAAATTGCCAACATAGAGTTTCATAGTTATTGCTTATTTATAAAATTAAGACCAGAGCAATTGAATAGATCAGTGGGAATGTTAGAGAATGCATAAAGAAAGAAAAATCAATCAAATGCAATATTATAAGACGGTTAAATAATGTTACCAGATATTAAAGAATAATAAATCCAAACAAACCATATTATTATTAAAAATATATAGAAGGAAATAAACAGGGAAAAATGATTGACATAACTCTTTTGGGTCTTAATAGAGACATTAAAGTATCGTTAATCAGACGGCTAAAGACCAGTACAGACAATCTCAATCCTCAGACTTACGCACTGTTGCCGCCAAATTGAATCCTGCTATGACTGTATATCCTTCTTGCCTCTGCTTAGGATCTATCTAGTCTCAGCACTGTAGACCTCACAAGAGTGTCCTCTTCCACCAGCCTCCATTCTTTCATTAAATAATGCTGTTTAGCTGTGGGGTTTGCAGTGCAGCTGCCCACTGGAAGGGGATAGATAGTAAGATACAGAACGCATAAAGGAAGAGAAAACTTCAATTTGCATTTGCTGTCTCTCCCCCATCCCCCCTCCCTCCTATCCTCTCCCTCTGGCCCTAACACAGTATTACACAGTTATTCAGATGGAAAGCTTAAGGACAAGATAAGGAAAACTGCCTTATTACTGTCCTACTCCAAATTCCTAGTTCTATTTTTTGCTTCCCCATAGCTTCTTTCTAAGTTCTTTTCATCTTCCTCTTCGGTGATCTCACTGCTTCTTTACCAGACTCTTGAGTCTGTATCCCTCGTCTTTTGCCCTGCCTGACCAGCCACTAGAGCTTACCACCATTGGTTTAGGGTTCACAGAGGCCCCATTCCTGCTAAAATTATAACAAGGAAAGATGTAATCCTGGCTTGCCATTCACATTTATTGTTTTCAATAAAGCACAGTTACGAGAGTTATTAGATGTAAGTTCTATAATCCTCTATATTTTTAGGAACATTATGGGCTTAATAGGGTGTTATGGACAAGACTGGCAGTCCAGCCAATCACAGTTGCATTTTGCATAAACATGTGTTTCAAGTTCTGAAGAGACAACTTTACAGTCTAAGAGGAGCCTAGCACGGCTTAGTCATAAAAGTGGAGTGGCATGGAGGACTCAGGTTAGACTATTTAGGTTAGGATCTCAAATCTTCTGGAGGCTGGCCAGCTGGTCTTGAGTAAATTACACAGCCTCTCTAAGCCTTTGTTTTCTCTTCTTTTTTTTCTTTTCTTTTCTCTCATTCTTCCTTCACTATAGTTTTTTTCTTTTCACCACGTCATTTGTTTTCTCATCTTTAATAGTGTATGGAGATAGGTCTTTCCTTAAAATGTTGGTGGGTGAGATAATGCATTTACAGCAGAATACATGCTTTGCATTTTTGTACGTTCAATGAATTGTAGCTGCTATCTTCATCATCATTATATTGCCAACTTACTGGAAAACTGCATATAATGAAATACTAGGCTTTTCAGAAGTATGTTTGAAATTTGTCTGTAATTAAAGCATCAAGATTCTTAAGCATATCAAACAAGAATGGGGGAAAAAGATTTTTAAGTGGAATGTTTAACATATTTTCTAGTGTTTTTAAATTAGGCAACTATTCTTGAAGAGTTACTACTATGAATACTAGCATAAGTAGATATCCTTTTAGCTGGTTTTGGAAATGGACTGAATCACAGAAGAAAGTTATTGTACAACTAACAGATTTGTGCTGCTGTTGTCAAATCTGATCTTTGCATAGGTTGGATTTTAGCCTGTAAAATTTTCACTGGGTACTTTTCAAGAAAAATTTCAAATATCTGTTATTCAATCATTAGCATCTTTCTATTCATACTTAGATCTTCTTGGAAATAGTTGCTTGCATTATGTGCTCAATCATGAAAATATGAGGATGTTGGAAACAAGCAAGTCCAGCTAGTGATAATTATGGATAAAAATGGCTGCAATTTGCTTTTCAAAAGCTATAAGAACCTGAATGAAACAGGGTACGAAAAAACTATATGTTCCAGGAGAAACAAGTCATTAAGAAACGTCACATAATTTTATTTTAAATTCATTACAGAAAGATTTTTTTAGTGAGGGAAATTGTTGAAATACCTCCAGCTAATAGGTTTTTATAGAATTCCAAATTAATATTTGCAGAATATTCCACCATTATTCCAAATGAAAGTTTGGCAGAGTTTTTGAAGTACCATCTTCAAATTTGAATAAGAACTCTGTGAAGGCGGGAATCACTTTGTCTCATTGCTCAGTATGTTGCCTGATACAAAGTCAGTGCTCAATAAATATTTGTTGGATAAATTTAATGAAAATATATGAATGAGATTTAGCAATGAATGTTTTAAGTAACCCCCATTCCTAGTACTGTCTTTCATACATGGTGGGCCTTTCTTGAGGGAAATTTAGCAGTATAATCAAAGCCTTTAAAATGAGCATGTATTTTATCTGGTATTTCTTCATGTAGACATTTATTCCAAGAAAGAAATCAAAGATGTGTGCAAAGAGAAGTTTTAGCCAGAACAATCAGGCAAGAGAAAAAAAGGGCATTCAAATTGGAAAGAAGGAAGTCAAACTATCTGTTTGCCCACCATATGATCTTATACCTTGAAAACCCTAGAGACTCCTTCAAAAGACTCCTAGATTTGATAAATGAATTCAGTATACTCTCAGGTTACAAAATCAGTATACACAAATCAATAGCACTGCTATACACCAACAACAACCAAGCTGAGAATTAAATCAAGAACTCAATCCCTTTTACAATAGCTACAAAAAATAAAATACCAAAGAATATATGTAACCGAGGTCAAGAAAGATCTCTACAAGGAAAACTACAGAACACTGCTGAAAGAAATCATAGATGACACAAACAAATGGAAATACACCCAAAGCAATCCTAAGCAAAATGAACAAATCTAGAGGAATCATATTACCTGACTTCAAATTATATTACAAGGTTATAGTAACCAAAACAGCATGGTATTGGCAGAGAAGTAGGTACTTAGACCAATGGAACAGAATAGAGAACCCAGAAATAAAACCAAATACTTAAGACCAACTGATCATCAACAAAGCACACAAAAACATAAACTGGGGAAAGGATACCCTATTCAAAAAATGATGCTGAGAAAATTGGATATCCAAATGTAGAATAATGAAACTGCATTCATATCTCTCATTATATACAAAAATTAAGATAGATTAAAGATTTTAATCTAAGACCTGAAATTATAAAAATTCTAGAACACTTAGGAAAAACCCTTCTGGACATTGGCCTAGACAAAGAATCTGTGACTAAGATCTCAAACCAAATGCAACAAAAATACATAAGTGGGACCTAATTAAAGTAAAAGTCTTCTGCACAGCAAAAGAAAGAATCAACAGAGTAAACAGCCTACAGAATGGGAGAAAGTATTTGCAAACTACGCATCTAACAGAGGACTAATATACTGAGTCTGCAAGGAACTCAGATCAGCAAGGAAAAAACAATTCCGTTAAAAAGTGGACAAATGACATGGACATTTCTCAAAAGAAGATATGCATACAAATGGCCAATATGCATATAAGAAAATGTTCAACATCACTAATACTCAGGGAAATGCATATTAAAACCACAATGATTTACCAACTTAGCCAGAATGGTCATTATGGAAAAGTCAAAAAACAATACGTGCTGACATAGATGTGGGGAAAAGAGAACTCATACTTTTTTTTTTTTAACTTAAAAATTTTTTTTTTATTATGCTTTAAGTTCTAGGGTATGCACAACATGCAGCTTTCTTACATAGGTATACATGCGCCATGTCGGTTTGCTGCACCCATCAACTCGTCATTTACATTAGGTATATCTCCTAATGCTATCCCTCCCCCAGACCCCCACCCCCTGACAGGCCCTGGTGTGATGTTCCCCACCATGTGTCCATGTGTTCCTTGTTCAGCTCCCACTTAAGAGTGAAAACATGCAATGTTTGGTTTTCTTTCCTTATGTTAGTTTGCTGAGAATGATGGTTTCCAGCTTCATCCATGTCCCTGCAAAGGACATGAACTCATCTTTTTTTTATGGCTGCATACCATTCCATGGTGTATATGTGCCACATTTTCTTAATTCAGTCTATCATTGATGGACATTTGGGTTGGCTCCAAGTCTTTACTATTGTGAATAGTGCCACAATAAACATACGTGTGCATGTGTCTTTATAGCAGCATGATTTATAATCATTTGGGTATGTACCCAGTAATGGGATGGCTGGGTCAAATGGTATTTCTAGTTCTAGATCCTTGAGGAATCACCACACTGTCTTCCACAATGGTTGAACTAGTTTACAGTCCCACAAACAATGTAAAAGTGTTAACTATTTCTCCACATCCTCTCCAGCACCTGTTGTTTCCTGACTTTTTAAGGATCACCATTCTAACTGGTGTGAGATGGTATCTCCTAGTGGTTTTGATTTGCATTTGACGGCCAGTGATGATGAGCATTTTTTCATATGTTTGTAGGATGCATAAATGTCTTCTTTTGAGAAGTGTCTGTTCATATCCTTCGCCCACTTTTTGATGGGGTGGTTTGTTTTTTTCTTGTAAATTTGCTTGAGTACTTTGTAGATTCTGGATATTAGCCCTTTATCAGATGAGTAGATTGCAAAAATTTTCTCCCATTCTGTAGGTTGCCTGTTCACTCCGATGGTAGTTTCTTTTGCTGTGCAGAAGCTCTTTAGTTTAATTGGATCCCATTTGTCAATTTTGGCTTTTGTTGCCATTGCTTTTGGTGTTTTAGACATGAAGTCCTTGCCCATGCCTATGTCCTGAATGGTGTTGCCTAGGTTTTCTTCTAGGGTTTTTATGGTTTTACGTCTAACATTTAAGTCTTTAATCCATCTTGAATTAATTTTTATATAAGGTGTAAGGAAGGGATCCAGTTTCAGCTTTCTACATATGGCTAGCTAGTTTTCCCAGCACCATTTATTATACAGAGAATCCTATCCCTATTTCTTGTTTTTGTCAGGTTTGTCAAAGATCAGATGGTTGAAGATGTGTGTTATTATTTCTGAGGGCTCTGGTCTGTTCTATTGGTCTATATCTCTGTTTTGGTACCAGTACCATGCTGTTTTGGTTACTGCAGCCTTGTAGTATAGTTTGAAGTCAGGTAGCATGATGTCTCCAGCTTTGCTCTTTGGCTTAGGATTGACTTGGCAATGGGGGCTCTTTTTTGTTTCCATACGAACTTTAAAGTAGTTTTTTCCAATTCTGTAAAGAAAGTCATTGGTAGCTTGATGGGGCTGGCATTGAATCTATAAATTACCTTGGGCAGCATGGCCATTTTCATGATACTGATTCTTCCTATCCATGAGCATGGAATGTTCTTCCATTTGTTTGTGTCCTCTTTTATTTCGTTGAGCAGTGGTTTGTGGTTCTCCTTGAAGAGGTCCTTCACATCCCTTGTAAGTTGGATTCCTAGGTATTTTATTCTCTTTGAAGCAATTGTGAATGGGCATTCACTCATGATTTGGCTCTCTGTTTATCTGTTATTGGTGTATAAGAATGCTTGTGATTTTTGTAGATTGATTTTGTATCCTGAGACTTTGCTGAAGTTGCTTATCAGCTTGAGATTCTGGGCTGAGATGATGGTGTTTTCTAAATATACAATCTTGTCATCTTCAAACAGGGACAATTTGACTTCCTCTTTTCCTAATTGAATACCTTTTATTTCTTTCTCCTTCCTGATTGCCCTGGCCAGAACTTCCAATACTATGTTGAATAGGAGTGGTGAGAGAGGGCATCCCTGTGTTGTGCTGGTTTTCAAAGGGAGTACTTCCAGTTTTTGTCCATTCAGTAATGATATTGGCTGTGGGTTTGTCATAAATAGCTCTCATTATTTTGAGATGCATTCCATCAATGCTGAATTTATTGAGTTTTTAGCATGAAGTGTTGTTGAATTTTGTCAAAGGCCTTTTCTGCATCTATTGAGATAATCATGTGGTTTTTGTCATTGGTTCTGTTTATTGCTGGATTACATTTATTGCTTTGCATATGTTGAACCACCCTTGCATCCCAGGGATGAAGCCCACTTGATCATGGTGGATAAGCTTTTTGATGTGCTGCTGGATTCAGTTTGCCAGTGTTTTATTGAGGATTTTTGCATCAATGTTCATCAGGGATATTGGTCTAAAATTCTCTTTTTTGTTGTGTCTCACAGGCTCTGGTATCAGGATGATGCTGGCCTCATAAAATGAGTTAGGGAGGATTCCCTCTTTTTCTAATGATTGGAATAGTTTCAGAAGGAATGGTACCAGCTCCTCCTTGTACCTCTGGTAGAATGTGGCTGTGAATCCATCTGGTCCTGGACTTTTTTTGGTTGGTAGGCTATTAATTATTGCCTCAATTTCAGAGCCTGTTATTGGTCTATTCAGGAAAGCAACTTCTTCCTAGTTTAGTCTTGGGAGGGTGTATGTGTCCAGGAATTTATCCATTTCTTCTAGATTTTCTAGTTTATTTGCATAGAGGTGTTTATAGTATTGTCTGATGGTAGTTTGTATTTCTGTGGGATCGGTGGTGATATCCCCTTTGTAACTTTTTATTGCGTCTATTTGATTCTTCTCTCTTTTCCTCTTTATTAGTCCTTCTAGCGGTCTATCAATTTTGTTGATCTTTTCAAAAAACCAGCTTCTGGATTCATTGATTTTTTTTGAAGGGTTTTTTGTGTCTCTATTTCCTTCAGTTCTGCTCTGATCTTAGTTATTTCTTGCTTTCTGCTAGCTTTTGAATGTGTTTGTTCTTGCTTCTCTAGTTCTTTTAATTGTGATGTTAGGGTGTCAATTTTAGATCTTTCCTGCTTTCTCTTGTGGGCATTTAGTGCTATAAATTTCCCTTTACACACTGCTTGAAATGTGTCCCTGAGATACTGGTATGTTGTATGTTTGTTCTCATTGGTTTCAAAGAACATCTTTATTTCTGCCTTCATTTCATTATTTACCCAGTAGTCATTCAGGAGCAGGTTATTCAGTTTCCATGTAGTTGAGTGATTTTGAGTGAGTGTGTTAATCCTGAGTTCTAATTTGATTGCACTGTGGTCTGAGAGACAGTTCGTTGTAATTTCTGTTCTTTTACATTTGCTCAGGAGTGCTTTACTTCCAACTATGTGGTCAATTTTGGATTAAGTGCGATGTGGTGCTGAGAAGAATGTATATTCTGTTGATTTGGGGTGGAGAGTTCTGTAGATGTCTATTAGGTCCTCTTGGTGCAGAGCTGAGTTCAATTCCTGGATATCCTGGTTAACTTTCTGTCTCGTTGATCTGTCTAATGTTGACAGTGGGGTGTTAAAGTCTCCCATTATTATTGTTTCGGAGTCTAAGTCTCTTTGTAGGTCTCTAAGGACTTGCTTTATGAATCTGGTTGCTCCTGTATTGTGTGCATATGTATTTAGGATAGTTAGCTCTTCTTGTTGAATTGATCCCTTTACCATTATGTAATGGCCTTCTTTGTCTCTTTTGATCTTTTGTTGGTTTAAAATCTGTTTTATCACAGACTAGGGTTGCAACCCCTGCCTTTTTTTGTTTTCCATTTGCTTGGTAAATCTTCCTCTATCCCTTTATTTTGAGCCTATGTGTGTCTCTGCATGTGAGATGGGTCTCCTGAATACAGCACACTCTTGCGTCTTGACTCTTTATCCAATTTGCCAGTCTGTGTCTTTTAGTTGGAGCATTTAGTCCATTTACATTTAAGGTTAATATCGTTATGTGTGAATTTGATCCTGTCATTATGATGTTAGCTGGTTATTTTGCTCGTTAGTTGATGCGGTTTGTTCCTAGCGTTGATGGTCTTTACAATTTGGCATGTTTTTACAGTGGCTGGTACCGGTTGTTCCTTTCCATGTTTAGTGCTTCCTTCAGGAGCTCTTGTAGGGCAGGCCTGGTGTTGACAAAATCTCTCAGCATTTGCTTGTCTATAAAGGATTTTATTTCTCCTTCACTTACGAATCTTAATTTGGCTGGATATGAAATTCTGGATTGAAAATTCTTTTCTTTAGGAATGTTGAATATTGGCCCCCACTCTCTTCTGGCTTGTAGGGTTTCTGCCAAGAGATCCACTGTTAGTCTGATGGGCTTCACTTTGTGGGTAACCGTACCTTTCTCTCTGGCTGCCCTTAATATTTTTTCTTCATTTCAACTTTGGTGAATCTGACAATTATGTGTCTTGCGGTTGCTCTTCTCGAGGAGTATCTTCGTGGTGTTCTCTGTATTTCCTGAATTTGAATGTTGGCCGTCTTTGCTAGGCTGGGGAAGTTCTCCTCAGTAATATCCTGAAGAGTGTTTCTAACTTGGATCCATTCTCCCAGTCACTTTCAGGTATAGTACACCAATCAGACGTAGATTTGGTCTTTTCACATAGTCCCATATTTCTTGGAGGCTTTGTTCATTTCTTTTCAGTTTTTTTTTCTCTAATTTTGTCTTCTCACTTTATTTCATTAATTTGATCTTCAATCACTGATATCCTTTCTTCCACTTGATCCAATCGGCTATTGAAGCTTGTGCGTGCGTCACGAAGTTCTCATGCTGTGGTTTTGAACTCCATGAGGTCATTTAAGGACTTCTCTACACTGTTTATTCTAATTAGCCATTCGTCTAACCTTTTTTGTAGGTTTTTAGCTTCTTTGCAATGGATTAGAACATTCTCCTTAGCTCAGTGAAGTTTTTTATTACCGACCTTCTGAAGCCTACTTCTGTTAATTTGTCAAACTCATTCTCCATCCAGTTTTGTTCCATTGCTGGCGAGGAGCTGCAGTCCTTTGGAGGAGAATAGGCACTCTGGTTTTTGGAATTTTCAGCTTTTCTGCTCTGGTTTCTCCCCATCTTTGTGGTTTTATCTACCTTTGGTCTTTGATGTTGGTGACCTACAGATGAGGTTTTGGTGTGCATGTGCTTTTTGTTGATGTTGATGCTATTCCTTTCTGTTTGTTAGTTTTCCTTCTAACAGTCGGGCTTCTTAGCTGCAGGTCTGTTGGAGTTTGCTGGAGGTCCACTCCAGACCCTGTTTGCCTAGGAATCACCAGCGGAGGCTGCAGAACAGCAAATATTGCTGCCTGATTCTTCCTCTGGAAGCTTCGTCCTAAAGGGGCACCCCCCTGTATGAGGTGTCTCTTGGCCCCTACTGGGAGGTGTCTCCCAGTTAGGCTACTCGGGGGTCAGGGACCCACTTGAGGAGGCAGTCTGTCCCTTCTCAGAGCTTGAACGCCATGCTGGGAGAACCACTCTCTCTTCAGAGCTGTCAGACAGGGATGTTAAGGTCTGCCAAAGCTGTCTGCTGCCGTTTTTTCTGATATGCCCTGCCCAGAGAGGTTGGATCTAGAGAGGCAGTAGGCCTTGCTGAGTTGTGGTGGACTCCACCCATTTCGAGCTTCCAGGCCTCTTTGTTTACACTGTCAGCACAAAACCGCCTCCTCAAGCCTCAGCAATTGCGGATACCCCTCCACCTGCCAAGCTGCAGCTCATGGCAGGTCAATCTCAGACTGCTGCGCTAGCAGTGAGCAAGGCTCCGTTGGCTTGGGACCTGCTCAGCCAGGCATGGGAGGATATTTCCTGGTCTGCCGATTGCAAAGACTTGGGGAAAAGCGCAGTATTTAGGCAGGAATGTACCATTCCTCCAGGTACAGACTGTCACGACTTCCCTTGGCTAGGAAAGGGAAATCCCCTGAACCCCTGACCCCTTGTGCTTCCCGGGTGAGGCAACGCCCCACCCTGCTTTGGTTTGCCCCCCATGCACTGCACCCACTGCCCAACCCGCCGCATTGAGATGAACCAGGTACCTCAGTTGGAAATGCAGAAATCACCCATCTTCTGTGTCGATCTTGCTGGGAGCTGTAGACCGGAGCTGTTCCTATTTGGCCATCTTGGAACTTAACTCTTATAAAGACATACAGAGTGTTATAATGGACATTGGGGACTCAGAGGGAGGAAGGATAGGAGGGCAGTGAGGGATGCAAAACTACCTATTGGGTACAATGTACACTGCTTGGGTGATGGGTACACTAAAATTCACTGTTGAGTGAGAATGCAAATTAGTACAACCTATATGGAACACAGTGTGGAGATTTCTCAAAGAACTGAAAGTAGAAATATCATTTCATCCAGCAATCCCACTACAGGATATCTACCCAAAGGAAAAGAAGTCATTATATTAAAAAGATACCTGCACACATGTTTATCACAGTATCATTCAGAATTGCAAGGACATGGAATCAACCTTAGTGCCCATCAACCAATGAATGAAGAAAATTGAGTGTGTGTGTGTGTGTGTGTGTGTGTGTGTGTGTGTGTGTATCTATATCTATATACACACCATAGAATACTACTCAGCCATAAAAAAGAATGAGGACATCTTCCTAAGTGAAGTAACTCAGAAACGGAAATCCAAGTGCCACATATTGTCACTTACAAGTGGGAGCTAAGCTGTGGGTACACAGAGGCATGCAGAGTGGTATAATGGACATTGGAGACTCAGAGGGAGGGAGGACAGGAGGATGGGGAGGGATGAAAAACTATCTGATGGGTACAATGTACACTACTTGGGTGATGGGTACACTAAAATCCCGTATTTCACTATTACACAATGTATCCATGTAACAACAACAACAAAAAAATCACTTGTACCCCTAAAGCTATTGAAATAAAAACATTAAAAGAAATAGGTCGGGCATGGTGGCTCACACCTGTAATCCCAGCACTCTGGGAGGCCAAGGTGGGCAGATCACGAGGTCAGGAGATTGAGACCATCCTGGCTAATACGGTGAAACCCCATCTCTACTGAAAATACAAAAAAAATTAGTCAGGTATTGTGGCGGGCGCCTGTAGTCCCATCTACTTGGGAGGCTGAGGCAGGAGAATGGCGTGAACCAGGAGGTGGAGCTTGCAGTGAGCCAAGATCACGCCACTGCACTCCAGCCTGGGCAACAGAGCGAGACTCCATCTCAATAAATAAATAAATAAATAAATAAATAAATAAATAAATAGATAGATAGATATGAGCTATTAAGCTATGAAAAGACGAAAAAAGTTGCAAAAGTTTAAAGATAGTCATTGCATTGTTTAAAGTTATTTTAAAAAAACAAATAATACACACTTGTTTGCATAAAGAAAAAGTTGTCTATGAATTCCACCACCCAGAGATGACTACTAACAGTGTCTGTCTACCTGTATACACATTTTTTACAATGTTGTTTAGAGTGAAAAATTGTAGACAACCTGAAAGTCTTTAAATAGGAAATTAGTTAAGTAAATTACACTTCACCATTGAAAAGTGTTCACCTTATATGATTCAGTTTAAAGAGTAGGCCAAGCAACTATAAAGTAGTTTTCCCCTACTTCCTTCAAAAAAATATTAAAACTTGAACATTAAGACTCTATAAAAACTGCCAATTTTTTGCAGACAATAGAGGGAAAAAGAGCATGTTAAGTGTCCATGTAGGTGCTAGTAGAAAAATGAAGACTTTGGAAAAGAAACTCTGTAGGACAACTGACCCAGTTTCTTTAAAAATAAAATTGCAGATAGGAAACAAGATGGTAGGAGGAGCTTGAAAATAGATTTGAGACACACCGGGTATTTGTAACGTACAGACCTTACTTGGATTTCTATTCAAACCAAATTTTAAGAAGTATATTGCCAATGTATTAATATTTGTTGAAGCTAGGTGATAGCTAAATGGAATTCATTACACCTCTCTACTTTTGTATATGTTTGAAACTGTCTATAAAATTTTTTTTTAAAGCAGTTTACAAAACAAGGTAATGTTTTGTCAGTGTATAGCTGGAGTTAGTAAGTTACAGGTGTTTTTCTTTTTTTTCTTTAATTTCTGTTTTTTCTATGACTTCCAATGGGTTTTTATTTTTAAATCATAATTGGAATAATTATTATACACTTTAAATATTGAAACATCTTCAGTGTCCAGCATGAATTTATCTTTACCTTTTATGTAAGTGTATGTTCTCAAGTTTTTCACGATTATTTATAATACATTTATATTCTACTTTTAATCCCAAATATATTCATGAAGTCTACTTGAATTGTTAGGAATTCAGAGATAATAATATTGACATTTGTGTATAATTTTATATTCTTGTTTCAGATTCCCAAATGCTGGAAAATCCTCTTTGCTAAGTTGTGTTTCTCATGCAAAACCTGCAATTGCAGATTACGCATGTAAGTGTAATTTGATTGTACTTTTTAATGAGTGGAGGTAAACTTTTAAAGACTAATATTTCTCTGAGAATGAATAAAATGATAACTCTGAGGGTATCCTTAACTGGAAAATTTTTGGCAGATAGACTACTGTTGCACAGGCCAAAGTGCAGTGGCATGATCATGGCTCACTGCAGCCCAGGCTCAAGCCATCCCCCTGCATCAGCCTCCCATGTAGGTGGGACTACAGGTATGTGCCACCATGCTTGGCTAACTTTTTTTTTTTTTTTTTTTTTGTGGGGACGGGTTTCGCCATGTTGCCCAGGCTGGTCTTGAACTCCTAGGCTCAAGTGATCTCCCACCTTGGCCTTCTAAATTGCTGGGATTATAGGTGTGAGCCACCCTCCCCAGCCATATTTTCCATTAATCTTTGAAACCTCTATACCCCTCAGCAAAGTTGCTTAAACAGGTTAGACACTTACTTTATTGCATTTATTTTTCTGTCACAGAATCGTTTATTTGGTTTAGTTAGGATTTTATGAACCACTTACCCTTTATCAGGAACTGTGATAAGTACCAGGAAGGTACTTATCATTCATTTAGCAGATACTTATTTTTGGAGCCACATTAGGTTCTGGGATTACAAAGACTGATAAACAGAAACAGCTCCTGTTTTGACTTGTATTGAGTTTGTAGACTAGTGGAGTAAGGCATACATATCACTAATAAATATAAGGGAATATGAAAGGGTACTATGAAAGAGTATAGATGACTGCTCTAGGCTTCCTTAAGGATGTGTGATTTTTGGACTGAGATATGAGGAATAATTATGAGTTAATTAGTAAAATAGAGTGGAGGGTGAAGGGTCTTTAATCAGAGGAAACAGTATGTACACAAAGGCTTAGTGGTGGCAGGGATTAGATTTGTGTGTCTAGAGAACATGAAGTAAGGGAAAGAATCGAGATGAGCCTGGAGATGTAAGAGAGCATGTCACATAGACCATTTAGGCTGTATTTGATTTTTATATCTTAAGTGCAATTGGAAGCATTTAAGCAAGGGATAAAATGCTTAGGTTTGCTCCTCACAGAGATCTCGGCCTGTAATGTAGAAAATGGATTGGTGTGGGACATGAAGGGTCTGAGACAACCAGTTAGTAGGCTCTTGTGGTAGCTAGATGAGATATAAAAGAAGCTTTGGTTAAAAGTAGTGAGTATGATAAGATCTCTGCCATCATTAAAAGGACACGGAATGCCATTAACTTGGAAAATAAAATCAAGCCATTCTAAAATTAGACTGTGACGAAGTAGAGTGAAGTTTGGACTAATTGCTATAAATCACAAGACCAATATTTGTTATAATATATGTAGGACTTGAGAAGGAAGAGCAAAAAGTCATAGGAAAGAGGCTAGCGTAGGATTGATGAGGCTTAAGGATAACAATGAGAAGGAACTAGAGGATAACTGAATGAGAAGGAACTAGAAAAATTTCACCCACAGATCCAGTGATAGAAACTTAATATCTGACCCTCCTGAACATCTATCACACACCTTAAAGTGCAATAGAAGAACGTTGAGGTTCAGTAATTACATTAGGCCTATACAGATTATAAAAATCTGTGTTTGTCTTTTTCCAAATACTATTTATTCATTTATTTTAGAGACAGGGTCTAGCTGTGTCACCCAGGCAGGAGTACAGTGGCATGATCATACCTCACTGTAACTTTGAACTCCTGGGCTCAAGTAATCCTCCCACCTCAGCCTCTGGAGTAGCTAGGACTACAGGTGCGCTGCCATGTCTGCCTAGTTTTACATTTTTTGTAGAAACAGGATCTCACTATGCTGCCCAGGCTTATCTTGAACTCCTAGCTTCAAATGATCCTCCTGCCTTGGCTTCCCAAAGCATTGGGATTACAGACATGAGCCACAACACTTGGCCCTCCAAGTACATGTTAAATAGCAAAGATAATAATAGTTTCCATTTTAGCAAATTAGAACAAAATCTGAATTGAAATATTGTTTATGCATAATACCAAGACAGTTTTGAGAGTACCAGCCCTAAAATAAATTCTAGCCTTAATTTATTGCTGTGTTTCCTTTTAGTTACAACATTAAAGCCTGAACTTGGAAAGATAATGTACAGTGATTTCAAACAGGTAGGTATTTTTAAAGTAAAACACTATATTAGAAGTCAAAAGTACTCGGTTTTGGTACGTACTTGGATATTACAGTATTTGCCTGTTTCTGTGGTGTTAGGGGAGAAAAAGTAACAAGATTTTGTTTATGCTAAGTGAAACTGGTCAAATTAATTCTGAGCACTATCATAATATATTTAATTTCTTCTTCCAAAGATTAGGTCCAGTTTATCCCTACAACATTATGTCTTCTTCTTAGCCTTAGTTGCTTCTTATTGCAAGTCTTTCTTTTATTACTATATTGGATTATTTATCTTCATTTTTTAAAAATGCTCTCTAAAGTTCATGGTAATGATTTTATTCCAACTTTCTTTTTTTGAGAAAGAAAATGTTTTAATGGAGTTTTGGTCTCAACCAGCTATTAAAATTCGTTTTTTCCTTCATAAGTAACAACAGTGGATCTTCTGTATAATTAGAAAAAAACTAAAAAAGGAAAGTAACAATATTTAAAATATAATGTACAATCTAGTAGTTGTGCTCCTTAGCATTTACCCATGTACATTGAAAAGTTATGCACACACAGAAGTCTGCACATGGATGCTTATAGCAGCTTTATTTGTAATTACCAAACCTTGGCCAAGATATCTTTCAGTAGGTGAATGGGTAAATAAACTGTGATATATATTTAGACAGTGGATTATTATTCAGCTCTAAAAAGAACTGGGCTATCAAGCCTCAGAAAGACCTAGGGGAACCTTAAATGCGTAATGCTAAGTGAGAGAAGCCAATCTGAAAAGACTGTATGATACTGTATGATTCTAACTATATGACATTCTGGATAAGGCAAAGCTGTGGAGACAGTAAAAAAAAAAAATGAATGATTTCCAGGGTTAGGGAGGAAGGAGAGATGAATAGGCAGAGTACAGAGAACGTTTAGGGTACACTATAAAGTACAATACATATAGTAAAGTATGATACTGTATAATATTACAGCAACATTGTGTTGCTGTAATGGTAGACACAGTATACATTTGTTAAAATCCATAGAATGTACAGCACCAAGAATGCAACAATGTAGAGTATAGATTTTGGGTGCTAACGATGCATCAATATAGGTTCATACAGTTTTATGACATAATTTATAATTAAGAAACATAAAAAAGTATTTGGTTATAATAGTGATAATAACAGTAAAAGATAAAACCAGTTATAATATAGAATGTTAACTGTAAGTAAAATTGTATTAAATATAGGATAATATGAATATATAGAACAATATTTAGAGGAAAAGAGATCATTTATACCTAATTTTTAAGGGAAATCAGTAGAGGAAATTTCAAGACATGAGACTTCTGTTGTGCATGCTGCTTTGTCAGCTTCCTTTAAGACCCTGAATTATTTATCTACACTGGGCAGGGGATGTCGAGTACTGCCTCTCATTCTTTATTGCACTTCAGAATTATCTGGGTGGTCTAAGAACAGCAATGATGAGTGATGCTTAGGCCCCAGAGATTTGAAACTAAATCTCTTGGGGGTAGGGCCTGGGCATTTGTAGCTTTTAAGAGTTCCCTACGTGATTATGATGCACAGTGAGGTTTGAAAAGCACAAGTGGCCGGGTGTGGTGGCTTACACCTGTAATCCCAGCACTCTGGGAGGCCAAGGCGGGTAGATCACAAGGTTAGGAGATCGAGACCATCGTGGCTAACATGGTGAAACCCTGTCTCTACTAAAAATACAAAAAAAAACACAAAAAATTAGATGGGTGTGGTGGTGGGCGCCTGTAGTCCCAGCTACTCTAGAGGCTGAGGCGGGAGAATGGCGTGAACCTGGGAGGTGGAGCTTGCAGTAAGCCAAGATTGCCCCACTCCACTCCAGGCTGGGTGACAGAGCGAGACTCTCTTAAAAAAAGAAAAGAAAAGCACAAGTGTAAAATGATGGTTAATAATGATTATTCCCTCTAAAAGGAGTCTAGGAAACTGTATTCTTTTATTAGGTTGGTACAAAAGTAACTGTGGTTTTGGCCATTAAAAGTGACAGCCAAAAGTAGGAGAAAGTAGGAGAGCCACAACTACAACTTGGGTTTGTCGAGTGCTGTTTCACCTGACTGATCTTACTTGAATACTGGCACAAAATGAGATGATGACAAGGTGACAAGGAAGCATGCTCAGGTGAATGAACTTCTAGATAACAGAACTCTGCTCCTCATGTAATGCCATGAGATTTGCTTAAGTATAAACAATAATGACCTACAAAAATGTGAAGCATTAACAAACATGGCACTGCAAAGAACAGGTGAGGAGAATCACACCTCTATTAATGTAGTAAAGTCTCTTAAAAGTAATGCCAAAACCACAGTTACTTTTACACCAACCTAATACTTTGTAAGAGTGGTCGATAATCCTGCTAGTATAATATGAACAGAAAAGGAACAATTGGTGCCAAATAAATAATTACAAACTGAATTTAAAATACAGAGCTGTACCTGGTAAATGTCTGCTGAATTAATAACCTCATAGATTTTACGAATTCGGAGTATAAAGGTTGAAATTCTGTGAAAAGTTCATATTGGACAATACCATTTAGGAAATTATAAATAAATTTTAAACTAGGGGCTAGTGTGGTGGCTCACGCCTGTAATCCCAGCACTTTGGGAGGCTAAGGTGAGAGGATCACTTGAGGATAGGAGTTTGAGAGCAGCCTGTGCAAGACAGCGAGACCCTGTCTCTACTAAAATTTTTTTAGTTAACTGGGCATGGCGGTACGCACCTGGAGTCTTAGCTACTTGGGAGACTGAGGTGGGAACATAGCTTGAGCCCAGGAGTTTGAGGCTGCAGTGAGCTATGGTCACACCACTGCACTCCAGCCTGGGTGACAGAGCAAGATCCTGTCTCTAAAATAATAATAATAAATAAATAAATGTTAAACTAATCTGTAAAATTCCTAGATTATTAGATTAATAGTAAATGTGGGACTCTAATATCTGATAACAAAAGATTTTAATTCTTAATACTGTACATTAATTTTACTTTTATACTTGGCTTTTCAAAGATGTAGTGGTAATCATAAGTTAGGAACTGTTTATATTTGAAATATCTTAAAAATTTGGGGATGTAATTGAACTTGCGGTTTTCATACATTTTCCTTTTTCATTAACCATTTAACTTTGTATTAGATATCAGTAGCTGATCTTCCGGGTTTAATAGAAGGAGCACATATGAACAAAGGAATGGGCCACAAATTCCTCAAGCATATAGAAAGAACTAGACAACTACTTTTTGTTGTAAGTCATATGTATACTAATGTGATATTCAAATAAATTGAAAACCAGTGAATTTAGTTTTTCTAGAATTTTTTTATAAATAAGAAAGTGGTAGCATATGTTACTCCACTAAGTCTTTTATAATATGGGGATGGAAGTGACATTGTTTACTATATCATATGTAAGTTTGGCCATACTTGCCAACATGTATTTCTTTAAGATTTCCAACATACTACCATATTATATAGTATCATAGTATCTCTTTCATTCTTCATTGATGATGCTAGAGTTATATATGAGATTGTCTTCATACAAATTGTCTTATCCTAGTTTTTAATTTTATTAATAACTGTAATTTTATCAGAATAATTAAAGTTATCTTAACACCTCGATTTCTGTTACTTATTTTGAATTACTAAGTAACAAGTATAGAGAAATTGTTTTTAGCTTGAGGGAGTAAAACATTTTTAAACATAGAAATGTATAGCTATTCTTTGTATGTTAAAGGCTGTCTCTTTCCTTCTCCTTTTTTTAGGTTGATATTTCTGGATTTCAGCTTTCTTCTCACACTCAATACAGGACAGCTTTTGAAACCATAATACTGCTTACAAAAGTAGGTTTTCTGTTTTATTGTGTTCTGTATTTGGTCTAATACATAGGAATGTAAGACTATATGAAATAACATAATTACAGTCTATACATACTCCGCCTTTAAAGCTTTGATGTCAGTTAAAGAATTACTTAAACTTGTTGTCTCCATTTCCTCTACATTCATTTGCTCCTCAAACTACTGCAGTGGATAAAACACTCCTGGGCTTCCAAATCCGCATTACATACTTCCCAGATTTTTATCTTGCTTCAACTTTGGCACATTGTCTAATTCCTCTTGTTTCTCATTCTTAGTTTTGTGACCGGTAATCTTCTGGTTCTATTTCTACTCTTACACTATTTCTCAGTCTACTTTTTAGGCTCTTTTTTCTCATCCTTTAAGTAACATTATTCAGAGTTCTGTCCTAACCTTATTTTCTATCTTACCCACTCCCGTTGCTTTAGTTACAATTAATAATATTGATGACTGCCAGATCTGTGGCTGATACCTAAATCTTTTCATTGTTCTTTCTTTTTTTTTGAGACAGAGTCTTGCTCTGTCTGCCAGGCTGTAGTGCAGTGGCATGATCTCGGCTCTCTCTGTCTCCCGGGCTCAAGTGATTCTCCTGCCTCAGCCTCCCGAGTAGCTGGGATTACAAGCGTGTGCCACCACGCCCGGCTAATTTTTGTATTTTTAGTAGAGACAGGGTTTCACCATGTTGGCCAGGCTGGTCTCAAACACCTGACCACAGGTAATCCACCCGCCTCGGCCTCCCAGAGTGTTGGGATTACAGGTGTGGGCCACTGCACCTGGCCTTTGTTGTTCTTTAGACCAGATGCCCATTGGACATCTTCTTTGACTAGATGTCCCATTAGTCACTTAAACTTAATATGGATAAAAGTAGACTTTTAAAAAACTTTTCGGCCATCCCCATAACTTAGTGAATGTGTAAGCTATGATATACTGATTCTTCTCACCACCTACACAAGCCCTGTCAGTTTTTTATCCTAAATCTCTCTGAAATCCATCCTCTTGTCTTCATCTACGCTGTTATAATCATCAGCCCTTCTTATTGGAATATTGAATCTGGTCCTTTCCAGTCTCCCTGTGTCCTGCCTTGCTTCTCTCCAGTCCATTTTTTATATGGCAGCTAGAGTGATCTTTGTAAAAGCACCAAGCTGATGCTGATGTTCCCTGCCTAAAACACTTTGATGGACCCCCATAGCTGTTAGGTTAAAGTCTAACCTGAGCATGATTTATGAAATCTGCAAATTTAGGCCCCTACCTAGCAGTCCTCCTCCGTAACCCTCTCCCCTAGATGCTATATTTCAGCCATGTGATTTCTCTCTAAGACAACATGGTATTGCCTTACCTCCAGGATTTTATAGATCCTATTTCATTTGCCACTTTTTGTCTATAATGAATAATACTGCTGTGAACATTTGTGTGCAGGTTTTTGTATAGACATGTTTTCATTTCTCTTGGATGTATACTTAGGAGTGGAATTGCTGGATCAGATAGTAATGCTTTGTTTAACATTTTGAGGAACTGCCAAACTATTCTGAATTGGTAGCACCATTGTGCCGTTTTACAGTCCCACCATCAATGTATGTTCCAATTTTTCCACATGAATGTCAACACTTGTTATTGTCTGTCGTTTTTACTTTAATCATCCTAGTGGGAGTACAGTGGTATTTTGTTATAGTTCTTATTTGCATTTCTCTTAAGACTAATGATGCTAAGAATCTTTTTATGTGCTTATTAGGCATTTCTGTGTCTTTGGAGAAAAGTCTGTTCAGATTCTGTGTGCATTACTATTTGTATTATTTGTCTTTTAATTGTTGAGTTGTAAGCATGTTTTATATTTTTGGAAATAAGTCCCTTCTCTTTTTTTTTCTTTTTTTTTTTTTTTGAGATGGAGTCTCGCTCTGTCGCCTGGGCTGGAGTGCAGTGGCACAATCTCGGCTTAATGCAACCCCCGCCTCCCGAGTTCAAGTGATTCTCCAGCCTCAGCCTCCCCAGTAGCCGGGATTACAGGCATGTGCCACCACGCCCATCTAATTTTTGTATTTTTAGTAGAAACAGGGTTTCACCATGTTGGCCAGGCTGGTCTTGAACTCCTGACCTCAGGTGATCCACCCACCTGGCTTCCCAGAGTGCTGGGATTACAGACGTGAGCCACCATGCCCAGCTGGAAATTAAGTCCCTTCTAAGATACATAATTTGAAAATATTTTCTCCCCTTCTGTGACTTGTCTTTTCACTTTTTCAGTGTATTTTTTCTGTATTCTTTGTGGCACAAAACTGTTATTTATTTATTTAATTTTCCAGTTTTATTAAAGTGTAATTGACATAAAAATTGTGTGTACTTAAAGTGTACAGGTGATATTTGGATATATGTGTACCTTGTGAAATGATTAAATCAAGCTAATTAACATGATCCGTCATCTTACATACTATTTTATGTGTGTTGAGAACATTTAAAATCTGTTTTAGCAATTTTCAAATATATAATACATTAACTATAGTCATCATACTGTAAAATAGATCTTCAGGGCTTATTCATCCTATTTAACTGAATCTTTGTTCCATTTGACCAACACCCCTCCATCTTCCTCCCCCAAGCACCCTGGCAACCACCATTTTCTCTGCTACTATGAATTCAACCTTTTAAGATTCCACATATAAGTGGGATTATGCAGTATTTTTTTTTCTGTGCTTGGCTTATTTCACTTAGCATAGTGTTCTCCAGGTTCATCCATGTTGTTATAAACGACAAGATTTTCTTTTTTTAAGGCTGAATAATATTCAGTTGTGTGTGTGTATACCACATTTTCGTTATTCATCCATTGATGGACACTGAGGTTGATTCCATGTCTCGGCTATTGTGAATAATGTTTCAGTAAAAATGGGAATGCAGAGATCTCTTTGACATACTGATTTTATTTCCTTTGGATATATACCCAGAAGTGGGATTGCCGGATCATATGGTAGTTCTATTTTTAATTTTTTGAGAAATCTTTATACTGCTTTTTACAATGGCTGTACTAATTTACATTCCCACTCAACGGTGTTCAAGAGTTCCTCTTTCTCCATATCCTTGACAACACTTGTTATCTTTTGTCTTTTTGATAATAGCCATTCTTCCAAGTGTGAGGAGCTATCTCATCGTGGTTTTTCTTTTCATTTCCCTAATGATCAGTGATGTTGAACATTTTTTCATACATATATTGGTCATTTGTTTGTTGTTGAGAAATGTCAATTCAGGTTCTTTATCCATTTTTAAATCAGGTTTATATTACCCAAAGTGATCTACGGATTCAGCACAATCCATATCAAAATTCTAATGGCATTTTTCACAGAAATAGAAAACAAATCTTAAAATTTGTATGGAACATCAAAAGACCCTGAATAGCCAAAGCAATCTTATCTTGAGCAAAAGGAACAAAGCTGGAAGCTTCACACTACCTAATTTCAAAACCTTCTACAAAGCTATCATAATCAAAACAGTGTGGTACTGGCATAACAGTAGACACATAAACCAATGGAACAGAATCCAGAGCTCAGAATTAAATCCATGCATTTACAGTTAATTTTCGACAAACGTACCTAGAACACACAGTAAGGAAAGGACAGTTTTCTTCGTCAATAAGTGATACTGAGAAAACTGAATATCCACATGCAGAGAAATGAAATTAGATCCTTACTTCACACCATATAAAAAATCAGTTCATAGTTGATTAAAGACTTAAAGCCTGAGACCATAAAACCACTAGAAGAAAACAGAGAAGTTCCATGACATTTGTCTGAGCAATGATTTTTTTTTAATGTGACCCCAAAGCACAGGCAACAAAAAGAAAAATAGACAAGTAGGATTGCATCAAACTAAAAAGCTTCTGCACAGCAAAAGGAACAGTCAGCAGAGTGAAGAGGCAACCAAGGGAATGGGAGAAAATATTTGTAAATCATATATCTGATAAGTGGTTGATATCCAAAACATAAGGAAGCAAAACAACTCTCAATAGCAAGAAAACAACTCAAAATTTTTAATTTTCATGAAATTCCATGTGTTTCATTCTTTTCTTTCCTTTTTTAAAATTAAACTAAAATTTTGTGTAGAGATGGGGTCTCGTTATGTTGTCAAGGCTTGTCTTGAACTCCTGGGCCCAAGCAATGCTCCTACCTCAGCCTCCTAAAGTGCTGAGATTACAGGCATGAGCCACCATGCCCAGTCTTACATATTTATTTATTTTTATTACAAACAGGGCTTCGCTCTATCATGTAGGCTAGAGTGCAGGCGTGATCCTAGCTCATTGTAGCCTCAAACTCCTGGTGGCCTTAAGCAGTCTTCTGCCTTTTATCTATTCTTTTACTTGTGCTTTTCATGTTATATCTAAGAAACAGTTGTTTAATCCAAGGTAACAAAGATTTATTCCTAAGTGCATTTACTTTTTCCAAGAATACTACAGGTATAACATTCAGTGATCATTACTGACATCTGAATTTTATCTGTGTGAAGTCCAGATACCCATATTTGACTCTAGACGCAAAATTACAACTGTCTCTAGGATATCATTTAAGCTAAAACATACTAACACATGACTTAACCAGAGTCATTTTCTGAAATTCTTCCTTTTGTTTTCTGTTGTTGGGATTTATTGCATTTCAGTGATGTGAATGGGTTTTAGAACACCCAGGTCATTAATTACCAAATAAGTAGTTTATACAGAAACCAGTACTAAAATTATTGGGTTTTCTCTTTTGATTTAAAGGAGTTGGAATTGTACAAAGAGGAACTTCAGACAAAACCTGCGCTCTTGGCAGTTAATAAAATGGACTTACCAGATGCCCAAGATAAGTTCCATGAATTGATGAGCCAGCTCCAGAATCCTAAAGGTAAACCTATTTATTCATTTAATTCTAATTTAAAGAATAATTACAATGTACAGAGAATGCTGTTATAATCAGTGGAAAACTGACAGTTTCTGCTCTTTAAAGTCAAGTTTGAAGAAAGAATATACAAAACATGTAAATAACATTGTAACATAATAATTACCAAATTCTAGAATGTTTGATATGGACAGTAAATTAAAGGAGACAAAAGAAAGATTAATTTGAACTAAAAAGGTCAGGCTTCATGAGGAATAAAACTTAAATTGGGCCCATAAGGCATATGTGGGATTTGAATAAAAGGAGGAAAAAGTCAGCATCTACCTGTGAAGTCTTTCACTTTCATTAACATACTTCACAAGCTCTTCATTCGTCTAGTACTGTACATCATAAAATTAAAAACAGAACTAAGAAGTTCTAAAGAAGTATGTTTCTTGGCAAAACTAACTCTATAGGTTTCTGAAGAGGATGAGTCTTCTGAAAAGAACTTCATTTTTCCTGTGTATGTGTGACACAAAAACAGAAGCTGTGACTCCAAAATGATTTATTTGTCTGGAATTTACTTCCTGGACTATATGTAAAGTAACTTAAAGGGATTCTCCACAGTTTTGAATATTGACATTTGCAGAACACTTTCTATCCTATGGCAATGGTGGTTTCATTCAGAGTCTAGTAGAGAACCTCATGCACAAATGAGGAAAAGTAGGGTGTATGGTATGTGGCTAACATGTTTTTCAATAATATGTCTCTGTTTTTATTCTTGGTAACAATTGTTGGAAAATAGATTATAGGTACTAAGACTGTCAAACAGCACCAGAAGGTCCTTTCCTCTCAAAAATCTTTCCCCTGTGTAATCTACATGTTGGAGCTGTCCTTGAGTTAATAAATTACTCATGGGATATAAATATTCTCTGATACTAAATAGCCTTCATTCCTAATGACATTTGCTTTGTATGGTCATTAGTTCTTTTTGCTAGTTGATCTTGCAGAGAAGGGAATTTTCAGAGAAAATACCGAAAGTGAGGGTGACTCAGGAGTCCATAGCTGTTCTGACCTATCGTGAAATAAAATATAGGCCCTTTAGTGATAATCCTGAGTTATCCTCTCTGGACTTTCTTTGGGGCTTTTGAATCTCAGAAAGTAAGCTCCATGTTGTCTTCTCCACCAATCTGTTTCAGTCCAGCCTTTCTAGTTCATATCAGTTAATCCATCTAATCAGTATGCCATCTCCCCAGCCAATCAGTATGCCATGGTGACAGGGAAGAGGTAAAAGTAATATAACAGTTGTTAGCCCTTGTGGGGTGATAGATTGGACTCATCTGAAACTATCTTCCCTTGAATTCTCTATAATCCCTCTTCAGTTTTTGTATGGATCCTAGCATCATTGATGATAAACCCATACTTTGGGGAAGTTAAAGGTCTCCAGTGTACTGAGGCCAAGTAGAATGTCCCAAATCATAAATGATGTTATTATTTTTACAGAAAGTATCTTTCAGAGAATCAATGCTGCCTTGCCTTATTTAACCCCCCCCCCACACAAAATTTATTACTTCCTTAAGTAAGTCATTTTTGTGATTCATCTTCTACTCATACTTAGTTTGGTTTAAAATATATTTATCTAACAAGTATGTTATGTGCCAAGAACCTTACCATAATCAATAGTAAAATCCAAAGGCTCTGAGAACTTATTAGAAAAGGTGAAAAAAGGCATGAAAAATGCTGGTTTTGGTTCCCTGCTTCACAAATCAAACCATTAACATGGTTTTAACTAACTTTCTAAAACAATGGAAATCAGCTTTGTTTGTGCTCTTTCTTTTAGATTTTCTGCATTTATTTGAAGAAAACATGATTCCAGAGAGGACTGTAGAGTTCCAACATATCATCCCCATATCTGCAGTTACTGGAGAAGGAATCGAAGAATTAAAGAATTGTATAAGAAAGTCACTGGATGAACAGGCCAACCAGGAAAATGATGCACTTCATAAGAAACAGTTGCTTAATTTGTGGATTTCTGATACAATATCTTCTACTGAGCCACCATCAAAGCATGCTGTTACTACTTCCAAAATGGATATAATTTAAATATATTAAAAATGGTATTGATGGAATAGTATTTAATGCTTAAAAACAAGGAAATCCTTTCGTCTGTGACAACCTGGAGGACATGTTAAGTAAAATAAGCCAGGCTTAGAAAGACAAATGCTGCATAATCTCACTGTGGAATCTTAAGTTGAACTCATAGAAGGAGAGAATAGAATGGTGGTTATCAAGGGCTGGTGGGGCAGTGGAGGATTGAGGAGATAATGGTCAAAATTTACAAAATTTCAGTTAGACAAGGCAACTGAGTTCAAGAGATCTGTTGTACAGCTTGGTGACTGTAATTAACAACAATGTATTTTGAAAGTCACTGAGTAAATTTTAAGTGGTTTTTCCAAAAAAGCACATAAGGTAATGCACGTTAATTAGCTATATTGAGCCATTCCACAATGTATAGACATTTCAAAACATGTTACACATGATAAATCCAGTTTTTCTACGTCATTTTTTTAAATTATATTTAATTTTTTCATTTTGAAAGTTTTTTCACAGATCTTTTTTTTAGTATTATTACCTTCTGATATATGTGTCATTATTGAAGAACCATACCTTTTAAAGTTATTATTTTGTAATTAAGTATGTCAACAATAAAAAATAACCAGTGGCCAGGCATGGTGGCTCATGCCTGTAATCCCAGCACTTTTCGGAGGCCGAGGAGGGCAGATCACTTGAGGTCAGGAGTTCAAGACCAGCCTGGCCAACATGGCGAAACCCCGTCTCTACTAAAAATATAAAAAATTAGCCAGGCATAGTGGCGCATGCCTGTTGTAGCCCCAGCTACTCAAGAGGCTGAGGCAGGAGAATCGCTTGAACGTGGGAGGTGGAGGATACAGTGAACCCGAGGTCGCGCCACTGCACTCCAGCCTGGGTGACAGAGCTAGACTCCATCTCAAAAAAAAAAGAGAGCTAAAAAATTACATTTTACAAGTTTATGGCCAGCCCACCTGTAATAACATTCTCTGATATTCCTTTACTTAGGATGTCCCTATTGAGATCATTTTTTAAATTTATGTGGAAGGATTCTCTAGATTATTATTAGAATGAGCAATTCAGTTTTGTTTTTGAGCCTGTCTTATACCTGGTTGCACCAAATATATAATAGTTATCTTTTGTGGAGACCTTAAAACCCTAAATTTGAACACATGTTCAATGATAATAAAGATATGACAGAAACTAGAAGATAGATGTTTATGATTTGAGCTTTCGGAAAATTTTCGTTTCTTGAATGTAATAGTATTTTTTCCTGAATTGGAGGAGACTGATCTATATTGTTTCATTTTTCTTTTGTCCTAGTCTATTTCACTTTCTTTTGTCATAATCTATTTAATTTCCCACTTTCTTATTTTAGTAAAGAGAGAATAAATAGCAAGTGCAGGCCAGGCATGGTGGTGCAGGCCGGACATAGCAGTACACGCCTGTAATCCTAGCACTTTGGGAGGCCAAGGCGGGAGGATTGCTTGAGCCCAGGAGTTCATGCCTGAGCAACATAGCAAGACCCTGGCTCTCTATAAAACAGAAAATGCAAACTTTAATATTATCAACAATCAATATATTATAAGAGATTGCAATTTCTAAGTTTCTACCTGAGTGTTTCACAAATACAAACTGGACATTTTCCCTTTAAATGAGTTTTATTATAAAATGTACATATTGATTGTAAAAACAATTCAAATAGTACAAAAGCATATAAGTAACTAATAAAAGCTCCCTTTCGGCATTAGGCCCCTCAGTTCTTCCCAGGGAAAATGATTAATAGTTTACGTTCTTGCAGAAATTTTTTATGTATAAATTTTTACCCAAATGAATTCATTATATAAATTTTTTCCAACTTAATTTTTTTTACATAATAGTAGCAAGTTAAAAAATTGTACTACAGGCCAGGCGTGGTGGGTCACGCCTGTTAATCTCAGCACTTTGGGAGGCTGAGGCAGGAAGACCACTTGAGGTCAGGAGTTCAAGACCAGCCTGGCCAACATGGTGAAAACCCATCTGTACTAAAATACAAAAATCAGCTGGGCATGGTGGCGCATGTCTGTAATCCCAGCTACTCGGGAGGCTGAGGCAGGAGAATCGCTTGAACCCCGGGAGGCGGAGGTTGCAGTGAGCTGAGATTGTGCCATTGCACTCCAGCCTGGAGGACAAGAGGGAGACTTCCTCTCAAAAAACAAACAAAAAAAAATTGTACTTCAAAAAATTATTCTTCAATGCTATTTTTAAATTACTAGAAATTATTTTGGATTTTAATGTTGCATACAGCCTGAGATATGGCTGTTCACCCTTTGGTAAAGTATTAAAGAAAAATAATGCATTGTTCTCAGCTTAAATTTTTTTCTGATTTGACAACATGAGTGATGTTTTCCCAGTATTATTTCAATTATATTTGTTTTATTTTCTGTTCCTCACTCCTACCTCTCATTCCAGTCCCCAAACTGGCTTTTCTTGTATTTCTTTTTTCTTCATTGCTGACGTATTTATTGAGCAATGTGCTGTATCAGGCACTGTCCAAGGTGCTGTATGTACCATGTTGAAGAGAACAGACAGGACCTACTGTCCTTGTATATCTTGCCTTTGATAAAAGAAACTGCAGGGGATTGGAATAGCCTCTTTACAAGAAAAGAATAAGAGTGAGGGAAAGCGTTTGGAATTTATAGTGATCACAGTGACCAGGTTTTGTATTGGGTATGTTTTACATTTGTAACTTCAGTGCTTTTTTTTTTTAAGCTCCATTGTTTTCTAAATGTGAACAAGTATCAATGTAAGGACAGTTTCATCAGGTGAATGTCAGAAGTACTGACACCATAATCTCATTTTGCACTGTGGCAAAGGGTAGTAGATGTGTGTTCAGGATTAGCTCTGTCAGTAGTGCCCAGGGTGCCACTCCATGACTAACCGAAACATTTTATTATGTGACTCACTAAGATGTTCAATTCATTAGTATTTTCTGGTTACTGAAAGTGTACTCTATGTACCTTTTTTTGACCTTTGATTTTTATTCTGATGGAGAAGATCAGATTCCTTTTTTATCTTATAAAAAATAATTTTGAAACAAAGACTTATTTTGAAGTAAGTCTTTTAACATTATCTCAGATGCATTTTATTTTGTCCTTAAGTAAGACTTTTCATTTTTACCTTTCAAAATGCAATTTTCAAAATATATGCTTTTTTGAAACACTTATTATGTTACTGAATAACCAGAGTATTAAATTCAATGTACAGCAAATTTTTACAAAGTCCAGTAGTTCTTGCAGAGCTTTCTATAATATCAGATTTATTTACCATCATGAAATATAAGTTTATACAGTATTAAGTATATTGTACTATGAAGTTGGACCTGCACACTGAAAAATTCCAAAATACCTATTATGTTGTGCTTTTTGTGATATATATTCATATTATTATTTGTCATAGCAAGGTGAACTTTTTTAAAATGGTAAACATGTATTAGTTACATAATCAGGAAAAAAGGCATCTTTTATAATGAGAAAAATTAGGTCAAGGATATTTCATTTCAGGTTTTATCCAGTTACATTTCTTGTAAAGTTATGTGTTTTCTTTTATCTCAGTGCTTATTTGCTTTGCAAGGATGAAGGTTAGAGATTCCTTTCAGTAGTTAATGAAAGCTACAGACTTGTCTGGCCGAAAAATGTACATAAACACATAAACTATTTTCCAAGCAGTTTCACAGTGTTTGCAAAGTTCAGATTGAAAACCCAGTTTTACAAATCCCATCTAGAAATTTGCATTGTCATTAAGATATATTAAAAATAATTTTTCAAAGCAACAGCACAGATGCACTTTAAAACTGTAGCTTAAAAATAAAAATTAATAATATAACGTGTAAACCTACACAAAAGATAAAAGATATCTTATTGCAAAAATAGGGCAACATTTTGTTTTGAAGACCAAATAGTGAATTGAATTTAATGCATATCTTTAAATCCTTAATAGTATCTCAAATCTGGTTTAAATCTGTCTCTCCTTAATAGAATAGAAAGTGAAACAAATCCAGAAATCTTGTTTGAGTACATGGCCTGTGCTAGTAATCATATCTAAAGTGGTAATGTTACCATATGCTGGGTACTGGGCTGAGTAAATCACATATTTTAACTTATTTAAACACTGCACTGTATTGCCTGCTAGCGATGTCATTTTTTAAAGTTGGGTGGTGAATACATGAGTTGTTTTTTAAACTCTTTTGGGAGCCTAAAAAATTTGAATTTCTCCCCCCCCCCCCCCCCCCCCCCCCCAGACAGAGTCTCGCTCTGTTGCCAGGCTGGAGTGCAGTGACATTATCTTGGCTCACTGCAGCCTCTGACTCCCTGGTTCAAGCAATTCTCCTGCCTCAGCCTCCCGAGTAGCTGGGATTACAGGCATGCACCACCATGTCCAGCTAATTTTTGTATTTTTAGTAGAGACGGGGTTTCACCATGTTGGCCAGGATGGGAAAATTTTTTAAAAGACATTTATTAAAAAAAAAAGTCTATGCCTTATCAAAGTTTATAACTCAAGAATTAATGAGATAAACAGTGGACAAAAAGTGTTGGCAGATAACATGCATAATTTTAATTGCAAAGTTAAGCAGTGAAAAATAAACTTTTTTTCTTAAAGAGATATTTCATATGTTTTATTTGTTTAGTTTTATTTATTCTTTTTAGAGACAGGGTCTATCTGTGGAGTGCAGTGGCATGATTATAGCTCTCTGCAGCCTCAATCTTCAGGGCTTAAGTTATCCTCCTGCCTCATCCTCCCAAGTAGCTAGGACTACAAGTGTGTGCCATCATACCTGGCTAATTTTTAAAAACTATTTTGTAGAGACAGGGTCTTACTATGTTGCCCAGAGTGGTCTTGAACTCCCAACCTCATGGAATCCTCCCACTTCAGTCTCTGAAAGTGCTAGGATTATAGGCATGAGCCATTTATGCCCAGCCAGTTTTCTTTTTTCTAATTGGAGCTTGGCAAGCAGAGGGAAATGTATTAGGGAAATAGCTTTAGTTTTGAGTGGGTGTCAGTAGCCAGCTGAAGAAAAAGCAAAATGAAATAGGTAGTAGAAATGAGAAAGGGAGAGAGGGAAGAAGAAAAAAATATGGATGTTGGAAAGTTGTTGCATGTCTCTCTGGATAGCTCAGAAGTATCAGTTGTGGTTGTTGTCTCAGTTGGCTTCTGTAAGCATGAAAAAGCCAGGGACAATTTCAACTACCATTTCTGACCATCATCAACCACAAATTTTAGGCAATTTGTTAGAATTTTTTTTAAATGTTCTTAATAGTTGTTGGGTACCTGGGAGATTTCAGAGAAAGTAATCACCTTTGTATATATTATCAATGTGTTTATAATAGAAATTAAATTCTTTGGGATGTACAGATAAGATAAGCTATGTGAAGCATAGCTGTTATCCAAGTCGTGTGCCTTTGAAATACTTGGAATTTGAAGAACAGGACGTGCAGCTTATGTTATAATTAATTTGCGAGCAATATATGGCATGATAGTATTTTCTTATCTAAATTCTGAGTGCATTGAAAGTTGAAGGCAAAGGACAAAAGCTTCCTTTGTTCATGGCCCATATTCCAGTATATTTTTCTGAAATTGCCAATATTTTCTGATCGGTACTTTCATTTTTCTAGTTGGTTACCAAATACTGTTATTGGTATTATTTCTATATAAAAGGCTTTAAGAAGACTATAGTATAATTTTCTTAAGAAAAAAGACATGATTATAAGCTAAAATATGCCTTCAGTTTTGTGTGCTACAAATTGAGGGAGATTGAGAATATTTTAAATCAAGGGCAGACATTGAGTAAAAGCTTATGACTTTGGATGGATTTGAAACATGATTAAATGACAGAGTAAATAAAAGCCCCTAGTCAAGTGAATTCTAATGGGGGAAATAAGAGGACTATATAAAAATTGAACCTCTGTTTTGAAAACAAATCTTTCCAGGAAGTGGTACCACTCTGGGGTCAAGAGAAATTGTAAGAACAATAAAATGAGCACACTTGACCTTCCTTTCCTATAAAAATATGAAGCAGAAAACTCCCCCATGATTTCCTCATGTTACTTAGAATAGTGAGTATTTCAGAACTTTTCCATTTAATATTTTTGGACCACAGTTGACTATAACTGAAACTGAGGATGGGAGGAAGGGATGCTTAAAACCTTGGATAGTACCAAACCCTATATATATTATGTTTTTTTCTATATATACACAGCTATGATGAAGTTCATAAATTAGGCACAGTAAGAGATTAAAAATATTAAATTGGACCAATTAATATATTGTAATAAAAGCTATGTTAATATGGTCTCCCTTTCGAAATATCTTTACTGATTATGTGAGATGATAAAATGCCTACATGATAAGATCACGTGAGGTGAATGACGTAGGCATTGTAACGTACCTGGTGTTAGGCTACTGCTGACCTTCTGTCAATACCTCAGGAGAATATTTTGCTTTGATGATCCTGGATCATCGAGCCATGTTGTTAGGAGCAGATAATATCTATCTATGGTGAATGGGAGGGTAGCATATACAACGTGGATACGCCAGACAAAGAGATGATTCACCTCCTGGCAGGATGGAATGAGATTTCCTCATGTTATTTAGAATAGTGTGTATTTCTGAACTTTTCCATTTAATATTTTTGGACCACAGTTGACTGTAAATAACAAACTGAGGATGGGGGAATGGGGGACTACAGTAAATCCAAGTTTATAATACCTCATCAAAAACTCAACATAAAGGTTTCTATTTAAAACTGCGAAAAAAATTAGTGGTGATGGTAGGAGCGGGTAGTAGGCATGAAAAGAGAAAAAAACACCTTAATGCAGTTACAGGCAAAAGCCTTTACTTATCCTATTAATTGGCCAATTCTTTTGTAAATCCTCTTCACTCTCTTCTTCCTTCCCCCTCTTCACTAAGTAGCTTTATTCAAGAATCTTAGAAGCAAATGTGCTATCAAATTTGATGGTGCACTACAAATTTCTAACAGTTTGTAAAGTGACATCTCACTGTTTAATTTACTCAGAACTTTCCTTCCTTTATTACTTTGCTAGGGCTGCTGTAACAAAGTACAACACACTAGGTGGCTTAAACAACAGAAATTTATTATCTCACATTTTCTTGAGCCTGGAAATCCAAGATCAAGGTGTTGGCAGGGCTGATTGCATCTGAGGGCCATGAGAGAGAATGCGGTTCATGCCTCTAGCCTAGCTTCTTGTGATTTGGGACCAGTTTTTGGCATATCTTATCTTGTAGAAGCATCATCCCAATCTCTGCCTTCATCTGTACATGGTGTTCTCTTTGTGTGGTTGTCACCAAATTTACCCTTTTTATAAGGACACCAGTCAGATTAGGGCCCACCCTAATGACATTTCATTTTAACTTGATTACCTCTATAAAGACATTATCTCCAAATAAGGTTGGATTCTGAGGTAATGTTGATTAGGACTTCAACATACAGTTTTTGAGGGATACATAAAACTTAACACTTCCCTATTTGATGTGGTTTGAATGCTCCCTCCAAATCTCATGTTGAAATGTGATTCCCAATGTCGGAGGTGGGCTCTGGTGGGAGGCAATTGGATCATGGGGGCAAATCCTTCATGAATGGCTTAGCACTATCCCCTTGGTGATGAATGAGTTCTTGCTCAGTTTACATGAGATCCGGTTGTTTAAAAGAATCCGGAACGTCCCCTTCTCTCTCTTGTTCCCACTCTCACCATGTGACACGATGGTTCCCTGTCAGCTTCCAGCATGATTGTAAGCTTCCTGAGGCCTCACCAGAAGCAGATGCCAGCACTGTGCTTCGTATAAAGCCTGCAGAAGCCCAGCCTCAGATTTTTTTAATAGTAATTCAAGAACAGACTCACTATTTTTCCCCTTTTCACTTCTCAACTAATAGTGATAATATACTTTGCAATTACATTTTCCAATTTTGCAATTAATAGATAATGTTATTTTTTTATTTTGCAGGTTTTTTCTAAAAAAGTATATGGTGAATAATTTTTATTAATCTGTATTTATTGAATTTCAGTCATGGACTTGGAAATGCTCTGGTGAGATATGACTAACAAAAAGGGAACAGTATCTGCAAGTTAGTTTACATTTTGGAGTTTATGAATTGTAAAAAGCTTAGAGAAGACACGAATATTCAGAGAAGGGTGAATGTATATAAGATTTGGGTTAAAAGAATAGTGTAAGGCCATTCCAAGTTCAGGAATACCTGACATGAGCATTTAGAGTAAGTCTTAGAGACAGAAATCTAAATTAAGGAGATTGGCCTGAGTTTATAGAGTTCTGAGCAATGACAGCAACCTTTTAACAAGGTCCACCACTTAATACTTCTTGATTTGGGGCACATTAATTACTCTGTATCTCAGTTTCTCTGCTGGTAATGTGGAGTTATTGGAATTAAATAATCTGTGAAAAAGAGCCCACTGCTTAGTATGTAATAAGGTTTTCTGTTTTAAATTTAAAATAATAGGCTGGGCGCCATGGCTCACACCTGTAACCACAGCACTTTGGGAGGCCAAGGCGGGCAGATCACTCGAGGTCAGGAGTTTGAGACCAGCCTGGCCAACATGGTAAAATCTTATCTCTACTAAAAATACAAAAATTAGCCAGGCATGGTGGCACACACTTGTAATCCCAGCTACTCAGTAGACTGAGGCAGGAGAATCGCTTGAACCCAGAGGTGGAGGTTGCTGTGAGCCAAGATTGCGCCACTAAACTCCTGCCTGGGTGACAGAGCAAGACTCTGTCTCAAAAAAACAAAACAAAACAAAAATGTTAAATAATAATAAATTATTGGGTTTTCTAGTATTTTAAATTCACCATTACTTATGGAAATTTTTGCACCTATCTTGATCTAAGGAGGTGAGGCCTTGAATAAAATTACAATAATTATTTGTAGTGAATAAAGGGCAAGTGGGTATTTCAAAGGAAGAATCAAAAGAATGTTTCCTCAGTAACTGACCCTAATGAGTTGAAGATATGTGAGCTCTCTAACCAAGAATTAAAAGTAGTAGTTTTGAAGAAACTCAGGGATCTCCGAGATAACACAGAAAAACAATTCAGAAACTTATCAAATGTAACAAATATTTAAATGTTAAACAAATCTTGGAACTGAGAAATACATTGGCTAAACTGAAAAATTCAGCAGAGTGGATCAAGCAGAAGAATCAGTGAACTCTGGCTATTTGAAAATACACAGAGGAGAAAAAAACAGTGAAAAGCCATGAAGATCACCTTTTGGGAGTAAAATATGAGGGGAAAAAAATCACCTAGAAGATATAGAAAATTACCTCCAAAGACCAAATCTAAGAATTATTGGTGTTCAAGAGGGAGTTGAGCAACAGCAGGGATAGAAAACTTATTCAAAGAAATAATAACAAAACTAGAGAAAGAGATAAATACCCAGGTACCGGAAGGTTAGGGAACACCAAACAGATTCAATACAAAAAAGATTACCACAAGGCATTAATAATCAAACTCTCCAAGGTCAAGGACAAAGAGAATCCTAAAAGCAGCAAAATAAAACAAGCAAATAACATAAAGGAGTTCCAGTTCATCTGGCAACAGACTTCTCAACAAACCATATAGGCCAGGAGGGAGTGCAATGACATTTTCAAAGTGCTGAAAGAAAAAAAGCCTGCCATCCAAGTATACTGGAACCAGAAGTAATCCTTCAAATATGAAGGAGATATATGTCCTTTCCCACACTACCACCAAATCCATCTTACAAGAAATGCTGCCGGGCGCGGTGGCTCAAGCCTGTAATCCCAGCACTTTGGGAGGCCGAGGCGGGTGGATCACGAGGTCAGGAGATCGAGACCATCCTGGATAACACGGTGAAACCCCGTCTCTACTAAAAATACAAAAAATTAGCCGGGCATGGTGGCGGGCACCTGTAGTCCCAGCTACTCGGGAGGCTGAGGTAGGAGAATGGCGTGAACCCGGGAGGCGGAGCTTGCAGTGAGCCAAGATCGTGCCACTGCACTCCAGCCTGGGCTACAGAGTGAGACTCCGTCTCAAAAAAAAAAAAAAAAAAAAAAAGAAATGCTGAAGGAAGTTCTGCAAAAAACACTAACCATGCAGAAAAAAAATCCAACACATTTGAAGATATAAAATCCACTGGTAAAATTAAGTACACAGATAAATCCAGAATATGCTAGTATTGTAATTATGGTGTGCAATTTATTTATAACTCTAGTATAAAGCCGAAAAGTCAACTCTATCAAAAACAATAATAGCTACAGCAATCTGTTAAGAGGTAGGTAATATAAAAATAGGTAAATTGAGATAACTAAAAGTCAAAATATGTGGGACATGGAGTTAAAGTGTACAAGTTTTTTTTTCACTTTTTTTGCAATCTAAGTTGTCATCTCCTTAAAATAACATTTTTTGTAAGCCTCATGGTAATCTCACACAACAATCTATGACAGATTTATTAAAAATGAAAAACAACTAATTAAAACATACAATGAGAGAAAATCATTTAACCATAAAGGAAGACAGGAAGAAAGAAAGAGAGGACTTACAAAACAACCAGAAAACAAGCAAAAAAATGGCAGTACTTATCAAATAATAACTCTGAATGTAAATAGATTCAATTTTCCAATGAAAAGGCATAGAGGGGCTGAATGGATATGAAACAAAGTATATGCTGCCACTTCACCTATGAGGATACACATGGTGAAAGTGATGGGGTGGAAAAAGATATTCCATGTAGCTGGAAACCAAAAAAGAACAGGAGTAGCTATACTTAAATCAGATAAAATTGACTACAAATAAAAGACTGAAAAGAGACAAAGAAGGTCACTATATAATGATAAAGAGATCAATTCAGCAAGAGGATATAACATTACAAATATCTGCACCCAACACCGGAGGTCCCAAATATATAAAGCAAACATTAATAGATCTAAAGGGAGAAATGGACAACAATACAATAATAGTAGGGGACTGTAACTCCCCACTCTCAGTAATGAACAGATCATACAGACAGAAAATCATCGAAGCAACATTGGAGTGAAACTGCAAATTAGGCCGAAAAATGTATCTGATGAAGCCATATTGGCTGCCCTGGAGCCTCCAGAATTGAAAAAGAGCTGCAAGTGTGTGCTGCTATGAACATCTTTCCAGAGCCTTTCCTGCACAGCTGGTATTGGCATCATACCAAAAGCAGTGTTTATCAAACTAGAGATTAAAAATCAAAATTCATTTTTGC
The DNA here is from genome assembly GCF_029281585.2 of Gorilla gorilla gorilla. NCBI lineage: Eukaryota > Metazoa > Chordata > Mammalia > Primates > Hominidae > Gorilla > Gorilla gorilla. The sequence goes on along the minus strand of NC_073230.2, from coordinate 98,399,416 downwards.
GATAATGACAAATGCCCTGGACTTACACACATGCACTCGTGTGAGACAAGGCCCATAGGTATTCCCACCTTCCCTCTCCCAGTACTAGTTAATTTTGAGTAATTGTGTATTGTCAGAAAAGTGATCAGTATTAGTTTTTGTTTTGTTGTTCCAAAAAAATTTTTATTTTTTAATTTAATTTTTTGTTTAAAAGCAAGGCATGCTGTGTTGACTCTGTAACAGACTAATTTGAATTGTTAAAACTGCTCCCTGGTTCTATTCTGGAGAGTAATCTGGGACATTTTAGTGAGTTTTTCCCCCTCTTTTTTGGGAGGGGGAGTATGGGTGGGGTTTGATTTTTAGCCTTTTTTATTTTAATTAACCAATGGACAGCCCTTAAGGGGAGGAGGACAGATTGATTCCACATTCCACTTTTTAGATCTCATTTAGAAAACATGTTCTCAATCTGGTGCTCTTAGGAAGAAGTATAGTAAATGCTTCATTTAATAATGTGCTACTTTTTGAAAGTTGCCTTTTCTCTTTACCCTTGAATAGATCCAGTATCTGATGATACTCATGAAAGTGCGTGGAACCTGTCTTGTCCCTCCTCTTTTCTAGTATGCACTATATATGTGACTGTGACTTTCAAAGACATTTATTTGCCATTTCCTGATTTGGGGGAAAATTAATTCCTAACTTCTTTCACTAATGAAGAAAAGTATTGCACATTTGAAATACACTAACTGGATTGAATATGTAATTTTTTTTTTTTTGATATGGAGTCTCGCTCTGTTGCCAGGCTGGAGTGCAGTGGCACAATCTTGGCTCACTGCAACCTCCACCTCCCGGGTTCAAGCAATTTTCCTGCCTCAGCCTCCCCAGTAGCTGGGACTACAGGTGCATGCCACCATGCCCGGCTAATTTTTGTATTTTTAGTAGAGATGGGGTTTCACCATGTTGGCCAGGATGGTCTCGATCTCTTGACCTCATGATCCGCCTGCCTCGGCCTCCCAGAATATGTATTTTAAAATAAATTTTTCCCTGTCAGTCATTGTCTTATATCCTTAGCATAGATTTGCAACTCAGTAGTATATTTTATCCCTAGAATGAAGCTGGAGACCTGGTATGTACAGGAAATATGAGAGGTGGTGCTAGAAGACAGACATCTATGGAATGATCCATATCCTTTCAAGTTATGAGAATGAAGGCCTACTTCATTAAGAAGCTGGGGGTGAAGTGAGGGTGAGGAGAACACTTAACAACATTGGGACCAGTCACGGAATCCCCTTATTTCTGTTTCACATATGAGGAACCCTAGAGCAGCTAGATGAGGCTCTCTAGTTTAATAAAATCATGGAAAGAGTCTTATGAAGGCTCTTCATAAGTGTTAACAGGGATTTATCAGCTTATTTTTGTTGCAGTTCCCAATTTCTAAAAATGTTTAGGTAATCTTTTCCTTTCCCCAATCCTAATTCTTATAGATTCATTAGTGTTGAACCAATGCTTTCTCATGTCTCAACTCTATATATGCATTCTTTTCAGATGTATTACATTTAAAAAGCCCTACACACACACACACACACACACACACACACACACACACACGACTGAACCATGAAGAAACAGCCTCAATAAACCAATAATGAGTAAAAAAAAAAAGTCTCCCATCAATAAATAAAAAATAAGCCCAGGACCTGATGGCTTCACTGCTGAATTCTACTCAACATTTCAAGAACTAACACCAATTCTACTAAAACTCTTCAAAAAGATTGAAGACGAGAGAAAACATCCAAACCCATTTTATGAAGCCAGAATTACCATGATACCAAAACCAGACAAGTACAGAATGAAACAAGAAAACTATAGGCCAATATCACTAATGAACATACATGTAAAAATTCTCAACAAATTTTGAGATACTAGCAAACCAAATTCAACAATATGTTAAAGACTGGGTGCAGTGGCTCACGCCTGTAATCCCAGCACTTTGGGAGGCTGAGGCAGGAAGACTGCTTGAGGTCAGGAGTTCAAGACTAGCCTGGCCAACATGGCGAAAACCCATCTCTACTAAAATACAAAAATCAGATGTGCATGGTGGTGCATGCCTGTAATCCCAGCTACTCAGGAGGCTAAGGCAGGAGAACCGCTTGAACCAGGGAGGTGGAGGTTGCAATGAGCCAAGATCATGCCACTGCACTCCAGCCTGGGTGACAGAGCAAGGCTCTTTCTCAAACAAAACATTATAAAGATCATTCACCATAATCAAGTGAGATTCATTACAGGGATGCAAGGATGGTTCAACATATGCAAATCAATAAATGTGATATATCACATTAACAGAACCAGGAACAAAAACAATATGATTATTTAAATAGATGCTAAACAAGCACTTGATAAAATCCACATCGCTTTTTGATAAAAAAATCCCCTCATCAAATTGGGTATAGAAGGAACATACCTCAAAATAATAAAGGCCATGTATGACAAACCCATAGCTAACATTATACTGAACAGGGAAATACTGAAGGCCTTTTCTCTAAGATCTAGAACATGACAAGGATTCCCACTTTCACCACTTTTATTCAATATAGTACTGGAAGTCCTAGCCAGAGCAATTATGTAAAAGAAAGAAAGAGCATATAAATTGGAAAGGAAGAAGTCGAATTAGCCTTGTTTACAGATGACATGATGTTTTACTTAGAAAAATCCACCAAAAAAACTATTAGAACTGATAAACAAATTTAGTAAAGATGCAAGATACAAAATTAACATACAAAAATCAGTAGCATGTATGTATGCCAAAAGCAAACAATTGAAAAAGAAATCAAGAATGAAATTTTATTTATAATAGCTCCAAAGAATATAAAACACCTAGCAATTAATTTAACCAAAGATGTGAAAGATCCACACAAGGAAGACTATAAAACACTGATGAAAGAAATTGAAGAGGACACACAAAAAATGGAAAGATATTCCATGTTCATGGATTGAAAAATTAATATTGTGAGCATGACACTAACCTTGGCTATTGACAGATTCAGTGCAATCCCTATCAAAATACTAATGACATTTTTCACGGAAATTTTAAAAAATTCTAAAATATATATGAAACCATGAAAGACCCTGAATAGCCAAAGCAATCCTGAGCAAAAAGACCGCAGCTGGAGATATCACACTACCTGACTTCAAAATTTACTATAAAGGCATAGTAATCAACACAGCATGGTACTGGCTTAAAAAACAGACACAGAGGCCAATGGAACAGAATAAAGAATGCAGATGTAAACCCATGCATTTACAGCCAGTTCATCTTTGACAAAGGCACCAAGAACATACAATGGGGAAAGGACAGTCTCTTCAATAAATGATGCCAGAAAATTGGATATCCATATGTTGAAGAATGAAACTAGACCTCTATCTCTCACAATACACAAAAATCAAATATAAATGGATTAAAGACTTAAACCTAAAACCTGAAACTATGAAACTACTAGAAGTAAACATTGGAGAAACCCTCCAGGACATTGTCTGGGCAAGGATTTTTTGTGTAAGACCTAAACAATCAACAAAGTGAAGAGACAACACACAGAGTGGGAGAAAATATTTGTGATCTACCTATCTGACAAGGGATTAATAACGAGAACATATAAGGAGCTCAAACAATAGCAAACACACATACACACACACAAATAACCTGATTAAAATATGGGCAAAAGATCTGAATAGACATTTCTCAAAAGAAGACAGGCAAATGGCCAACAGGTATATGAAAAAATGCTCAACATCACTACTCATTAGAGAAATGCAAATCAAAACTACAATATCCCTCCCCAGTTAAAATGAGTTTTATCTAAAAGGCAATAATAGATGCTGGCAAGGATGAGGCAAAAGGGAAACTCTTGTACACTGTTGATGGGGATGCAAATTAGTACAGCCATTGTGGAGAATAGTATAGAGGTTTCCAAAAAACCTAAAAATAGTACTACCATATAATCCAGCAGTTTCACTACTGGGTGTATATCCAAAAGAAAGGAAATCAATATATTGGAAAAACATCAATACACTTATGTGTATTGTAGCACTATTCACAATGGTCGAAATATGAAATCAACCTAAATGCCCATCAGTGGATGAATGGATAAAGAAAATGTGCTATATTTACACAATGGAACATTATTCAACTATTACAAAAGAATGAAATCCTGTCTTTTGCAGCAACATGGATGGAACTAGAAGTCATTATGTTACGTGAAATAAGCCAAGCACAGAAAGACAAATAACACATGTTTTCACTCATGTGGGACATAAAAAAGTGAATCTCATGAAAATAGAGAGTAGGCTGGTGGTCATCAGAGACCGGGAAGGGTAGGGTGGAAGAGGGGTTTGAAAAGAAGTTGATTGATGGGTACAAATATCTGGTTTGATAGAAGAACTGAGAACTAATGTTAGATCAGTATGGTGACTATAGTTTACAGTAATGTGTTGTATATCTCAAAATAGCTAGAAGAGAATTCAAATGGTTTTAGCATAAAGCAAAGACAAATATTTAAGTTGATGAATATCCCAAGTACACTGATTTGATCTTTACAAATTATATGAATGTATTATATGATCATATCTACTTCTAAACACTATGTACATCTATCACACAACAGTAATAAAGGGAAAAAAAGCCCTGCTGACATCCTGATTTTAGCACAGTGAGACCTGTGTCAGATTTTTGACCTCCAGAATTGTAAGATAATAAATTTATTGTGTTTTAAGCCTTTGAATTTGTGGTAATTTGTCACAGCAGCAATAGAAATCTAACACAGTGACCAAATGGGAATCTCTGTAGAATTTTGGTGGTGAATGGTACACTGCAGTGAATTTAAGATTTGACTTTCTCCTTGAAGAATCTCTAATGAGAAAAACAGGAAAGACAGGATTGTTAATTGCAGATCTAAATTCTTATCTAAAGTATTTTTGAGAATTATATTCCAATTATCTAACTATTGAACTCCAACAGGGTATTTAAGTATTCTGTTCCATCTTTGCTATGCCAGAGGCAGGCATTTTAGACCCCAGCTTGAACAGTAAGTCTAGGAATAGGGTTGTCTTTCCTTCCTTTTTGTGCGGTGATGTTTTAAAATTATTGTAATCAATTGCAAGTACCTCCCAGCTAAAGTCCTCTAATCAGGCAGTATTCATCAGTGATTGGGAAATAAATTATAAGATGATTTTGTACATAGTTATTTGACTCAATTCAGCTTTATAGATGAGAGAACTGAAGTTCAGAGGAAATAAGTGATTATCGTTTGTCACATTGCTATTATCCATCTGCTATTGCCAGAGCTGGCCTGGAGCCCAGAAATCTTTTCACCGCCCAATGCTATCTTTCTTCCTCATTATTACATTTCCCAGTCTGGCTTTGGGATCGGACTGCTTCTGGCCTTAGATAACCTTATCCATCCTCTAAAGCAGTATCACACATAAGAAGGAGGTAGCAGTGGACTGATAGTAGCCTCTCTACCCTCCCTTTTTAAAAAGTCTCTGACAAATAGTCTCATTGTTACTAGAGCAATACAAAATGGAAAATGCTAATAGCAAACATATAGTCCTTATTATGTGTCAGATACTGTTGTAACTGTCTCTGTAGTAATTCATTTAATCCTCATCACAATTTTCTGATGTAGATATACTGTTACAGATGAGACCTTGAGGCACAAAGGGGTTACCTTACTTGCCAAGGTTATACTTACTTGGGATGGGTGCCATCCTTTTGTATAAACTGTGATACTTTTTCTTCTTTTTATTTTGAAAAATTTCTAAGATACAGAGAATTTGAAAGAATAGTACAAGAAACACCCACAAACGTATTCTTCATGAATCCAACAATTATACACTTTGCCACACTTTATATCCATTTGTGTGTGTGTGTGTGTGTGTATGTGTGATCATTTCAAAGTAGTAGGCATCACAACACTTCAGCATCCTTTCTTTTTTTAAAAAATCAGATCATTGCTATTTAGGACTTTGGAATCTTTTAGTTTAATTCAGATATTCATTCACTAATGCAGGACTTCACATTGGAGAGAATCCAACAGAGAAAAGGACAGGACAGTAGAAATTGTGTGGGAGAGTAAAATTAGTTCAAATATCTAATAGCTAGCTATACTGTACTTTAGCTATATTAGGTCCCTCAATTTTCAAGACGACAGTATGATGTGGGTGATCTTATCCCCATTTTTCCAGATAACCTCCAGATGTAGAGAGATAACTTTCCCAGGGCCACCCAATCAATACACAGCAAAGCCCCATACAAATCTGGGCTGTTTGGTTCTAGACTTTGAGCTCTTTTTCTACTTTGTGCCTAGATAAACACTTTGAAGGGAAAAAAAAATCCAGATTTAAGAATTTTTGCTAACCTTCTTACGGGCAAGTCACCTTCAAGTCACCTGGGTATTTAGGTACCCAACTCAAAACTACTTTTAGTTTTGTTTCGTTTTGCCTTTTTTTTTTTTCTTTAACCGATAACCCAATTCTAGACGGAACATAAGGTGCAAGAGAAATCCGGGGAGGTGGAGGCAGAGAAAGGGAAGGGCAGGAGGTGGTCGCAGGATGTTGCCTGCGGCTGGCGGCCCAGTGGATTCTGGGAATTGTAGTCCCAGCCATCCAGGGCATTGCCGTTCAGGGCCACGGGAAAACCTGACTGCGCTCCCAGAAGCCTCCGGTGTACCTCGCTGGGAACGCACTTCCTGGGACGCTGAGAGGGAGACGCTCCAAGAGGCTCCTCAGTGTGGGCGAGTAAAATGCCCTGCGTGTGAGAAGCAGGTAGGTGTGGTCAAGATGTTCCGATTTCTGGGTCTTTTGCATAAGTAACTGAGGATTTTATGTAAAATAGCTAAATCCAGGGGAATCAGGAGCGTTGGAAAACGCTGACCACATCTGTGGATGTGAAAATTGAGTAGGTATTTGGTAAGGCTTTAAAAAATTATTTTGTACACAGGAGTATGGAAATGTCGAGGTGTGTTGCCGGAGCCGCCAAGGGCTGGGAGCTTTGCTGGCGCGGGTTTGTGGGGGAGCCCAAGCTGCTATTTTTGAATAACCAGCTGATGCTGGTTGCGTAATGATGACCTGCGTGCGGTTCAAAGCCACTCAGTGTTGCAGGGATGGGCTAGCTCTGAGAGCGTTAACAGTCACTGTTGCGGTCTCTCTCCATTGGCTCTAACTAGTAGGGCGTTTTTTTCCTTCTGCCAGGTCTGGGTCTACCACACACAGGGCTCTTCGAAAAGAGGGAGGAGGAGAGGAGGCGGAGGGGGGCGGAGGGGGATGCGGATTGCTCTGGAAGCTTGGTTTGCTTTCCTGTAAGTTCTGTGCACCTGGCCTTGTAAGGGGCCCATAGCCACGTTAGGGAAAGGTCAGGACAAGGATTCTATTGTGCGTTATTAATTGTAAAACGATTTCCTCTGACTTTGGAGTGAGCAATTATGATTGATACCAACCCAAGAAACACATTTGGGGCGGGGGAGGGGTTGGGGGGGACTTGACTGAAATCTCTGAGCAGCCAGTTGCAGAGAGCATTCTACGTAATGATCGTAATAGGGCTAGTGATGAATGCCTCAATCCAGGAAACTCTCAGGCGCACATAATAATGAGTTTCCATTCTCATCCTACCTGTTTGAGATAAATGGTATTTGAAGAGGAAGTGGCTAATGTTTAAAGTAGATATATAGAAGCATCTTTAAATATCAGGTTGAGCCATTGGTGGGACTATTTTTTTTTTAAGCATTCTGGTTGCAAATTTCAGGATGCAGAATTCAGACCAACTTTGTCTGGTCTTGTTGTCAGTGTCCTTTTTTAAAAATGTAAAAGAAAATTTACTTCCAAGACAACTGCACAGTCTTTCACCACCTTCCTTATACTTTCACCGTAGTCATGAAAATGATCTAAAACATTCATTAAATATCAATCATATATTCCCAAGACAGCAAAGTGTTTTTCATCCTCATTTCTCCTATATTCTCAAGTCACAAGATGAGTTAATTTTTTTCTTCTATTTCTACGTATTTTTCTATATTCTATATATTTCTCATATATAATGCATGAATTAAGGAATAAACAGCCTTTTTATTTTTTTTTTTAATTATTTGAGACAGATCATTGCTATGTCATCCAGGCTGGAGTGCAGTGGCATGATCATGACTCACTGTGTCCTCAAACTCCTGGGCTCAAGTGATCCTTCCATGTCAGCCTCCCAAGAAACTGGGACAACACGTGTGCACCATCACACCTGGCTAATTATTATTATTATTATTTTTTGAGCCAGAATCTCTCTCTGTCACCAACACTGGAGTGCAGTGGTGCAATCTCAGCTCACGGTAACCTCCACCTCCCAGGTTCAAGCGGTTCTTGTGCCTTAACCTCCCACGTGGCTGGGACTGTAGGCATGAGCCACCATGCCCAGCTAATTTTTGTATTTTTAGGAGAGATGGGGTTTTGCCATGTTGGCCAGGCTGGTGTTGAACTCAGGCTCAAGTGATCATCCCGCCTCAGCTTCCCAAAGTGTTGGGATTACAGGTGTAAGCCACTGCACCCCTGCTAAACTGCCTTTTTAAAAAACGTACTGTCTGCCCTTTTTAGTATAACATTTCATTGGTTTTAGGTGATTACTAATCATTTCTTCTAATCCATGGGAATTCAAGCAGGGTTTTTAGAGAAGTACTATGTTAATTTGGAGTATTTTTCCTATTTCTTTAGGCTCAGATTATTGCTACTCTGTATTCAGATCTTCATGTGTTTCTTCTAAGCTGAATAAAGCTGTTTTGGAACTGTCAGTTACCTCAAAGGGTAAGTACGTCCTTTAATTATATCTTATTTCCCTCCCTCCTGCTACCACGTCTGCCAACAATGACTCTTTTTTTTTTTCTCTTGTTCAACAAAATAGAGATATAGGACAGACCTCTCTTGTGAGCACAATGACTGATGACTTACAGTTTCTAAGAAAACCCAAATTATAGGTAGAAGGAACTCTCAATGTTACCATCAAGAATTAAGTTAGGGCTGGGCATGGTGGCTCAGCCCTGTAACCCTAGCGCTTTGAGAGGCTGAGGTGGAAGGATCCCTTGAGCCCAGGAGTTTGAGACCATCCTGGGCAACATAGCGAGATCCTGACTGTATGAGAAAATTTTAAAAAATTAGCCAGTTGTGGTGGTACATGCCTATAGTCCCAGCTACTCTGGAAGCTGAGGTGGGAGGATTGCTTGAGCCTGGGAGGTCGAGGCTGCAGTGAGCCATGATTGCACCACTGCACTCCAGCCTGGGTGAGAAAGCGAGACCCTGTCTCAAAAAAATAGAAGCTAGCTGCTGTTAGACATATGTACTCTCGTAACTCTCTTGTAACTATAACTCAGAATTGTGCCTGGAAAAAATAGTACAGGGTCTATTGGATCCATGACTTCCTAAAGCTCTTAGCCACTGTTCCTGCTCCAGCCTTCTTTAAATTCTATTCAAAACCACAGAAAATATATAATTTGAAAATATTTTTATTCGTAATTATGTCTTTAATAACATTTAATTGTGTACCAAATTTTATCTACTTTTCTGAGTCACGGTGGAACAGAGAGTCAAATGACAAATGTGAAGTGGTTATTTGAAATAGAGTCTCTATTTGATTTGGTCAGTATCTCCAAAGAGAATGTTCTGTCCTTCTTGTTATATGACTATAACCATCTGTGGTCATTTGCTGAGGGTCCAGAAGAAAAGTATGTTTCTAGTTGAAAAAAGTAAATAAGCCTGCTAATAATCATTACTGACTTACATTTCTGACCATATTCTGGTTTACAAAGGACTTTGCTATTCATGATTTTACTACTTTGTGGGACACTTTACAGATGAAAAATTGGAGGTTCAGAGGACATAAGTGACTTGTCCAGTTTGTAAATGATAGGTTATGAATGTTATTCAGGTCTTTGGTCTCCTGGGCAACAATACCAAGCAGCCTCCTAGATGGAAACAACAAACCACTTATGTGTACGTATGACCTAGCTCAAAGCTCTCATCCAGCTAGTACTCATGACTGCTTGACAGATTTGTTAAAGTGTTCTTAGCCTTGCACGTTTTCCACAGTCCCTAATTAGGGATTTTCACATGGCAAAAAGATGGGTTTTTTTCTCCATTAAAAAACTATATATTGTTTAGCTTTAATAAATATTAATTTGATATATTAACCACTCTTAAGAGAAGTATGTCTAATTCATGACATACCTGTTAAGTTGAAAACAGAAAAATCAGTACCGGAACAGTGGACTTTTTGTTTTTGAAATGGAGTCTCAGGGTTTCACCATATTGGCCAGGCTAGTCTCAAACTCCTGACCTCGTGATCCACCCACCTTGGCCTCCCAAAGTGCTGGGATTACAGGCATGAGCCACCGCGCCGCGCCGCGCCAGGAATAATTGACTTTCAAACCATTTGTTGAAGTTAGACAGTGTTGCTAAACCTAGATATATATTTCTAGAAGCATAGTCTGCATGTAGGTACCTAAGGATGGCCTTGTCTTTGCTAATCACAGGTTTTTGGGGTAAGAAAATGAATGTTGTTTTGTAAAATGGGAGTCTTTTGGCCAAAAAGGAGAAAGCAGGGGCACAGTCTAGAAGCAGTCTGGATGTATCAGAACACAGGGTGGTGTGAATTCTCTCAAATGAAGTGAATGGAACTGAGACTAAATTTCTGTCTGTATTCTGACCAGAGTTATACAGAACCTCCATTTGTTTGTTCATTCATTCAGCAAATAATTGAGTGCCTTTTATGTGCCAGTATAGGGAACAGTGAACAAAACAAAGGGATCTCTGTCCCTGGAATTCACAGTCTGATGGGAAAGAAAACTACACTGAACAAGGAGTTATAAGAATGATCACTGCTACAGAAGAAAAAGTGCAAAAGTGCTACCACAGCATATAACCAGGGACAGGGGGAGGTTTAGGACAAGCCTCCCTGAACACTAGAAGAATGAGTAAATATTAGCCAAGCAAAGAATAGGTTGGAATTAAGAAAGTTCTAGGAGAAAGACCATGAGGGAAGGCCCTTAACCAAATTAGAAAGTGGAAAATTTGGGAAGTCAAAAGAAACGTGGTATGGCTGCATAGACTGTAGTGTGTAGGGTGGGAGAGTGGCACATACGAAGGTTGAGAATTTGGTAGGAATCAGGTGGTGTAAGCTATGGGGAGGAGTTGAAACTTTAGAGATTTTATTCTGTGGGAAATGGGAACTTACTGAATGGTAAGAAATGGAATGGCGGTTGAGGTTTGCATTTGAAAAAAATTATTGTGGATTAAAACTAATTGACACAGCACAAGAGTAGAGGTCTTTTTACCCTTGCAAGTATGAACAAATCCTAATCGGGAAGTCAGCATTATCTTTGTTTTAAAACATCAACCATATTCTTTCCCCAAACTATCCTATAAAATTTTACTTCAGGCATGGTGGCTTACTTTTGTAATTCCAGCCCTTTGAAAGGTGGAGGTGGGGGGATTGTTTGAGCCCAAGAGTTCAAGACCAGCCTGGGCAACACAGCAAGACCCCATCTCTAGGAAAAACTTAAAAATTAGCCCGGCATGGTGGCATGCACCTGTAATCCCAGCTACTCAGGAGGCTGAGGCAGCAGGATTACTTGAGCCCAGGATCTCAGCTCACTGAAATCTAGTGAGCTGTGATCATGCCCTGCACTCCAGCTTGGGTGATAAAGTAATTTCTTTTAAGACAGGGTCTTACTCTATCTCTCTGGTGGGATATATGACTTATCAAATCATAGGCATTTGAAATTAAGAACAGGGCATACAAGGTGAAGTAGCCAAAAGAAGCTAGACATTAATTCCAGTATCAGGCCAAAATTTAGCTTAAGAATTAAGGTTAATAGTACTTCCTTTCTGAAAAAGTGCCGTGGTATCCTTGTTGACTCTGTATAGATAGGCCTTTGTCCATCCCTGAGATCTGAGCTAAGAATGCTTCATCAAAGGCAATTTCAGAGAACCAATATAATATTTGTATTGATTTGATGCAGAATATAATTAAAAGCACTTACTACTGAAATATATATTGTCCTACCTCTCTTCATTAATGTCGTTTGATAGTCTATAGGCTAAGAATTATAGGAATTTATTTATTTTTCTTAATAATTAATTTTTCTTTTTTTTGTAGAGATGGGGTCTCGCTATGTTGCCCAAGCTGGTCTCAAACTCCTGGGCTCAAGCTATCCTCCCACGGCAGCCTCCCCAAGTGCTGGGATTACAGGCATGAGCCACAGCACCTGGCCTGGAATTTATTAATAATAGAGTTATACATCCTGATCTTGTTTCTCACTCCATTTACATTTCAGGAATCAGTGTTACAGGGCAGTTTGATTGGAGAAATCTCAATTACATTGAAATTACAATTATTTCTACACTGCTTTTGTTTTTTGTTCCCGTTCGTTTGTTTGTTTTGAGACAGTCTCGTGCTCTGTCACCCAGACTGGAGTGCAGTGGTGTGATTTGGCTCACTGCAACCTCCACCTCCTGGGTTCAAGCGATTCTCCTGCCTCAGCCTCTTGAGTAGCTGGGATTACAGGCACGTGCCACCACGCCTGGCTAGTTTTTGTATTTTTAGTAGAGACGGGGTTTCACCATGTTGACCAGGCTGGTCTGAAACTCCTGACTTCAAGTGATCTACCAGCCTTGGCCTCCCAAAGTGCTGGGATTTCAGGCATGAGCCAATTGGCCCAGCCAGTATACTACTTCTGAAAGCAAGAAGGAATTGTGATTGCATTAGGACTTTGAGTGGGTTATCTGAAGACTTCTGAAGCTTGAAAGAAACAGAGGGAACCTTTTTCCTATGTCTTCACAACTTTAATCAAATCCTTATTCTCCTTCATTTCTCAGTCTTTAACTCCTGGCTGATAAATTTTTATGAACAGGTACCTTATTCACTTTGCTTAACACTTAACAATAATCACTTGTTATGTAGTAATTATACAGTTGATTCACCACCAGCACTTTGAGTTTACATAAAACAGCCATTTCTTTCCACAAGTCTCTATAAACACATTGGGAGCAAGGTCCAGTTATCAGTGGTCTTGGTGTCTTTCCAGGGCCTAACAGAGTGTTTTGCATATGCTAGACACTCAGCATGATGTAAGTACTTGCTGAATGAATGATTGCTTCTTAGTAATAGCTACTTCCTTGTACAGTTCTTCATTACCAGTGGCCCACCTTTGTGAGTTACTGGGGTCTTTGTACAGAGCCCAATACTCGTTTATTCAAATAATCCTAGAATCACTTGTGTGCCAGGCACACAAGTTGTATGGGGGAGATAGACAGATGAATAAGCAAAGACCACCAGAGAGCTGTATCCTAGAGGTTGGCATTTCTAGTAGCTTTTTCCAGTGCAAACATTCTCAAATCTGTACTAGTTTCCATTGCTGTACTGAGGTGTTTGGTTGCCACAATTAAGCAAGACAGCTTTTTCCCAATTTGCTTGAAAAAAATACTGTAATTAGTCTCTCCCTTTCATAAAATTTTATTAAGAAATTGCTACTTCTGATAATACTGACAGAAGGTAACATAATAAATACTAAACTAATACTAATGGAAAAACTTAGAACTAACCATGTTTAACTTGAGGGCTTTAAAAATGGTTACTTGTGCTTAAACTCTGATTTTTATATGTACATTTATATATGCTATATGTGTATATTTGAATATATGTATGTACACATAGGCATTTTTTTGGTTAGTAAAGTTATTCTGGCTGGGCGCAGTTGCTCATGACTATAATCCCAGCTTGTAATTTCAGCAGTTTTGGAGGCCAAGGCAGGAAGATTGCTTGAGGCCAGGAGTTCGAGACCAGCCTGGCCAACATGGTGAAACCATGTCTCTAAGAGAAAGAAAAGAAGAAAGGGAATAAGAATTGTGGGGGTGGAAGGAGGAGGGCTGGTTCACACCTGTAATCTCAGTACTTTGGGAGGCTGACGCTGGTGGATTGCTTAAGCCCAGGAGTTCGAGACCAGCCTAGGCAACATGAGAAAACCCCGTCTCTACAAAAAATACAAAAATTAGCTGAACATAGTGACATGTGCCTGTGGTCACAGCTACTCAGGAGGCTGAGGTGGGAGGATTGCTTGAGCCTGGAAGGTCAAGGCTGCAGTGAGCCATGATTGTGTCATTGCACTCTAGCCTGGGCAACAGAGTAAGACTTGTTTCAAAAAAAAAAAGAAAGAAAAAGAAAAAATTATTCCTATATTATATGACTAGATTAAATATACAAATAACATTGTTTTCTAAAGAACATTGTGCCCTCCCACTGGAATTCATGAGAGAATCACATTCTAAGCCAGCTTCCTAGCATTTTGGTCATAATTGTCTTTCTGATCCTGAAAGCTTGGAAACACAACTTCACCATCCCAGCAGATGTTTGATTCTGCAAAGGTTGATGGAACTGTATTCAGAAATAAAAATTATTCTCAACCTTGCCCCTTCATCATGCTCTGAACAAAAAAGTAAACCTTACTGAAGTAGTCTGCTCTATTGCCTCATAGTAGGCATTATAGAAGGCAGAGAAAATACATTTCAGTCCTGCTTTGAGAGTGAATATCAGACCCTTGAGGAAATTAAAGCTGAATAAGATGCAAGCTTTTTATAGTTTGTCATATACAGAAAAAGAACATGGCCTTTTAATTTGGAATGAAAGGCCTGGCGACTGTTTTTCTTATAATAGCATTAATAGAAATAGGTTGTCATTACTTGAAAAATGTTTGCATTCGTCTTATATGAACAGTAGTAGTAATAACCAACAAGTGCTGTAGATTTCCCTGAAAATCTACATCTTGAATCAACAAGGAAGTAACTGGGTCATCTTGAATCAACAAGGAAGTAATTAAGCAGAATAATTTCAGGGACCATTGTTCTCATCTTTTCATTTGACTGACTCATTGGAGATGAGCTCATTTACTTTTTATAATTTCCTAGTGTGCCTAGTACATAGGAATGAGATCAGTTTGTTTTTTCTTATTTAACATTCATTCAATGAATGTTCTTTGAACTGCTGTGATGTGCCAAGCACTGAGCTGGGTCACTGAATGCTAAGAAGTAGTTAACACTTGGCATAGCATTTGTTGTGTTCTAGACATGTTTTAAGCACTTGACATTATATTATCTCATTGAACCCATAGAGCAACCCTGCAAGGTTGGCACTGTTAATTTTTCCATTTCACAGATGAAGAAAACGAGGCACAGGGAAGTTCTGAATCTGGCCCAAGGTCAGTGAGCTAGTAAGTGAGGAGATGGGGATTAGAATTCAAGCAGCCTTGCTAAGAGTTGACTCTCAACCATTCCCCTGTCCTGTACTGCTTCTTTCCCTACACCTTTGCTTTTTATGAGCCACCTTCACCCCTGCTGCATGAGCATTTGAGGCTGAATTTGTGGTGTTTGTAGCTAACTGATGATTGATGAGTGGGCCCTTGCTGTGTGAGTGCCTGACACATACAGAGTGCTTGATGTATATGTGTTGAAAGAACGATTATTGACAAAAAGAAGATTGAAGGTGTGATTGTAAGAGACTTTAACATTATCTTGGTTGTTTTTTTAATTGTGAAGAAAAATACCGATGGCTAAAGATTTTAGTTGCTCTATGACCCAGTCAGTAATAACCAGATGTGTGTGCACCTGTGCTCTGAGGTCACACACACCTGCATGTATATACATTTGTACTGTACAGAGAGGAAACAAGGGAGAGACTTTCCCTCTTTGCATTGACATTTCATCATTAAATGTGTTGCCAGTTGGCACCAACCTTCCTGCTCTGTTCTGCTATTGTCCCCTCATGATTTGTCCTCTTGTGTGTCACCCCCTAGTCTGACTGACAGCACTCCACAAGCTTGCCTGCCATGGGCTGTCGGGATGTCCACGCAGCTACAGTCCTTTCCTTCCTGTGTGGAATCGCCTCAGTAGCAGGCCTCTTTGCAGGGACTCTGCTTCCCAACTGGAGAAAATTACGATTGATCACATTCAACAGAAACGAGAAGAATCTGACTGTTTACACAGGCCTGTGGGTGAAATGTGCCCGGTATGACGGGAGCAGTGACTGCCTGATGTACGACACTACTTGGTACTCATCAGTTGACCAGCTGGACCTGCGTGTCCTCCAGTTTGCCCTACCCCTCAGCATGCTGATCGCCATGGGTGCCCTGCTGCTCTGCCTGATTGGAATGTGCAACACTGCCTTCAGGTCCTCGGTGCCCAACATCAAACTGGCCAAGTGTCTGGTCAATAGTGCAGGTTGCCACTTGGTGGCTGGGCTGCTATTTTTCCTGGCAGGTACCGTGAGCCTCTCCCCATCTATCTGGGTCATCTTTTATAACATCCATCTGAACAAGAAGTTTGAGCCAGTCTTTTCATTTGACTATGCAGTGTATGTCACTATTGCTAGTGCTGGGGGCCTGTTTATGACTTCCCTTATACTGTTCATTTGGTATTGTACATGCAAATCTTTGCCTTCTCCTTTCTGGCAACCATTGTACTCCCATCCACCCAGTATGCATACTTACTCACAGCCCTATTCAGCACGCTCTCGCCTCTCTGCCATTGAAATTGACATTCCAGTAGTTTCACACACCACTTAATGGGGAAATAGTTAATTGTTAAAGAAAACTTCTTGTAGCCTCACATTCCCCTTGTGCAAAGAGCTCTTTTGGACCTACATACATTTTCCTTTGTTTTTGACCAATCAATGAAGCCAAATTTATATGTCCTAGTAGAATGAAGTGCTGCTAGTTTTTATGAGAAGTACATTATATTAAATGTGAATTTTTTAAATTTTGCTTCTTATACTGGAAGGAATTTTAGCCTTCATATTGATTTCTAATTAATTATTTAAGTGGAAGAGGCCTGCATCACAATTGAGGTAATTTAGAGCAACATGTTAAAGAATGATGGTTAGCAGAAGCTGTTGTATACAATCTTCATGAAAATTTCAGTGTGTATTTTTCTTTTTCTATAATACCTTTAACTGCAAAGAAAAGGCAGTTTCAAATATAAGAAATTTATTTCAGGTAAGGGTAATATTTTAATAGTAGTCAATAATCTAGCTTAAGGCTGTAACTCTTCTCTCGGGGCTAATTGTATGAATAGGTGTCAGTATGTTGAAGATTACTTTCTTTTGTGACTTTCTTCTACCTCATGCCAGTGTTTAAAAGTAAAATGTATTTTAATGGTGTTAGAATAAGACTACCATTCTAAATGTCACCTACTTATGAATAACATGTAATAATTTTTAACATTAATGATTCCATAAATTGTATTATTGGGGTTAGAATGTGCTTTATGACAGGTTAGTGTTTCCTCTGAGGCAGAAAACTCTTTTTTGGAGATATCTTCCATCAAGCAGTACTCGTGCCCATATACAATCTCTTAGTGGCTAAGAGAAATAAATAAAAGGGCCATAATGGTTTGTTCTCTTTCAGACATAATTTAGTAGGGGACAAGAAGTCTGTTCTTCAGTGAGTACACTAGAGATTTACTCTGGTGACTGCCTTTTGAATTATGGGTGAAGTAAGGTATGGCTTTACCATAACCTTGATTCATTCACCCTTGATTCATTTCTCGCCCCCGTCACTGATTATTTCCTTGAGCATATATCTCTGCCTAACACTTTAGTAGGTGCTATAGAGGATACATGAAAAGTATGAGATCTGGTCCCATCCAGTAAGACATTTTAACAGAGAAGATCAAAATGTTACCTGGCAGTTGGGGAATAATCTGACTTCGTTGGCAGTTGGCCTTAACTTCTTAATCATTGATCCAGGAATATTTCAACCAGAGACACAACTTTCTGGCAGACAGACAAATTGTACAACACCAACAATATCCTGGACCTTGAAATTCTGTTTACTTCAGTCCATTGTATCCTTTAAGGCACCTGTGCTAGCCTAGATTTTGTAATAACACTGATTTATGAGAATGGACAAAAGTGGTAGGGAAATTGTTCCCTCTCCACTTCTGAAAGTATGATGATGTATTAAGGATGGAGGAGTTATTAAAAATGTCTCTTCTGATGAGGTAACAATTAGATGAAACCATGTTAAAACTGAGATGAACACTTAGAAATTCAGGGATATTGGGTCTTTAGCCTTATGAATTTGAGCTGCTTATTTAATTGGTGTAATTTACTACATATTAGTACTATATTCATAAGGATTTTTTATTAACCATTACAGATTTTACAAACAGCTAGTTATATGGTAAACAGATTATTATGCCTTTTTGCAATTCTGAATATGATTCTAGTATTTGTGTAGATGTATTTGGTACTTTTTCCCCTAATTCCAACACTAGTTTATATATATAGCGAATAAATCTAGTTGTATAAATTTTTAAATGCCGACAGTAGAAAGCACACAATGTTATGATTTTTTTAATTACTGGCTTCTGATTTCTTTCACTTCTGATCCTTTTCCTTTTTCTCAGATGTAGCTGAGTCTTGATCATTTTAAGACAACGATGGGTAGAATTTTGAGATTAATGTTAATTTTCCCTTCTTGTTAATTTCAGTCCCCTCTCACTATGCTTTTGTCCAGAAGGATCAAGAATTCTACCATCCCTTGGGTCTTTGTGTATAAACAATGTTAAATAAAGGTAGACTCAGTCTTTAAGATATTAGACAGTTTTTTTAGTCCATGGGATTGTAAATATAAACATTAACTTTCCTATAAGAATCTTTTGGCTTTGTAATCTATAGCCTCAAATTGGTATTTATTATGGATTCACTAGACAAACAGCTGTTTCCTTATGGTCTTTTTTCTTTAGTGTTTCTGATTTGCTATCAGTAGCTATTTTTAAAGCCGTCAAAGGAAAATAATTATTTACAGTTTTTGAAGTCACTTTTGAGCCCTCATCAAGCTCTCATTGTGATGGGAGGGATACCTTTTTGTTGTTAAAAGCCTATTATTGTTAAAGGCCTTTTATGGAAACCAACTTGGAAAACAACCTTAAATGTGGATGTATCAGATTTGGTTTATCCAGCCATGGGAGAGAAAACAAACCTAAGTTTACTTTACTTGTACATATACACTACAATGGATAGTATATTTGCTGTAAACTACAATGTAAAACCTCAATAAAAGTGCACTGTACTTCTTAATGTTTATTAAAAGATGTATTTTTACAAGTTTCTGCTTCTGTTTTTTTCCTCAGTGTTTTAAAGTGAAATATTTTGAGAAATGTTTCTCAGATATATGTAAATTGAAAAAGACAGTTCCATTTAAAACTCTAAAACGTGTGAACTGGAAGGCTGGGTGCAGTGGCTCATGCCTGTAATCCCAGCACTTTGGGAGGCCAAGGCAGGCGGATCACTTGAGGTCAGGCCCTTGAGATCATCCTGGCCAACGTGGTGAAACCCTGTCTCTACTAAAAATACAAAAAATTAGCCAGGCATGGTGGTGTGCGCCTGTAATCCCAGCTACTCGAGTGGCTGAGG
Organism: Gorilla gorilla gorilla; assembly: GCF_029281585.2. Taxonomy (NCBI): domain Eukaryota; kingdom Metazoa; phylum Chordata; class Mammalia; order Primates; family Hominidae; genus Gorilla; species Gorilla gorilla. The sequence goes on along the minus strand of NC_073230.2, from coordinate 98,379,954 downwards.
CACGAGAATTGCTTGAACATGGGAGGTGAAGGTTGCAGTGAGCTGAGATCATGCCACTGCATTCCAGCCTGGGTGACAGAGACTTTGTCTCAGAAAAAGGAACTAGAAAGGAATTGGAAAACATGGAACTTTTATTCCACAAGTGCCAAGATGCTTTATCCATTTCTAAGAGTAGTCCAAGTAGTCCTGTGGTCCTAACAGTTCACTGGGCTTTTTTTTTTCTCCTTTTCTTTTTTTTTTTTAAACAGTCTGCAAAGAGACAAGTTGTGGGCCGGATTTGCCTCATCAATGGAGTTTTCTCAGCCTGTGATCTTAGAGACTGGGAGTTCAGTTCTCAAACAGTTAAGTAGAGGGAACTTTCCATACTCTTCAAAGCTCGAGGTTACCAGAAGTGGTCCTGACAGGCATGTCACCTCAACATTTCTGAAACCTGTGATGAACGTATAGTTTTGGATTACACCTGTGTTGGGGCAGTTCTTACATACACTTCTCACTGAAACCTGTGGCTCTGATAGGTTAGATAGCTGAGCCATATGTTGCACTGGAAATCAGAAGCTACTTCAAACTGGGTTACACTAACGAACAACAGTCCGTTCTGGGCTGTTGTGCAGGTTCACTGAGGGTGAATAAATGGTAGAGAAACCATTCAGGCTAACCAGGTTCACAAGAGACTGGTTTACCAACCAGAAGTGAGAAATACATATTACTTAGAACCATCAGACACAACCAGTTTTATCCAAGGCCCAGCACATCTTATTCTGCCAAAAAGTGAGGAAACGCTCAAAGAATCATGGGAGCTTATCAAATTTCACAGGCGCCAGATTGAAGGTGCTCCCATTGGCCAAATCTGGGACAATTTGAACATCAAAATAAATGATAGTAATGGGTTATAACTCATTGAATAAAATACAAATCCATATGTCCATGCTGATATAAATAGGGGAAGAAAGAAAAGCTCTTTCTTATAGTAAAATACCAAATAAAAAGTAGAGAAAAAAATGAGAAAAACATCAATGGGGTTAAAACTAGTTGAATTTTTTATGAGAGGCAGGATATTTGCTTAGTCTCAAAGTACAAAATGGCTTATTAATTTCAGAGAGGAAAATAACTTTATAGTGGATAAACTTGGCAACCTTAGCTAAGTGATCAAGTTTGTCGCCAATAATAAGAAAAAGCAACATCATGCACTTTCTGATACGATGCAAGGAGAAGGCCACAATATTTCTGAGGTATTGCCTGAGTCTAATCTTGAAACATGCAGCTCATTGGTCCCATTTTTGCTTTTTGTTTCCTTCTCTATCCTGATCTCATATCTCTTCATTTTTATAAAAATGCATAAAAATGTAGTCCTATATCCAAAATATTTTATAAAATAAAGTCTTTTAGGAGAGATTTTAAAAGAATTTGTGTCAGATCTTCTGTCCTGAAAAACTAAAAAGTCCCTGCAGAAGAGCTGTAAATCAAAGTCACAGAAACACAGGACTGGATGGTAACTTAATTAGCTGTTCCATTTCTGTTGGTTAGCAGTGTCTTCAATCTGAAAGTGTACTCACGTTACCCCACACATATAGAGGACCCTTTCCAGGAGAGGTTCATTCCCCCTGTACCTGCTGGGTGGCTCATTACCCTCCAGCCCAGCCAGCTTCTATGTCAGTGCCATAGCATGCAAGAGAGCCCTTTGAACCTCACTGCAGGACTGTAGGACTTGGGGAGAAAAAGCACATCTATATCCTGCCTAGTGTTCATATCCAAGTCTGCTATTAAAGGGAGATTTGGGTTGGTTTGTTGTATTTTGTTTCAAAATATGCCAACTTTTCAGGCTGTTCTATAGAAAATTGTATTCAGCAAAATTTGGGGAAGATGGCGAGATGGTTGATGAGAAGAAAAAGAACCTTTTTCTTATTTTATATGAAAAACCCAGTGAGACTGGACCTCTTAGCAAAAGTCTAGTAATCATGATTTTGGGGTGGTCTTATTAACCAAAATCCTCTTTAGAAAGATGGAATATATGCTTATATCTCCAGGATTTTGCTTTATAGAAAAAAAGGCACAGCTTCTCATTAAGAGAAAAGACATTATTGATACTTTACATTATATAATACCTAGTGGCCTTGTTCCCAAGGTTCACTCTCAAATTGTTGAAAGTGAATCTAGTAAATAAATCTAGATAACTCGCTTACATTTTTAAGTAACTTTTGTCTTTTTCTCCATGCCCCCTTTCTTGACCTCACTTTCAAAAGATAATCTTGTGGTGTGGAAGATCCAGGTGGCAATTTAGCACCAGGAGGCTGCTGCAGGGAAACCCCAGGCCCTGGTAGCCCTTCTCTGGGGTGAGCCCATCTTCGCCTTTGCTGGCCATGTGGATGAGGGCCGAGACTCAGCTGGTCCCTTGTGTTCCAGAACTGCTAACCTGCTTCTCTGGCTGCTTCTGCTTTAAGAGCTCAAACGTAGCAGTGGAGTGCTGGAGCCAAGTGGTACTGGCCCGCAAGAACCAGTGTGTACATCTCCTCCCAACCCCCCAACCTGTGACATCATATTGGTTGCTTGGAATTGGCCAGGGTGAAAGTACTTATGCTCTAGAAATTGTTAAATGCTGCAAGTTAGGGCTTTGCTTTGCCTTTTCCTGAGAGCTGATTATTAAACATTTACTGGCACACCGCTGCTTAGGCAAGACACGTTTGCTGAGATTCAGGTTAGCTAATGAGGAAATGAAAAATCATAGCAATGCTGAGAGTTGTAAAATGTTATCTGTGATAAAGGGGCTATCTGAAATAGCCTCTTAACAGGTCTCTCTGTCTCCAATATTGCTCTCCTACCCTACCACAAATTTATCTATACACAAGGCTGCAGAATGATCCTAATAAAATGCAACTGAGGCTGGGCACGGTGGCTCATGCCTGTAATCCTAGCACTTTGGGAGGCTGAGTGAGGCAGGTGGATCACCTGAGGTCAGGAGTTCGAGACCAACCTGGCCAGCGTGGCAAAACCCCGTCTCTACTAAAAATACAAAAATTAACCGGGTGTGATGGCATGTGCCTGTAGTCCCAGCTACTCAGGAGGCAGAGGACAGGAGAATCGCCTGAACCCGGGAGTCAGAGGTTGCAGTGAGTCGAGATCGTGCCACTGCACTCCAGCCTGAGTGACAGAGCGAGACTCCATCTCAAAAAACAAAGAAAAAATGCAACTGATACCTAGTTTCTCCCATACTTAAAATAAAATTTGGCAGCTACATCTTAGAACAGTCTAAGCACAAAGACATGAGTTGTCTAGAAGAATTTTTTCACTGTGCCCAGAGATGATAAGACTGTTGGTGATTATTGACACAATATCTCACAAGATGAATGTGTAAAAAAAAGTGAATTTAATAATAAATAAAGGGGAATATTCCTTTTCTGTGACTAATTGGTCACAGTCCTTATTCAAGGAATATCTGTTTCCTCTATTACTCATTATTATAGAAAAAGTGGCATGATGAATGTGGTAGCTAGCCTCCAAGATGGACCTAGTGATCTTGCTTCCTGATATTCATATCCTCTGTATTTTCTTCTCCCGTTGAGCAGGCTGTATTACCAGTAGGATTTTGCAGAAATTATGGTGTGTGACTTCTGAGGTTATAGGTCATAAAAGACATAGCTTCTGTTTTGTTCTGTCTTGGATCACTTACTCTGGGGTAAGCCAGCCACAATGTTGTGAGGACACATACAGCTGTAGGATTAACACAGGAAGAGCTGAGGCCTTCTGCCAACAATCTGTACCAATTTGCCACCCATGTAAGAGAGCCATTTTGGAAGTGAATCCCCCTAACCCCAACCAAACCTTTAGATGACTGCAACCCTGGCCAGTGTCTTGAATGCAAACAGAGTGGGAAACTGAAAACCAGCATCACTCAGCTAAGCCCTACCACCTTCTTGACCCACACCAATTGGATGAAACAATGCTTATTGTTGTTTTAAGCTGCTAAATTTTGGGGGGGGGGGGGGGTTGTTTTGCAGCAGTAGATAACTAATGCAAAGAGCAGTTGCAGGGGATCAATCCTGAGGAGTATTTGTGCTATAAGTATTGTGAGCTTTCCTTGCTCCATATCAGAAAAGCTCTTTCTCATGATCTCAGATTCCCTTGGAAGGTGCTGACTATTGCTATAATGTGGTGAAACAACTTAATCTGAAGGTAGGGAGAAGGAAGATCTGAGCTTAGATTGGGAGCAGAGTTCTTCCTAATTTTGTTTAGGTATGAATGGCTGCTGTTGTTACCAAAGCAATAAATTGAACACTGGTCATACACGAGGTTTGGAATAGAAGATAAACACATTTGCAATCAAATAAAACTGATACACATAGTAGTTATGTTATCATATGGTTAGCAGGAGCAAATAAACCAATCCTATAAAAAATACATCATGTTTTAGTTTTTATCCAACTAGCCAATTGTATCTAGGGCCAACCCTTTTAAGAAGATACAACTGATAGTTTCTCAGGTGGGAAAGGAAATAGCTGATTCCAAGACATTAGGCAGTTGAACTGAAGTGATGCCTCCCTCTAGTAGCAGTATAACACTACAGCTTATTCCTCCCGCTATAGCACTGCAGGGTAACCAGAGTTAACAATAATTTTATTGTATATTTTCAAATAGTGAAGAGAGGATTTTGAATCTTCCCAACCCAAAGAAATGATAAATGTTTGAGGTGATGTGTATGCTAATTGCCCTTATTTGATCATGACACATTGTACACATGTTCAAAATATCACACTGTACCCCATAAATATGTAAAATTATATGTCAATTAAAAATAATAATAAATAGACAAAAGCCTGTAGCAGTGATTGTGAGATAAGGGTTGGGAGAAGGAAGCTGAATTGTACTGACATTTCAGTATAGTGAATTTAATCTGATTGTTTTCCCAACATTGGCTGAATCTGATGGCTTTAGACTTTTCAAGGGAAGCAGCCTAAGGACACTGAGCTCCTTGGTTGGGAATAAAAGAGGTTCATTGAAGAAAATGTGACCGAAGTGAAGGAATGGATGGCTCTTGCCCTTCTACTGTTTTCAGACTGCTTCTCTCCCCTCTCAGCCTGTACAACTTGTCAGGCACTAAGGTTGAGAAAGCCATAAAATGCTAGTGAAATAAGGAGAGACTGTTAAGATTCCCCCCACAATGCCAATGGACTTAAGCTAGCTTTGGCAGGGAACAGAGCAGGAATTAAGGAAGTCCCAACACCTTGTGGCAAATGAGAATTACCTAGTTCAGCTCCAAATGAAATTCTGTGCCCTTAGGAGTGATATTGTGAAAGAATGATGAACAAAAAATCAATTTATTCACAGAACAAAAGCATATCAGTGTTAAAGAAATAAAGGAATTAAAATTTTAAAGATGTTTCAGAAAGAAAAAATGACAAAAAAGAAAATTGTCTTATCCTGATTTTTTACTTAAAATCCCTGTCATTGTCAGTCACGTATCAAGAGACTGGCAGCCTGTCTTTCTATGTTTATTATTTGTTTTGTTTCCACGGATGCTTCTGAAATCTTTGTTAGAGGCAAAGGCACTCAGACTGCCAAGAGAAATTAGCAATGTTTCCACTGTGGCATAGACACAGATCACACCAAAGACAAATAGAAGCATTCCGCTGCATACTGCCCCAACTCCTGCAGGATCTGTGCTTTTGGCTGGTTTAGTGACATGAGGGCAGGGTCGGCTTAATGGGCATGAGGCCTGTGCAGTCACAGAGAACTGGGCACTCAGAAGGGCCCTGCTCTTGTTTTAATATGCTGTGGTGGGTGTCTTGAAATTCTTAATTTTTGAACAAGGGATCCTGCATTTTCATTTTTCAGTGGGCTCCACAAATTACGTAGCTCATCCTGTGTGAGGGTGCTCTGGGGAAGGCAACACACCAGCTTTGGAGGTAGGCAGGCTTGGAATTCCATCTAAGCTGCCTCTTACTACACAATGGGAAAATTATCCTCTGAACTTCAGATTTTCATCTGCAATGAGGACAATGCCGCCTACCTCTTGGTGTTATTGTGAGGATTAGACACTGTTGTGAAGGAATGCAGGTAAAGTGTCTAGAACAGCACACCTGGCTTCACCGCGATTATTCATAAAAGGCAAGTCTCTATATTGGATCCCAGTTGATGTTAGTGCTGGTCGTAAAAACAAGAAAAATATGTTTTCTTTAGAAAAGCAGCTCTCTCTTTCACATCTTACAGGAAGCTGTGGACTTACATTGCCACGGCTATCGCTTTTGCCAGGATTCTCATGGCTTCTTATTGCAGTAGCAGCCAAAGTAGAGACTAAGAAAATTAACAATCCTCTTAAATATTAGCTGCTTCTTGTAAGGTAGTTGTTTTTCATGATTCCATACTAGAAACAAGGAAGTCAATGAATTTTCCCAATTCTTTTAAGAAGATATTAATGTGAGTAAAATACACAATTTAAAATACCTGATGCCCTTTCTGATAGCCTGGAGCAAAGGATGTTTCCACTGTTCCCACTGTCAAAGCAGCAGGTCTATTCCAGCCCCCAAATAGCTGTGGTCAGAGAAACTTACTTCCTTGTTTATTACTTCTAAAGGTAGAGTGATATTGGAGCACCAATTTACCAAACCCAAACCAAACTGTAAGTACTACCTTGATGGGCTGAAGTAGTCCCTATTGTGGGGAGAGGATATGGAGCTGAGACAGGCCCTGACATTACACAGGGTTGAGATGATGTACCTCAAAACCAATGCCCATGACACTGTCTAAATACAGCCTATTCTTGTTATTCATTGTACTTATTTTCTGTAAAGTAACCATGCATACTGAATAAGTGAGCACTGAACCATTGTTCTTAGAGGAGATACAGGGTTAAGTCACAATCTTTGATCACAACATTTTTGTCAGTTGGCCAGTACATAATCTTGTTTTATGAGTGTTTCTGTTTAAAGACACTTTATTTAATGTATATTCTTGAGTCATTATTGTTGAACTCATAACCAATAGCACTATAACTCATGCCTAAAGGAAGCTTATGTAATGCACACATTTTCCCTATGATGCACATCACAGTCTTCTCCTGCTTGGGAACGCTAAGACAGCACTTCCAAACTGCGCTTGGGGGCCATTTTAAACAAAATCACCAACAAAAAGTACAAAAACATGAAAAATGTGGCACTTATTTTTGGTATGAGAGCTTGTGGGAAGTTAGGAACCCCTGAATGGAGAGACCAGCTGAAGCCATGGCAGAAGAATATAAATTGTGAAGATTTCGTGGACATTTATTAGTTCCCCAAATTAATACTTTTATATTCTTACGCCTGTCTTTACTGCAATCTCTGAACATCAATTGTGAAGATTTCATGGACACTTATCACTTCCCCAATCAATACCCTTGTGATTTCCTATGCCTGTCTTTACTTTAATCTCTTAATCCCATCATCTTCATAAGCTGAGGAGGATGTATGTCCCCTCAGGACCCTGTGATGATTGTGTTAACTGCACAAATTGTTTGTAGAGCATGTGTGTTTGAACAATATGAAATCTGGGCACCTTGAAAAAAGAACAGGATAACAGCAATGTTCAGGGAACAAGAGAGATAACCTTAAACTCTGACTGCCGGTGAGCCAGGTGGAACAGAGCCATATTTCTCTTCTTTCAAAACAAATGGGAGAAATATCACTGAATTCTTTTTCTCGACAAGGAACATCCCTGAGAAAGAGAATGCGTCCCTGAGGGTAGGCCTCTAAAATGGCCACTTCGGGGGCGGCCGTCTTTTATGGTCGAAGCTGTAGGGATGAAATAAGCCCCAGTCTCCTGTAGCGCTCCCAGGCTTATTAGGACCAGGAAATTCCCACCTAATAAATTTTGGTCAGATTGGTTGTCTGCTCTCAAACCCTGTCTCCTGATAAGATGTTATCAATGACTATGCATGCCCAAAACTTCATTAGCAATTTTAATTTCGCCCCGGTCCTGTGGTCCTGTGATCTCACCCTGCCTCCATTTGCCTTGTGATATTCTAGTACCTTGTGAAGCACGTGATCTCTGTGACCCAAACCCTATTCGTACACTCCCTCCCCTTTTGAAAATCACTAATAAAAACTTGCTGGTTTTGCTGCTTGTGGGGCATCACGAAACCTGCCAACATGTGATGTCTCCCCCAGACACTCAGCTTTAAAATTTCTCTCTGACACATAGGGAAAATAGAAAAGAACGTACGTGAAATATCAGGGGTGAATTTCGCCTGATATCTGGCTGAATTTCCCCTGATAAGAGCTGAAATGAAGACAGAGTATTGCCATCTTGGACCTCAACTGGGAACATGCACATCAGGCCATTCAAGTTTCTGTGGCTCTGCGCATGTCCAAGAGTGGCCATGAAAGTACAGCGAGTATTGATTTGGGAGCTTCGAATACATTTTAGTGAGTAGGCAAATTTGCAAATGTGGAATCCACAAATAGTGAAGATCAATTGTACATAGAAGTGTACATGGCACATGTACACGTGTACATGGCAGAGGAAGTGATTCCACTACCTTAGTGGACTTGAAGAGAAAACACATCCAGATTGTTGGTTGAGAGATGCACATACATGTGACATCAGGCAGTATCTCTCACATCATTTACAAGTAGGATGCAGCAGAGATACCATGAAGTCAGAAGAATTGAGATTTCTGTGGTTTCAGGTCTTTGTCTTACTAGCTGGGCAACTTTGAGTAGGTGTCTGAAAACTTCGTTTCTCAGTTTCCACATGTGTTAGTTGAGAACAATAATCATCTTTCAAAGTGTGATTGTGAGGGTGCAGTGGGTTTTTCTTTAAGTTCTGGCTTACTGTTACTTAATTTAGGGGCTAGGATTGAAGACGGTGAATCAGGTGTCATATTGTGTTTTAGAATATTCCTTTGTATATGGTTTGTCTCCCCAGAAAGAAAAGCAGATGCCAAGTCCATACTAATATTTGGATTAGGGTAATGAGTATGTTTTCATTCAAAATGCATTATGAATCCAAGGGAATAGAATAATAACCATAAGCATTTTCTGGTTAAACTGGCCATCCTAATTAAGATAAAGTAATTGAATCAATAGTTTTAAGGCCTACACTAACTTATACTAGGATTTTAAGAACAAAATAGGAACGAGAAATAACAACTTCTGATATGATAGCCTCAAAGGAAGAGCCCAACAAAAAGTTGGCTCCACTGTGTTGGACAGCAGTTGGGGTAGGTGGAGGAGACACATTAAAAAGACCCAACCCTCAGCCCAGACTGGAACTACTGTGCTGTTCTTCTATCATGTTGAAGACACACCCTAACCTTTCAATTCTGGGACAGGAAATATGAAATGTACGCATGTGAGTCATGGGCCAGGAAGAACCTTTTATATTTCATCAGTTAACCTCCATGTCCACCCTATGGAGATGTATGCCAGAGCTGTAAGTGTTCTGCTCCCAGGCTAGGGATGGGGGAGATGGTACTGGGCATTTATGCCATTCTATCTTTTTAGATAAAAATTTGTTCAAAACTCAATAGTCAGACTTACTTTCCTCATCTTGAAATGCCTAAGGCTAAAGAATATGTAATTTAGTTCATTTAGATAGACTAGAAAAAAATTGTGTATCAACACAAAAAATAATTCTTCATGAAAAAATAAAATAACATGTAAACCTGCTTTAAAAATTGTAGAATGCTCCGTGGACAGAAAATATTAGGAATTGATTGGTGTCTATAAATAGCATACATATACACATAATGGAATACTATTCAGCCATAAAAAGGATGAAGTGTCTTTTGCAGCAATGTGGATGGAACTGGAGGTCATTATCTTAAGTGAAACAAGTCAGACACAGAAAGTCAAATCCCACATGTTCTCACTTACAAGTGGGAGCTAAATAATGTGTACACATGGATATATAGTGTGGAATAGTAGACAATAGAGACTCAGGAGGGTGGGGGAGTGGAAGGGGGTTGAATGGTGAGAAATTACTTAATGGGTACAATATACATCATTTGGGTGGTGGATACCCTAAAAGCCCTGACTTTACCACTGCAACATCTATCTGTGTAACGAAATTACACTTGTACCTCATAAATACATACAAGTAAAAAAAAACCACTCTTATACATGTTACTCTGTTCATACAATTTCTTTCAAATGAAAGATATCTTAAAAACAGCTGTGTCTTCAAGTTTGGTATTCCACATCTTCATTTGCCAAGATGAGGCCTTTTCTACTCTGTTCATTGCCATTATTTTATTTTATCTCGATATAAAACTAAGTTAAGGAGCGACTGTTGCTAAATGTTATCACCTAACACTATTGATTCACTTTCCTGTTTAATCTCTATCACCTACTCTTTTCTTTAAAAAAATTATTATTTTAGGTTGGGCGTGGTGGCTCACGCCTGTAATCCCAGCACTTTGGGAGGCCGAGGCGGGTGGATCACGAGCTCAGGAGATGGAGACCATCCCGGCTAACACGGTGAAACCCTGTCTCTACTAAAAATACAAAAAAAAAATTAGCCGGGCATGGTGGCGGGCGCCTGTAGTCCCAGCTACTCAGGAGGCTGAGGCAGGAGAATGACGTGAACCTGGGAGGCGGAGCTTGCAGTGAGCGAGATCGCGCCACTGCACTCCAGCCTGCGTGACAGAGCAAGACTCCATCTCAAAAAAAAAAAAAAAAAAAAAAATTATTTTATGGCCAAATACTTATTTAGCCCTACGTCTACATGCAATTCTTATATTTGGAACTTCTTAATCAGAAACTAAATGTGGATTTGGTTTGAATGCTTGTTTTAATGATTAGTTTATTATGAGTACAGGAACAAATAAGTGATATCTGTTTCCTCATCTGTTTGTGATGATTTATTTTACATTAGCATAAAGTATGCAGCTCTATGTGAGAGCATCAGGAAGCATCTGTGATGATATGGATTTTGATAAGCTAAATGTTATCTAGGGCCTTAGGTTTTCTCATGTTTTCACATTTCTCAGTAGTAAGGTCACACTGAGTTGTGTCATATTTAGCTTAAGGGACACCAGAGTGAACATAAGAGTCCAGGCTAAAGCCACCTCTTCCTAGTGCACTGTCACCCACCCTGTCCCTTTTCCTGGGCATCTGTCTTATATTTTATTCACCGTGGGCCTCGTTCTTGTTTAAAACCCAAAGAATCTTTAAAACGATTCAGCAATAGTACTTGAGGGGGTCACTCCACCCAGAGATATTTTACAGTTTAAAATGCCACTCCTATAGGGTTGGCTGAAGCCAAAGTTTTTTTAAAACTATATAGAAAAATAAAAAATAAATGCCACTTCTAAAGATTGGAAACTTTAACCTCCCCACAATGAATCTTCGGTGGTGGGATTTCAGGTGACAAACATGTTAGAGGTGAGATTCTCTGAAGCCTGAGTTCCTCCGAAAGCCCCCAGATCACACCATATGAACCTACCCAATTTTAGCGTTTTTAAGAGACTAAAGCCTCATGAAAACATATGAAAACTCACTGAGATTTCTTTAGATATCTAAAAGGCATTTTGAAGATCATTTTGTTATGTGGCAAACTGTCCTTGTTTTAGAGTTGTGCTGGGTGGCATGTATAAGCACTACTTATTTTAAAGTGAAGGACTACATAACAAAAGTATTCCCAATTTGATTTATACACCTGGCTATAGCTTGATTTCTGTGGAACAGTCTTGACATCTAGTGGCTAACCTAAGTAATGCCAAGAAATGGTTTCATACGCTATTTTCCTTAGCTAAATCCACTTAAATGAGAACTTGCTATTCAAATACTGTAATAAATATCCTTGTACATTTTATATACTTAACTATATGAGATAAAGATGGAGAAGTAGAATTTCTGAGTGAAAGGATATGTGTACTTAGAATGCTGATGTTGCCAATTCACCCTCCCAAGAAGTTTGTACCAATTCGAACTTCTACGATATTTCTTCTCATCATCCCAACAATGAGTATTATCAAATATGTTAATTTTTGTTTTAGTCTTTATTTTTTATTTTTTATTTTTTTGGAGACGGAGTCTCGCTCTGTCGCCCAGGCTGGAGTGCAATGGTGCGATCTCGGCTCACTGCAAGCTCCGCCTCCTGGGTTCACGCCATTCTCCTGCCTTAGCCTCCCAAGTAGCTGGGACTACAGGCACCCGTCACCATGCCCAGCTAATTTTTTTGTATTTTTAGTAGAAACGGGGTTTCACCATGTTCGGCAGGATGGTCTCGAACTCCTGACCTTGTGATCCACCCGTCTCGGCTTCCCAAAGTGCTGGGATTACAGGCGTGAGCCACTGCACTCGGCCAGTCTTTATTTCTTAATGAATGAGAGAGCTTATCTTTTTATGGCTTCCCCACCCCCCCGCCTCTGCCCCACCATTTTTCTCCTTTTTTTCTTTGTTTTTTATTTTCTTTGGCCATTGGTATTTATTTATCAATGAAGCGCCAACATACATATTCATCCCATTTTTTAAAGATTTACTGGTTCATAAGCATCTTGTTTATAAAAGGTTTTTGCATATTGAAGAAATGTACTGTCATTTGCATTGAAAATATTTTTCTTAGTTTGCTTCGTGACTATTTTTTGCTTTGTAAAGTTTTTAATGTTTATATAGTCAGGTGTATCAGGATTTTCCTTTTTTGTTGTTGTTGAGACAGAGCCTCACTCAGCTGTCCAGGCTGGAGTACAGTGGCGTGATAATAGCTTACTGCAGCCTCAATCTCCCAGGCTTAATCAAACCTCCCACCCCAGTCTCCCAAGTAGTTGGGACTATAGGCGTGTGCCACCACACCCGGCTATTTTTTTTTTTAATTTTTAGTAGAGATAAGATCTCACTATGTTATCCAGGCTGGTCTCGAATTCCTGGGTGCAAGTAATCCTCCTGCCTCCAAATTGCTGGAATTACAGGTGTGAGCTCCTGTGTCCACTAGTATTTTCCTTTATAGTTTTAGTTTCATGTCATATTTAAAATGTCCATCTCCTCTGATATGGTTTGACTGTGTCCTCACCCAAAACTCACCTTGAATTGTCATCTCCACATGTCTAGGACAGAACCAGATGGAGATAACTGAATCATGGGGGTGGTTTCTCCCATACGGTTCTCATGGTAGTGAATAAGTCTCATGAAATCTGATGGTTTTATAAATGGAAGTTCCCCTGCACAAGCTGTCTTGCCTGCTGCCATGTAAGACGTGACTTTGCTCTTCCTTCACCTTCTGCCATGATTGTGAGGCCTCCCCAGCCATGTGAACTGTGAGTCCATTAAACTTCTTTCCTTTATAAGTTACCCAGTCTTGAGTATGTCTTTATTAGCAGCATGAGAAGGGACTAATACATCCTCTCCCAGAGGACAAAAATTAAAAATATTGTATGTTTATTTATGTAACATAATCATGTATGTTATTTAGTTTTAGTTTTTACATTTAAGTCTTTCATCTATCTATTAATAGCATTTTAGTGAAACAGGGTAGACAGGGATTTGACTTTATTCTTACCCTAGCAATGTAGAGGAGATTGGTAAATTTAAGTATAGCTATTTAAAACATTGAGTGTAGGTATCTGTACTAGTGAGAAAAGATGTCAAAAATATGCAAAGGATAAGAAGATATTAGGAAAATGGCAGATAAGAGACAGAACTAACATGCAGCTACCACTTGGATGGACAAAACAGTGCGTGGTGACTCATATTGTGAACTTTTGCTCCAAGATCCACCCACTGCAGGAACATACCAGGAAAACAAATAATTCACAGCCCTTTGAAAGAAGAGGCTTTGGCCAGGCGCAGTGGCTCACACCTGTAATCCCAGCACTTTGGGAGGCTGAGGTGAGCGGATCACGAGGTCAGGAGTTCGAGACCGGCCTGGCCAACACAGTGAAACCCTGTCTCTACTAAAGATACAAAAAATTAGCCGAGTGTGGTGGTGCATGCCTGTAATCCCAGCTACTAGGGATGCTGAGGCAGGAGAATCACTTGAACCCGGGAGGAAGAGGTAGCAGTGAGCCGAGATTGCGTCATTGCACTCCACGCTGGATGACAGGGCAAGACTCTGTCTCAAAAAAACAAGAAAGAAAGAAAGAAGTGGCTTGCCACTGCAAACTCTGTAAGATAACTGAAAATGGTGAATTCCCAAAATGTGAGAGGGGAAAACTCTGCCTCTGAATATACATCCCTACTGGGGAACCTGAATATCCAGATCATGGGTGAAGGATTTAACCTTACCTAGAGCTGAAACAGCTTTAGGGAGCTGAGTGAAATATAAAAGTAGAAGAAGCAGGGAGAAGAGCCCTGTAGGTACTCCTGGTCCCCAGCTTTATCTCACAGGGGTCCTTGGGGAAGGCAGCTAGCAGAATTGGGAAGGGGTCACAGGGTGAAGGAAGCTTCTAGCTGAACTTTGTAATAATTTTGAATGAGCACAAATTTTCCTGAGCAGAATCCAGGGGTATGAACAGGAAGTGCAGATACAAGCACAGGAGGCACAACCAAAGGAATAGGCAGGGAGGGCAAGGCCTAAGAGCCCTACTTGCTTTCTCAGCAGGGAGGCTTGTAGCCTGGGGCAAGATCTCAGCCCTGCTTGCTAACTGCCTGGATATAAATTCAGTGCTGTTGGCTGGGTACGATGGGAGTGAGACTGGCCTTGCTGGCTGTGTGGAAGTTGGGTGAGGTCTGTCACTACCGGCTTTTTCCCACTTCCTTGGCTACCTGTATGACACAGCAGAGGCAACCATAATCTCTATGAGAACATACCTCCATTTGCCTGAGAACCACCCTTCCATCCCCTACAGTGGCCATAGCAAGTCTCGCCCAAGGAGAGCAAGAGCTCAGACCTGGCTAACTCTGCCCCAACCTGATGGTATTTCTTTACTGACCCTGCTAGCTGAAGACAAAAGACATAAACTTTTGGGAGCTCTATGGCCTTGCTCATGGCCTGAGAAACCTGAGAACTTATCCTGGGCAATGTAGGGGAAGCTTGTTTCCCCCTCCTACTACTGCAGCTGGTGCTCTCTTGAAAGAGGCACCTCCTGGCTGGTGGCCAACCAACTCAAGCCATTACAGCAACTCATAACAGAACAACCCCACTCCAAAGAAGGAGAAAACAACAGCTAATTCCACCACCTGCAACACCTTGGCTAACCAGAAGTCCTGAGTCTGTCCACATGACAACTTCACTGCTAGCATAACCAGCATTTGAGAAAGCCAGCACACTACACATATCTACAACCAAGGACTCTCACAGAATCTACTTTACTCCCCTGCCACCTCCACTGGAGCAGGTATCCATGGCTGGGAGACCTGAAAACAGATCACATCACAGGACTCTTTGCTGACAACCCTAGCACCAACCTGGAGCCTGGTAGCCCTGCTGGGGGTTAGACCCAGAAGAGCAATAACAATCACTGCAGTCCACTCTTCGGAAGCCCCATTCCTAGGGGACTGGGGAGAGCTTCATATCAAGGGATCACCCTCTAGGACAAAAGAATCTGAACAGAAGCCCTTGAGCTCTAGATCTTTCTACTGAAACTGTCTACCCAAATAAGAAGGAATCAGAAAAGTAATTCTGGTAATATGACAAAACAAGTTCTATCACACCACCAAAAGATCACACTAGCTCTCCAGCAATGGATTCAAGGCAAGAAGAAATCTCTGAATTACCAAATAAGGAATTCAGAAGGTTTATTATTAAGCTACTCAAGGAGGTACCAGAGAAAGGTGAAAACCAACTTAAAGAAATTAAAAAAAAAAAATACAGAATATGCATGAGAAAGTCTCCAGAGAAATAGATATCATAAAGAAAAGACGATCACAACTTTTAGAAATGAAAGACACACTTAGAGAAATTCAAAATACCCTGGAAAGTTTCAACAATAGCATCAAACAAGTAGAAGAAAGAACTTCAGCACTTAAAGATAAGGCATTTGAATTAACCCAATCTGACAAAGACAAAGAACAAATTTAAAAAATGAACAAAGCCTCCAAGAAATTTGGGATTATGTTAAATGACCTAACCTAAGAATAATTGGTGTTCCTGAGGAAGAAGAGAAATCTATAAGTTTGGAAAACATATTTAAGGGAATAATTGAGAATAATAGAAATCTAGACATCCAAATACAAGAAGCTCAAAGAACACCTGGGAAATTCATCATGAAAAGATCATCACTTAGGCACAGAGTCACCAGGTTATCTACAGTCAAGACAAAGGAAAGAATCTTAAGAGTTATAAGGCAAAAATATCAGGTAAACTATAAAGGAAAACCTATCAGATAAACGGCAGATTTCTCAGCAGAAACCCTACAATTCAGAAGGAATTGGGGTCCTATCTTTAGCCTCCTTAAACAAAATAATTGTCAGCCAAGAATTTTGTATTGAGTAAAAGTAAGCTTCATAAATGAAGGAGAGATAAGTCTTTTTCAGACAAGTGCTGGGGGAATTCACCACTACCAAGCCAGCATTAAAGGAAATGCTAAAAGGAGTTCTAAATCTTGAAACAACACCTCAAAATACACCATAATAGAACTGTCACAGGATCCTTAGGGGTGTCACTTCACCAGCCAGAAACCTCTGTGGCTGGTGGTGTTTCTGCTTGAGTTTTGTTCATGCCTTCTGGGCTCAGCAGGCTGCACTCAGCTCAAGCTACTGGCTCAGATCCCATGCCTGCCAAGGGCGAGCCAGGCATGCAGCAGGGAGGAGTGTGTGAGTGAATGAGCACAGGTTCCAGCCACTGCCCACAGCCAGGTGCACTGGCTGCTGTGGTGGGGCGGGCAGCTTCAGATGCCGGCACAGTCACTGGCTCCATGCGAGGCTGTGGCTGGACCAGATGTACTGCAAGTGGCCTCTGCTCTGGGCACCAGTGTCTAGACAAGGGGAATGCAGTGGGACCTGAAAGCTCGGAGACACCAAAAACCACAGAGCTCCAAAGAGGGTGTTACAGCATGTCACAGCCCTGGCTTGAGGAGCCCTGAGGTCTGGGTTCCCAGAAGGGCTGCATTTCTTCTCTCCTTCTTGTTACTCACAGCACAGTGAGCAGGGAGATGTGTTTTGTGGGGGCAGGTTTCAGCCTGTTTGTGTTACAGCTCTTTCAGTCCTGCCTTCTCACTCCAGCCCATGACTCCTGGGCTGGCCTAGCCCCACCACTGCTTCCCATTGTGTGGGGCACCACCTGGCATTGGCAGAGAGCAGGAGAGCTATAGTGTTACAGCAGCTCTGGCTCAGGGAATCCAGAAGGGTTGCCACTCTTCACTCCCATAATTCAGGAGCATGTCACTGCCTGCAGCTCATTGAGCCAGGCAGGAACGTGTTACAGCTCCTTTCACTTCCACTGTTCGGCAGGTCCTGAGTTCTTGTCTCATGTCCAGGAAGAATGAGGTTACATGGACAACTGGAAGGTGAGCAACACAGAGAGGAGCTTTATTAAGCAATACAACAGCTCTCAGGAGACCCAAAGTTGGTAGCTCCTATTCACAGGCAGGTTGTCTCAACCAGTGGTTGGGTCTGGCTGAGTCTGGGGTTTTTATGTGCTCAGAATGGAGGAAGTGCATGCTGATTGGTCCATGTGCAGCCATGGGCAGGCCATCTTATTGGCCAAAGGGCATCAATGAAGTTCTCACTCTGGGTCATGAACTCCACCCAGAACTGGCAGCCCAACCCCCAGGCTTCAGGCTCTCCCTAACTTAAGGGCGGGGTTTCACCAGGGACCTGCCCCTTCTCACCTAGGAAACTGTCTACCTCTTGCCACCATCAACATACCATCCACAGCACCCAGGCTGTCTATGCCCAGGGGTGCCTGCAGGCCTGCACCAAGGTGCCCTCAGCCCCCTGACCTTCCTCCTGTGCTCATTAGCACCCAAAGTCTGGACAGGGCCAAGGTAGCAGGAGGCTGGCATGTCAGCACTACCCTGAGTGCACACACACGTGGCGGGGTTGCAACAGTACCCAGATTTGTCTGCAACTTTGCTCCACACCAGGGTTGGCACCAGCAGTGGGGAGAGGCTAGGGAGTGGGATCAGGCACTTCTGAGCCTGCAGAGGCAGGGGCTTCCCAGGCCCCTGGGAATGCAGGGATGCCTAGGTCTGGAGCCATGGCTGGATGGATACAGCTGCACCCAGGAGCATGGGCTCCCACCTTGCCAACTTGGTAGGGTGCAGGGCTCCCACTGGGATCACCTGTTCCTGATCCCCACCAGTTCTGCAGAGTGCGCAACCCTGACCATACCTCCCCCATTGCAGCTGGTGTCCTCACAGTAGCCACTCCAGATGGGCCACCACCACCATCAGAACTCCCTTAAAGCATAAATCTCACAAGGCCTATAAAACAATAACACAATGATAAAAAACAAACAAACAAGGCATTCAGGCAACAGCTAGCATGATGAATAGAATGTTACCTCACATCTCAATACTGACATTTAAGGTAAATGGCCTAAATGCTCCACTTAAAAGATTCAGAATGGTAGAATGGATAAAAATTCACCAACCAAGCATCTGGTTTCTTCAAGAGACCTGCCTAACAGATGAGGACTCACATAAACTTAAGGTAAAAAAGGTAGAAAAAGATATTCCATGCAAATGGAAGCCAAAAGTGAGCAGGAGAAGCTATTTTTATATCAGACAAAACAGACTTTAAAGCAACAACAATTAAAAAAGACAGAGGGACATTATATAAAGATAAAAGGATCAGTCCCACAGGAAAATATCACAATCCTAAATATATATGCACGTAACACTGGAGCTCCCAAATTTATAAAACAATTACCATTAGACTTAAGAAATAAGATAGCAGCATAATAATAGTGGGGGTCTTCAATACTTCACTGACCACACTAGACAGTCATCAAGACAGAAAGTCAACAAAGAAACAATGAACTTAAACTACGAATGGACTTAACAGATATTTACAGAACGTTCTACCCAACAACTGCAGAATATACATTCTTTTCATCAGCACATGGAACATTCTCCAAGATTGTCCATGTGATAGGCCACAAAACAAGTCTCATTAAATTTAAGAAAATCAAAATTATGTCAACTACTCTCTGAGACCACAGTGGAATAAAATAAATTAACTCCAAAAGGGACCCTCAAAACTATGTAAATACATGGAAATTAAATAATATTCTCCTGAATAATCTTTGGGTCAACAATGAAATCAAAAGGGAAATTTAAAAATTCTTTGAACTGAACAATAATAGTGACACAACTTATCAATACCTCTGGGATATGGCAAAAGTGGTGCTAAGAGGAAAGTTCATAGCATGAAATGCCTCCATCAAAAAGTCTGAAAGAGCACAAATATACAATCTAAGCTCACACCTCAAGGAACTAGAGAAACACAAACAAACCAAAAGCAAACCCAGCAGAAGAAAGGAAATAATAAGATCAGAGCAGAACTAAATGAATTTGAAACAAACAAACAAACCAACAACAACAACAAAAAAACCAAAAGCTAAATGAAACAAAAAGCTAGTTCTTTGAAAAGATAAACAAAATAGGGCCGGGCGTGGTGGCTCACGCCTGTAATCCCAGCGCTTTGGGAGGCAGAGGCAGACGGATCACGAGGTCAGGAGATTGAGACCATCCTGGCTAACACGGTGAAACCCCGTCTCTACTAAAAATGCAAAGAATTAGCCGGGCGTGGTGGCAGGCACCTGTAGTCGCAGCTACTCGGGAGGCTGAGGCAGGAGAATGGCATGAATCCGGGCGGTGGAGCTTGCAGTGAGCCAAGATCGAGCCACTGCACTCCGGCCCGGCTGACAGAGCAAGACTCCTCAAAAAAAAAAAAACCAAAAAACAAACAAACAAACAAAAAAAGATAAACAAAATAAATCAACCTTAGCAAGATTAGCCAAGAAAAGAATAGAGAAGATAAACATAAGCTCAATTAGAAATGAAATGGGGGATATTACTACCAATACCACAGAAATACAAAAGATCATTCAAAGCTATGAACACCTTTATGTGCACAAACTGGAAAACCCAGAGGAGATGGATAAATTTCTGGAAATATACAGCCTTTCTAGATGAAATGAGGAAGAAATAGAAAGTCTGAATAGACTATAACATTTAGCAAGACTGAAACAGTAACAAAAAGTTGCCAACAAAAAAAGTTTGGGACTAGATGGATTCACAGCTGAATTCTATTAGACATTCAAAGAAGAATTGGTACCAATTTTACTGAAAGTATTGGAAAAGATAGAGAAACAGAGAATCCTCCCTAAATCATTCTATGAAGCCAGTATCACCATAATACCAAAACCAGGAAAGAACTTGATGAACATGATGCAAAAATCCTCAATAAAATACTAGCTAACTGAATCCACAGAATATCAAAAAGATAATAATACACCATGATCAAGTGGGTTTCATACAAGGGAAGCAGGGTTGGTTTAACATATGCAAGTCAATAAATGTGATACACCACATTAACAGAATTAACAACAAAAATCGTATAATCATCTCAATAGATGCAGAAAAAGCATTTGACAAAATCCACCATCCCTTTATAATTAAAATTCAGCAAAATTGGCATAGAAGAGACATATGTTAAGGTAATAAAGGCCATCTATGACAAACCCACAGCTAACCTTATGCTGAATAAGGAAAGGTTGAAAGCCTTCCCCCTGAAAACTGGAACAAGACAAGGATGCCCACCTTCACACTTCTATTCAACATAGTACTGGAAGTCCTAGCCAGAGCAATCAGAAAAGAGAAAGAAGGGCATCCAGATCGGTAGGGAGGAAGTCATACTCTTGCTGTTTGCCAATGATATGATCATATTACTAGAAAACCCTAAAGACTCATCCAAAAAGCTCCTAAATATGATAAATTAATTCAGGAAAGTTTCAGGATACAAAATCAATGTACACAAATCAGTAGCATTGCTATACACCAATAGCAACCAAGCTGAGGATCAATCAAGAACTCAATCCCTTTTATAACAGCTGAGAAAAAAATGTAAAATACTTAGGAATCTACCTAACCAAGGAGTTGAAAGACCTCTACAAGGAAAACTACAAAACACTGCTGAAAGAAGTCATTGACAAAACAAACAAATAGAAACACACACCATGCTCATGGATGGATAGAATCAATACTGCCAAAAGCAATTCATAAATTCAATGCAATTCCCATCAAAATACAATCATCATTCTTCACAGAACTAGAAAAAAATCCTAAAATTTAGATGCAACCAACAAAAGAGCCCACATAGCCAAAGCAAGAATAAGCAAAAATAAAAAATCTAGAGGGATCCCGTTACCCAATTTCAAACTATACTACAAGGCTATAATCACCAAACCAGCATGGTACTGGTATAAAAATAAGCACGTAGACCAACAGAACAGAGTAAAGAACTCAGAAATAAAGCTGAATACTTACAGCCAACTGATCTTTGACAAAGCAAACAAAACCATAAAGTGGGAAAAGGACACCCTATTCAACAAATGGTGCTGGGATAATTGGCAAGCCACATGTGGAAGAATGAAATGATCCTCATTTCTCACCTTATACAAAACTCAACTCAAGATGGATCAAAGACTTAAATCTAAGACCCAAAACTGTAAAAATTCTAGAAGATAACATCGGAAAAACTCTTCTAGACATTGGCTAACACTTCTGCACAGCAAAAGAAATAATCAGCCAAGCAAACAGACAACCACAGAGTGGAAAACAACCTTCATGAACTTTGCATTTCACCAAGGGCTAATATCCAGAATCTATAAGGAACCGAAACAAATTGGCAAGAAAAAAACAAATAATCCCATCAAAAAGTGGGCTAAGGACATGAATAGACAATTCTCAAAAGAAGATACACAAATGGCCAACAAACATGAAAAAATGCTCAACATCACTGATCATCAGGGAAATGCAAATCAAAACCACAATGCAATACCCCTTTATTCCTGCAAGAATGGCCATAATTAAAAAATCAAAAAATAATAGATGTTGGCATGGATGCGGTGAAAAGGGAAAATTTTTACACTGCTGGTGGGAATGTAAACTAATACAACTGCTATGGAAAACAGCGTGAAGATTCCTAAAAGAACTAAAAGTAGAATGACCATTTGATCCAGCAATCCCCCTACTGGGTATCTACCCAGAGGAAAAGAAGTCATTATAAAAAAAAGACTCTTGTACTCACATTTATAGCAGCACAACTCACAACTGCAAAAATATGGAACCAGCCTAAATGCCCATCAATCAATGAGTGGATAAAGAAAATGTGGTATGTATATACCATGGAATACTACTCGGCCATAAAAAAGAATGAAATAATGGCATTCACAGCAACCTTGATGGAGTTGGAGACCATTACTCTAAGTAAATTCAGGAATGGAAAACCAAACATCATATGTTCTCCCTTATAAGTGGGAGCTAAGCTGTGAAGACACAAAGCCATAAGAATGTTATAATGGACTCTGGGGACTTGAGGGAAAGGGTGAAATTGGGGTGAGGGATAAAAGAATACACACTGGGTACAGTGTACACTGCTTGGGTAATGGGTGCATCAAAATCTCAGAAATCACCACTAATGAACTTATCCATGTAACCAAACACCACCTGTTCCCCAAAAACTATTGAAATGGTTTTAAAAAATAGAAAAATAAGCTTAGATGAAAAAATATTCAAAAAGTAGAACAATATTGATAATATAATTCCATGTATGTAGAAAAACTATTTCTCTGCAAAGGCACAGAAAATATCTGAAAGGACACACACACACATGCTTGTGCACACACAATTATTAACAGTGGATACTTCCAGGGAATTCATATAGGATATTGGCAAGATAAGCAGAATTTTACTTTTACCTCTATACAGATACAGTTCTCTACTACTTGAATGTATTACCATGAACACACATTTCTTCTGTTATAAAAATTATTTTTAAAATAATATTTAATATCATGGGAAGATATTTAATATCTATAGTAAACTGAAAGAGCAAGTTATAAAACAGTAAGTAAAATATGATCTTCCTTTGGAAAATAATTTTTTTTTGAGATGGAGTTTCACTCTTGTCACCCAGGCTGGAGTGCAGTGGCATGATCTTGGCTCACTGCAACCTCTGCCTCCCAGGTTCAAGCGATTCTCCTGCCTCAGCCTCCCGAGTAGCTGGAATTATGGGTGCCCACCACCACATCTGACTAATTTTTTGTATTTTTAGTAGAGATGGGGTTTTGCCATGTTAAGCAGGCTGGTCTTGAACTCCTGACCTCAGGTGATCTGCCCACCTTTGCCTCCCAAAGTGCTAGGATTACAGGCGTGAGCCACCACGCTCGGCATAGAAAATAATATTTATGCAAAGAAGAAAGATTGGGTGGGTATACACCAAGATGTGAACAATGATCTCAGAGTGTGTATTAGTCTGTTCTCATGCTGCTAATAGAGATATACTCAAGACTGGGTAATTTATAAAGGAAAGAGGTTTAATGGACTCACAGCTCTACATGGCTGGGGAGGCCTCACAATCATGGCAGAAGATGAAGGAAGAGCAGAGGGACATCTTACATGACAGCAGGCAAGAGAGCTTGTGCAGGGGAACTCCCATTTATAAAACCGTCAGATCTCGTGAGACTTATTCACTACCATGAGAACAGTATGGGGGAACCACCCCCATGATTAAATTATCTCTACCTGGGCCCACCCTTGACACATGGGGATTATTACAATTCAAGGTGAGATTTGGGTGAGGACACAGCCAAACCATATCAAAGTGGATGAATTTGGATGATTTTAATTTTTTTCTTTTGCACAAATCTTGATTTTCTAAACACTTTTTATCCTTTAAGAGTTTGATTCATCAGGCATTTCTTACAAAATGATATACTTCATTAGTACTCTTAAAAAGATAGATCTCTGATTCATGGAGCCAGAAGATAACTGGATACAAAACTATCTGATGTGAAAGTTATTTCTTCCACCAAATTTCAGTCATGTAAGAGCTCTTAATTTTTGGATTTATCTTCTATACATGGCTGACTTCATCTATATTTTATGTGGAATAAGTAGCAAATACTTCTGAGCTTCTTCAAAATGAAGTAGAAAGTAAAATATAAAATGAGTGAAGAAATCAGAACGAAGAAAATATGACAGAAGGAGAGAGAAAATGAAATCACAAGATGAACTCTACCTCATAAGGGCCAGCACTTTTTTTGAGGGTGATCTAGTCATGCATCACTTAATGGCAGGGATATGTTCTGAGAAATGCATCCTTAAGCAATTTTGTCATTGTGCGAACATCATGGAGTGTACCTACGCAAACCTAGCTGGTATAGCCTACTACACACCTAGGCTAGATGGTATAGCCTATTGCTCCTAGACTAGAAACCTGTACAGCAAGTTACAATACTGAATGCCACAGGCAATTGTAATATGACAGTAAGTATTTGTGTATCTAAATATATCTAAACATAGAAAAGGTACAGAAAAAATATAAAAGATAAAAAATGGTACACCTTTATAGGACACTTATGAATGGAGCCTGCAGGACTGGAAGTTGCTCTGGGTGAGTCAGTGAGTGAATGGTAAGTGATTGTGAGGGCCTCACACATTATCATACACTACCGTAGACTTTATAAATGCTGTACACTTAAGCTACACTAAATTCATAAGAATAAATTTTATTTCTTCAATAATAAATTAATCTTAGCTTACTGTAACTTTTTTACTTTTAACACTTAAATTTTTCTTTTTGACTCTTTTGTAATAACACCTAGCACATTGTACAAAATATTTTCTGTCCTTTTCTGTAAGCGTTTTTTTTTAATAATTTTTTTAACTTTGTAAAAGTTTTTGTAAAAAATAGGACACAAACACATACATTAGCCCAGGCATACACAGGGTCAAAATCATCAGCATCACTGCCTCCAACTTCTACATCTTGTCCCACTGGAAGTTCTTCAGGGGCAATAACAGGCATGGAGTGATCATGTCCTATGATAACAATGCCTTCTTCTGGAATACCCCCTCAAGACCCTGCCTAAGGCCGGTTTATAGTTAGCTTTTTAATATACATAATTAGAAGGACTACACTCTAAAATAGCAATAAAAAGCAGAGTACAGTAAATACATAAATCAGTAACATGGTTGTTTATTATCGTTATGAAGTATTACATTGTATTTAGTCTGTTTTCACACTGGTACAAAGAACTACCTGAGGCTGGGCGCAGTGGCTCACGCCTATAATCCCAGCACTTTGGGAGGCCGAGGCAGGCAGATCACGAGGTCAAGAGATAGAGACCATCCTGGACAACATGGTGAAACCCTGTCTCTATTAAAAATACAAAATTAGCCGGGCGTGGTGGTGTGTGCCTGTAGTCCCAGCTACTCAGGAGGCTGAGGCAAGAGAATCGCTTGAACCCGGGAGGTGGTGGTTGCAGTGAGCTGAGATCGTGCCGCTGCACTCCAGCCTGGCGACAAAGCGAGACTCCGTCTAAGGAAAAAAAAAAAAAAAAGAACTACCTGAGACTGGGTAATTTATGAAGGAAAGAGGTTTAATTGACTCACAGCTCTGCAGGAAGCAGGCTGGGAGGCCTCAGGAAACTTACAGTCTGGTGGAAGGAGAAGGGAAAGCAAGCACATCTTAGCATGGGAAAGCAGGAGAGAGAACAAGAGAGCAAAGGGGGAAGTGCTACACACTTTCAAACCATCAGATTTTGTGAGAACTCACTCACTATCATGAGAACAGCAAGGGGGAAATCTGCCTCTGTGATTCAGTCACATCCCACCGGGCCTCTCCCTGAGATGTGGGGATTACAATTTGACTTGAGATTTGAGTAGGGACACAGAGCCAAACTATATCATACATAGTATACAGAATTGTATGTGTGTTAGTTTTATATGACTGGCAGCCAATAGTTTTGGGTACACCAGCATTACCACAAACATAAGTAATATGTTGTGCTACAATATTACAAAGTCTAGGACATCACCAGGCTGTAGGAATTTTTCAGTGTCATTATAATCTTATGGGCCCACTGTTGTACACGTGGTCTGTTATTGACTGAAACGTTATGTATTGCATTACTGTACTAACTCTTCTAAGCAACCCCCTAACTCTTACCCCAAAAAGAGACCAGAGCTGGGGAGGGTCAAACTGTCCCGAGATGGAGGCCAGACAGAAATTACTCAAGTGCATGAGCTACATGCAGACAATAACAACAATGACAGCCACAGCTCCTGAGGTTTCATATGGGTCAAGTTCTGTGCTAAATCATGATTTTATTCAGATAAACAGTTTTATTTAATCTTCACAAGAACCCCACTCTTAGTAGGGAACATTTATTCCTCCTACCCATGTTTCCCCTTGACTCGCTAGGAGGGAAGCATTTGGGAGGAGCTCTTTGAGCTTCTCAGTTCTGTCCCCTTACTTCCTCCTCAGGAGGAGTTGGGAGAGTTGGTGAGTTTGAGAGAAGGGATGAGCAGCTGCAGCTCCTTTGCGGGGATGTCTGTTCTCCAACCCGGGAAGATCTCTGCCCTCCATACACTAAGCTTGCTCTGGAGAACTCTGCTTCTGTACTTCTGGAGCCCTGGTGTGTTCCTCAATTCAACTTTATCAGTAATAAGCCTGACACCATCTACAATTCATTATCTGAAACTCCCTGGGTGAGGTGGGTTTCAAAATTCAGGATTTTTCAGATTTTAGACAGGTCATGTGGTTCACATAGAGGTTCTAGGTCAACTCCCTATCATCAAACACATTAATATTTTTGCAATAAAAGATATGAATACTCACACTAAATGGGATGAATTAAGACTACATCACATCAATTCAGATCACATTTTGTGGTCATATGAGTTCAGATGTGCTTCATGGATGTACCATGAAGGTAATGAAGCTTAAGTTGCAGCCCCCAGCCCAGCTGCACAGGCCACTTCTTTGGCCAGATAACTTATTTTGTATTTATACTCATATATATGAATATATATGAGTATATATATGAGTATAAATATGTATGTATGTATGACTGTGTGTGCGTGTGTGTGTGTGTGTGTGTGTGTAACCCTCAAAAATATAAGCTTCAGGTTCCAGAAAACCTAGATTCCCCCATGGAGAAAGATATTATTTCCTCCCCTAAAATCCTGATACCCAAAAAGGTAGATACAACTATAATTCCCATGTTACCTAGGAAGAGACTGAAGGAAGAGGGGGTAAGTACCTTGACACCCAGTTCTAAGTGGCAGAGTTTTGTTTTAAACTCAGATGATGTAAGGCCTGAGTTTGTGCTTTTAACCACTGCCTTTCTACATTTGTGAACAAAAATAAGAAAATTGTTGACATTCTCTTTTCAGCTAAAATAAATCCTAGAGGATATCCTTTATCCCAATAAATATAACCTAAGGAATCCTAATTTCTGTCAAACCTCTCAGTCTAATAGGAGAAGAATGAAACTCTCCTAATAACGTTCCCTAGAAATTTAGGAAAAGAGCACTACAGTAAAATTTCTGTATGCTTCCTTCTAAAGAGAACCCCCAGAATTAGATCCTATTCACACATTACCATTCTCCTGATATTGAGCCTTCAATATTAGGTGAATGCTACTCTTTTCCCACAAAATGTAATTGTATTTGCATTCCTCAATATCCTATGTTTGGCTTTTCATGAAATTCAATCTGGAAATCAGTAAAAACCATGTACATAGGATCCTGTAACATTGCTATAATAGTAAACAATCTCACATTTCTCTGCACAAAAAACCCAAGAGAAAGGGAAGAGGGAATACCCATATTTTACAAATGAAGAAACTAAGGACAAGAGAAAGTAACTTCTCCAATGCCACCAAGTTTTGCCAAAATTGGTAACAAAGCTCTGGACATTTTTCTTCTAGGCCAAGGCTGTTTATCTAAGGAGCATCAACTCTGGACATGTAGGTTATAATTCATTAATATTTCAGGAATAACTTTATCTGCTGAATAAATTGCTGATGAAGCTTCCCCAAAACAACAAAACCATTCATACATTCTGACTGATTTTTATTTCTTTCTCAGATTCT
Source organism: Gorilla gorilla gorilla (assembly GCF_029281585.2). Taxonomy (NCBI): domain Eukaryota; kingdom Metazoa; phylum Chordata; class Mammalia; order Primates; family Hominidae; genus Gorilla; species Gorilla gorilla. The sequence continues at coordinate 98,352,000 of NC_073230.2, read as the reverse complement.
CCACTTGGACTAAGAAAACAGTAAGGAAAAATTTTGTTCTACTCCTCACAATTATAATAGTATTTTAAAATATACTATTATGAAATATAAATACATCTATAGAGAAAATGATGATCTCTTGAAGAGGATAATAATGATATTCACCACCCATCTATAACACACCTGAACAGTTTGCCATGTATTTGTTTTGGATTTATTCTTAACTAATAAAGTCCCTGTGAGTGTTTCTCCCATACCATTCTTTTCTTGCATTATCCAGGGGTAACCAGCAACCCAAATTTTGTATATTAATCCATGATAATTTATATAGTACATTTATATTTAAAATGATTTAAATATAAGATTTTTTGTATTTACATAAAATAACTATCATACGATAACATCATATACATACATAATGTGTATATGTATATACACATATATATATATAGTCTTAGATCTATCATTCCACAACTTGTTTTTATGCTTTATGGTGTTTTGAGATTCATGTTGATATTTAAAGCTAGTAGTTTTATGTCTTTAGCTTTTGTGATATTGTGAATGGGACTTTTGTTCCAATTATGTTTTCTAACTGGTTATGGCTGTTATGTGAGGACTTTATCGATTTGGATTCAAGGAAACTTTCCGAATTCATTTATGACTTCTAATAGTTTGTAGATTCTCTTGGATTTTCTATGTGGGCAAGAACAGCACTTTCAAATAATCATCTTTCTGAGGGTGACCGGCTACTTTGCAGAATAAAAAGCTCATAGGTTATCTGATTTCTAACATAAAATCACTCTCCGGTATCCACAAGCATACATTGCAATAGAGATATCCTATCCCCATCCTGAATGTTTTTCAAGAGGTAGAATTATAACCATGCTGTTTTCTTACTCTGTCGCCCAAAGATTTTATTCCGTGGTGATTACTTGGTATGATTTCAAATGGAGCACCATAAAGCCACAGGACTGGAAGTGAATGGGTGTCTTTTATTTCAAGAAGAGAATATTACCTCACTTAGGAATACCTGTAATTTCATGTAACAGTGTCTTTAGATTTAGGAAGCTCCTAATCAGATTTCTATGTAAATAGATTGAAACAAAGGTGTTCTCTTTTTGTTTATCAATAAAACAAGTTGGGGAAGAACTGTGAGTTCGACATCATCTGTTACCATTGGGAAGAAAAGTAGGGTCACATAATGAAAATCAAGGTCAAAGATCCATTACCTTTGTGGTTATTTATTCTGACCACCTATCAGTGCTGGGGGATATGACCGGTAGTCTCAATAAAGCAAGAGTCTCCTGGGAGAGCATAGTCTGATTTCCATGTGAACTGGGAGGCAGAGCTTTAACTATATGTCCTTTCTCATTATTTTGAACTGACATAGTTAAAGGACATTTCCCCCAAACGCTGCTGAATAGAAAACACGATCAAATAAACTATATGTGTCAGTTAGGGTTCTTTGGATGCAAACAATAGAAACTGACTAATTTAAGCAAAAAGTTATTAGAAATATTCTAGGTAGCTCAGGGAGTCAAAGGAAATGTTGAACAATTAGGCCTCAGGAAGGAAAGGCATGAGGCAGCTCTGGGAATCTGGGTAACAGGAAAGCATGGATAGTCTCTTCAGGGAACTGCCACATGCTAGCTCTACACATACTCCTGCCTGTGTCACTCCACTCAAGGTCCAGACTCCTGGAAGGTAAAGACTAATTTTCCTGATTTGTGCCACGTGGCCCCTTCTTGATTGTGTTGGTGTCAGAAGGAGGGGTCAGGGAGGGCACCTTCATTTTCATGTCATTCTGAGACTATAATTGATGATGAAAGAGACGTTACTAAGTAATCAGGGCTTGCTTACTCAAGAAGGGAGAGAATTGAAGTACAGGGGGACACAACAAGCATTCATTTCACCCATCTTTACCAAGGCTTAGCACAGCAGCCTCCTGGCATAGCCTAATGGCATTAGCACCAAAGAGGTCTAGGACCCCAAAAGGAAATGACTCCAATGAAATGACCTGAGAAAGCCAGGGAGAAATCCTGCATCAAATCTGCGGAGAACATCAAGCTGCCAGCATACACCTCAGCCTTCTCAGAAAAAGTAGCCTTATTACACACATGACTAATGAGACTGAGCCTCTGAAATCTGAGAAGATCTGTTCAGTGGGCATTTATGGGTAAGGTGACCTAGAAAGCTTCCAGGAAACAGAAAGACTTAAAGGGATTTCCTCTCTTTCTTCCCTTTCCTTTCCTTTTCCCTTTCCTTTTCTTTTCTCTTTCCTTTCCTTTTCCCTTCCCTTCCCTTTTCCCTTCCCTTCCCTTCCTTTCCCTCCCCTCCCCTTCTTTTCCTTTCCTTTCCTTTCCTTTCTTTTCCTTTCCTTTCATTTCCTTTCTTTTCCTCTCCTCTTTCTCTCTCTCTTTCTTTCTTTCTCTCTCTCTTTCTTTCTTTCTTTTCATTCATTCTCTTTCTCTCTCTTTCTTTCTCTCTTTTTCCTTCCTTCCTTCCTTCCTCCCTCTCTTCCTTCTTTCTTTCCTTCCTTCCTTCTTAACTTCAGACTATTGTTTGAGCAGGTAGCACCCCCAGAAGACTTCTTTGGTGCCAGTCTCCTACTGTGAATCCTTAGCTTGACTACATAGCTGAGGTTTCTTCCTAAAACATCTCTCCAATCATCTTTGTTTAGCTCTGCTGCTGCTCCTAATTGCCCTTTCCTGTAGGGCAGGTAAATGTACAAACTCAGGGCAGGCTGCCTGGGTTCAGGTCCTAGCTCTTCTACCTACTTGCGGGGTGACTTTATCTGTCTGTATCCTGGCTAATAGGAGTTACTGCTGCTGCTTTACCACTTACAGCTTTAGACTTTCCCTAATCTTCCCTCCATCTAGATAAGATTTACTAAGATGATACCCAATCATAGAATTACCACCACTTCCTGATAGCATCCAATCCAGAGAAAAGCCTGGGTTCCTTAAGACCTTTTCCAAATCACCTAGCATATGACCAAATTCTAGGATAAGTTCTTTCAAACACTGTCTTACTGAGACACCCCAGATTTCCCCATGGCATGCATTCTTCCTCTCTGTAACAAGGAATAAACCCAACTTGTTCAACTACAGGTATGTTCCTGGTGGCCTTTAGCTGGAGCATACTGACACAATAACGGGCTTTGAAATTCAAGTGATTCAGTTTGGCATCCTAGCTCCACCACTTATCAGCTATATGACCAGTATCTTACCCACTACTTCTATGAGTTCAAATTCTTTAGATTCCACATATGAGTGAGATCATGCAGATATGTGTCTTTCTGTGACTAGCTTATTTCACTTAGTACAATGTCCTTCAGGTCCATCCGTATTGTCACAAATGATAGGATTTCCTTCTTTATTAAAGCTGAATAATATTTCATTGTTATTATACCACATTTTCATTTTCCATTCATTTGCTGATGAGCACTTAGGTTGATTCCATATCTCCACTATTGTAAATAATGTTGCAGTGAACATGAAAGTGCAGATATTTGTTTGACATACTGATTTTATATCCTTTGGGTATATACCCAATAGTGGGATTGCTGACATACTGCAGTCCTATTATTAATTTTTTGAGGAACTTCCATACTGTTTTCCATAGTGGCTATGCTAATTTGCATTCTCACCAAGAGTGTGCAAAAATTCCCTTTTCTCCACATCCTCCTCAACACTTATTTTTCGTCTTTTTTTTTTTTTTTAGGAGATGGGGTGTCAAAACGTGGGCAAAGGATATGAACAGACAGTTTTCAAAAGAGGACATTTATGCAGCCAACAGACACATGAGAAAATGCTCACCATCACTGGTCATCAGAGAAATACAAATCAAAACCACAATGAGATACCATCTCACACCAGTTAGAATGGCAATCATTAAAAAGTCAGGATACAACAGGTGTTGGAGAGGATGTGGAGAAATAGGAACGCTTTTACACTGTTGGTGGGAGTGTAAACTAGTTCAACCATTGTGGAAGACAATGTGACAATTCCTCAAGGATCTAGAACTAGAAATACCATTTTGCCCAGGAATCCCATTACTGGGTATATACCCAAAGGATTATAAACCATGCTACTATAAAGACACATGCATACGTATGTTTATTGTGGCACTATTCACAATAGCAAAGACTTGGAACCAACCCAAATGTCCATCAATGATAGACTGGATTAAGAAAATGTGGCATATATACACCATGGAATACTATGCAGCCATAAAAAATGATGAGTTCATGTCCTTTGTAGGGACATGGATGAAGCTAGAAACCATCATTTTCAGCAAACTATCGCAAGGACAGAAAACCAAACACCACATGTTCTCACTCATAGGTGGGAATTGAATAATGAGAACACGTGGACACAAGGTGGGGAACATCACACACTGGAGCCTGTTGTGGGGTGGGGGATGGGGGAGGGATAGCATTAGGAGAAATACCTAACATAAATGACTAGTTAATGGGTGCAGCAAACCAACATGGAACATGTGTACATATGTAACAAACCTGCACATTGTGTCCATGTACCCCAGAACTTAAAGTATAATAAATAATAACTAACTAACTAAATAAATAAAAAGAGATGGGGTCTTGCTATGTTGCCTAGGCTGGTCTCCAACTCCTGAACTCAAGTGATCCTCCCACCTCAGTCTCCCGAATAGCTGGGGACTATAGATGCAAGCCACCATGCCCACTTTCATGTGGTATAACAAGTGTAAGATAATATCCCATTGTGGCTTTAATTTGCATTTCTCTTATGATTAGTGATGTTGAGCATTATTTTCATATAGCTGTTGGCCATTTGTATGCCTTCTTTTGAGAGCTGTCTATTTAGGTTCTTTGCTCATTTTTTTAATAGGGTTGTTTTCTTGCTATTGAGTTCCTTATATATTCTGGATATTTACTCCTCATTAGATGTATGGTTTGCAAATATTTTCTCCCATTTTGTAGTTTGTGTCTTCATTCTGTCAATTGTTTCCTTTGCTGTGCAAAAGTTTTTAGTTTGATAAAATCCCATTTGTCTATTTTTGCTTTTGTTGTCTGCGCTTTGGGGTCATATAAAAAAAATCATGGCCCAGACCAATGTCGTGAAACTTTCCCCCATAATTTTCTTCTAGTAGTTTTACAGTTTCAGGCCTTATGTTTAAGTCTTCAATCTATTTCAAATTGATTTTTACACATGGTGTAATGTGAGAGTCTAATTTCATATTTATGCGTGTGGATATCCAGTTTTTTTCATTATCATCTATTGAAGGAACTTTCCTTTCTCCATTGTGTGTTCTTGGCACCTTTGTTGAAAATCAGCTAACTGTAAATGCCTGGGTTTATTTCTGGGCTTTCTATATTGTTCCATTGGTCTGTGTGTCTGTTTTATGCCAGTTAAAATTGTTTCGGTTACTATAGCTTTGTAGTATATTTTGAAGTCAGGTAGTGTGATGCCTTAAACTTTGTTCTTTTTGTTTAAGATGGCTTTGTTTATTCAGGGTCTTCAAGAGTTCCATACAAATTTTAGGATTGTTTTTTCTATTTCTGTGAAAAATGTCATTGAAATTTTGACAGGTATGCATTTAATCTGTAGATTGCTTTGAGTAGTATGGACAGGTTAACAATATTAATTCTCCCAATCTGTGAACATGGAATATCTTACCATTTATTTGTGTCTTTTTTTTTCCATCAATGTTTATAGTTTCAGTGTACAAGTCTTTCAGTTCTTGGTTAAATTTATTTTTAACTTTTTAAATGTTTTGTAGCTATTGTGAATGGGATTTTAAAAATTTCTTTTTCAGATAGTTCATTGTTACTATATGGAAATGCTACTAATTTTTGTATGTTATTTTTGTTTCCCACAACTTTATTGAATTTCTATATTAGTTTTAACAGTTTTTTGGTAGAGTCTTTAATTTTTTTAAATATATTGTAATACTATGTTTTCTTCAAACAGAGAGACATATTTTCACTACTTCCTTTCTAATTTGAATGCCCTTTATTTCTTGCTCTTTTCTAATTGCTCTGGCTAAAACTTCCAGTACTATGTTGAATAGATGTGGCAAGAATGGGCATCTTTGTCTTGTTCCTGATCTTGGAGAAGGTGCTTTCAACTTTTCATTGTTGAGTTTGATGTTAGCTGTGGTTTTGTCATATATGGCCTTTGTTGTGTTGAGGCACATTCCTTCTATACTTAATTTGTTGAGAATTTTTATTATGAAAGAATTTTGAATTTTGTCAAATCCTTTATCTCCATCTATTGAGATGATCATATGGTTTTGTCTTTCATTCTGTTAATGTTGTGTATCATATTTATAGATTTGCGTATGTTGAGCCATCCTTGCACCCCAGGAATAACTCCCGCTTGATCATGGTGAATGATTCTTCTAATGTGCTGCTGAATTTGGCTTGCTAGTATTTTGATGAGGGTTTTTGCATCTATGTTCATCAGGAATATTGGCCTATAATTTTCTTTTTTTTTTTTAATAGTGTCCTTGTCTGACTTTGGTTTCAGGATAATTCTGGGCTCATAAAATGAGTTTGGAATTATTCACTCTTCTTCAATTTTTTGTAAGAATTTGAGAAAGATTGCTATTACCTCTTCTTTAAATGTTTGGTAGACTATGAAGTCAAGCCATCAGGTCCTGAGCTTTTCTTTGATGGGAGATTTTTGACTACTGATTCAGTCACCTTACACATTATTGATCTGTTCAGATTTTCTGTTTCTTCATAATTCAACCATGGTAGGTTTTATGTTTCTGGGAATATATCCATTTATTCTACATTGTTCTATTTGTGGCATATCATTGTTCATAGCAGTCTTTTATAATCCTTTGTATTTCTGTGATATCAGTTGTAATGTCTCCTCTCTCATTTCTGAGTCCTTTTTCCAAAGTCTAGCTAAAGGTTTGTTGATTTTGGCTATTTTTTCAAAAGTTTTCTTGATCTTTTCTATTGATTTTCTAGTGTCTATTTTGTTTTTTCTGCTCCAATCTTTATTATTTCCTTCTTTCTACTTAATTTCTTTTTTTTCTAGTTCCTTGAGGTATAATATTAAGCTGTTTATTTGAGATCTTTTTTTGATGTAGGCATTTATTACTACAGACTTTCCTCTTAGAACTGTTTTTGCTTCATGACGTAAGTTTTGGTATGTTGTGTGTCCTTTTTCATTTGTCTCAAGTATATTTTGGTTTCCCTTTTAATTTCATCTTTAACCCATTAGTTGTTCAGGAGCATGTTGTTTAATCTCTGTTTTTGTGAAAGTTTCAAATTCCTCCTGCAATTCATTTCTAGTTTCATACTATTTGGGTTGGAAAAGATACTTGATATGATTTTAGTCTTCTTACATTTGTTAAGTCTTGTTTTGTGACCTAACATATGATCTATCCTGGATTATGTTCCATGTGCACGTGAGAAGAATGTGTATTTTGCTGCTGTTTGAATGGAATGTTCTGTTTATGTCTATTAGGTTCATTTGGTCTAAAGTGTTGTTTAAGTCATGTTTCCTTATTTTTTTCCATCTGGATGATCTGCCCATTGTCAAAAGTGGGTTATTGAAGTCCACTACTATTATTGTATTATTGCCTATGTCTCCCTCTACAACTATTAATATTTGCTTTCTATATTTAGGTGCTTGGATGTCTCTTGCTGTCTTACTTTGTGATTAGGTGATTTTTCTCTATGGCATACTTTGATTCCTTTGTTGTTGTTGTTGTTTTTGAGACACGGTTTCGCTTTGTCGCCCAGGTTGGAGTGCAGTGGCATGATCTCGGCTCACTGAAACCTCTGCCTCCCAGGTTCAACCAATTCTCCTGCCTCGGCCTCCTGAGTAGCTGGGATTACAGGTGTGCACTACCATGCCTGGATAACTTTTGTATTTTTAGTAGAGATGGGGTTTTACCATGTTGGCCAGGCTTGTCTTGCACTCCTGACCTCAAGTGATCTGCCTGCCTCGGCCTCCCAAAGTGCTGGGATTACAGGCACGAGCCACCATGCCCAGCCTGATTCCTTGCTTTTTGTCTTTTGTGCATCTACTGTAGGGTTTTGCTTTATTGTTACCATGAGGCTTACATAAAATATTTTATAGTTATAACAGTCTATTTTAAGCTGATAATTTAACTTTGATTGCATACAGAAACTCTATACTTTTACCCCACATCATCCACATTTTGTTTTTAATGTCACAATGTACATCTTTTTATATTTGTATCCCTTAAGAAATAATTATAGCTATTATTATTTTTTAGTAGTTTTGTCTGTTAACCTTCATCTCCTGTGAAGGTATTTTTGTGCATGGGTGGCTATTCTAGTTGATGTTTCTGTGGAGGGACAAGCACTAGAAAGTCCTATTCTGCCATGTTGCTGATGTCACTTGCTCAATATTTTTTATTATTATTAGCTCAGTTATATTATTTTCTTCATCTAAAAAATATGAATTCAAAACTTTGTATTTGATTTTGATTTTAAAGAATGGTTGAGCTATCCTTGATTTCATTCCACTTGTTCTTGCAAAATCACATAAACATGAATTCCAGTGTTTGCACGTGAATGCATGCATGCATGCATTTGGTGAAGGGAGGAGAGGAGGGCCTAACATTTATTTAACATTACATACCAGACACCTTGCCAGTGTTGTTTATTTTTAATAGTGGAAAAAGCTATAGAGACTATTTCTGAAAATATTTTTGAGGCTAGATATGAAATTTTTCAACAGAACTACAAACAATTCTGCTGGAAGAAAGGGCCATCCTCCTGAGGAATTCAAGACTGACTTCAGTCTGGATTTAGATTTAACTTTAAATTCTCTGCTAAAGACATGACCTTCAACTTTTTTTTCCAAGAAATGTTTTCGACAGCCTGTAAAACAAATTCAGCTCACATGAGAATGTAAATCAAGTTAGGATATGAAATCACATATGTTACTTTCTGGCTCCCTAGAAGTTTGACAGCAGAGTTTAGGTTGCAACAAGCTTCGAGATACCCGAGAAGACCTTTCATTTCAAGGTCTGAAATGATTAAATGATTAAAATTGCTCTTTAATAATTAAACATGCCATCTGTATAAGGCAGAGGGTGACCTTTCACCCATGGTCTCTCAGGCTGTTCTAGAATTTCTGCAGTTGGCACATATGGTATCAGAAATCCATTGCTATTCTTCCTTTGAAATATTAGAAGAGCAGACTTAGAGCAGCTGTTTTTGTGCTGCCAGATTTCATTGAAATGTGGGTTTTAAAAGCCCTTGGCTTGTCATTTTGAGTTAGCTTACCTTAATCACAAATCTCACCATAATATAATTCAAGTGATGCCTGAAACTCAATACAGCAGAACATTTGCTGAACAATGCACTTAGCAATAATAACCAAGCAAAATGTACATTTTTCACTGAAATATCATTTTCATGTTATTTGTGCCCTCAAAAATGTCTAATAGATTATAAATGCTCCTTTTTCCATAACAACAAAATACCAAGGAAACAATCTTGAGTCATCATGCTGTCTTTCCCCAAGTTGGAAATATACAAGAGAATATGACATTTGGAGATCTGCTAGACTATCTGCTTTAGGATTTCAAGACTGATAGTACTACTAAAAAATTGATGCAACCCTGTCATTAAGCCAACTGTAGTAATTAGACTGCAGTTGATGAGTATACTTGTATGTTTGTCTTAAATGTCGTATCAGACAACTTCCACAGTTTAGTGATTGACAGTTATAATGGTCAGAACAAAGGAATACCAGTCATCATAAACATAATTTCTCTGTGTCTGGGGGAAGCAGGTATAGACCCTGGCTGTAACAGTACTTGCTAATTAAACTGTAGTATACTGGAGACTTTTAATCTGCCTGCCTTCAACAGGCTGTTTGTTTATTAAAGTTCAACTGTTGGACTACATTCAAGGGCTTTCAGTGTTGACTTTAGTACTTCTTTTGAAGATAAACATAACTCTTCACTTTCATTTAAAGCCTTTGTAAGAACTTTTAATGCTGAAAGAAAAGATAAGTGAGCTATTATTATTCTTAAAATATACTTCAAATTTTATTTTTAAAAAGCAAACTGTGGGGATTTTTCTCTTATTTAAATTTGTTTCTCATATAAACATATAGCCAGGAATCAGGAAAAATGATCTTGTTTGCTTTATTGTTGTATTTATTGTATTCAGGATTGGAATTTAATGTATTGAATTTCAGATGGAATTCATTGGGCATAAGGCATAACATAAAATAGAGTACAGTTGCCATTTTTTCCTCCAGCAAAATTTTAAGTCATGGAGATAAATAATGAGTATTCATTTATTTATTCAAAAATATGTATTTATTAGTTCCTCTTAAGTACATTTTTTTGTGTTGGAATACTTACAACCATGGATGAGACATTTAAGAACTCAATCTGTACATAAAATAGAAGAGAGGACAATTCATTTTGTGAAGGGAAGTTATGCTAATTATTCACTAGCTGCTATGATTTCGTCGTGTCCCCCAAAGTTATGTGTTGGAAATTTAATTCCCAATGCAACAATGTTGAGAGGTGGGACCTTTAAGAGGTGATTAGGTCATGAGGGGTCTGCCCTTATGAATGGATTAATGCCATTATCTGGGGAGTCGGTTAGTTATCATGGGAGTAGGTTCCTAATAAAAAGGATGAGTTGGCTCCCTTTCTTCTCTCACATGTGTGCTTTCTTCCCCTTCTGCCTTCTACCACGGGACGATGCAGCAAGAAGGCCCTTAACCTTGGACTTTCTAGCCCCCAGAACTGTGAGCCAAATAAATTTCTGTTCATTATAAATTACCTAGCCTCAGGTATTTCACTATAGCAGTACAAAACAGACCAAGACACTGGCTAACCCTCCAAATTCATTCTCCATCCTTCTCTGCCCTACGTTGACCTACAGATTGCATTATCTGAGTTTCTTTGCTCCTCTGACTTTGGGAGAATAGATAGTAGGAGAAGAGAAAGATTTGGGTATTTATTTCCCCTACTCGCTCAGCCAAACTGTGTTTCCTTTACCTTATGACCACAGCTTCTTTTGGGCAATTCTTCAGTTCTCTCTGATTTCAGCCCTTCCATTCCCTGCTCTGTCTCTTCAGTTGCAGGGATGGTGATAGCTTCTCTTCGTTGTTAGTCACTGGGTGCTTCACCATCCTTGGTTATTGTTACTCTTGACACACCTCTGTATTTAGTCCCTTCATTGAATTCTCTTCAATTAACCTTCTTGCTGGGCTGCTTACTGTCACAGACAGGAATATGGAAGGTAAAGGAAAAGAATACAGGGATTTCTTTACCTTCAAATTTTCAGCACGTAGACCGTGATAGATCTGAACAAAGCTACTATCCAGATTAAAAACATGCAATTTCTGTTGCTGCCAACAGATGGCATTAGTAGTCATACTTGGTTATTTGGGGCCATGAAGTGTTCCGTTCTTGACTGTTAGCTGCTTTTCTCTATTTTTAGAAAATGTTTTACAAATATTAACTCCATCCACACCTGATAAATGCAAAACAGTAAGAGTATTGGGAAAAACTATTTTAGCAGGCATACATTTGTTTATGATAAAGCCAAGAATAGAGATTATTCAAAACAGATGGAAAATAGAAAGAAAAGAACAAAGTTTGCATATGCACAAGGAATGAACTTTTGAAAACAGGAGTAATTTTAAAGGGACAGAAAAGCATTGTGTCTAATTGTTATGGACTGAATTTTGTCCTCTCAAAATTCATTTATTGATGGACTAACCCCTAATGTGGCTATATTTGGAGATAGGGCTTTGAGGAGTTAATTAAGGTTAAATGAAGTCACAAGAATGGGGCCCTAACCCAATGGAACTGGTGTCCTATGGGAAGAGGAAAAGACAACGGGAGTATATGTGCACAGAAGAAAGACCACATGAGGACACAGCAAAAAGGTGGCCCTCTGTGAGCCAAGGAGAGAAACCTCAGGAGAAACCAACCCTGCCAGCAATTTGATCTTGGACTTTTAGCCTCCAGAGAAGTAAATTTGTGAAAAATAAATTTCTGTTGTTAAAGCCACCCAATCTGTGGGATTTTGTTATGGCACCCCTAGCAGACTAACACACAAACCCGTGGACAATAATCCCCAAGAGACTAAGTGACTAAAGCAATGAAAAACATAGTATTTGCATGTGTGGCTAAAGGCTCAGTATTAATATCAAATGCTTATTAGCATTAGGAGAGGGCTAGGAACTTGTTCCAAAACTGAAAATGCGGAATGACCCTGTGACGTCTCCCATAGCTGACTGGATGGTTATCGATGCTATGAATCCAATTAGGAAAACAGGGGAAAGAACGAATTTGATGGGGAAAATGAGTCTGACTTGGGGCATACTGAGTTTGAGGTGTCTTAAGGACATTCAAGTAGAGACTTCTGAAAGAACTTGGAATATTAGACCAGAATTAAGGTGATAAATGATTTGGGGATAAAAATTCAATTAACACATATGGTTGGGTTTTAGTTTTAGTTTTTCTGAGACAGGGTCCCACTCTGTCACCCAGGCTGGAGTGCAGCGTTGTGATCTCGGCTCACTGCAACCTCGGCCTCCCGGGCTCAAGCAATCCTCCCTCCTCAGCCCCCCAAGCAGTTGGGACTATGGGTACCCACCACCACGCCTGGCTAATTTTTATGTGTTTTTTGTAGAGACAGGGTTTTGCCATGTTGCCCAGGCTGGTCTCGAACTCCTGGACTCAAGCGACCCGCCTGCCTCAGTCTCCCAAAGTGCTGGGATTACAGGCATGAGCCACAGTGCCTGACCTAAAACATATGTATTGAGCACCTACTGTGTGCTAGGCACTGTCTAATGCTTAGGTTACATCAGTGAACAAAAGAGGCAAAAACCCCTATCTCACGGAGCTGAAATTCTACTGGACAGGAGAAAGAAAAAAACAAAAAGCAATAACATAATGAGTACATTATACAGTATTTTAGGAGAAAATTCAATGCCTTAGGGCAACAGAGCATGCCAAGGGAATTGGAGATGCTGGTGTGAGGAGGTACAGGTTGCAATATTCTCTAAGGTCATTCAGATTAGGTCTCATTGAGAAGATGGCATTTGAACAAAGACTTGAAGGTAAAGGAGGTAGCCAAGGGGCTATCTGAAAAAAGTGTGGTCCAGGAGAGGGAATAACCACTGTAAAGGCCCTAGGGTGACAGCATGCCTGGTGTATCAGAGAGACAGCAAAGATTCCAGCAAGGCTGTAGCCTAATGAAAGAAGAGGAGAGTAATAGTAGATGATGACAGAGGCACAAGGTGGAGGAGGTGTCAGGTCACGCAGGCTAAGTCTTTTGTAAGGAGTTTGGGTATTACTCTGAGTGATATGGAAGCTTCCAAATAGAGGTGTTACCAGGTCTTTCATTTTAAAATAATTACTGGCTGCTGTATTACCAATAAGCAGTGAGAAGAAGGAAGGGCAAGGGTGGGAGCAAGGAGACCAGTTGGGGCACAATTGCAGTAACAGAAGAGGAGGTAGAAGTTTGCTAATTCGAAGGTAGAGGTGATTTACTAATGAACTATATGTGGAGTTTCAGAGAATTAAAGGAATCAAGGATGACTTCAAGAGTTTTAAACTGGGAAACAAGAAGGATAAGAAAATGGATTAAAGAAAAGATCATAACTTTCAAATGTATTGAGATGTTTGTTGCCATCTATTTGCATATGTTGAATAGGCATTCTGATATGTTTGACTGGATATTAGGAGTGAGGTTCAAGCTAAAAATATAAATTTGGGAGTGAGCAGCACGTGGATGGTATTTACAACCATGCTATTAATTGAGATTACCAAGATAATGAATGTACTTAGAAAAGAAAATCAAGGATTCAGTCGGGGTCACACCAATAGTAACAGTTCTTGGAGAAAAGGAGCATCCAAAAAACAAGACTGAGTAGGAGCAACCAGAGAAGTAGGAGGAAATTTAAGAGAGCATGGTGAACTGGAAGCCAAGTGAAAAAGATATCAAGGAAGATGGTATGATAAATTGCACCAGATGGTGTTAATAAGTCAAGGAAGATGATGGCTGAGATTTGATCTCCATGTGCTACACTGAGGTTAGCACATAGAGGTCATTAATGTCCTTGACAAGAGCAATTTTGTTTTTTGTGTATCCATTGTATGTTTTTTGGTTTGAGGTTACCACGAGGCTTGCAAATTCTATCTTATAACCCTTTGTTTTAATCTGATAACAGCTTTACACTGTTTGCGTAAATAAACAAGCAAAAAGAGCACTGATAAAAACTCTACACCTTAACTTCATCCCCCTGCTTTTTAACTTTTTGTTGTTTCTATTTATATCTTATTGTACTGACTATATCTTGAAGTGTTGCAGTTTTTTTTTTTTTTTTAATTGGTTCATCATTTAGTCTTCCTACTTGGGTTAAGAGTAGTTTACACACCACAGTTACAGTGTTATGATATTCTGTGTTTTTCTGTGTTCTTATTTTACCAGTGAGTTTTGTATCTTCAGGTGATTATGTGTTGCTTATTAATGTCCTTTCTTTCTGATTGAAGTACTACTCCCTTTAGCATTTCTTGTAGGACAGGTCTGGTATTGATGAAATCCCTCAGCTTTCGTTTGTCTTAGAAAGTCTTTATTTCTCCTTCATGTTTGAAGGATATTTTCACTGTATATACTATTCTAGGATAAAAGGTTATTTTCCTTTAGTACGTTAAATATGTCGGCCGGGCGTGGTGGCTCACGCCTGTAATCCCAGCACTTTGGGAGGCAGAGGCTGGCGGATCACGAGGTCAGGAAATCGAGACCATCCTGGCTAACACGGTGAAACCCCGTCTCTACTAAAAATACAAAAAATTAGCCGGGCGTGGTGGCCGGCGCCTGTAGTCCCAGCTACTTGGGAGGCTAAGGCAGGAGAATGGCGTGAACCCAGGAGGCGGAGTTTGCAGTGAGCAGAGTTCGCACCACTGCACTCCGGCCTGGGCGACAGAGCAAGACTCCGTCTCAACTAACTAACTAACTAACTAACTAACTAACTAACTAACTAACTAACTAACTAAATATGTCATGCCAATCTCTCCTGGCCTGTAAGGTTTCCACTGAGGAAGTTTCGACTTAGAAAAGTCTGTTGTCAAGCGTATTGGAGCTCCATTGTAGGTCATTTGTTTCTTTTCTCTTGCTACTTTTAGGATCCTTTGTTTATCCAAGAGCCATTTTGGTGGAGTGTGGGGGAAAAGTCTGATTGGAGAGGGTTTAAGAGACAGTTGGAGCCAGGTGTGGTGGCTCATGCCTGTAATTCCAGAACTCTGAGAAGCCGAGGTGGGTGAATCACTTGAGGTCAGGAGTTCGAGACCAGCCTGGCCAACATGGTAAAACCCCATCTCCATTAAAAATACAAAAATTAGCTGGGCGTGGTGGCACACACCTGTAGTTCCAGCTACTCAGGAGTCTGAGGCAGGAGAATCACTTGAACTTGGAAGGTGGAGGTTGCAGTGAGCTGAGATCCACCACTGCACTCCAGCCTGGGTGACAGAGCATGACTCTGTCTCAAAAAAACAAACAAACAAACAAAAAAAAGACAGAGAGAGAGAAAGAGACAATTGGATGAGCATTGAAGTAAATAATCAAGAATTCTCTTGAAAAATTTTCTGCCAAGGGGAACAATGAAGTGATTGCTAGTTAAGGAAGTGGCATTAGGACAAGGTATATAAGTGTTTTTAAAGACAGGATCAACAATAGCATGTTGATATATTGTGGGGAATGATCCTATAGAGACTGAAAAATGAGGGATGCAGAAGAGCAAGAAGAAAGTTGCTGGAGCAGTATTGTTGGGAAGATGAGTAGGGTGAGATCTAGTGCCCTCAGGCGGTGTATAGGGACAATTTTCTCTGTGTTTTTTCCTCTATTCACAACACTAATCAACGATCATCAACACAGAAGATTTTGTGACCAAATATGTGGGGCTTTATTCTCCACACTCCAAGCAGCGGACATCAGCTCAGTGTCCTCTAATTCAGTTCGGACACTGTCTACCCAGAGACAATGTCAGATCCTACAGGTTGAGGGCTCAGTCCCCAACACTACCCTCCCTCCTCCACCACATACCAGTTGCAAGTCTGGGCCTTTGGAACTTCTGACCAACCAGTTTCAAGGTTTTTTGTTTTTTGTTGAGACTGAGTCTTGCTCTGTTGCCCAGGCTGGAGAGCAGTGGCATGCTCTCGGCTCTGCAACCTCCACCCCCTGGGTTCAAGCAATTCTGCCTCAGCCTCCCGAGTAGCTGGGACTACAGGCAGGCACCACCACGCCACCCCTAATTTTTTTTTTTTTTTTGTATTTTTAGTAGAGATGGGGTTTCACCATGTTGGCCAGGCTGGTCTCACACTCCTGACCTCAAGTGATCCACTCGCCTCAGCCTCCCAAAGTGCTAGGATTATAGGCATGCGCCACTACGCCTGACCTCAATTTGGAGTACTCATAACCCCCTCTTTGGGTTCAATTAATTTGCTAGAGTGGCTCACAGAACTCTGGGAAACACTTACTTACATTTACTGGTTCATTATAAAGGATATTACGAGGGAAACAGATGAAGAGACGCATACATAGGGCAAGGTATGGGGGAAGGGGCATGGAGATTCCATGTCCTCCCTGGTGCACCACCCTCCAGGAACCTCCACATGTTCAGCTATCTGGAAGCTCACTGAACCCTTTCCTCTTGAGTTTTGATGGAAGCTTCATGATGTCAGCATTCCTTCTCCCAGGGTATAGGGTCAGACCCTCTCATGGGAGGGTCTTAAGACCCACAATCAGAAAGGCAGGAAGCATTAGAGTCCTGCCTTGAAGCAGAAGGTCAGAGTCCCGCCCATGAGGCCTCACACACCTAACATTATCACAAAAGACTGTAACAAGGGCCATGGGAGTTAGGAACCAGGAACTGTGGATGAAAACCAATATATAACATAACACCACAGGCAGGTTTGGCTTTGAAACGGAGCATGAAGGAAAGCAGAAATGTGAGTGCAAACACAGGTAAATATTGAGGTGGAGGCTGGGGAAAGTTCCTTCTGGCTGGTTTCATTTTTTCTGAGGCAGTATAAACAAGGTCATCAGCTAAGAGTGGTTTGGAAGTGTGACAAGTGGCAGCTGTTATGTTGGGGGTGTGTGAGATTGCTGATTCCAAGTTGGCCAGAGTTGGGACTACCTTCCTTCTCTGGGCAGGATGGTACTTTTGATGAGGCAATGAAGCCTCAGTCATAAGGCACTGAGACACTGAGGCCAGCTCAAGGGTTTCAGGCATCATGGGTTGTGATGTCACTTTCTCAACCCTCTGCCTAATGTGGGATGTTGCAACTCCCTGAATAGATTCAGGGACCCAGAGCTGGTGAGGTACACATTTGGGCCAGGGGAGGAAGCAGTAGGCATACCAAGGTGATGCTCTGAGGGAGGGGATGTCCTGATCTTTTCTACTATTCTACTCCAGAAATTAAGGATCTCTGGTAGCAGACAATAATCACAATCTTCTGTTCTTAATTTAGGACAATGTCAAAAAACTTTCCATGTATATATACATATATATGTGTATATATATATTCATATATATATGTGTGTATATATGTGTATATATATATTCATATATATGTGTGTATATATGTGTATATATATATTCATATATATGTGTGTATATATGTGTATATATATATTCATATATATGTGTGTATATATGTGTGTATATATATATTCATATATATGTGTATATATGTATATATACGTATATGTATATATATGCATATATATACGCGTATATGTGCATATATATGTATATATATACGCGTATATATATAATTTTTTTATTTTATTTTTTGAGACAGAGTTTCGCTCTTGTTGCCCATGCAACAAGATTGTGCAATGGCACAATCTCAGCTCACCGCAACCTCCACCTCCCGGGTTCAAGTGATTCTCCTGCCTCAGCCTCCCGAGTAGCTGGGATTACAGGCATGTGCTACCATGCCTGGCTAATTTTGTATTTTTAGTATAGACAGGGTTTCTCCGTGTTGGTCAGGCTGGACTCGAACTCCCAACCTCAGATGATCCACTTGCCTTGGCCTCCCAAAGTGCTGGGATTACAGGCGTGAGCCACCATGCCTGGCTCCCTTATATTTTAGATAGATAGATAGATAGACAGATAATGTTTGTATATTTTGCAAATATGTGTGTTTGTATATATAAATACAAAACGTATATATGTGGAAATGTACTTGTAGATAGGAGAAGCAAGAGAGCAAACATGATTTATGAACAAAAGGAACTTTATACATGAGATTTGTAGACTCACATTGTCCCCTTCCTCATTAAGGATATTGAGATCAACTCCAGGAAAGGGCATGAGAACCTTCCTTAAGAACAATAATTGCAAATCTGTTACCATCATCTTTCCTGCCTATCAGGAGTCTTGATATGTTACTGTCAAGGGATGCTCAAGAGACAGAAACCATAACTCAAACTGGCTTAAACAAATGGTGAATTTATTGACTTGGATAGTGATAATGGAACAACCTGACTCCAGGCACGATCTGATCCAGTGTCCAGATGGATCACCAGAACCTGTTTCTTTTTCTGAAACAACTCCATTTTCATGCTGGCTCTCTCCTTATGAGGTGGGGTTTTCTGAGAAGCAGATGCCAAGACAGGATTAGATATGGTTATGGTTTGGATCTCCATGTATCAATGCAACTCAGGCCGTGTCCAGTAATTTTTAAAATGTCAGGTATTCCACTTTTCCTGGTGTACAGACCCCCTAGTAAGTGGTGGTAAGGACTGGGAGAATTATAGCATATATTTGTAGCAATATTGCAGAGTCCCTTCTAGGAACCTGGCCACCTCTTCATTCAATGGGTCTGGATCTGAAAATTAAATAAAGTTTGGGAAGTGAGTGATATGGTTTGGCTGTATCCCCACCTAAATCTTATCTTGACTTGTAGTTCCCATAATCCCCACGTGTTGTGGGAGGGACCCAGTGGGAGGTAATTAAATCATGTGGTGGTTATCCCAGTGCTGCTGTTCTCATGATAGTGAGTAAGTTATCACAAGATCTGATGGTTTTATAAAGGGTTATTCCTTCTTTGCTCAGCACTTCTTCCTGCTGCCATGTGAAGAAGAACATATTTGCTTCCCCTTCTGCCATGACTGTAAGTTTCCTGAGGCTTCCCCAGCCATGTGGAACTGTGAGTCAATTAAACCACTTTCCTTTATAAATTACCCAGTCTCAGATATGTCCTTACAGCAGCGTGAGAATGGACTAATATAGTAAATTGGTACCGGGTAGTGAGGTACTGCTCACTACCCGGTGAAAGTGAAATGTGAAAGTGAAAGTGAAAATGTGAAAGTGACTTTGGAACTAGGTAACAGGCAGAGGTTGGAACAGTTTGGAGGCTCAGAAGAAGAGAGGAAGATGTGGGAAAGTTTGGAACTTCCTAGAGACTTGTTGAATGACTTTGACCAAAATGCTGATAGTCATAGGGACAATGAAGTCCAGGCTGAAAATGGAGATTAGGAACTTGTGGGTAACTGGCATAAAGGTGACTCTTTCTATGTTTTAGCAAAGAGACTGGTGGCATTTTGCCCCTGCCCTAGAGATCTGTGGAATTTTAACTTGAGAGAAATAATTTAGAGTATCCAGTGGAAGAAATTTCTAAGCAACAAAGCATTCAAGAGATGTCTTGGGT
Organism: Gorilla gorilla gorilla; assembly: GCF_029281585.2. Lineage (NCBI taxonomy): Eukaryota > Metazoa > Chordata > Mammalia > Primates > Hominidae > Gorilla > Gorilla gorilla. The sequence goes on along the minus strand of NC_073230.2, from coordinate 98,332,347 downwards.
GCTGTTAAAAGCATTCAGTTTTATGTATTCACAAAGATTGGTTTGGAATTGAAACTTATGTATAAAAGGGAAGCAGATCATGAAAATTCAGAATATTTGCAGCCTGACAATGTGATAGAAAAGAAAAACCCATGTTCTTTCGGAGGAGAAATTCAAGTTGGCTTCAGAAATTTGCATAAGTAATGAGGAGCCAAATGTTGATCACCAAGATAATGGGGGAAAATGTCTCCAGCACATATCAGAGGTCTTCATGGCAGCCCCTCCCATCACAGGCCCAGAGGCCTAGGAGGAAAAAGTGGTTTTGTTGACTAGGCCCAGGGCCTTGCTGCTTTGTGCAGTCTAGAGACATGGTGCCCTGCATCCCAGCTGTGGCTAAAAAGGGCCAATATAGAGCTCAGGCTGGTTGCTTCAGGGGGTGCAAGCCCCAAGCCTTGGCTGCTTACACGTGATGTTGGGCCTGTAGGTGCACAGAAATCAAGGATTGAGGGTTTGGAACCTCAGCCTAGATTTCAGAGAATGTATGGAAATCCCTGGATGTCCAGGCAGAAGTTTGCTGCAGGGATGGAGCCCTCATGGAGAACCTCTGCTAGGCCAGTGCAGAAGGGAAATGTGTGGTCAGAGCCCCCACACAGAGTCCCCACTAGGGCACTGCCTAGTGGAGCTGCAAGAAGAGGGTGACCATCTTCCAGACCCCAGAATGGTAGCTCCACCAACAGCTTGCATCATGCACCTGGAATAGCGGCAGACACTCAATGCCAGCCCATGAAGGCAGCCAAGAAGGGGGCTGTACCCTGCAAAACCACAGGGGTGGAACTGTCCAATGCTGTGGGAGTCCACCTCTTGCATCAGCATGCCCTTGTTGTGAGACATAGCATCAAAGGAGATCATTTTGGAGCTTTAAGATTTGACTGCCCTGCTGGATTTCAGACTTGCATGGGCCCTGTAGCCCCTTTGTTTTGGCTAATTTCTCCCATTTGGAACAGGTGTATTTACCCAATGCCTGTATTCCCATTGTATCTAGGAAGTAACTAACTTGCTTTTGATTTTTACAGGCTCATAGACAGAATTGACTTGGCTTGTCTCAGATGAGACTTTGGACTTAGACTTTTGAGTTAATGCTGAAATGAGTTAAGACTTTGGGCGACTGTTGGGAAAGGATAATTGTGTTTTGAAATGTGAGAACATGAGATTTGGAAGGGTTCAGGGGCAGAATGATATGCTTTGGCTGTGTCCCACCCAAATCTCATCTTGAATTATAGTTCTCATAATGCCCACATGTCATGGGAAGGACCTGGTGGGAGGTGACTGAATCATGGGGCTGGTTACCCCCATGCTGCTGTTCTTGTGATAGCGAATGAATGCTCACAAGATCTGATGGTTTTATAAGGGGCTTTTCCCTCTTTGTTTGGCACTTCTCCTTCCTGCTGCCATGTGAAGCAGGACATGTTTGCTTTCCCTTCTGCCATGACTCTAAGTTTTCCTGAGGCCTCCCCATCCATGCTGAACTATAAGTCAATTAAACCTCTTTCCTTTATAAATTACCCAGTCTTAGATATGTCTTTATAGCAGTGTGAGAATGGACTAATACAGTGATCAAGGGATCGTGACTGTTTACTGGGGTCATTGTCCTCAGCTTCCTACTCCTCCATCCTTGCCCTTTTCTGGTTGTGGATGTTAAACATCACCCTTTCTGGCTACTCCCCTGTTTTGCTCCTAGAAATGCCATGTTCTATTAACCATCTCCCTTCCCTGCTGTGGGCCAGGCTTCCATTGACTGCCCCTCTGATCTTGGTGGTTGTGAGGTTCTGGCTTCTTTCATTTAAGTGCCATGATCTGATCACTATTACTTTGGAGGCCCCAGTATTCCCATTGGATATTAACGATTGCAGCTCTGTGACTGCCTCTATTGTCAGTCTTGGCCTGCAGAAGACAGCTACTGAACTTCTCAGTGATGCAAGTGCCCTTCTTACCAGCACATTCCTGATTTCCTTGGTGAATGGTGTTTCCTCTGGACTCTCCCCTGGAACATAGTTATCTTGTAGTTTTTCTGACCTCACATAATGTAGCCACTGCAGCAAGCCAACTTCTCCTTCTCAGCCTTTTTATTCCTTCCTCTTCCTCCTGCCTAGGCAACTCAGGCATTTCCACTTTGCTCAGTGTTGGATCACTTTCTTAGGCTTCTAAGAGCCATTCTAACAATGAGTTCGCACTGTCCCCTGGGTCTTACCAGGCCATTAAATTTCATGTCCTACAAAAGTACTTCCAAGTCAAAGAAACCTTGCTTGTTCAGTTTCATATTCTAGCCCCTTGTGCAAACACCCTCAAAATTCAGTATTGGTGGCCCTTATTGGCTAGTTATATCTTGGAATATAATTTCTTTCCTCCCTTCTCAGGCCCAGCATGTCCCTAGCTGGATTTAACCCTAGTTATTGGCCTAGCAGCCAAGAGAAGAGGTCAGGGTTCTCCTGAGAGAACACCTATTAAGATACCCTTATTGCGTTTTCCAACAGAAAGGTCAGCCCCCCGCTGCAAGTTCTTAGATTCCCGGAGGATCTGCAGAGTCAACATTAGGAGTATCCATCCATTCACCAAGGCCATCAGGAATGTGCTGGTAAGAAGGGCACCAACATCACTAAAAAATTCAGCAGCTCCCCTCTGCAAGCCAAAACTGACAGTAGAGGCAGTCACAGAGCTAAACTCATTAACATCCATGGGGATAGTGGGGTTCTCAAAGTAATAGAGTAATAATGTTTCACCACAGAAGCTGTTTCAGGATTCCAAATTTTCCCAACCCAAGCTCTTACCTTTAGCATACAGACCTGCCTGGCTGGTATCATCAAAATGTCTCTGGAACTCTGTCCATCGGATAGTAAGTAAACAAATCTCAAAATTTTATCTTACCACTGGTTCTGTCAGAACACTCAGTAGCATTTGTATTAGCTCAGGTCCTTCAAGATCTGCTAAGATGGAATTAGAAGTCCAAGAGTTTTACTGGGGAAACAGAAAAAATAAAGCAGAGGCCGGGCACAGTAGCTCATACCTGTAATCCCAGCACTTTGGGAGGCTGAGGTGGGCGGATCACCTGAGGTCAGGAGTTTGAGACCAGCCTGACCAACATGGAGAAACCCCGTCTCTACTAAAAAAAAATACGGAATTAGCCAGGCATGGTGGCACATGCCTGTAATCCCAGCTACTTGGGAGGCTGAGAGAGGAGAATTGCTTGAGCCCAGGAGGTGGAGGTTGTGGTGAGCTGAGATCGCGCCATTGCACTCCAGCCTGGGCAACAAGAGAGAGCAAAACTCCGTCTCAAAAAAAAAAAAAAAAAGAAAAGAAAAGAAAAGAAAAAATAAAGGGGAAGGAACTAGTGCAGGTGAGAACCTTCAGACAGCAATGCAGGTCTGACATCAGTGAAGAGAGAGGAAAGGAGGAAGGAGAATTTGGTTGGTAGAGTTTCAGAGTGCAGCACAATTCTAAGAAAGTTTCAACCACTTTGATGGGGAATTTTTAAGCCAAAATCTTCCACTAAAAGTATCCCATATTAGTACTCCTTCCCATGTTTAGTCTTGGCTGAGAGTAGCTTGTAGGAAGCATGGCCTTGAGATGAATATGGTGGATACATCTGAGGGACAGCAGCTGAGTCCATCAGTCAATTTTAATTTGATATGGGCATTTTAATGGCCATATTCAACTTAGTCTTTTTTTCTTTTATTATTATTATTTTGAGACAGGGTCTTGTTCTGTCACCCAGGCTGGGGTGTAGTGGTGCAATCTCCGTTCACTGCAACTTCTGCCTCCTGGGCTCAAGTGATCCTTGCACCTCAGCCTCCTGAGTAGCTGGTGCACACTACCATGCTGGTTAATTTTTTGTGTTTTTTTTTTTGTTTTTGTTTTTTTGTAGAGACAGGGTTTCACAATGTTGCCCAGGCTGGTCTTGAATTCCTGGAGTCAAGCAATCTGCCTGCCTCAGCTTCCCAAAGTATAGGATTATAGGCATGAGCCAACGTGCCCATCTCCCACATAGACTTATGATGGCTTTTAGCAGCTACAGAGACTAAGTCCTTCCAAATTTGAATCCAGAGGAAGACAAGCATCTTTATCCTAGCATTCCTAGCAAAAGCTCTGAGATTGACTTGGATTAGACCAACCTAGGTCATGTGCCCACTCCTGAGCCAGGCATGGTGGCCAGGGAAGTTTTATGACCTGCTTTGCTCAGGTGTAGTTTTCATGTCCTACTTCCAAAGTAGGAGTTGGAACTCCACCCATACCATGAGAACTGAGAGGCAATGAGGGGCAGGTCTCCAAGACACAATATGCACATAGAATGTATGTATTTTTCATTTTAATGGCTGCTTTAGAAAGCAACAAGTTTGCTTTCTAAAGACACTGTAACAATTTACAGTTCCTCCAAAAAGTATAATAGTACCTTTTCCCCCACAACTTCACCAATGATATCTTAGTTTTCTTTTTAAATGCTTGCCTACCTGATGTTTACATTATTAGTTTTAATTTATAATTTCCTAGTTCCTAGTACTAGTGTTTCTAAACTATTTTTTTCATATATTCATTGGCTACCTGGATTTGCTTTTCTGTCCATGGATTCTCCACATCTCTTGTCCATTTTCCTATTGTTTATCTTTTGTCCTTTTTTCTGTCAATTTATAAAAGCACTTTTTATATTATAGCTAATAACCCTCTGTCTGTCCTCTGCATTGCAAATGGGTGAAGAAAAATTAGCCTGGAACTCTGCATATCTTCTCCTCCTCCATCTTTATTGTCCATACTAGACCCATAGTCCTCAGGATGCAGTCTAGATAAATATGCCAGGAATACTATGGGAAAACTGCATCATTTGTTTTTTAAATTTTTTTAAATAATTTTTTTAGAGAAAAGGTCTTGCTTTGTTGCCCAGACTGGAGTGCACTGATGCGATCATAGCTCACTGCAGCCTCGAACTTCTTGGCTCAAGCGATCTTCCCACCTGATCATTTTTGAAAAACAAAACAAGATAATTCCTGGTCAAGGACAAGTTTTCATCACCCACCTCTACCCCTCCCCAACCACACACACTGGGGCAAGATTGCTCAAATTTCAGTCATTCTGGAACCACCTCCCCAATTTTTGCCATATCCTTTAAGTTGTGTACTATTTATATTTCTGAAAATTGTCCTTTTTGCACAGATTTATTATAAAAGCATATATTGTTGCTATTACATCATTGTAACTACTGGTTATATTTTTCCAATATGCGTTAAAATAAATTCATAACTATGAAAATAAAAGACATTTATGTACTACCCAAAACATACCTACCTTTAGGAAACTGCATTAGAGCACGTCAAGAGGATCACCAGGCTAGTCAAGGACAAGACCAAGGGTTTACAGAGCTGTGAGTTTCACGGCCTTACCACTCATTGATCGCACAACCACTCCCATGGAGTGCAGTGGGTGGTAGGTTCATTTACATCAGAGAAAAGGCAGCATGGAAGAGTGCAACTGCTGTACACATATTCAAGTAGTGAGAATTAGAATCCAGGTCTTTCTCCAAAAAACAACAATGTAGTAGGGAAAAGTGTTGATTTGGGAGAAATAGACCTCAGTCAAGTCCAGTGGACCAACTGTACATGGTATTCAGGGCCCAGGAAGCTGGACCCAGTGCCGATGAGGATTGCACTATGAACATTCCACATTCTGGCTAGAACATTAGGGATTCTAAGGTTCTGCTGATTATGCTGGCATCCAGCACTTGCAAGTGGCAGCCTCAGGACCCGGGGCTGTGGTAGGTCACAGTCTCTGGGCAGGTCTCAGTGTCCAACACTGTAGCTGGTGCCTGCCAGGTTCCCAGTGGCTGGGGTCACCAGGTCTGAAGAGAGATGTGCTGGCTGCGGGCGTGGGGCCAGATCCTCCTGCCAGTTTTCCTGTCCTTCTTTCTCATCCAATTGCTTATCAGCTTCTCAGAGAATGGTTTTATCCACAGCCCCAGGAACAATCAGAAACCAAGAGATGGGAATGAAGAGGGTGAGTGATCTGGAGTCCTGAGGTGGGTGCCCCACATGCTCCAGCGTTGTTTTTCCTTTTAATTGTGCCATCCTGGTGCACTGGAATTTTCTTCTCAAAAGTTGTCATTTGGTGTTGGTGGGAAGACATTTTAAAGGTTCTAGATGGTTTTGGTGAAACTCAGTTAAATTGGACTCAGATTAATTTGGTTTATCTGAAATATGAAAGGCAGATTCAAAGTTTTAAATTTGAGGAAAAGCATGGTTTCTCCCCCATCACTTTCTGCATGACCTATGACATACGAGCTTTTTGTTGTGAATAAGCCATTGGGTTTTGTTCTAATCAGACCCACTCAATGGTCATAGTTTCTCTTTCTTAAGTTTTTTAAGGTCTTAGTTAATAAAATGCTTTATTTGTTCTTTTTCATAAAAAAATGACTTCAGTTTGGAGGCATCTCTCGATTTCCTTCCAAACTGAAAAAATTTTGAAATGTTAAAAGTCATGCTGAGTTAAATTCATGAACCTGGAAATAAGGTTTTAAGTATCCTAAATTGGAACCGTATAGACAAAATAAGAGACAGAATTTGAATTACTTGGAAAGTGCCCTGTAAAGCCAAGATTGCCATTTTTACAAAGACTATGAGACAGAATAATTACTGCTGTCTGGTTTCCAGAGTAGAAAAGAATGTTAGTATCTGAAAGCAAATCAGTCTTCCTTACTAAAACCAAACCCACAGTTCTCAGCGTTGCACTGAAATAAGAATCTCCTTTGAGGGGGTAGGGTTGGGGCGACGCTGAATTAAAAGACCTAGCTTGTTTTCTTTGGTTTCATCTTTCCCACAGATTTCTCTTTTTTAACCTCTTGGTCACCCCTATACATACTCTAAGAGAAATAGTGTTCCAGTGCCATCCTGGCCCCTTCTCCCAACAAACAGCACCTGAAAGCATAGGCCCAAACATAGAAACAAATTCTTCCTTTTGTTCCCTAGCAAACTGGACTCATACCAGAAATTTTTCACGTCTTAAGACTTTATCAAAATGCTGATGAAGAACAAAAAAAAAAAAAAAGAAAAGAAAAAAGAAAGAAAACAAATAAAATAAATCAAAAATCACATCTAAGATAATCTCCAAAGATGGAAGTTTCTGTTGCTAGCTAGCTCACTTCTAGGGCTGGCCAACTGGAGCCCATGTTTCTAAGGAAACACCTTGCCTGCCAAGGGCCTCTCCTGAATGCTTGCATCTTAGTCTCAGGCCAGTTCCCCTTAGTGCTTGCATTTAATCTTCCCATCTAACAAGGATATGGTTTCTTAGACATCATGATACTTTTCACTTCCAAAACTGAAAAGGGGCTTCTAAGCCTTCACGAGATCCTCATCTATGTCCCGGATTGTGGCCTAAGTGACAGACAACAGACAGGACTTCGTGAAGGATCGCACATCAAGTGAGACCTCCCCCTAAGCAGGTTGTTTTGATCCCCAGGACTTCTATCTCTGATGTTCATTTACATTTGAGAGCTTAGTAATCAATATCTCAAGAAATTATAGAAAGCACTTGATGCAACTTTGGGTTAATCTTCTAGAATCTAATGACTGGATTAAAAAATGTACTGAAACCTAGAGAATTTTCTTCACTAAAAGTAACCAGACAACAAAGGGGCATAGTGCAAAAAATAAGTGGCAACTAAGGAAAGAACTGGAAGATTCTAGATCAGAACAGAATAGCACAGCATGGCAAGACTCCAAATGTTACCACCCTCCCTTAGAGGTAACTAGTGAGTTACTATAGTCCAAGAATTTTTATTAATTCTCCCAAATCTGGAGAGAAACAAGTTGAGTGGGTATCCATTCTTTATCTTATTCCGAAGATGAGAAGAGGAAATGGCTACTGCAGAGAAATATGTGGAATGAGGACCTGAAGAGAGAGGGCCTGACTCTCTGAAGGAAACTCAGGTTCCTGCGTTACAAGCTGGATTTGAGGGCGGATCTAGAGTCCAAAGATACCCCTTCATGGAAATGGGAAACACCTCTAATAAGCTCTAGCAAACCTTGGCACTGGAAAATGACAAACCTCAAAAGAGAGAGCAGAGTCAGATATTCTAACAAAGCCTGGCACAGCCTCATTTGAGTTCTCCCCCTTGTCTAATGCTGAAAACAATGGAGTGAATAGAACATAAAATGCCATAAAACTGTAGCTTCTTGAAAAAAATCTCAAGGATCATGGTAAGGTGGTTAGGATCTCACCTACACTATATCAGAACAAATGGAAGGTCTGAACAGAGCTGTGCAAGCATTAGTAGAATGAAAACAATAGAGCAACTATGTAAACCCTGCACAGCAAAATAAAGAAATAAAGGAGTATATGATAGCATGCAAACACACACACACACACACACACACCCCAAATAATCTACCCTAGAATAGAACACAACTCAAGAAACATGAAAATTTCCCACAAGTGCTTTGAGCTAGAGAACAATCAAACGAGAAATATTCAGTGAAACAAGCCTCGAAGTCGATAGCAAGATATCAGAATGAAATTAAAAGGCAGATAGCTCCAAGGAAATAAATTGAAGGCCAAATAATTTGAATATAAGGCAAGGCTTCCGAGTTTTCTCTCTTCATTTGTTTATTTCTGCTAATGGTGAACACACCAAGAATATTTGTCACATACTCTAAGCTTACTTACTGTGGTGGGCTCTGGTAGCTGCCTCATTCCTCCGTCCTCTAGCCTAGGGGGTGCTGTTATCTGGGAGGAGGTTGGACTTCGCTTTCTTTCCCCTGGTAAACTTCTCAGCCTCTTTCATCACCTGCATACCCAATCTCGGTACTAAGTTCCCAGTGTTATGTATACACAGAGTGATTTCTGTTTTCCTGGTTGGATCCTAACTTCATATAGCCATCTTTAAGACAAAAAGCGCTTTAAGATTTTGACCAGCAGGCAGGTATTAGGAGGATTAGAGCATTGACACTAAGGTTTAAATGCTGATGGGGAACCAGGAGAGAAACCTGGTAAACCACTTCTGGCTGAGGTAAAGGAAGGGTGAGATAATATAAATCTCAGATGGGTTGAAGGGGAATCTGAAAATATTAGGAACTTGTGACTCACTTTCTAGAGTTTACTCTGAATCCACTGGTCTCATAGATAACATGAAGCTAACATGGCTCCCAAACAGTATGTAATAGTAGCAGGAAGAAGTATCTTAGCAAATGGACTCAAGGACTGCATGTCATAATCCCTTGGACATAAGAATTTTGTAGGGAAAAGAGTAGAGAGCCCTAAAATTCCCAATATAGTGGGTGGGGTACAGGCAAGGCAGCTCTTGTGACAGCTGGCAGAATTGAAGAGGGAAAGGCCTTTCCCAGAGAATACTGGACCTCACGTCTAGAAACCACAGCAGGACCACAGATGCTAGACATGACACTCCCTAAGAAGGGGACAGGTGAGATTCACACAGTGAGGCTAGCAAGGAAGGAGGAGGGGACTCAGTCCAGTCACACCCTAGTGCCAGGGCAACACATAGGCTTTGCTCCCAGAAAAGTATACCATCCCCAAGGTAAAGGGGGAAGGAGCAAACCCTACATTTAGCTAAATGTTTATTCAAAGGAGGATGAATTAATTGACTGAACTTAGATTGCAAGTTTATGGTTTTCTGCCACTAGCAGAAATGGGGGATTTGACATTATACTGAATTGTGATGTAAAACTGAATGCTGATATTGAGAGGCCTAGATCAGATTCCACCTCTTCTATGATGCCTTCCTTTAGTCCACCCAATCTGAGTGAATAGTTGCTCCTCTACTTAGCTGCGCCTCTCTGACAGTACTTGTTTCACCAGAGAGGCAGAAGAACACAGTTATTACAGGCAGCAGCTCACACTGCCTGGACTCACCTCCCAGCTCTGTTGCTTACTAGGCCCATGCTTTCTGTGTCACAATTTCCTTATCAGTAAAAGAAGAATAAAATAGTATCTTCTGTAAATGGTTGTTGTGAGGATCAAATGAGCTAATCTATGTTATGCACTCAGAACATTTTCTAGTACATGGTAAGTTTTCAATAAACATTATGCAGTCATGTGTTGCTTAATGACAGAGGAGTATCCTGAGAAATGCATAGTTAGGCAATTTCATCATTGTGTGAATGTCATAGAGTGTACTTACACAAACCTAGATAGTATAGCCTATTATACACCTAGGCTAGATTAGCCTATTGCTCCTAGGCTACAAACCTATACAGCATGTTACTATGCTGAATACTGCAGGCAATTGTAACACAATGGTAAGTATTTGTGTATCTAAACTTACCTAAACATAGAAATGGAATAGTAAAAATATACAGTATTATAATCTGAAGGGATCGCCGTCCTATATGCAGTCTGTTGACCAAGATATAGTTATGCAGCACATGACTAGTTATAGAGATATATATTATGACAGTGCTGGAAAACAACATGAGAGCCAGAAAATGTTAAGAATCCCTGAGAAACAGAAAGCAATTCAGATCAGACCAATGGAGAAAGCCACAGCCTAAAACACACATAAGAGAAGACTAACGTAAGAGTGGTTTCTGGGGTTGCTCCAAGCTCCAGCATCACTGAATACAAAGAGCATGAGGGAGTTGTGGAGCAGCTTCCCGGGTGCTGATCTTAGAGCACTATAGCTGGTTGCCTCTCCACCTTCTCAAATTATCTCAAGAAGCAGGCAGCAGAGGCAACTGCCCCAGGTTAACAGTGGGTGTGAATTATTGGCCTGGAAAGGCAGGAAAAGATATACTACCAACACACTGAATCTGGCAGCATGTCCCAGTCCTCACCCACACCACAGAGGTGGAAATAGCCTATATACATACACCTAAATCTTAACTTGATTGTGCTAACACAATCAAGAATCATGAAACCCAATAAAGAAAAGAACCAATTTATTAAAACACATTTAAGAGAGGGGAAAAAACACCTCGAAATTAGAAATTTCTCTTATAGAAAATGGCAAGGACTAACAAGATTCCAAAGGAAATGACTAAGCTGGCAAGTAGATTGGCTTGCCACAACTCCAAAGGTGCTAAAAGTAGACAGTGAGACTCAATGGATCAGTGCCAGACGGTTTATTACTCATAGCACAGCCAACAGCAGGAACGTCAGTATGGCAGCACCAAATCTCCTGCCCCCAAGTCCCATGGAGCAATGCAATGTATCCAGATTGTGCTTATGAATGCAGCCGGTTGAACTGGAGCTAAGGAACCCAGGACTAAGAGCTTATGAACTTTTATGGCAAGCAGTAAAAAATCTAGTCCCTGGGGAGTAATTGTGACTATAGTCACACTGTGGTTGCCTTGACCTATTTAATTGACTATGTTACCAGATACAGAATAAGTGCAGGGTCAGAGGATAATTAGGCCAAGAAGTTTGGCACATTCAGCAAGAAAATCCAGAGATGCTCAGGGTCTAGGATGTATGTCTCTCTCAACACTATAATTAGTATTCTCATGGAGATATCCATGAAACAAGAACAGACTATTCTGGAAAAGATGATGAATCTTGGAAATTAAAAATATAATCAACACAAACATAGCTAAAGAGTGCATTAGCAAACTCAATAATTGAGCCATGGAATTCTTACAGAATGCAGTACAAAAGAACAAGAGATAGCCTGTAGAAAAAAGAGACAAGAGTTCATGCCAACATTAATGTAATAGGAGTTTCAGGAGGAGAGAAATGGAAGAGAGGAACTAATTAAAGAAAAATACACAGAAAAATACCTTTGGGCCAGGCGTGGTGGCTCACGCCTGTAATCCCAGCACTTTGGGAGGCCAATGTGGGTGGATCACGAGGTCAGGAGATAGAGACCATCCTGGCCAACATGATGAAATCCCATCTCTACTAAAAATATAAAAATTAGCCGGGCGTGGTGGTGCACACCTGTAGTCCCAGCTACTTGGGAGGCTGAGGCAGGAGGGTGGAGTTTGCAGTGAGCTGAGATCGCGCCACTGCACTCCAGCCTGGTGACAGAATGAGACTCTGTCTCAAAAAAAAAAAAAAAAAAAAGAAGAAAAATATCTTTAAAGTTTTGAAGAAAAGAAAATGGTGTTGAAACTAGAACATATGAACAGACTAAGCCAGCTGTGCTCTAGAAGGTATACAAAATAAAAACATTTGGACACTTGAAGAGTCAAAGAGTTTATCACTCACAGACATCTGAAAAAAATACTCAAGAATATAATCCAGCAAAATGAAAAATGAATCCAAGGGGAAAATGTGGGATTCAAGAAAGAGTAGTAAGCAAAGAAACTAGTAAAATGAAGAGTTAATTCTAAATAATTTATTATAATTCAACAGCAATTTAAATATGTCTAATAATCATTAATAACTTTAATAGTAATTAGAATTCCATCTGATTTCTGAAATCCATATGATACAGAAATCATATGGAAGTTTAACTGCTATTAAATAGTTAAAGTTAAAATTATTTAACTGGGAAGTGGCATGGGGAGAAAGAGAAGAGTAAAAACATATTAGGATCTTTGTCTAGGTTGAGAATGTAGATCCTGATTAAATGATGATAGAAAGATGCATATAAAATATCTCCCCAAATTTTTAAAATAACAGCTCAAGAATAGAAATAGAATGTGCATTTTGAGGTCACTAGAGGAAATAAAGGAATAAAGAATAAATTGATGGAATAGGATATACCTTACAAATGCTACTGAAAAAGAAAGCAAGTGTAGCAATATTATATAAAACAGAATTCAAGTAAAAGAAATCATTAAGTCAAAGAAAAAGTGATATTCCATATTGACATGTAGTACAGTACACCAAGATGACATAAGACAAACCTTTATTCACCTAACAACATAGTTTTAAAATAGATGTAACAGGTAAATAAAATATAAGAAGAATTTTAATATATAAAATCTTGTTATTTTACATATACTCCCCATTGTTTTTTTCTCTTAGCTGTTCTTGAAAAATTTTCCCTTGTGGATAAACTATATTTTTATATTATTAATTTATTGCAATGCCAATAAAAAATTTTGTTTTGATATTTTGCATAATATATTTTATGCCAGGAATGTCTAGGCATTTGAAATTGTGATTCTTCATGGGAGAAGAGGATCACGGATGGAACTTTATGGAACAGCAACATTTCAGACATTGGTAGGAGTGGAACCAGTTGAAGAAACTGAAAAAGAAAGACCAGCGATGTTCTAAGAGAACTAGGAGAAATGATACAGAAGTCATGAAAAATGTAATCAAGAGCAAAGAAGTAACCAGATAGAAAACATATATGCAAACATCAGGCCTTTAGGGTGAAAGAATCTGGTACCTGGTAATGCCATGGAAATAGCTAGAACCTCGTTCTTTAGGAATAGAAGAGAAGAAAGAACCTACTGATTCATGTAACACATAGGTCAGCTGTACCCTCATTAGTTTTCCAATAAGGGCAAAAATGAGTATTAAAGAGATGGCTTGTTAGTTATACAAATGCTCAATCTAAACCTCAACCATGGAACCAGAGCAGGCTATTTACTGACATAATGTGTTGAGGAGGGAACTTCATCTCTTCGCTCTTTGCCAAAACTCTTTTTCCATCGAATCAGGAGAAAAGCATCAGACAAATCCTAGTTGAGGGGCATTCTGCAAAATATCTGAAAGTACTGAGGATAGTAGTCCTCAAAACTGTCAAGGTCATGAAAGCAAGGCAGCAGTGAGACATTGTTGCAGACCAGAGGAGACATGATGACTAAAGGCAATGTGGTATGGATGGGATCTTGGAAAGGAGAAGGACGTTAGTGTAAAGACTGGTGAAATCCTGATAAAATCTGGAGTTTAGTTAAAAGTCACGTGCCAGTGTTAGTTTCTTGGTTTCGATTAATGTACCATGGTAGTGTAAGGTATTAACAATAGGAGGGCCAGTGCGGTGGCTCACACCTGTAATCCCAGCACTTCGGGAGGCTGAGGCGGGCGGATCACGAGGTCAGGAGATCGAGACCATCCTGGCTAACATGGTGAAACCCCATCTCTACTAAAAATACAAAAAATTAGCCGAGTGTGGTGGCAGGTGCCTGTAGTCCCAGCTACTCGGGAGGCTGAGGCAGGAGAATGGCGTGAACCTGGGAGGTGCAGGTTGCAGTGAGCCGAGATCGTGCCACTGCATTCCAGCCTGGGTGACAGAGTGAGACTCCGTCTCAAAAAAAAAAAAAAGAAAAGAAAAAATTGGAAAACTGGGTGAGGGGGTATACAGGAACTCCCTGTAGAATCTTCACAATTTTTCTGTAAATCTGAAATTATACAAAAATAAAAACTTTAGTTTACAAAAAAGTTGTGGGAAGCATGTAGAGCTCTGAGAACAGTGGCCAAGTCATGTGTCCTCTGTTTCCCTGCTTCTGCCTTCTGAAAGGAGCCTGAGGCCAGCTGTCCTTCACATAGCTGAGGCAGCAGAATCTTTACCATTCACCTTGCCTTTTCTTTCACTCAACTTTCCCATGGGTATTTCAAGGATACTTTCGGCTAGGAGGAAGTAACATTCAATAGGACTTAATTTGAAAACTGAACTGTAAAATTTTTTCCCCAGCCAAATCAGATCTGCATCCAATCAAACAATTTGAAATTAAATAGAAAGATCTGGCCTTTCCCACAGAGCCTGTGAACTCTGTCCCCAAAATAATAGAGAGAGCAACTTTATTGTTGCTGTATCACAAAACAACTAGGACATTAATTCCAGACCCTTTCTTTAAGGAGATGTTGCAGTAATAAAATGAGGCATTGAAATGCTTTTTTCCAAATTCATAGTTTTTATTCTAGAACTTTCAAATATGAATCATACTGTTTGTTTTTCCGTAAAACTAGAGGAATGAAAATCCTCATTTGGGAGAAGTTTTTAAAGCTTTGTGGCAAAAAAAGATGGGGAATTAATTTTTTTTTTTTTTTTTTTACTATTTAAAGGGTTAATTAGTTAAGTAAGAATATCTTGGCAATACCATCCTGAATAACAGCACATGATATTTTAAAATACAATGGAGTTGCCAATTTGTTTTTCCTTAGTATGTTTTGGGGGTTGTTTTTTTAGAACTTTTGGATGATGCCATTTCATGTTTTTCCAAAAAATAGGAGAAAAGACTTAAGACTAAGAGGATTTATACAGTACTGGTAGGGATCTAGATACATGAAAATAATGAAGTAAAATGCTGGGGTATGGATGACCATGGCTTAAAACAGGAATTACTAAATGAAATGCACTTTTATGTAAAATTGAGCAATAAAAAGGATTTGGATTAATTTTGGACTTAATTTTTTTTATTGTAGAATGTGCTGTAAAGGAGAGTTGTCAATTGTGCACAGAAGATAAGAAAGTAAGTTAACTTTCTTATGAGGAAATTGTTCTGGGAATGTTATAAAGTCACAATTTACAGTTGTCATTTAAAAGATATGCTAAACTTTGTTTTACACATTTTTTATAACAAGAATGACTCATAACAGTTATTAAGATCTATTTATGCATTTCAAACCATTCTTTGAGGATCTAGAAATAAACAATGGAGACAATTAAGTACAAACATGTACTTCCTCTGGAAAATTATGCTTCAAAAAGAAAAGAATTATTTGCTTGAAAAAAATTATACTGAAATTTTGGAATAATTTTTGTAAGTAAAGGAAAAGATATATCTTTTGAGATGTGGTGACAATTTCCTTCCCACTTCTATTTCCTAAAGACTGGAAAGAATGACATACCATTCCTTAACCACAGTGTAGATGGAGTCCTCTTCTTTGATGATTAAATGTCTGAAATCATTGCTCTTCAGTTCAGATTTGGAAGAAAGCAGAAATGCTATAAGTTATGAGGGAAATGGCCACTTTGTGTCACAGACAGGTTTGCAGCAAGCCACGTAAAAACCACTGTAGTCTAACTTGTATTGGATAACTGACGATACTAAAAACAGAAGCTTGAAGTCACTACTTAGAAAAGGGCACACTCTGGTAGTTGGTGTCTCTCATGGTGATCTAGATATACACCCTCTGCCCTGTCTTATCTTCCTCTAAAAAGACAAATGTCTGTCACTCGTCTACTTTAATGAGGACCTGGGCTTCTGGCTCATGGCATTCTCCAGCCAGTTCATACTACCATTGCCTTACATGCTTTCCACAGCCAGCGATGACCCAGACATACTCTTTATACAGTACTGGTGGGGGTCTAGATACGTGACCTGCCTTCCTCAACCCTGTGTAGTAAGACATCACTTCTGTGGCATCTCTGAACCCTGCACAATCTACATTGGCTTTTACATTCTTACTCCCTTATACTGTACCTACTCTTTAGCCTCAACAAGACAAGAACATCCTCCAGTCCTTTAACACTCTTCTTTTCCCTTCAGTTTATTGGCCCTCTTCCATAGACTTCCTTCTCTTCTATGAATTCTCATGGTTGTTCACCTGAATACAATATTCTTCCAGTTTTTGTTGTCGTTAAATGTTTTATAAAGGAAATTTTCAAATACACCAATAAAGAAAGCAATATAATAAAACTTTATACCCCAAAGAGCCATCTTGGTCAATTTTTTAAATGTATGCTCTTCCCCTCTAAATGTATTATTTTGAAGCAAATGATGATATGGATACCATATCATTTTATTTAAAAATATTTAAGCATATATTTCTAATTGATATTTTACTTTAAATATTACAAGTTCATCCATGATCATACCTAAAAGTTAACAATATCATCTTAATCTCATCAGGCACCCAGAAAATAATAAATTTGTCTTGTTGAGTCATTTTTGTTTGTTTGTTTGAATCACATTCATACATTGCAATTGGCTGATATGTGCCTTAAGTATCTTTTAATCTATATGTCCCTTCTCCCTTTTTATTTTGTTTTTTGCAACTTACTTGTTGGAGAAACTAGATTGTCCTATTTGGTTTCTCATAGTCTGGATTTTGCTGGTCACATCCTAAAAGGATTTGGATTAATTTTGGACTTTTATCATGTTCCTCTTTTCCCTGTTCTTTTGTTCTTATAAACTGATAATTAGCTATAAAGGCTTTATCAGATTCTGTTTAATTTTTTGGTAGGAATGCTTCATGCTGAGAGGCCCTTCATTAGGAGGTAGATAAGATTTTTTGTCTAGCATTTGATGATATTAGCAATGATCCTTGCCTAGATCTGTTGTTTCCCTGGGAGTTGTAAAAACTACTACTTTAATGGCTTTGATCTCTTTTTTTAAATTTGAAATTTTATTTTTTGTGGGTACATAGTGGGTGTACATATTTATGGGGAACATGAGATGTTTTGCTACAGGCATGCAATGCATACACCCTCTTATTTTTAACGGCACTGGACCCACATTCCACAACTCTGATTGGTCCTTTGGTTTATATTTTCGTTTGCTGTGCATTACTAGCTGATTGCTGCTTGAGCATATTTCATCAACATCTGCATGAATACAGCTACAAAGTCACAATTTCTGGTCTCACCTGAGCCCAAATACTACCTATCACTTGCTTTTGGTTAGCAATATTGCCTAAAATTTCCCACAGCAGCAATTCCCCCATCCCATCAATATCAACAGATGTCTTCATCTCCAATTTTATGGAAAAAATTGAGGCCTTAGGTATAAACTTCATTCCCCAACTGATAACATTGCTGTCGTTTTTACCCGTCATTACCTATTATTATCCCTCCTTTTAGAGGAAGAATACCCCCTGCACTTCCCCTATATTTCTCTTTTGGACTTGAACATGTACATTTTTGAATTGTAACTCGTATCATTTAAATTGTTTTTATGTTCACCTTCCCCTTGTTCTCAGCTCCTTAAGGACAGAGTCCATGTTTTTTAATTCATCTTTGTATCTCTAACACCTCACACATTTCCCACACATGGCAAGCATTCAATAACTATTGAATTAACTCTTGAGCCATTCAAAGAAGGGTAAATTAATTCAGTATACTCTATAATGTAACATGATAGATAATTTTTTAAAATTTTCTAAATATCATTCATAATGGAAATACTGGGAATATGTGTATTTGAGTGTAATTTTTATAATATTTCCAGTACCTCATAGAAATGAACTAAGAGATAATTCCACATGGTCAACATAGAATTAGGGTATTATCCTTTGGAGAAAGATCCCCTGCCCTCCCAGAAGTTGGAAGGATGCAAAGCTTTCAGTGGTAGTTTCTGCCACCTCCCATACTCCCAGAGAAAGTGCCAGAGTTTATAAGATGGTAACTCATGAAGCAACCAAGAATATTTGAGCTCTTTTTGGACTAAAAGGAGGATAAACAGATGTCTTGGTATATTGTGCTACTTTATGTCCACTTCTCCGTGGACTTGGAGAGAATATATATACCAACTCCTTTTCATTTCCCAAAATATTCCAATTTGTATGATAAATGATATTCTTCTTAACTGTAAGGGAATCTTCCTTAGATTCTATCTGAAACATTTCCTTGTGATTTCATAGTGGAGGACTAGCCTTCCTAGAGTTAGAAAACATTCTTACCAAAAGCTCATTCATAAAAATCACATTTGCAACCCCCCCCACACGACTCATAAACATAGCATATGAAAAACATATTATATTTTCTTGATATTTTATATTAGAAATAAAATTTCAAAAATCAGGCTAACTAAAAAAGGAGAAGCATCTTGTAATCTGTGCTTTTATTGCTATTCAGTCATTATGCATCCCTGTTGAATCCTTGGAACGAAAGTTCTCAATCATGGTGTCACAATGGTAAGACTTGTTATGAGTACATTTTTTCGCTTTTTGCTAATGAGCATCATAAGACTGTTGCAACTGACTTAAAATCAGAGTAGATACTAGGTTTTCTCCATAATCACATCTTTCTCACTAACTGTGACCTGATATGGATGGTTGGTTGAGACAAAAAGGCGTCAAGTTACAGCAAGCCCAGTGGGATTTTTGAATCTCCTGCAGCCTACTTTATCTATTGCTCAGTTCATAGGAAATGACCATTACTCAGATGCTTGTAAAATGCATTTATAAATGTCATACCTTACAACCCACAAAGAGATGCTCACTTTGATATTTATTTTTTCTGAAAAATTGTGTGTGTGTGTGTGTGGTAGGGCATGGAGTCTGGGAGAGTGGACAAGGTGATGGATCCGAATCTGGATATGGCAGTCAACATGTGGATATCACCTGTTGGGAGTCCTTCAGCTGGAAAAAGTATATGGACAACTAGTATCATGGATTATTTCCCATGGCAACTATTCCCAGCACTGTACCACTGTTGGCATGATCCTCCTTTCAGGGTTTGACTTTCCTTGAGAATTTTAAGACCATCTGACAGGTTCAAGTTTCCTCATTTTTCACCTGAACCAATTCAATATCTTTTCTCTTTCATTGACTTTCTCCTTGAGAAGTCTGTTCTCATTTCTGAGGTGAATCCCTTAGTCCTTGCCTCTATCTATGTGTCATACTTGGAAACACATGCACATTCACAAACTCAAAGCCTTTCTCATTTCCTTGTTCCCTCTATGACAAATCCAGCCTATTTCTGTGCATTGGCTTCCTTCTGAGTTCAGAAAAAATGGAAAACACAAACAAAACCAAATCTTCTCTTTGTTTCTTTCTAGAAGCTGAAGTACTTATTCTGTGCTTATTCTACCATTGCTTCCGTATCACACAGTGTGATTTAATCCTTAGCAACCTGATTTAGAGGTTACAAAAGACTCAATAACCAAATGCAACAACCTTTCAAATTAATCACTCATTCCTTTTGGAAACTTGCTCCTTCCTTGGCAATCTTGGCTTTATACAGGCCCTATTTCTTTCCTCGCCATTTTGTTTCCTTTACCAATTCCTCTTCCTCATTTTCCTGAATGAGCACATTCCTAATTCCTAAGGAGCGCATTCCTTCATTTCCTAAATGAGCACATTTCTTCACACTGTGTCCTCACTCTTGTGCCACATCTTTCACAGTCCTGGTCGCTACCACAACCTGCATATAAAGAAATCCCAAATTCACATCCTTAAATCTAGTGACACCCAATAGTGATGCTCACAGCTGCTTGATTGGCATCTCTTTCTGGATAGTTTTTTTTTTTTACATCACATCATGCTCAAAATTTCTTTAACTAAGTTTATAATTTTGCCTTCCCCAAAGAAGCTCATGTTCTTTACTTGTTTATTTCTGGTACCAATATCCCATAATTTTAGAAATCATTGGCTTTTTTTTTTTCTTTTTTCCCCGAATCTGCTCTCCATTCTTTTCTTTCACCTGGAAAAATCCTGGATTTTCTGCACACCCCATCCCCCAACCACTGGCATAATATTAAGCCATTTGCTTTATACAATCTTAAACCACTAAAAATTATTATGTACCTTCCCACTTTCTGCATGTTTTGATTTTAATGATATTTTTATTAAAATAGCAATTGTGATGTCCATATAAGCTTAATAAAACAGCTCTACCCTAAAATGAGTACTATAATTTTCCCATGAAAACATAATAGCCATCACTGTAAAGCCTTTTAGCTGGCTTCTCAGTTGTCACACTCCAAAAACTGATGGCTTCATATTTACATGGGTTATTTTCCTTAGTTACAAGAAAAAAATCATGTAATTTACCTTAAATTATACATTACCAATTTAGGAATGTTGAATATATTATACTGTTCTTGGAGGCAATGTGAAGTTCTGGTCTTTGATAACTTTTTAGATGTAGTTAAGGTATTAGTCACATATTTTTGTGGCAAGGGACAGAAACCAAACTCAAACTAATTTAATAAAAAGGGGAATTCATTGGCTTACAATATTGGGAAGACCAGGTGTGGCCTTGCCTTCTTGCACAACTGAACCAAAGGATGTCTTTCTCATTTTCCTCTTTTCTTTCATCTCTCAGCTCTGCCTCCCTCTGGGAATTGACTTCATTTTTCTCTTGTGGTAAATGGACATTCTGCATACAGCTGGGCAAGGGGCTGACTGCCAGCAGATCTAACCCAATGTCTGTAACTCAAAGAGTTGTAACTCAAAGAAGATTCTGATTGGCCCTATTGGGGTTTTATGTCTGGTCCAGCATTTGTTACTAGGCTACTGCCTGGGTCAAAAGACCACTCCAGTAGTAGGAATAGGGTGAGGGAAAACTGATTGGCAGCCACAGGACCACACAGGGCTTGGGGAAGAGGTCCTCAGTAGAAGAGGGTGTGATTACCAGAAAAAGAAGAATGGGGACACAAAGTAGCAGACAGATTTTAAAAATAAACGACCTCAGTCTACTATTTTTCCCCCTTGACCTTTCAGGACAGGCATATTCTATTTTCTCCATCCATCCCCATATTTTCCTAAAAATGCTTCTGGCAAAATAATGCAAGTAAATCTCAAGTGCAATTGGACTTACCCAAGGTCACTATCAGCTACTGCCCCCAGCTCTAAGTCTGAAATCTCTGAGAGATGTGCATTACTCTTGATTGTGTTTGAATACAGCTCCACACACTCCTTCAAGTTAGCTATATAATCAGTTAAACTAACTCTCAAAGACCCACTATTCAATAGAAGAGAGAAAGCAGGATAACAACAGTAAATGCTCCTATTTAGAAGGAGGATAGTGGCCAATAGTTCTATAATATATTCCAAGTCTGTAATACATTGTTGAGTTTCCCTGGCTGGGCAGTGAGTTGTTGGTCACCAGTCTAGCTGCTACCGAAGGAGTCTCTTTTCCATTATTCTCTGAGCCCCAACCAGAGAGAGGCATAGGGGAGATTGTCTCTTCTGGGGCCTGCACTTCTTTAGGAGCCCGCCTGCGGTGGACTTGGTTACTGGAGCCTGGGAATCAGCTTAGCACTTAAGTGCGCATAGCTCTTAGCTGCAGGTTCAGGTTTTTTTCTGGCAATTCATTTCCCTTAAAACCCTGCTAGATCTTGGACTTGATTCCTGGACACTCTGAGTACTAATAACCAAGGCCAGAAGTCTCTGTGGGCTGTAATCTTTGAATCTAGACTTTATCTTTGCAGTTCCAGTCTTTCGGCAACCGTCCAGGAGGACAAGACTCATTCAGTGAAAGTGGCTTCAATTTTAGATTTGACTGAATGGCTTGATTTGACCTTTAGTCTTGTCCAGTGTGAAACAAAAGCTGGCCTGTGATATACCCTTGGTACTTAGGCAGTGTCTAAGGGGTGGTTCTTTACATTGGAGTGAATCATTACCTCTGCTGGTCCCAAGATGTACAGCAAGAAGTGATTGGGTGGGGTCTGGGTTCAATCTTACAGGATTGGTTACCAGCACAGACCATGCTACTTAGGTTAGAACCCAGGCTCCCCTATTTACTAGGTATGCAATCTTATGTAAGTCATTTAACTTCTCTGCACCTTCTTGTTCTCATCTATAAAGTGGACATAATAGTACCTAGATCACCAGGTTGTCATGAGTATGAAGTGAGTGGATATATATATATAAAGGACTTAGAATATAGTACCTGTCACATGGTAGGCCCTATGTAAGTGACAGCCATTTTTACTGCTTTGTCTTCCTTTTTTTTTTTTTTTTTACTTTTCCAAGTTCTTCTGGTTTTACCTCCCATAATGTTTTTCACCTTTATGCCTTGCTTAAGGGACTTAGAATTCCATTTTCCTATTTCTGCATGATTATCTGAGCACCAGTGAGCAGTGTGGGGAGAGGGGTGAGGTAAGGCTTGTTGACAGTACCACCAGGGCCATGTGTAACAGAGGAGCAATCCCAAAGGAAAGAGTCGGGGATGCAGGCAAGAGGAATGGAAAGAGTGATAGAGAGATTTTAAAAACCATTTACCTCAGTTCTTATTACTACTTTGTGAAATAATATCTTTGGTTTTGTTTCCTAAACGTAGAGTCTGAGAAAGGGGTTCAGGTGCATGTAATTTTTGAGTGACTGCTCTTCAGCAAAAATCCTATGGAGTGACAGACTCAGGGAAGATAAGCGGCAAGAGCCAAGAAAAGAAGAGGTCTTGGCTAAAGCTCACTCTTGGCCTGAATCATGGGCAGCCCTTGGGCAAAAAAAGTCACAAGGTAGAGTTGTTCCTCACTTGAGGCAAGGATGCCCACTGTTTGGAACCCCATGTCAGTCAGTCACTGGCCTGGAGAAATAGTAACCTTGTGGGCTAGGTGGTCCCCATCGTCGTCCAAGAAGAGGGGAAGCTGTGAGCCACTGGGAGCCAAAACTTTTTGCAGCTGAGGTTTGGATGCATGGGTCTGACAAAGGAGATCTCAATAAGTTACCAAAGGCATCTACTACAAATAATAATAATAATGGCTATTATTTATTGAATACTTATTGAGTTAGTACTAAAAACTTCCTGGGATTGTGGTTATTATACTTGGACACCACTTTTATTTTTCTCTTTCCAAATATAGTGTGCTTGGTGTAGTGAAGAAAAAGCATGCAAAAAATACTGTTTTCCGTATTTCGGTTGTCGATTCAGTTCTATATATTGGTTAAACTGTAAAGGTGAGTTGTCCTTATTTAGATTTTTATGTTCTTTATTTCAATTGACTGCAAATGCTAGCGATTTGCTACATTTGAAGGATTATAAATTATTACATTTGCCTTACATATTAAAATATAGCAAGTCCAAACCACCATGGCACATGTATACCTATGTAGCAAACCTGCATGTTCGGCATATGTATCCCAGAACTTTAAGTAAAATAAAAATAAAAATATAGCAAGTCCAGGGATGTTCATTGGTCTTTCCTCCTGATGTAGGCTTATTGGTTGTTTACAGCAATTATTCATTCAAATTAAGTCAACATTCATTTTGATTGGTGGATGCTTTGGCATACCAGTAGCTAAATACTTTAAATTTCTGTTTCTAAAATCTCTAGTGTATGATATCCATAACCCACTTAAAGAATGTTTGTATTCTTATGTCATTTTAGGAATTCCAGGATTTTTTTTATAAGCTAGTCCTGGTCTGAGGATATATTATATCTAGAAACATTGCTATAACTTATATTTTTTCAGCTAATGTATTCTACACTGAGAATTGCTATTCAGAATAATGATTCACTAGGACTGAACAAATATTAATCATCAAAGAATCTTTAAGTTATACTGAAATGTTGGACTTTTGGTATGTTATACAATACTTACCAAGGCAGGAAAACGTACCAGTACCATTTAAGAAGTTTCCTTAAAGAATTGAAAGAAAATGCTTTCTAGGTAAATCCTAGCTATGTGAAAAAACCCAATCTAGAACAACCAGTTGTCTTCTTTTTTCCTTCACTGAAGTAAAAAGATATAAATTTTGCCCTCAAATCTCTGTTTCTTTCCGGTACTATCAGATATATTTAAATCATGCATGTTTTTGCCTTATAAAGAAGTTACACTTCGTGTAACTAGTATGAACAGAAACTCTAGTCTCCTATTTCATGTTTGCCCTTCTAGTTTCATTTCACAACATACCAAGCTAATAAACTACATTGTGCTTACTGAGATAAGAAAAAAAAGTTTACAAGGGGTAGAAATCTGGTTTTGCAGCAAGCATTGGTTGTCTCTTTGGTAATGGACTGCTGAAATTCAAACAATAAATCATTTCCTACTATCTAGATGTATCTTTAGAGATACAACAGCCTGAGGGATTTGTTGTTTTACCTATGAAGATAGTACCAGAAATGAGTTTAGAGGTAAAATAAAGAAAAATTAAGCCAGTAGCCTAATAGTTCACCAATTTAAAAATAAGTAAATCAAATGTTACCTCCTCTAGCAACCCAGATTATTTTTAAATGTTAGTGATTGTTGTGTTAATGGTAGTTTTATTGGAATATGTAATGTATGTTATTGTATCATTACTTTCAATAATCATTTGTTAAAGAATCACATTGCATGATATTAGAAAAGATGCAAATAGCAGAAATTACTGGTGTTCTGTTAACTTAAAATATATTTCTTTTTATACATTTCAGTTGACATGTTTGGAATCATGATGCTTCTACTCATTGCAATATTAATTACAGGATTCGTTTGGTACTGCTGCGCCTATCACTTTTACCTGCAGGAGTATGCTCATTTTATCCTTATTAAGAATGCACTTTGGGGTAATATCATTGAAGAGAATACTAAGCTAGTCATCAGGAAATGTTTTGCCTTTTTTATGTAATAAAAATAATATATCCACATGGTAAGGAAGAAAAGTCCAAAAAGTATGGAAATTGTAAAATGAAAAAAAAGTTTAACTTTCTCATCCCCCACCCCACCTCTAACACTGTCTTCCCAGAAGTAATCCTTTTAGTATGGTTCTATTTGTTGTTCTTCTATAGTTACCTCCATATATTTGATTTTGATGGTTATGTTTTCTTTTCATGATTTATTAATTTTAGATGTTATCTATTGACCCCCCCAATCATTAAAGCAGAAAAATTTATCTTGCACTGTACACATTTTTTTTTTGCTATTAGTAGGTATTATCATTGTGTTATTTTTGGGTTGTTACTATTTTTTTCATTATTTTTAGTTATTAGATCTTAAGATTACTAATATTTCTCCTGTTGACTTTGAGTAATCAATTTAATTCCTTGTTTCTATGTCTCAATCCTTCTGTTACACATAAGAAAATTTGGATCCCTATACTTCCTTCCATTTATCCTCTCTTTCCTCTATCTCCTAAATTCTATAAGCTTTCTCATTAATTTGACCTTGTCAAATGTGTAATATTTACATTCTGTTCTGTGGCCATAATTATATCTTGAAATGCTTACTCTATAATTTCACTCTAAAATTTGTTAACTACTAAAAAGGATAACATATTTATACATGATTGTATAAATGTTGTTTAATAAAGAACCAAAGTGGAGTAGGAAATATAATTCTATGCCACTAACCTATATTGCTTGAAAAAGAATTATCAAGTGCCAAGACCAAATAGATTCTCTTTTCTTACTCTTTATTTCACAAAATCATGCTACATTTCAGCTTACTTCATGTTACTTAATTGTAACTTTCCTATACAGCTTTTGCACTTTCTAGAGTTTTAAATTATCTTCATTATTTCTCATTAACAAAAACACATATATCTTTTTTCTCATCACTGTGATCATTCATCTTTGTATTTGCTAAAATGCATTCATTTTCTTCTTATAAATATTCTTCTTAAAGTCTTCTGGCTTCCTGCTTTAACATGCAAAAATTAGTTTCTTTTTACTGCTCTACTGAATTAGGAGAATTTTGGGGTTCCTATACCTCTTTTTAGGGTTGATTTTTTCCTTTTGGTGGAGTACCTCCTCAAGTAAATTTTTCAAAGGGAGTTCACAGAAGGTTTGGAGAGTATTTGCATAGTCCATTACATATCAACAAATTAGTTTTTTCTCCTTCATCCCAGTATGATATTATTTTCTTTCTTCAGATTATACACTTTTTATAAGAAGGAACTGTAGATAAGATGGACGTGACCCAAAAATAAGATAAATGCACATTTATAGGTCAACCTGTAAGTAAAATGTGCTTATAAAAAGATAAGGTAAATCACCACAGTGCTTGCAGAAAAAAAAAAAAAAAAAAGATAAGGGTTGGCCAATGTTCCATTTGCTTGTTTAGGACCTCAACTTGGTCAGGAACTTTGTATTTTTCTGGCTTAGAGATGGTCTTTTCCTTATTAACATACAAAGACAAGTTAGGATAGGATGGAAGGTATTCCTTATTTTTCCCCTCTGAAACAAACATACACATATACACATACAAATCAGAAAGAAGAACCAATAGGGCACATTACATATGTGGCAAGGGGCTGTTTTGTAATTTTTTAAATATATATTTTCTTCTTAGGATCCTAGCTCCTTGTAAGTGTCATCACTTTTTTATATAGTATTTATGAGTAAAGTGGCAAATTCTGCCCATGAGAGTAGGGGCCTGAGCAAATATCCATCACTGAAGCTTCTTTTATCCGCATTTTAAATGAAAAACCCTGAAGCCTCTCTGAAAATATCATCCAACAACTGTACTCAGTTCTGGTTTAACTCTGCTGTATATCCACCATCTCTTCTTTCTGAATTTCTTCAAGAGATCTTCTAGACCTTGTTAATTCAATGAGTGCTGTATTCTGTAGAGGTATTTATCTTCTTAAGGACTTACTGCACTTCATAAACCGAAGATCCTGGTGAGGTTTTAGAAACATGACTTTTTCTTTTAAAAAAATACCCTAGAATGACCAATGAAATATCAAAATACTTATTGGTACATTTGATCTAATATTATTATTCAGTAGTTATGCTTATAAAAATTAAAGCACTTTAAAAAGTTCCAAATGTTAGAGAAAACAAGTGTTTCACTGTCCATGTACTCAATGCCTCCTTGATTGTCATCTATTCTTTTAGCAAATATTTATTGAGTATTTATTATCCACTAAGCAATGTCATTGTCATAGGGATATAACAATAAGCAAGAAAGATCAGGCCGGGTGTGCCGGCTCACACCTGTAATCCCAGCACTTTGAGAGTGAGGTGGGTGGATCACCTGAGGTCAGGAGTTTGAGACCAGCCTGGCCAACATGGTGAAACCCCATCTCTACTAAAAATACAAAACTTAGCTGGGCGTGGTGGCACGCACCTATGGTTCCAGCTACTCAGGAGGCCAAGGCAGGAGAATCGCTTGAATTTGGGAGGCAGGGGTTGCAGTGAGCTGAGATCACACCACTGCACCCCAGCCTGGGTGGCATAGCGAGACTCCATCTAAGAAAAAAAAAAAAAAGAAATATCAAACGCTTGCCATCATGGAGCTTATAACTTACTAAGGGGACACAGACAAGTAAACAAGCAATTGTTAATTCTATTGCTAGCTTATTGATATTTTCAATTATATTCCATTTATTTTATTTGCTTTTCTTAATTAAATGTTTTAATTCTCCTGGTGGAGGGATAAAAGAAGAATTTGATAAAGCAATGATAAAATATTGCATAAGACCAGGTGCAGTGGCTCACGCCTATAATCCTAACATTTTGGGAGGCCGAAGTGGGTGGATCACTTGAGGCCAGGAGTTCAAGACCAGCCTGGCCAACATGGTGAAACCTGTCTCTACTAAAAATACAAAAATTAGCTGGGTGTGGTGACAAGTGCCTGTAAACCCAGCTACTTAGGTGGCTGAGGCACAAGAATTGCTTGAACCCAGGAGGTGGAGGTTGCAGTGAGCTGTGATTGTGCCACTGCACTCCAACGTGGGTGACAGAGCAAGACTCTGTCTCAAAAATAATTAAAAAATAAAAAAGTAGTCTATCTAATGAAAAAATAATAGTTCCAACTATAACTTGTACTGTTCTGAAAATAAGCCTAATTCTAAATTCACCATCAGTTTGAACAGAAATCGTGTCTATTTTTATGGAAGACGAGAAACAGTTCCTATTCACGACCGCAGTGCTACTGGCAAGTGTTTTCGTTTATTTGATGGAATGTCCCAGACTCCTTCAGTAACAGCTTGTTCCCTTGTTCCAAACATCAAAATTAAAGCATGAGTAGGGGCCAGGTGCAGTGACTCACACCTGTAATCTCAATGCTTTGAAAGGCCAAGGTGGGAGGATTTGCTTGAGGCTAGAAATTCGAGGTTATGGTGAACACCTTGCATTGCATACATATTGCGCCATTGCATTTCAGCCTGGGCCACAGAGGAAGACCCTGTCTCTGAAAACAACAACAAAAATCAAAGTATGGTAGGACTCATAGCAACAGATTTCATTTTTCCCATTTCCATGATACATTTTGGTAACCTCAATAGCTATACCAGGATTGGTAAAATCACAGTATTGATAAAGATGGGCTAACATTTTCCAACCCAGTTGGAGATATTCATAGCTTCCCCTGCTACCCCAACTCGCACTCCACAAAAGCAACCCAACAAAAGATGAGCATTGTCTTCAGGAATTCTTGCAGGCTTTCCCAGATTAATTCACTTCATCTACCTAGTTCCTTGGCTAACCTCCTATCCACTCTCCTCAACTCAATTCTAAACTTTCCCTTACTTACAAAGCTTTCCCTTATCCGGGACTCAAATCTTGGCTTCCTTTGGCTGATCACCCACAGTTCCTGGGCAGGCACTCCCAATCCTCTACCCAGGTCTGGATCCTGAAAACCCAACTGGAGTCAAAATCATGATGCCCCTGTTCACTTAATTGGGCTACAAAAAAATTTTACATCATGATAATATGACTGAGGAAAGAGTACTGCATAGTCCTTTATAATTACCATTAATAAATAACTTTGCAGGGTCGGGGGGGCTACAGATTATTTTAGTGCTTTGGGCTGCAGGGGCATAATGATAGGGAATGTAGAAAAGCCCAGGACCCATACTTTGAGGTTGCAAAATCTGGATGAGAAACAGGGTAAACCTTTTAGGGTAAGGATGAAATGGTAAGCACATACACACTCTTTTGTCAACTCCTAGACCTTGTTATGTAGAAATTGTTTGGGTGATAATTGGATCATGAAATGTTTCAAAAAGCTATTTTAGGACAGAAGCCAAAGTGTAGGACAAATGCTGCTTCTTCCGAAGGTTGAAATCAAACCAGGGGGCTGCAGAGAATAATGCTGCATTTCAATTTTCCCCATCCATTTTAAATTCGACAACACATTGACCCAGGAAAAACATTGAAAAGAGCACAAGGTTAGGTATTTATTTAGTTTAGGTAGACACGGTTATCTTTACACAGATTGAGAATTGTCAGATTCATTGTAGGGAATAAAGTGTAGTCAAATTCACAAGGCAGGATGATTTTTCACCCATGAGAGAGCCCAATGGGAATGCCTACATTAAAGGCTTGAGTAAGTGAAACAGAGTTCTGCAAAAGAAATTGAGAAGATGAAAAAGTGGGAGACTGCGGTGTCACAGACATCAAGAGAAAGGGGTCTGAAGATGGAGGGAGAGAGATTCATAAGTGTCCTCTGGACTTACACATTGGGAGATGATTGGTAAGATGTTTGCATATGGTAGTTTTCAGAGTATTTATGCAAGACATAGAATAAACAGGCTTCTGATTGTGGAATAGGAAAATATGGAGCCTATAAAATGTTCTGTACACTGCGATACTCCTCACCTGTGAAGACAGTTATTTTTCAGGATTGGTGGTAATAGTGCCCTTCTTGGTCCACACTTCTTTCCTAGAAAATGAATTCAGAAGATGGTTTGCTGGAATTAGGGATTCATTAAGCATTCATTAAGCATCCACAGCTTTTCTGTCACTGGAGACAACTAGTCTTGTGGTCACCATCAAATATCTGATCTTTTCCTTTTTGTCAATTACAAGTTGATAGTACCTTAAGTCACTTGAGCCCTAAATATTAAAACAGCAACAATATTAAAATCTCATAAATCTTTTTATTATTCATGAATGTTTCATGTTTAACATTTTAAAAATTACATAAGTTTTTATTGACTTTTCCTAGAAAGAATTTGAAAAGATAAAGTTATTTTCTCTTCTCATAGTATATGATGAATAGATAATTGAAAAGAGATCTTCCAGAAAGAGCAGAAGGAGGTTTCTTCAATGGTAAGGTTTCAAATTATATTGTGTGAATTTTCTGCATGCCATTTTCTCCGTTCTATTAAGCCACTTTTCAGGAATATAATTAGAATTATTAAGAAAGAAAATGGAAATCAAATCTGTAAAATGTAGGCAGATTTCAATGCCCAAAACATGTAATAGAAGGCAACAGAAGGCCAAGCACAGTAGCTGATCTCTGTAATCCCAGCACTCTGGAAGGCGGAAGAGGGAGGATCACCTGAGGCCAGGAGTTCGAGACTAGCCCGGACAATATAGCGAGATTCCATGTCTACAAAAAAATTTAAAAATTAGCCAGTGTGGTGCCTCACACCTGCAGTCCTAACAACTTGGTAGGCCAAGGTGAGATCACTTAAGCTCAGTTCAAGACCAGCCTGGGCAACATAGCAAGACCCCATCACTACAAACAATAAAAAATTAGCTGGAAATTGTTGCATGTGCCTGTAGTCCCAGCTCCTCAGGAGGCTGAGGTGGGAGGATTGCTTGAGCTCAAGAGTTGGAGGTTGTAGTGAGTTATGATTGCGCTACTGCATTTCAGCCTGGGTGACAACAAAGAGACCCCCATCAATCCTCCCCCCCACCCAACCCCTACCATTAAAAGGGAAGGCAGCAGAAAGTGGAGCTATAACAGTTCAGGCTGCCTTTGTTGAAATCTGGGCTTTCCATTTACTAAGTATGCCACGTTAGACAACTAACTTAATCTGTTTGTGCCTTAGTCCTAATTTGTTAATATTACCTAAAAACAGTGACTAAATTATTGTTTTGGTGACTTTGAGGACAAAATGAGATTTTACAGCTAAAATTTCTAGAACTACCCCGACACTCAGTAAGTTCTTAATAAGTGTCAGTTGTTACTACTGTAATCACAGAATCTCAACACTGAAGGCACTTAAAGTTCATCCTACCCAACACCTCTTCCAGTGCTGGAATCCTCTTATCACCATCTATGGCATGTCAAATGATGGACAGCTAGGGACTATCCTTTGGATTACAACATAGTTACAAATTTGGCTTTGTGTGTGTATGTGTGTGTGTGCACATTTGCCTTTCAGCAAGGTTAAACATACAGGCATACTTTCACTGCCACCTCCTACATCCACCTGCACAGAAAGGAGGTCCCTAGCTAGAGGCACATTCCATAATTCTATGGCTTCTGAAGGAGTTAGTGCAGGTTAATAGGAGGGAGAGGGAGGAGAATGCAAGTCCTTCCAGAAGCCTACAGAGCCTCCTGGAGAATCTCTAGGGAAGAGACAACATGTATCAGTTTTAAAGTTTAGTAGAGTGACTATGTATCTTCCAAACTGGGCCCATTTTAAGAGTGAAAGGGCCACTATTAAGAATTATGCTAGGAGAGCAGGTGAAAACCAAGGCTGCCCTAGGCAAACAACAGCAAGAAATGATGGTTAACACCCAATGTTGCAAGGGAAATGTGCACATTTATTTGTTGTTGTTGGGATTGGGCATTTATACAAACTTTTTAGAAGGCAATCTCTCAGTATCTATTAAAATTTGGGGTTGGGGGGGAGTACTCTTTGACCTGGTAATTCCATTATTCGAGATTTTCCCCACTGACATAAATGATTCTCTTAATGTGATGCTGAATTCAGTTTACTGATATTTTGTGAAGAATTTTGCACCTATATTCATCAGGGATATTAGCCCGCAATTTTCTTTTCTCATAGTGTCTTTGTCTGGCTTGGGTTTCAGGATAGTACTGGCCTCATTAAATGCATTGAGAAGGATTCCCTTTTCAATTTTTCAGAAGAGTTGAGAAGGATTGGTATTAGTTATTTAAATGGTAGAATTCAGCAGTGAAGCCATGAGATTTTGGGGTTTTCTTTTATGGGAGACCATTTATTACTGATTCAATCTTGTTACTCATTATTTGTCTGTTCAGATTTTCTATTTCTTAAGAATTCAGTCTGGGTGTGTTGTATTTGTCTAGGAATGTATTCATTTCTTCTAGGGTATCCCATTTGTTGGTGTATAATTCTTCACAGTATCTCGTAATCTTTCATATTTCTGTGGTATCAGTTGTAATGTCTTCTCTTTCATTTCTGATTTTATTTAAGTCTCTCTCTTTTTTTGTAGTCTATCTAAAGGGCTGACCATTTTGTTTATCTTTTCAAAACACCAACCATTAGTTTTGTTAATTTTTTATTTTAATTTTAATTTTTTAACTCTTCTTACTATAATAGTATAACTTTCAGTTTTGTTGATTCTTTCTATTGTTTTTCTAGTGTCTATCTTATTTCTGCCCTGATCTTTATTATTTCCTTCCTTCTATTACCTTTGGGCATAGTTTGTTCTTTTTCTAGTCCTTTGATGTGTAACATAAGGTTATTAATTTGAGATCTTTCTTTTTTTATGTAGGCATGATTGTTATTAACTTCCCTCTAAGAATTACTTTTGCTGCATCCCATAAATTTTAGTATATTGTGTTTTAATTTTCATTTGTCTCAATATACTTTTTGCTTTCCATTTGTTTTCTTTTTTGACCCCGTGGTTGTTCAGAGAATGTTGTTTAATTTCCATGTTTTGGTGAATTTTCCAAATTTCTTCTTGTTATTGATTTCTAGTTTCATACCATCATGGTCAGAAAAGATACCTGATATGATTTAAATCTTCTTACATTTGTAAAAACTTGTTTTGTGGCCTAACATATGGTCTATGTTAGTGTTCCATGTGTGCTGAAGAAGAATGTCAGTCAGGTGCAGTGGCTCACATCTGTAATCCCAACACTTTGGGAGGTCAAGGCAGGAAGATTGCTTAAGGCCAGGAGTTTGAAACCAGCCTGGTCAACAGAGCAAGATCTCATCTCTACAAAAGAAAAGTTAAGGCCGGGCGCTGTGGCTCACGCCTGTAATCCCAACACTTTGGGAGGCCGAGGCAGGCGGATCACGAGGTCAGGAGATCGAGACCATCCTGGCTAACACGGTGAAACCCCATCTCTACTGAAAGTACAAAAAATTAGCCGGGGGTGGCGGCGGGCGCCTGTAGTCCCAGCTACTCGGGAGGCTGAGGAGGGAGAACGGCGTGAACCCGGGAGGCGGGGCTTGCAGTGAACCGAGATCGCGCCACTGCACTCCAGCCTGGGCAACAGAGCGAGACTCCGTCTCAAAAAAAAAAAAAAAGTTAAAAAGTTAGCCAGGCTACTAGGAAGGGTGGGGCAGGAGGAGCCCTTGAGCCGAGGAGGTTGAGGCTGCAGTGAGCCGTGATCATACCACTGTACTCTAGCCTGAGCGACAGAGCAAGACCCTGTAAAAAAAAAAAAAAAAAAAAAAAAGAAGAAGCCGAAGAATATGTATTCTGCTGCCATTGGATAGAAGCCTGTGGATATGTCTGTTATGTCCATTTGTCCAAAGTGTAGTTCAAGTCTTATGTCTCCTTGTTGATTTTTCTGTCTGGATGTTATGTCCATTGTTGAGAGTGGGTTACTGAAGTCCCCTACTATTACTGCATTATTGCCTATCTCTTCCTTCAGATCTATTAATATTCATATATTTTGTTGAGTGCATGTATATTTATAATTGTTATATCCTCTCGATGAATGAACCCCCCCTTTTTTTTTTGACATGGAGTCTCGCTCTGTTGCCCAGACTAGAGTGCAGTGGCACGATCTCGGCTCACTGCAAGCTTTGCCTCCCCGGCTCAC
The DNA here is from genome assembly GCF_029281585.2 of Gorilla gorilla gorilla. NCBI lineage: Eukaryota > Metazoa > Chordata > Mammalia > Primates > Hominidae > Gorilla > Gorilla gorilla. The sequence goes on along the minus strand of NC_073230.2, from coordinate 98,298,231 downwards.
GCCATTCTCCTGCCTCAGCCTCCCGAGTAGCTGGGACTACAGGCGCCCGCCACCACGCCTGGCTAATTTTTTGTATTTTTAGTAGAGACGGGGTTTCACCGTGTTAGCCAGGATGGTCTCGATCTCCTGACCTCATAAGAATCCCTTTATTACTATATTATAACCATAAAATGGTAGCAGTAGGTTCTTACCTATCAATAATCACCTTGAATGTAAATAGGTTAAATTCTCCAATGAAAAAAAAGGGCCTGAATGGATTAAAAAATAAGATCCAACTATATGCTGCCTGTAGGAGACTCTCTTCACCATCTTTAAGGACACACATAAACTGAGAGTGAAGAGATGGAAGAAGATATTCAACACAAATTGAAACCAAAAGAGAGCAGGGGTAGCTATACTTATAACAAACAAAATAGACTTTAAGTCCAAAACTATAAAAAGAGACAAAGAATGTCATTATATAATGAAAACTACACCAACACAATTTATTGTGAAAGCCTTTTTTACACCAGTGATATAAGATGAAACTTTTTTCATAAATTTCTATTCACATTTGAGTATATTTTTGTGCATCTGTACACTGCTATTGGTCTATCTGGATAATAGTTTCCTAATACCATAATGTTTTAATTGTGGAGGATATATAAGCTATTTTAATATCTGGTAATGGTATTTAACTTCTCTCCACCTCTTATTACTCTTTCTGTTTCCTTTTAAAAATTTTTTTTAAATTTTCTTTTCTTTGAGACAGGGTCTCGCTCTGTCAGCCAGGCTGGGGTGCAGTGGCATGATCATGGCTCACTGCAGCCTCCACCTCCTGGGCTCAATTGATCCTCTGGCCTAAGCCTCTCAAGTATCCAAGCCTACAGATGCTCACTGCCATGCCTGGCTAACTTTTGTGATTTTTGTAGAGATGGGATTTCACTATATTGCCCAGGCTGGTCTCGAACCCCTGGGCTCAAGCAATCCACCCACCTCAGCGTCCCAAAGTGCTGGAATTGCAGGCATGAGCCACTGCACATGGCCCTTTTTAACAATTTTTAAGTTTAAGCAGAATAAAGATGAGTTATTTATTTTAACTTGTGCCAATGCTAGGAATTTCACAAAATTAAGTATTTGGCTCTGGAAAAGATAATGAGTCTAGAGTTTGCAGAGGTACTGCATGCAATGGAAATTCACAAATCTATTATAGTTTTGTTTGATTTGTTTCATCTTAGTTTCCTTTTTCCTCTTTCTTTCTCTTTTAATTTTTTGTCTTCCTATGTGTCCTTGTTTTCCAACTTTTGTACCAGAACATTTCATTTTGAATCAAGATGCTATTGTAGGGGGACAGTGTAACTGCAGAACAGCATTCACTCTACAGTTGGCCATTTAATACTCATATAAAGACTTTTAAATGCATAATGTAAAAAGGTACAATTTTAAATGCTTTTTGATCGGTGTTCTTTATTTTTTTATTATTATTTTTATTTTTTTGAGACAGAGTCTTGCTCTGTTGCTGAGGCTGGAGTGCAATGGCCTGATCTTGGCTCACTGCAACTTCTGCCTCCCGGGTTCAAGCGATTCTCCTGCCTCAGGCTCCAGAGTAGCTGGAACTACAGGCGCGTGCAAGCATGCCTGGCTAATTTTTGTGTTTTTAGTAGAAACGGGTTTCATCATGTTGGCCAGGCTGGTCTTGAACTCCTCACCTCAAGTGATCCGCGTGCCTCAGCCTCCCAAAATGCTGGGATTACAGGCATGAGCCACTGCACCTGGCCAGTGTTCTTTTAAAAACAAAACTGTAAAACATTAAAAATAATTAGTCCTCACTGGGTGCAGTGGCTCAGGCCTATAATCCCAGCACTTTGGAAGGCCAAGGGGGGCAGATCACTTGAGATCAGGAGTTCAAGACTAGCCTGGGCAACATGGTGAAACCCCATCTCTATTAAAAGTCAAAAAATTAGCCGGACTTGATGGTGTGCACCTGTACTCCCAGCTACTTGGAGGCTGAGATGGGAGGATCACCTGAGCCTGGGGAGGTCGAGGCTGTGGTGAGCTAAGATTGTGCCACTGCACTCCAGCCTGGGCAACAGAGGGAGACTCTGTCTCAGAAACAAACAAACAAAACAAACAATTCATCCTGATAATCCAAAACTACCTTCTATAAGGGAATATTTTGAAAGGTTAGAATAAGGCATTGAAACACACTAGCACAAATTATAAATTTAAAGAATAGATGGTTAACTCTATCGTGAGAAAAGGAATTGATTCAGGAATGTGAGGAAACAAGACAGTGAGGAGGAAGGAATAAAGAGCTAGAAAGACTGGGTTTGGGGGAGAATGGGATGAGAGAAAGAGTTTGAAGAGAACAGCTGTCTTAAGTTGGGATCCCCAAGAACTAGGCTTGGGGCAGAGACTCCAAGGCTCCAAGGCAGAGACTTGCCTGCAGGAGTTAATTGGGGAATTCCCTCAGGAGTAACACATGTAAGGGTCAGAGAGAAGCAGACTTGGGTAGAAGGAACAGTTAAAGTGTCATGTAGTCACAAGGGAGGCCTCAGTCAATCTTATGGGGCACTCTGGAACTGGGATTTCCTTTTTGAATTGTCCTAAATTATGGCCCAAATCCCAATATCAACCATCATTAGATGTGGGAGGCCCTCCAAAAGGAGATTTAACCTTAAGTGAGGTGGCTGGCTGCATTGGCTAGGGCAATTTCCAAAGAGGGCCTGGTGTCTGGAGGTATGAGTACCTTGTTCCTGAAAGGAATATCTGTGCAGCACACCATAGCATTCACCACAACATCTGTCATTGATTTAGGGGAATATTGAGAGTAATGATTCTGGGAAGATAGGGTTTAGAAATGTTCAATTATTCATTAAGAGCATACTCCTCCTTTACTTCGTTAGCATTTTCTTTAGACCCTAAGTAAACATTTAAATTTATTTCAATTATATATTTTCATTGTTTTTGAATTGATTTTACCTTGGATTGACCCAAAGCAGAGATTGGGCCACATATGACCACTTTTAAATTCAGGTTAAGTGAATTTTGGAATGAAATTAACTGTGATAGTAACTGAAAAAGGAAAGATACGTAAACATAATATTTACTAGAAAAAGGAGATACAGGCAGGTTTGGTTCCAGAATGCTGCAATACAGCAAATATCACACTAAAGCCAGTCACACATTTTTTTTTGTTTTCCAGTGCATATAAAAATTATGTTTACACTATACTGTAGTCTATTAAGTGTACAATAGTATTATGTCTAAAAAACAACATACATACCTTTATTAAAATACATGGCCAGACATAGTAGCTTACACCTGTAATCCCAGAACTTTTGGAAGCGAGGTGGGAGGGTCACTTGAGACCAGGAATTTGAGACCAACCTGTGCAACATAGTGAGACCTCATTTCTACAGAAACATTTAAAAAATTAGCCAGACATGGTGGTGTGCACCTGTGGTACTAGCTACTTGGGAGGCTGGGGTGAGAGGATCACTTGAGCCCAGGAGTTTGAGGCTGCAGTGAGCTCTGATCCTCCACAGCACTACAGCCTGGGTATCAGAGTGAGACCTTGTCTCAAGAAACCCCCACAAAACTTTACTGTTAAAAAATGCTAACAATCATCTGAACATTCAGAAAGTCACAACATTTTTTCTAGTGAGGGTCTTCCGTTGGTGTTGATGGTTGCTGCCTGATCAGGGTGGTGGTTGCTGAAGTTTGGGTTTGCTGTGGCAATGAGGTTTGCCACATGATTCGTTCTTCCTTTCATGAAAGATTTCTTTGCAGCATGTGATGCTGTTTGATAGCATTTTACCCACAGTAAAACTTCTTTCAAAATTGTAATCAATTCTCTCACACCATGATGTTGGTTTGTCAATTACATTTATGTAATATTCTAAACCCTTTGTAGTCATTTCAACAATGTTCACAGCATCTTCACCAGAAGTAGTTTCCATTTCAAGAAACTACTTTCTTTGCTCATCCATAACAAGTGGCTCCTCATCCATTCAAGTTTTATCATGTGATTGCAGCAATTCAGTCATATCTTCAGGCTCCACTTCAAATTCTAATCTCTTGCTATTTCCACTACATATGCAGTGACTTCTTCCAGTGAAGTCCATCTCTCCAAGTGATTCTCCCACCTCAAATGATCCTCAAGTGATCCTCCCACCACAGCTTCCCAAGTAGCTGGGATTACAGGCATGTGCCACAACATCAGTCTTCACTGAAGTCTTGAACCTTTTCAAAGTCATCCATTAGAGTTGGAATAAACTTCTTCCAAACTCCTGTTAATGTTGATATTTTGACATCCTCCCATGAATCATGAATGTTTTTAATGGCATCTACAATGGTGGATTCTTTCCAGAAGGTTTTCAATTTACTTTACCCAGATCCATCAGAGGAATCACTATTTATGACAACTATAGCCTTAGGAAATGTATTTCTTAAATAAGACTTGAAAGTGAAAATGACTTCTTCATCCATGGGCTGCAGAATGGATGTTGTCTTAGCAGGCATGAAAACATTATTAATCTTTGTGTACATCTCCATCAGAACTCTTGAGTGACCAGGCGCATTGTCAAAGAGCATTAACATTTTGAAAGGAATCTTTTTTCTGAGTAGTAAGCCTCAACAGTGGGCTTAATATATTCAGTGAGCCATTCTGTAAACAGATGTGCTATCATCTAGGCTTTGGCATTCCATTTATAGAGTGCGGGCAAGTAGATTTAGCATAATTCTTAAGTGTCCTTAGATTTTTGGAATAGTAAGTGAGCACTGGCTTCAACTTAAAGTCACGAGTTCCATTAACCCTTAACAAGAAAATCAGCCTGTCCTTTTGAAGTTTTGAAGCCAGGCATTGACTTTTTCCTTTCTGGCCATGATAGCCCCGGATGGCATCTTTTTCCAACAGAAGGGTGCTTTGTCTATATTGAGAATCTATTTTTTTAGTGTAGCCACCCTCATCAATGATCTTAGGTAGATCTTCTGGATAACTTGCTAAGGCTTCTACATTAGCACTTGCTGCTTCGTCTTGTACTTTTATGTTATGGAGACGGCTTCTTTCCTTCAACTTCATGAACCAGTCTCTGCTAGATTCCAATGTTTCTTCTGCAGCTTCCTTGCCTGTCTCAGCCTTCATAGAATTGAAGAGAGTTAGGGCCTTGCTCTGTGTTAGACTTTGACTTAAAGGAATTTTGTGGCTGGTTTGATCTTCCATCCAGACTGCTAAAACTTTTTCCATATCAGCAATAAGGCTATTTTGCTCTTTCATCATTTTTGGGTTCACTGGAATAGCAGTTTTCATTTCCTTCAAGGATTTCTTCCTTTGCATTTACAGTTTGGCTGTTTGGCACAAGAGGCCCAGCTTTCAGCCTATCTTGGCTTTTGGCATGCCTTCCTCACTAAGTTTAATCATTTCTAGCTTTTGATTGAAAGTGAGAGATGTGCAACTCTTCCTTTCACTTGAACACTTAGAGGTCATTGTCAGGTTATTAACTGTCCTCATTTCAATATTGCTGTGTCTCACTGAAGAGGGAGGCCTGAGAAGAGAAAGATTGGGGAACAGCCAGTCAGTGGAGCAGTCAGAACACATACAACATGTATTGATTAAGTCCACTGTCTCCTATGGGTGCAGTTTGTGGCACCCCCATAACAATTACAATAGTAACATCAAAGATCACCATCATGGATCACCATAACAGATATAACAATAATGAACAACTTTGAAATATTGTGAGGATTACCAAAATGTGATAGAGACACAAAGTGAGCACATACTATTGGAAAAATGGTGCCGACACATTTGCCTGACACCAAGTTGCCATAAACCTTAAATCTGTAAAAAGCACAGTATTTGTGAGGTATGCTAAATTGAAGTGCAATAAAATAAGATATCCCTATAATTGAAAAATGGGATGGTTTGGTGAAGTAGAAAAAAAGCACATCTGCCGGGCATGGTGGCTAAAACCTGTAATCCTAGCATTTTGTGAGGCTGGGGCAGGTGGATCACGAGGTCAGGAGTTCAAGAGCAACCTGGCCAAGATGGTGAAACCCTATCTGTACTAAAAATACAAAATAATTAGCTGGGCATGGTGGTGGGTGCCTGTAATCTCAGCTACTTGGGAGGCTGAGGCAGAGAATTGCTTGAACCTGGGAAGCGGAGGTTGCAGTGAGCCAAGATTGCGCCACTGCACTCCAGCCCAGGCAACAGAGTGAGACTCCATCTCAAGAGAAAAAAAAAAACGCATCTAATGGGACAGAGTGGGATAGAGTAGAAGGTTGTATCAGAGAGTATAATTTTCACCTGGAACAGTAAGAGATAAGTTTAAATCAAGGATTGGCAAACTTTCTTTATAAAGGTCCAGGTAGTAAATATTTTAGGCTTTTGGGGCCTTATAATCCCTGTCACAACTACCTTGCTGTTGTGGCATGAAAACAGCTATAGACCATACATAAATGAATGTATGTGGCTGTGTTTCAATAAATTTTTATTTACAAAAACATTCAGAGAGCCAGATTTGGTCTGGGAGTCATAGTTTGTGGACCTGTTGGTTTAGATGATCAGAAAGATCACTGAACGGCTTGGAAGGGTCTACCTAACTTGTTTCACTGACTTGCAACAGATTTTTAAAAGATATCAAATAAAACAGCCAAAAGAAGATATAAAGGGAAAGCTAGAATAAAGTAGCCCTATGAAACCCACAACCCCATCACTTTTGTCTCATGGCTGATTATGTGTGCACAGTCTTCCTTTTCATGATTTATTAATCTTGTCATGCTTGACATTTATATTCTTACTTCAGAAATACTCAGGGTTGTTTGTTTGTTTGGTAGAAACAACGATTAATCCAACAAACATAAGCCACACTAATAAACCCCACATGGTTTTGCCAAACACATCATAAGACTTAGCTAATCTCATGCTAGCAGCAACCCAAAAGGAAAAGATTTGACTTCTGAAACACATGTGGCAGGGAGAGGGGTCTCTCCAGTTAATTTGTGTGTTTTTGACAAATCTTTTACACTCTATACTTCATTATGCACCTATTCAATAAGAACACATTTGATAGTTTTCCAGTTTTGAAATCTATGTGATAACTTTTAACCATATTTGAAAAGGGTATTCGATGACTTTTCAGAAAAAGGCAATAATATTTTCTACATCCAACTTGCTGCCCAGCCAAATCCACAAACATGGATGTTAGCAGAGAAAGCTTTTGTTGGACTGCAGGTGAGATGAGATGATTCTTAACCATCAGATTGTACAACCAATAGGAATTTACTCTGACATTTTGTTTGCTTTTACAATTTGGATGCCCAAATAATTAAAAAGGTAGAATTAAAGAGAAGCCTTTATGTCTCTTGGCTGTCTTTTGGTAAATATATGCTGCTAAATTACATACTAAGCAGGCCAGAGCCTAATGAACAAATTGTGACTCAAAATCATGGAGAAAGACTTAACCTACTGTTTCCTTCTGGTAGGGAAGAGTGCCAGTTAAGAGTGAGTATGAGTGGCAGAATGACAATAGCTTTGTTAACCGCACTGTAGATTAGATGATTGTTGCCTGAAATGTCAGTTCCTGGTTGGCTATAAGAAAATGCCTGTTTCTCATTTCACTCACCAGCTTTTCTCCCTTCATTTAAATGGTAATTACACACTTACAATGCACTGCAAGTATCTCTAGTTTTACTGAGTCCTCTGGGAGCTCTAGAAACCCTAGGACTTTCATAATGAGGGATACATTTTTGGAGTTTTTTTTTGCTTGGGAAGATTTTGGTTCTATTAAATTTTTTTTCTATTTTCACTTGCACTTTTTTTTCACTGAAAACTAATACAATTTTTTCCAACTAAATAGGGAGCATTGGTAAAACTGAATAATGACATTCAAGTCATGTAATTTTCAATTACATTTATATCTTAAGTATTTTAATTACCTTGGCAGTTACTGCATACATGCCAGTTTGGTATTGACTGCCATTTTCTCATAAATAAGTCAGATTACTTTCCATTAATTCTTCCCCCATTTTTTCCCTTTTAAAAATTGTATTCTTAGGCTGGGCTTGGGGACTCACACCTGTAATCCCAGCACTTTGGGAGGCCAACAAGGGAGGACTACTTGAGCTCAGAAGTTCAAAACCAGTCTGAGCAACATGATGAGACCCTGTCTCTACTAAAAAAAATTTTTTTAATTAGCTGGGTGTGGTAGCATGCACCTATAGTCCTAGCTACTTGGGAGGCTGAGGCAGGAGGATGGCTTGAGCTGGAGAGATGAAGGCTGCAGCAAGCTATGATTATGCCACTGCACTCTAGCCTGGGTGACAGAATAAGACCCTGTCTCAAAAAAAGTTATATTCTTATTTTATTTTAAAATCTAATGGGTAATTCTAATCCGTCATCTTTCCTTTTCTCCTTCTGCTTTGTGTGCATTGCATTAAGTTCAAGATTCATTTTGGTATTCTGTATCAGTAACTACTTATTTCTCTGGTGTGGTATTTTTTACTGATCTTCTAGAGGTTTCAGGCAAAACTTAATGGTCTGGTGAAATTAACAATGACCAGTACAAAATATGGGTCACTCGATATATTCCTGACCTATTGTTTGTATAAACAATTTTTATTCTTTCAATATCAAGATCACTTTGATGTAAAACTTCATCAAATTCTTGGGAGGACCAGCACATTTTTTTTGTGAAGTTAGTTATAATAATTAGGCAGTCAATGTATAAAGACAAAAGGTGATCAAAATACAGTATAGAGATAACATTTTTTTCTATAAGTGTATGTAGTGATGATTTCTGTGAAAAGCTATCTAAATAAAATAAAACCACATAAATGAAACCCTGGTAATAGTAAGGGCAATGCATTTTTCTCAAGGGACTTCTCCTAAAATGTGACAAGCATTTTTGAGGAGTTGGGGTGGAGTGGGCAGGAGGCTTCTGGAGTTAGGCTCAAAGTTGCATCTGGAGTTTACTAGCTGTGAAACCTAAGGTTAATTGTTTAACATCTCTGAGACTTGATTACCTCATCTGGAATACAGGAAAAATAATAACCATTTTTCAAGGAAGGTTAGGAATAATTTAGGAAAAACTCCTAGAATATAATACATAATCACTAAATGGTGATTCTTGGGCTCTCAAGCAAGGGAAGGAGCCAGGTGAGATAGGGCCATGAAGTAGAAGGAGCTCAATCTCAGGGCCAGAAATATCTTGGATTCTCATCTCTGCCCCAACAGTTTTTCACTGTTTAACACTAAGCAAATTATTTAAATGACTTAAGTATTCCTGTATAAAAGGAAACAATGCTACAAAAGTTGTGTGAGATGTAATTTAAATACCATGTATAAAGCACTTTTTATAGTACCTGACACATAGTAGATGCTCAATAAATGGTTATATTATTACCTATTATGAGCCTATTATGTCACTGTAATTCTAGAGGCACTGTGAGATCATAAAGAGGAACTTTACAGGGTACCATAAGGCACTTGAGATCTTTCAAGGAAGACAAGCCCTTGAGATAAGTATAAGTTTAGATACTATAAAATATCAGACTGGGCACAATAGCTCACACCTGTAAGCCCAGTACTTTGGGAGGCTGAGGTGGGTGGATAGCCTGAGCTCAGGAGTTCAAGATCAGCCTGGACAACATGATGAAACCCTGTCTCTACCAAAAAAATACAAAAAAAATTTAGCCAGGCATGGTGGTGGTGCACGCCTATAGTCCCAGTGACTCGGGGGGCTGAGGTGCAACGATTGCTTCAGCACAAGAAGCAGAGGTTGCAGTGAGCTGAGATTGCGCCACTGCCTCCAGTCTGGGCAACAGTGAGAACTCGTCTCAAAAAAAAAAAAAAGAAAAGAAAAGAAAAAATATTTCTACAGTAAGTTCCATGTTAGGCACCTAAGAGTTGAGTTAAAGCCTAAAGAACTCATGTAGTACATGAAGATCAAATAAGGCTTAATGGAGGTATCATGGTCTCCTAGCTGAGCTTCAAGAATGTTCAGTTTATCAACAGGCAGATTGGAGCTGCTAGGGGAGGAAATTTTCAGGGGAGGATATTTTCGGGGTAGGAAGCAGAATAAACAGTAGACATGAAGGTGAAAAAGCACAGATTATACCTGAGCAATAGTAAATAAATTCTGCTATTCACTTACAGTATAAGGAACAGGTAAGGTGAGAACGTAACAGCTGACACTTTTTGGGCATTTATAATATTCTGGGCACTGTTCTAAGGACTTTACATGTGTTAACTCATTGAAACCTTACAACAATCCCTTGAGGTAAATCCTAATATTAGCCATACTTTAAGACAAGGAAACTAAGCCTTTATATTGCCTTTATGTGAGATAGACAATGGTGCCACTTACTTTGAGGCTGTAGAAGCCCTGTGCTGAAACGTAGCGTGGTGAATGGTATGTGGACTATGCTTCCACACTCACTCATCCCTCAGCCAGCCTTGTGCGGGGACCCTCAGCCTAGACATGTGTGCGCAGTGGCCCTGCTCAATGTCGCACAGGTGAGGTGAGCAATCTGGCTTCAGAGGCTGAGCTTTCAATCATGACTCTGTGATGAGAAAAGCACTTGGGCCTTATTTGTGGGGAATCTTGAAATCTCCACATAGGGATATGAACTTTATTTTAAAGGTGACATGGAAATATAGCCTTTATTTTGAAGGAATGTGAAGGCTTTTTTTTTTTTTTTGAGGGGTGGACAACAGCACAATCAGATTTGTAAGGAAACATACCTTGATGGTGTTATTGGGGGGATGGGGAAGTGGGTTGGGTGGGTGGTTTAAAGAAGGAAAGATTCAGTCAGGAAAACCAGTCAGGAGGAGACTGCTAGGCGTTCAATTGAGCACAGATGAGAGCCCAAACAAGGGTGGTAGCACTGGAAACGGAAGAAGTGACAGACTTGAATGACGTTCAAGTTAGAATTGGCAAGTCCTGGTGATCATTTAGAAGTAGGGAGTGAAAAAGAGTCCCTGGAAGAGACCCCAAAGTCTCCACTGTGGGTGGCTGGAAGATACCGATGTTGTTAATATAAAGGAGGAAAACAGGAGGAAGGGCAAGAAAGTTTTGGTGAGAAGGATGAAGTCTGCATGTTGAATTAGTAGTGATAGTAAGACATGCATGTAGTAACTCCAACCAGAAGCTGGAATTGTGAATCTGGAGCTGGGGATATTTGCACTAGACACCTAGTGAGGAAACAGTTTACAAACATGAAGCCAGGGGTGTGGGTGAGAGTGACTGTGGAGTGGACCCTTCAAGATAGCCTTAATATGAAGTGTGGATAGAAGTTGGGATTTCCCACAAGAAGCTGGAGGCTGGGACTCACAGGGCAAGTGGGCTGGGACACACAGTGCTGAGGTGCAGTATAAGGGTGGTCAGGAGCACCAAATGCAGAGTGCAAGCAAACGTTGTTCATATGCATAACCTATTAATATTTGTAAACTACAGTAATGCTTTTAAAATCTTAGGATGTTTCAAGGTACTAAGACACACTTCACTAAATAATAGGTCCTATAGTAGCTGAAAATAGATTGTGGCTTTCCAAAGTGCCTTGAATTGCAGGATGCATTTTACATACTAAGAGAAGAATCATATACCATAAATGTTTTCTTTTACAAGACAGTGGCTACCTGGAGCATCATGTAGAGATGTCATCTGAGCAATGAATGCCCAGGCTCAGTGGGAAAGAGCACTGGGATCTGTAGCAATATCTGCCCTGTGTGGAAGGGCGGGGACCACTGTGCCTAAATTGGCTTTCCCTCAATTAAATGCTTTCCAAGGTACTGTTAAAATTAAATTTCTATGATTGTCAGTGCCTAGTTTATCATACATATTTACATATTATCCGAAAAGAAAAAACAAAAGAAAAAAAGTGCAAATTGACTCCTTATAATTTTGTGGTAGCACAGCTCTGCAGTAGCCTAGATTTATGAAATGATGCTAAATGTCAGGCTCTCTAGAGTGAATGAATGAAAAAAATGATATGCCTTTAATAGGATAAATAAGGGAGAATCATGTACACACCTTTAACTCAGCCCTTTCCTAATATGAGCTTTATTTGTGTGTGTGTGTGTGCACACACATGCATGCATGTATGTTTGTCTGTGTCTATGTGTGTGTCTTTAGTTGTTTGGGACTCTGGATAAATATTCTAATGGAAGTATGGTAGGAATGTGTGAAGAAAATTGAAGGTAATTGCTTCCTACTGAAAGAGGAAGAAAAGTTTTTGAAGTTTCTCCAGTTCAAAAACTTTTATTATAGAAATCCACAGGCAGGCAATGTAAAAAAGCAAATGCTGTGTGAAATTATTCACCGAGGTGATGGTAACCATATCAATAAAGTTTTGGAGGAGACTTTCCACTGTTCTATGTAAATAACTGTGTTGCAGCTTTTGTTTTATGAGTACTCATTATCATAGAAATTTACTGTTTTTAGTCTTGAAAATGTGGTGCTTAAAAACTTGGAAAATACCACTGTAATTGGAGTTAACTATTGGAGTTAACTCTGGAATACCGTAATTTTGTTTTGCAGACATTGGAGCTATAATCTTTTGTATTTCTTCTATTTACTCTGTTGTCAGAACTTACGCCAGTCATCATCTCTGTGACAATACAAGCCCCTTGAGGGCAAGGACAGTATTTTATTTTTTTGTAATCACTGTGCCATTGGCACCACCTGGTATAGTGTCTGGCCTCACTTTAGTCTCCTCTAACTTTTCTTCTTCTTGTCCACTGATGTTTTCAAGAGCCAACTTTCATAACCCCTCTTAGGAAAGTGTAAGATATAGTGCCTGCCATCAAAAACTTAAAATCTAGTTGCTGAGAGGATAGCCCCCAGAAACAGATAATAAACAAGTGTTACTAATAACTTAGAGAACAGATATACTGTAATTTTCACAGTAACTTTTAAACCTTGATTGCATCTTTATTCCCTTTTTAGCCATGGCTAAATTCCTTAGTGATATAGGAAAGGACCTTCACAATTTGGGCTGAAGAGATAGAACAATGGATAATGACCCTGCCATTACTATTTTCTGTGCACAGTTAATATCTCTTTTTCCTGTATGGTTGGTCTCACCATTTTCTTTCTGATAAGAGGCTCTTGCACCAATTCCAGGTATTTATTTACACTGTAGTTAAAACTCTTAACTTTTTTTCAAACCTTATTTCCACTGCCATCTCCAAACAATTTTTGCTGGTTTTCCTTAAGCAGATGTTGTCTCTTTCCTCTTGAATTGCCAGCTTGCTTTACTTTTCCCTCTCTCCTCATACTCATCTTAAGAGGGAAATTGTGTTTTACCCAATAGAGTATAGAATCCCAGCTCTATCACTTACTGTTTGTGATATCTTGGGCATATTATTAACCTCTCTATGTCTTGGTTTCTTCAACTGTAAAATAGGGATTAAAAATAATTGGTTGCTCACATGGTTGTGGTGATACAATGAGATAACATATTGCTACAGATCACTGTGCTCCTTCCACTCAGCCTGGGCATTGCTCAGAATACTTCTCTATATGATACTTTGCACATAATAAACACTCAGTAAATAGCAGCTGCAATAGCAGCACCTTATAGTTCTTGACATAGAGTCGTTATACCTGTTGACTTGAATAGTAATGATAAGATTGATAAGATTATTTTTCTCTGGATCAGATAAGAATAAAGGGAGTCAGAAAAAGATAGCTCCAAGTAGAATGGAGTTGATTAAATAAACATTTATTGAGCTTTTGCCTTGTGCCAGGCATTGGGAATATAAGTTGTACTGCACAGGCAATGCTCTTTGCCCTTGTGGAGCTTATATTCCTAGGTGGATACAAAAAAAAGTGAAGAGCAAAGCCAATAATTTAAAATTGTGGCACTGCTGGGAAGAAAAGAAGGGACTAAAATTAGGGGAAATAAGGGTGGAGAATGTACTTGCAATAACTAGGAAAGGCCTATTTATTGAAGGAGTAGGGTTTCAGCAAAGACCAAAATAGAATAAGGAGTCAGCTAGAAGACAAGTGGGAGAAGGGACAAACCGGGTGGAGGCTCCAAGGAGAGACAGAGCTTGGGGTGTTAGAGAAACTGGAAGTTCTTTGTGGCTATAGAAATATTCAGGGATAAGATTATGTCAGGATTTATTGGCCATTATAAAGAGTTGGGGTTGCAGTAGACTGACTGAGAGGTGTGATGTTCAGCTGAGCTTTAGACTATAAAAATGTAGAGAAATATTTGGAAGTAGACATTTGATATGGAAGAGCAAAGACATGGGGTTGTGACTAATAATAGTGTCAAGGAAGACAAGAAATAGTCTGTTGAAGTGGAGGAGTTGCATTGGGGAATAAGAGAAACAATTGTCTTTTGGACGATATTATTCTACAGAACAGCTGCTGCTTTACAGTAACAGACTTTGACAGGACTTTTTTCTTAGCAGATGAAAAGTTGAACTGATGTGGTGACCTTTTGGAATAGATGGTTTCTTTACTGCCAAGTTGAACCCTTTCTGGGAATATTTGTGCTGAGTGAGCCTTCTAACCTTAGTGCAGGGTGAGTCAATGAGATCCTTCATGAACATTCCCTTTCATGTTGGCAGAAGGAAATAAATCGTTTATGTTAGTTTGGGTAATTGAAGAAGCTTTTCATTTCCAATTTACTCTGGTGTATGTGGCTAATTTAAGTTGATAATCATTAACCATGTACAGCTTTTCAAGGGATGAATCAGGAGTTGGAAAACATTACATTTCTGTAAAAATTGGTGTAACGGCCTTGAACTTAAGCTTTCTAGTTTGAAGGTGAAACTTGAGAGTTAGCACTGTATTGTATTTCCAATAATGAATGTGTCTTTTTTCTTTCAGGCTTCCTTCAGGATTTTAATCATCCTTACAGCCTCTTTGAGAATGATTGAACTTCCAAATTCCCTAAAGTTAAAATTTTAAATTCTATTAAACATTTTTTCGAGTATTTCATTACTTTTACATTATGACTTGTACAGTAATTTGAGATCATAAAGGTTGAAAAATATCTTCAAATAAGATTTTATAGTTAAAATTTTTTTGACTTTTCAAAAGTTCTTCTTCCTAGCTCATTTCATAATCTTCAAATGTAGATTCTCTTTGAACATAAAGTGGTATAAATATAGAATGTTCAGGCACCTGACGTATAAATTTACATATGGTTTGAAGATTGGAGGGTATACCCTGTGATAGTGTCTGACATTGTTATTTTCTCGTCAGTGTTACCAGACAGCAAATAAATACTTCAATTCTGCCAGGGGAGGTGGCTCACGCCTGTAATCCCAGCACTTTGGAGGCTGAGGTGGGCAGATCACGTGGTCAGGAGTTTGAAACCAGCCTGGCCAACATTGTGAAACCCTGTCTCTACTAAAAATATAAAAATTAGCTGGGCATGGTGGCACACGCCTGTAATCCCAGCTACTCAGGAGGCTGAGGCAGGAGAATTGCTTGAACCTGGGAGGTGGAGGTTGCAGTAAGCCGAGATTGTGCCACTGCACTCCAGCCTGGGTGACAGAGCAAGACTCCATCTCGGAAAAAAAAAATCAATTATAATTTTGTTTACATGTATTATTACACAAAATGGTCCATTATTCAGAAGCCTCCCATTTGAGGTAATGATTGGTATTATTAGGATCTTTTGATGAAATCTTGGTTGAATTGATGATAATATGTTTTTAAAATATATAGATGTTTTTATTTCCCAAATAAAAGAAATAAAGACTCTTTACAATTTAAGGAGAATATTAGAGAATTTTTAAAATAGGTCAGGCACGGTGGCTCACGCCTGTAATCTCAGCACTTTGGGAGGCTGAGGCAGGCAGATCACTTGAGGTCAGGAGTTCAAGACCAACGTGGCCAACATGGTGAAACTCTATCTCTACTAAAACTACAAAAATTAGCCGGGTGTGGTCGCGGGTGCCTGTAGTCCCAGCTACCCGGGAAGCTGAGGCAGGAGAATCACTTGAACCCGCAAGGCGGAGGTTACAGTGAGCCAAGATCCCACTGCTGCACTCCAGCCTCGGCGACAGAGCAAGACTCCGTCTCAAAGAAACAAACAAAAAATAAAAAATAAAATAAAATCATGCCAGACTTGTTTCAATATCAATAGTTCTTCATTAAAATTCAGTAATGTTCTGTTATATTCATTAATAATTATTTCACCAACTTCTTTTTCATAACTTCCACTTGTTAGGCAAAATTTGGAAGAAGAAAGTATAAATGTATATTTGATATTTTTGCTATTTGCAGTACTTTGATATAAAATAAACATGACTTCAGGTGAGCTTGAGAGTACAGGGCATGTGATATTAAAAATTGTAAGAAAAAAGTGATCCACTTTCATACTGGTGGTGAATGAAGCTGGATTTTATATATATTAAAAGTATTCCTTAAAGATATCAAGGCTGGAATTGCTTGAGCTACGAAAAACTAAATTTTTCTGTTTGTAACTCCAGCAAGACAGATCTTACATTGGATCAAAGATTGATTTCTCTACTAGAAATTTTGACTTTGGTTAAGGAGCTGAAATAGCAATGTGGAAATAAGTAAGCTCTTTTGTTCCACCAGAATCTCAGAACTTCCTCTGCCTTTGCCCCCATTAAGTAAGGCCATCTAGACAACTGAGTTTGTTTCTCCTGTCTCGAGTTTCCCTTAGTTGTTTCTGGGAGTTTGTCCTCACTTAAGAGTGGATGCTGAACCTCACTGTGAATGGAGGATGTCTTATAGTACTCTCAGTTTGCCTTTATGGTTATCTTGGTGACAGTTTTTTTCAGTAACATTCTTGGGGGATATGCATGCTGGGTGAATCATTCTGTCTCATTTGTCTGTTGGAAATACAGTTCTGGCACTAAGATACGGTGAACAGACAGATGGAGGCCACAACATTCAAGCTTTATTAAACTTGCCACAGGTTAGAGCTTTAATCTCCTAATTCTAGATAAAGGCGGGATGCTTATATGTAGAAAAATTAGGAAGAATAACTGGAGGTTGTACTTATTTTGACTATTTATAAGATTACTAGCCGGGAGCGGTGGCTCACGCCTGTAATCCCAGCACTTTGGGAGGCCTAGGTGGGAGGATTGCTTGAGGCCAGTTGTTTAAGACCAACCTGGGCAACAAAGTGAGGCCCCTTGGAATGTATATACGAAAAAAAAAGTCATTGCTAGATTTAAGTATATTTTATTTTTTTAGAGGGATTAATATCTCAAAAGCATGTTAACTTTTAGAATATTAAAAGTATATCTAGTTTTTCTTAATTCCCTACTTGTAGACATTTTCATATACTTTTCAAAATCTCATTAATTGATGGTTTGGGGAGAGTTTCATTTTTTTTCTCTTTTCACCATAGGAAATTCTGATTTGTTTTCCTGGCTCAAAACAATTCAGATAGACTGTGTTATCCTCTGTAGAATATCATGTCACCCTCAATAAATCATGAAAAAAAATCATCCTTTAATTACACAACCTGAGTATGGCCTTTAATTTCTAATCATCTGAAAAAATGCATAATCATCTTTAAGTAAAAGAAATGAAAAACATTAAGCCATAGTAAGAACTTTTATTTTATTTCCATTTACAATAGAAGTTTTTAAATTAATTTCTTCATGACTGGCTCTAATTAATTCATTTTAGAATCTACCATGATTCTATTCACAAAAATTATTTAGTTTTTCCAGTTTTTAAATATTGTTTTATATAGCCGTATTTAGTAATTATTGATAATCCTAATTACAAAATACACAATACTATTTCCAAATGATTAAATTTTGGATTTTTTTGTGTTAAATGAAATTATTAATAACCTTTTTTTTCCGTTTTGGGTGACTTTTTTCTTTCATCACCTATCAATCAGTGAATCTAAGAAAGTAAAGTGCAAATCAGCTGACTGCCTTTGAAGAAAAATAATTTGAGATGAGAATAAGTTGATAGTGTAGTAATAAGGTCTAGTGATAGCTTTCCCAGGAGATAACTTATGCAAAAATGATGGAGGTCTGCCCATCATTGCATATAGAATGCTGACATTCTTGATTTTAATAGGAAAGCATTTATCTTTTGCACCTGCTCCAGTATATGAATAGCTGTCATGTATTTCAACAAAAGAGAAGAACTGTCACTATGATTTAAGAAATATGCATTGGCATAAGAAAAAGTAAAATATTTTGAGCAGCTAGAATTTATTTTCCTTGCTCTATTATGCCTCGTTTCTACAATGAATTATTTAAGCTTTGTTTAATCGTATTAGTATTTTCCTATTGAGTTCATCAGTATGACTTCATCATTATAGAAAGGTCCTTGAATTATTAAAGAGTGCCTGTGTGCATGCTTTAGGAGTAAAAGGTTAGTGCATTTATGATTTCTAAGTTTTCAGTGATATGCAACAAAATGAAGCATCTGGCTAAAATGTAAATGCCATCTTTGGGAGAATTACATCATGAAGACATAAAATTTAAAGTTGATAACATTAAAATTTATTCCTAAAATTTCACTAATTAAAATAAAACAACTAAAAAATAGAATAAAATGTATTTTGAAATTGATATTAAAAAACAAAAGTTTATTACAGGTTTTTAGATTCTTGATATGTTGACCATGGAGCAGAGCCTTTAAATGTGTTAAAAACATTGAAATGCTACTGCCTTTTCATATTTTTATTTCTAAATATTACCACTTTTCTGGGTAAAATTATGAAGGAAGCCTATTAGATCTTTTTTACATTTCTGTTTTCCCAGCAGGTGTTTCCCTTCATGGCATTTTACGTGCTGATTTTTCTTCTGCTTCCTTTCAGTTTTAATTTTCATTTTATAAATATGCAGATTTTATGATTATACACACCCAAACCCATGCATAGGGTTTATACATGTATAAAGTATAGCTGTAATTTAATTTGGCTCATCTTTTAACATACTAAAGTGAAGTACCAAAAGTAATTTTTCCCCTTGAGAGTGTTCACTATTGGACATTATTCACTTATTTTGGCATTTCTGATATTATTTAAAATGTCTTTGGACCTCTTCCTTTGCAATATTCTTAACAATCTGCAGAACATTTGAAAGATGTACATCTTCATGGTGGCAGGTCATCATTCTTTAAGGATGGTTGAGAAATGGAAACATAGAATTTGTTTTTGAAATAGCAGAAAGGCATTCAGAGCCATATGTGATGAACAGGTAATTGATTGTTTTAGAGCATCCATTTTTGGTCAAAGTCAGGGCTAGGCTATAAAGAACTAATTGAGTGCATGGGAAAGGAAAAATGAAAAGGCAGCAAGGAAAAGGAGGGGCCAAACTGACTGTGATAACAATTTAAAAAGAAAAATCTGAAATGGCTTCAGCAGTTGTTCAAAAAGCATAGGGCTTTCCACGGTGACTATTTTGAAAGCATAGCAATCATTTGGAAGTACTGGCAACCCATGAAGCACTGAGATTTTATGATTTTCATTTATACTTCCGAGTCCGTTATATCCATATTAGGATTTAAAGTGAACAGCATATAAATTAAAGCTGACTCTGATGAATTCTTCCTAAGGCCCTCCTATCCACCCAGCAACAGTCTGGCCAAAAACCTTACTCCCCACCAGGTACCATTCTGTTTGATTCTTACTGGGGAGACACTTGTTAGCTTTGTTGAATTACTGGAAACTCTTCATTTGAATAAATAATGCTGAATCAAGAAAATCCAGAAAATGTCAGCTTTGGACAGAGAGAACAAAGTAAATTTAGAAAAGAGAAGGGAGCCTAGGTTCCGAGATAGTCACCATTCTAACCAGAATTTTGGGTGGTGTTTACACCCAAGCTACCATCTGGTGAGGGATCAAAAATGACCTATTTAATAACAGCTGCTAGCATGTCTTACATCAGGTGATTGAGTGATATACTTGGAATAGAAGATCGAGTTTTAGATTTAGGAGACCTTAGCTCAACTTAGTTTCCTTAGTTCAGCTTTGACATTGTTATTGGTGATCGTGGCAACTTACTTCAAGAAAATGGTGGTTTTCTCATTTTTTAAATGAATCATTTGAGATAGACAGATACTAGCACATTTATTTTATAGATAAGACATTTTTTAAACAAGGTGAAATAAACTGCCCAAGATTATATGATTTTCAGAGTGGAGACAGGATTTCAAGCACACAGCTTTTGTCTCATAAGAAGCTGATTCTTTGTGAGATAGCAGCTCAACCTTTTCCTTTAAATATGTATAAAATCATTCAATAATTGGTTATCATGCCAAAAAAGACTTCCCTGTCAGTGAAACTGAATAGTTCTGGAGAAAAATGCTTTCTCAACTATACACCCATCAACCAGAAGAACCCATGCTTGGTTTTAAAGTTAAGGATAGGTTTACTTTTTATTACCCTTTTGTTTGGTTTGAATACTTCCAGTGATTTCCAGCTCAAATGTTTACTTTGTTCATCACCATAAAAAAATCCCAAAACACATAGATTATATTAAGGGCAGTCTTCTAGTCTGCCCTTAGAAGAAATCAAATACTGAAACCCTAGGGAATCTGGTTCCATTCTTAGGCTTTATGTCCCATGTTGAATCCTAACAGCATTTGAAAGCTTACTATGTACAAAACATTATAGGTTGTTGATAATAATTGCAATAGCAACATTGCATGTAAAAATATTACAAAACCTCAGTGGACATCATGCACTGTGGATACATATTCTACTAGAAGGAAGGATGTTTTCATATTCTCTTGCATAAACTTGCTGCTGCTCTAGCCTATAGACAGAGATTATTTCATCTTTAAAGATAATTAAAACAGAAAAAAAATAATGGAATGTTTATAAACATCTGCAATTACCAATATGGTTTTTTGTTTTATGTTTGTTTTTTGCCACAGGAGAGCAGAAGAAAAAACTTATGGTTCAAAAATGCTTAATCAAGTGTTGTTGATTCTCTAAAATTTCTCCTCAAAGATGCCTGGCAAAATATCTCCAAAAGAGCTTTTAGCATTCTATAATCATGCATTCTGATTTGTTGCTCTAAGGGAAAAAATAAAATCTAGAATTGCTTAAACGGTAGAACTATTTACAATATTTTATAAAATTGAGCTATATTAAGTACAGTGTTACAAGATGGTTACTATATTGTATTATTTAGTAAATACTTTCTGATGTCTTATAGTATATACCATTTGGTTTAAAGATAAGTACATTTTGAATATATGAATGAAAAACATAGCATTTTGCTAATTATTAAAATGTTGACCCTCAGATCCTTAGTCAAGATATAACTTTTACCATATTTTTCCTTTGAGGATAAAAGAACAAACTTGCATTATTATTATTAGCTTATGTAATAAAAAGAATAAAATTTTATGTAACTTTAAATTAACAAGGCATTGTCGCATTATAATTCAATGAGTTAGGCTTTTTTCTCTCTCCATATCCTTCTTCCTTCACCTCCTTCATTCTTCTTTGTTTGGGTAACCATATGCCCCAAATTGCATAAGAAAGTCTCAATTTATGCCTGTTGTCTTAGTGTAATTAAAAATACAACATCCTCAAATAAACATGTGAAAACATATTTACCATCATTAGCCATTAGGAAAATGCAAAATAAAGCCAAGTTCAGATACTCACTAGAATGGGTAAAATTTTTTAAACCATCCATACCAATTGTTGACAAAGATGTAGAGAAACTTTAATTTCACCCATTTCTGTAAAGAACCTAAAAATTGTGCAACCACTTTGCAAAATCGACAGTTTCTCAAAAACTTAAATACAGCTACCAGTGGTAACTCAGTCATTCTACTCCTAGATATTTACATAAGAAAAATGAGTACATATGTCCATACCAAAACTTTTCCATGAATGTTTATAGAAGCTTTATTTATAATAACCCAGAACTGGAAATCCAAATGTACATCACCAGGAGAATGGATAAACAATTTATAGTATATCTATACAATGGAATACTACTCAGAAATAAATAGGACCAAACTATTGATACCCACAACATGTAAGAATCTCTAATTGTGTGAAAGAAGTCAAATGAAAAGGGACATAGTGTATAATTCTGTTTCTATAAAATTCTAGATAATGCAAACTATAGTGACAAAAACCAGGTCAGTGGTTGCCTGGAGATAGGAAGTAGGGAATGAAAGGAGGGATTACAGAGAGGTACAAGGGATGGTGGATATGTTTATCATCTTGACTGTGGCAATAGTTTCACAGGTGTATGTCAGAACTCACCAAACTGTGCGACTTAAATTTGCTGTTCATTGTGTGTCATTTGTCTCATTCAGGCTGTTAAAATAGCGCCACCTTTTGCTTTCAAAAGTATCACAGTTTAAATGCTGGTAAAAGTCTATTTCTTGATCTAAATGCTGGTTTAATAGATTTTTAAATCTGGGTGTTAATTTCATAGTTTACTCGGTTTGCAAAAATCCACTTAAAATATGTGCACTTTTCTATACATATATAAACTTCAGCTCACCTTTTTCCTCCAAAAAGCCTAAAAGATTCCCTGAGGGGGATATGCAGAAAATGTCCCAACTAGACAATAAATTACAGGGAGACCCTATTGTTTTTCATTTTCAACTTCAGAAACAAGAAAACTAAGATTTAGAAACAACTTTCAAAAAGCCACAAAAATAGGAAATATGTCAGTGGAGACTTCAACTAGGGAATTTTTTGCTTGAAAGTCTATGTGCTTTCCTGTGTTTTTTAGGTCAGTGAAAGAACTGGCCTATCGTTAACAAAGGTTTGTTATGTTAAAAACCAATCATCCTTCTGTAATCCCTTGGCCCCCTTTAGGAGGCGAAGGTGGGTGGATCACTTGAGGCCAGGAGTTCAAGACTGACCTGGCCAACATAGCAAAACCCCATCTCTACTAAAAATACAAAAAATTAGCTGGGGCATGGTGGCACATAAATGTAATCCCAGCTACTTGGGTGGCTGAGCCATGAGAATCACTTCAACCCTGGGGGCAGAGGTTGCAGTGAGCTGAGATTGCACCACTCTACTCCAGCCTGGACAACAGAATGAGATTCTGTCTTAAAAAAAAAAAAAATCATCCTTATTCCTTATGATCACCTCTGTACACTCATATAATTCCTGATGATTCACATCAGATTCCTTCTCAGTTAAAGAATAACATTTATTTCCATAATTAGAGCACATTTTGGGACACAAAGCAACTGATCCTTGTCAGTTATCACAATGGTGCAGATATGGTCTTTGGGACAAGGAACTATAATAGGAAGTGTTTTATGGAAACAAAAGACTTCCCACTAATGGAGATAATATAATTCTGACCATAGAATAAAATGGCCAGTAGGAGAAAATGATACATTCATCAGTATTTTGAGATACAATAAACACTTATGAAGAAAAACCCATGCGTCAATGGAGAGTTTTACGTATTTTGGTGGCAATAACTCCGTGGAAAATCTTTTCTCTGTGGAAGATTATTGATTACCAAAATAAAAAGAAAGAAAGAAATGAGCTTTTGATATTAAATAGCCATTTGGCTTAGAAATAGACATAAAACAATGAATTGATTTTAAAGTAATAAGGCTCATATAATTTTAATAATCCCACCCCAAATATTAAGTTGTATTATTAGGGTCCTTTGCATGCAGTAGACCTTCAAAGTGGTGTAGACTAATTCCAGTTCATGGCCAGTTTAGCGTAAGGAGAGGGAGGGAGAGGGTAATAAGGCAGGCAGGGAAGAAAAAGAAAACGATAGCCACAGCAGAGCAAGAGACAGCTGAGTAATGCTCTGCAGGTTTCTGAAATGTTATTTCCAGTGATCTTCAGCTGTTACTTAAGGCTTTGGGCCCCTTATACAGTGTAGAAGTTTCTTTTGGTTGCCTACCCAGTATCTCTTTCTTTACACACAGGTGCTAAAATGCCCCTGATTTCGTTAAGTAGCTACTGTTCTCCATATGGCCATATATTTGAGGGAGGCTGGCCTGATTCTTAGTAGATGAATCCTAACTGGTCTATGGCACTCTCACTTTACTTCCAGTCACTGTTCTAGAAAGGACACATAACTCAATTCTTACCATCCAGAAATGAGAAATCTGCTGGAAGCTTTTAGAAAAGGTTCTCCCACTCTTAAGACACAAGGAAGACACCTTCCTCTTCCTCAGCTGGACATTATTGTGTCTGAAAGTCATTTCCAGATTTGCTGTAGTTACTTTCTTATCATGAGATAAGTGAGTCTATGGGAAAAGTTGATACGTTAAGGACAGAACTGAAAACTACGTCCTTGATGATGTCATTGAACCACAGAATTATCGAATTCTAGAGTTGCTACTAGCCAACCAAGTGACCTTGAAGGATTGTTGTGAGCCTACGTTGCCTATGAAATAAGAAGGATAAATTATTTACTTGATCCATCTGGGACTCTTCAGCTCTATCATCATTCCATGGTTCTCACAATCTACAAACCATTTCACTGAAGTTACTGAATACTTCTTGCCGGCGAAAATATATATAATCCAGAGAATGCAAATATCAGTGAGCTCTAACATGAATTTGTCAGTGTAATTTCTGGGAATATAAGTTTTAAAAGTTGCCTGAGGCCATGCTCTTAAAAGATTTCTAGGCATTCTAAATATCACAAGCTCATATGTGCTTACTGTTGATACAGTGTGAAAAATAATTGGTAAGAAGCTGGAGTAAGTGCTGTGCTGCAGAATCTAGGCTGGAACTCCGATGTTCTTGTTATATTTATTACAATATAAAAGAAGAGATGGGCTACTCCAGGTAAGCTCACCTCACTCATTTTTTTGGGGCCATTATACCTTCATACTGAGGTATTTTATAAGTTGGTGATTTTCACACTACTCTGACTTTACAATTTTGAAGTTTCAGCTTAAATGAGATGAAATGAAATTGTTCTTTGTGCCAGGAGTTAACAGGGACTATTCTCTTTTGCTCTCAATGGTGTTGCTGCTACTACCTAACTGTTAACTTATATCCAGTATTTTAAAACCATTTTATCTTGGTCTGGTTTTGTTGGTGGTGTTTCAGAATTGCTGAACTTTTCAATAATCTACTGACATTTGTTTTCAAAGCCAATAAAAGAGGGGGATGATTCTTGCATCAAGTGGTATTTTAAGCTAAATGATCTCCAAGGCCTTATCCCACTCTTGAGAATTCCTCAGAAGTAAACATTTTCCTCAGTGGATTTTTTTTCTATTTATTTATTTATTTATTGAGATGGAGTTTCCGTCTTGTCACCCAGGCTGGGATGCAATGATGCGATCTTGGCTCACTGCAACCTCCACCTCCCAGTTTCAAGAGATTCTCCTGCCTTAGCCTCCCGAATAGCTGGGATTACAGGCACCGCTACCATGCCCGGATAATTTTTGTATTTTTAGTGGAGACAGGGTTTCACCATGTTGGCCAGGCTGGTCTTGAACTCCTGACCTCAGGTGATCCGCCTGCCTCAGCCTCCCAAAGTGCTGGGATTACAGGCGTGAGTCACCACATCTAACCTTTTTTTTTTCTATTTAATAAAACAACTATTAATGTTTCAAAATTATTGATAGAAAAGGAAGTGCTTTTTTAGTCTTTTTTTTATTATTATACTTTAAGTTCTAAGGTACATGTGCACAACGTGCAGGTTAGTTACATATGTATACGTGTTCCATGTTGGTGTGCTGCACCCAGCAACTCGTCATTTAACATTAGGTAGATCTCCAAATGCTATCCCTTCCCCCTACCCCACCCCACAACAGGCCCCGGTGTGTGATGTTCCCCTTCCTGTGTCCATGTGTTCTCATTGTTCGATTCCCACCTATGAGTGAGAACATGCAGTGTTTGGTTTTGTATCCTTCTGCTGGTTTGCTGAAAATGATGGTTTCTAGCTTCATCCATGTCCCTAAAAAGGACATGAACTCATCCTTTTTATGGCTGCATAGTATTCCATGGTGTATATGTGCCACATTTTCTTAATCCAGTCTATCATTGTTGGCCATTTGGGTTGGTTCCAAGTCCTTGCTATTGTGAGTAGTGCCACAATAAACATACGCGTGCGTGTGTCTTTATAGCAGCATGATTTGTAATCCTTTGGGTATATACCCAGTAATGGGATTGCTGGGTCAAATGGTATTTCTAGCTCTAGATCCCTGAGGAATCTCCACACTGACTTCCACAATGGTTGAACTAGTTTACAGTCCCACCAACAGTGTAAAAGTGTTCCTATTTCTCCACATCCTCTCCAGCACCTGTTGTTTCCTGACTTTTTAATGATCGCCATTCTAAATGGTTTGAGATGGTATCTCATTGTGGTTTTGATTTGTATTTCTCTGATGGCCAGTGATGATGAGCATTTTTTCATGTGTCTTTTGGCTGCATAAATGTCTTCTTTTGAGAAGTGTCTGTTCACATCCTTTGCCCGCTTTTTGATGGGGTTGTTTCTTTTTTTCTTGTAAATTTGTTTGAGTTCATTGTCAATTCTGGATATTAGCCCTTTGTCAGATGAGTAGATTGCAAAAATTTTCTCCCATTCTGTAGCTTGCCTGTTCACTCTGATAGTAGTTTCTTTTGCTGTGTAGAAGCTCTTTAGTTTAATTAGATCCCATTTGTTAATTTTGGCTTTTGTTGCCATTGCTTTTGGTGTTCTAGACATGAAGTCCTTGCCCATGCCTATGTCCTGAATGGTATTGCCTCGGTTTTCTTCTGAGGTTTTTATGGTTTTCAGTCTAACATTTAAGTCTTTAATCCATCTTGAATTAATTTTTGTATAAGGTGTAAGGAAAGGATCCAGTTTCAGCTTTCTTCATATGGCTAGCCAGTTTTCCCAGCACCATTTATTAAATAGGGAATCCTTTCCACATTTCTTGTTTTTGTCAGGTTTGTGAAAGATCAGATGGTTGTAGATATGTGGCATTATTTCTGAGGGCTCTGTTCTGTTCCATTGATCTATATCTCTGTTTTGGTACCAGTACCATGCTGTTTTGGTTACCGCAGCCTTGTAGTATAGTTTGAAGTCAGGTAGCGTGATGCCTCTAGCTTTGTTCTTTTGGCTTAGGATTGACTTGGCGATG
Organism: Gorilla gorilla gorilla; assembly: GCF_029281585.2. Classification (NCBI taxonomy): domain Eukaryota; kingdom Metazoa; phylum Chordata; class Mammalia; order Primates; family Hominidae; genus Gorilla; species Gorilla gorilla. Next base: position 98,271,235 of record NC_073230.2, on the reverse strand, counting down.
CGGGCTCTTTTTTGGTTCCATATGAACTTTAAAGTAGTTTTTTCCAATTCTGTGAAGAAAGTCATTGATAGCTTGATGGGGATGCATTGAATCTATAAATTACCTTGGGCAGTATGGCCATTTTCACGATATTGATTCTTCCTACCCATAAGCATGGAATTTTCTTCCATTTGTTTGTATCCTCTTTTACTTCATTGAGCAGTGGTTTGTAGTTCTCCTTGAAGAGGTCCTTCATGTCCCTTGTAAGTTGGATTCCTAGATATTTTATTCTCTTTGAAGCAATTGTGAATGGGAGTTCACTCATGATTTGGCTCTCTGTTTGTCTGTTATTGGTGTATAAGAATGCTTGTGATTTTTCCACATTGATTTTGTATCCTTAGACTTTGCTGAAGTTGCCTGTCAGCCTAAGGAGATTTTGGGCTGAGATGATGGGGTTTTCTAGATATACAATCACGTCATCTGCAAACAGAGACAATTTGACTTCCTCTTTTCCTAATTAAATACCCTTTATTTCCTTCTCCTGCCTGATTGCTCTGGCCAGAACTTCCAACACTATGTTGAATAGGAGTGGTGACAGAGGGCTTTTTAGTCTTTATCTAAAGCCAGGCTTATGTGTAGACAGAGTAGGAAGCAGTGATTTTCAGGAGTCCTGAGGTTCAGGTTCATCATTAACCCAGCTCCTGTGTTTGAGATGCCCATATAATGTAATTAATCACTCTCTGAGATAAAATTCTCCTCTACCAAGAAGAGAAAAGATGGACAACAATGCTCTCCAAATATTCTTCCAGGTTTAAATTTCTATTAATAAGATATAAATTGGGAAATTTGTAAAGGCCATTTCACTTTCTTTCATAAAAATATAATGTTTGGTGAGTCCCTATAATATACAAAGTACTATGCTTCTATTTCATGCAAAATTAAAAAGTTACAGCCAGAAAGCTAATAGAAGTGTAAACATCATGCAGAAAACATGGACAAAGAAAAGCGAGTGATAGGCTGCATGTGTTGCCTTATACCTGTAATCCCAGAGCTTTGGGAGGCCAAGGCAGGAGGATCTCCTGAGGCCAGGAGTAGGCTGCAGTGAGCTACAAGTGCCACAGCACTCCAGCCTCCAACAGTGACAGAGCAAGACCCTGTCTCTAAAAAAACAACAAAAAAAGCAAGTGATATAGTGGATCTATATAATGGTGGTAAATTGAATGCTCTTGACTATTAATAAAGCCACTTGTTTACAGAGGGCTTATAATTTTATGAATTATGGTAGAGCAAATGTAAACATGATTTAGAAATCTTTAACAAAACTAATAATACTCTCACCTAATGCAGTTTGAAAAGTGTATAAACTCTATTTTGATCATAATGTTTCTAACATGGCAAACATGACAGTCAAGAGACGGCTCTTCTCCAAACACAGAGTCTGCTCTTTGGAAGTAGTGTTAGGGAAAGCCAGTGCCCATTTTCATTCCTTTGCCCTTGTCTTTTCCATGGATGCCCTGTACCCACATGCACAATTCCACTCCTGTTTCTGTCTAGTCGTAAGTTCCTCAGCCTATCTGCAAGCTTTTCAGATTTAACACATCATTCATGACTTGGATCACCCAGGCTCTTCTCTTGAGTCTCTAATTCTGACAAACCTGGAATCTCTGGTATGCCTTGGATGCCTGGGCACTCCTGAACTATAATGTTCTTTCTCCTCTTCTTCTCTTCCCCTAGTTGGCATGTCTATGCATACAGTGTCTGCCTCAGTTCCCCTGTCTGTAGTCTCATTTTCCTAGCTAATGATAATGTCCCTCCTCCTGGGATCAATCAGGTCCTTCCAGGCCATTCCATAAAACAAGACATCAATACCATAGAGTTGAATACCAAACAAAATTGATCAGCAATATGCCTGGCCACCTAGCTTAAAACTCCACTCCTCTTCCTCCCAGCGGCAGTCCCAACTTATGTTTGGGATCTCCCACCAATTTTAGTCTGGGTAGGCTAGGTGGACCTCCATCCTTGGTATAGTTTGGATCTGTGTCTCCACCAAATCTCTTGTTAAACTGTAATCTCCAGTGCTGGAAGTGGGGCCTGGTAAGAAGTGATGACACCACAGGGACAGGTTCTCATGAATGGTTTAGCACCATCCTCTTCGTACTGTTCTTGTGATAGTGCGTGAGTTCTTGTGAGATCTGGTTGTTTAAAACTGTGTAGTACCTGCCACTTCTCTCTCTCCCTTCTGTTCCAGCCATGTGAAGTGCAGGCTCTTTGTTTGCCTTCTGCCATGATTTAAATTCCCTGAGGTCTCCCCAGAAGCTGAGCAAATGCCGCCATGTTTCCTGCACAGCCTGTGGAACCACGAACCAGTTAAACCTCTTTTCTTTATAAATTACCGAGTCTCAGGTATTTATAGCAGTGCAAGAACAAACTAATACAATCCTAAACCCTAGGCGATAAAACTTGGGACTCAAAATATTCCTATTCCCACAGTGATTGGTTCAGAAGTGGGAATGTGACCTTAAATTATCCCATCAGAGAAAATGTTAAGACTTCTACTGGGAGTTCTGGAATAGTTGTTCCCTCTTCTTTGGTTAAATTTGAACCTGGAAAGTTCAAGGGTAAGTGCAGCTTTAGGTGTGGCTTATGTGGAAACTCATATGATGTACAAAATTAACCTTTGGTTAAATTTGTAACTAAGCAGTTTCGACCCTGACACTGCAGGTCACATAGCAAGAGAAGAAATAAAGGCCTTATATTCTAAATATAGAACTATATGCCTACGTATGTGAAAATTATAAATTCAAGCATAATGTTAAAAACAACTGTTCTTTTCTCCTAGTGTATTGTGTGGACAAAATACACTTTCATAATGACCTGGAAGGTCAGGTTCAAGTTCTTAGAATCCTTAGATTTCAGCTCTGGAACATGGCTGGATGGAAAGATCACATCTTCTTCTCACTCTTTGTCCCATCTCCTTCTCACTCTTGCCTCAATTCTGCACAACAAGAGGACTCATAGTCATTTGTGAAAGCCTAGCCTGTTCATTCAAATTCCATCCACATCCTCTGCAAACAGTTAACACCTGCACCCAAAGGTATACACATTGACAGTTTGGCTCATCTTCAAGAGGATGAACCAGAGGAAGAGATCTACACCTACTCCAAGCCAAGAACTAGCTTGGAGATTTGGGGCAGGGAATCCTTGTGTCCATGGTATCCAGAGTATGGTCTAGAAGGATGTGAGAAGGTTCCAGGAGGATATGTCCCATTGGTCCCAGAGGCTCTTTTGTCCCATGGGGAGGGACTGACGTGGAGAAGAGCTCTTTATAATGCAGGGTCCAGGGGAGGGGCCTTTTTGCCTGGATTTAAGGATGTTACATAGCTTCAGACAATCATCTCAATTGTGAGGGTAGAATCTGTGTTAGAATAAATCCAAGATAGTAGAGGAGGACCAAGGCAAACCAAGAAATGATGAAGAACTGGGTTATAGTTACATCATATGAGTTTCCACATAAGCCACACCTAAAGCTGAGCTTACCCTTGAACTTCCAGTTATATAAGCTAATTCATTTGGTTTTTGTTCAAGCCCATTTAGGGTAAGGCTTCTGCCATTTGCAGGCTGAAAGAATATGTCTGATAGGTTTCTCATGGTGTTGTGTGAATGACTCATGTCTGGGCTGCTCTGCTTCCTGAAACAGTGGGGTTGCCCTTAATCTCTGCAAGTGAGAGAGTTGCCCTAACTCCCTCCCCTATTCCCTGGTGTAGAGGAGGTTCTACATCTGGTGCTAAATCTATTCTTTGTCAGCCCCATTTTGCCTAACTACCAGCCTGCCTCATAGCTGCACCCTCCTAGTTTACAGGGGGAAGAAACTATCAACTGCCAAAAAATAAGCCACTTAGAAAAGTACAGTCATCCCTAGACATCTGTGGAGAAATTGGTTCCAGGACGCCCCTCAAAATCCTTGGATATTCAAGACCTTGATATAAGATGATGTATTTCCATATAACCTACATATATCCCAGATATCCTCCCATATACTTTTTTTTTTTTTGAGATGGAGTCTCACTCTGTCACCAGGTTGGAGTGCAGTGGCACGATCTCGGTTCACTGCAACCCTGCCTCCCGGGTTCAAGCAATTTTCCTGCCTCAGCCTTTCGAGTAGCTGGGACTACAGGCGCGTGCCACCACACCCAGCTAATTTTTGTATATTTAGTAGAGACGGAGTTTCACCATGTTGGCCAGGATGGTCTCTATCTCTTGACCTCATGATCTGCCCACCTCGGCCTCCCAATGTGCTGGGATTATAGTGAGCCACCACGCCCAGCCCCTCCCATATACGTTAAACCATCTCTAGATTACCTATAATACCCAATACAATGTAGATGCTATATAAATAGTTGCTATACTATATTGTTTTATGAATACATATTGTTTTTATTGTTGTATTGTCATTTTTTACTGTTTTTTTCCTTTTTTTTTTTTTTTTTTTGAGATGGAGTCTCGCACTGTCGCCCGGGCTGGAGTGCAGTGGCGTGATCTCAGCTCACTGCAACCTCAGCCCCCTGGCTTCAAGCGATTCTCCTGCCTCAACCTCCAAGTAGCTGGGATTACAGGAGCCTGCCACCACGCCCAGCTAATTTTTTGTATTTTTAGTAGAGATGGGGTTTCACTATGTTGGCCAAGCTGGTCTCAAACTCCTGACCTCATGATCTGCCCGCCTTGGCCTCCCAAAGTGCTGGGATTATAGGCATGAGCCACCGCGCCCAGCCCCAGATATTTTTTATCTGTGGCTGGTTGAATCCACAGACACCTGTGCATTCACAAAGCCGACTGCAATGCTACCTGAGCCAATTTAAAATATCCAACAATGGGATAAACCACAAAGAAAAGACTTCAGCAACTTAGTGAATTCTATCATCTTGAAAGCATCAATTCTTTATCACCAGATTCTTCAGTACAGGCAGTTCAAACATGCCTTTACTGTGAAGGAAATAGATACTCCTACTTTGAAAACTGGTTCTTGTGTTCCTTTGAAGGTTGCATTCAAAATTTAAGAAGTTTTGTTTCTTATTCCTCATCTCCAATGACTGCAGTTTTAGTGCCAGTTAATAAAGATTCAGCTTTGAATTCTGGACCCCTAGCAGAGACCCTAAATCCTAGAAATTAACTTCTTGAGGTCCACAGAACATTACTTTATAATAAAGGGGAAAACAAAATACATCACCAATTTCAATTGATATATCACCATTTTCCCCATGAAATCATGCCCTTATGAAATGTGTGGCTTTTTTTAAATCAAAAAAGTGTTGAGGATGAAAAGTTATACATGTGGATTTTTTAAAATGAAAATCATGGCCAAGCACAGTGGCTCACGCCTGTAATCCCAACACTTTGGGAGACTGAGCGGGGAGGATTGCTTGAGCTCAGGAGTTGGAGATCAACCTAAGCAACATAGCAAGACCTCGTTATTACAAAAAATCAAAAAAATTAGCTGGGCCTAGTGGCTGACGTCCCAGCTATTCAGTAGGCTGATGTGGGAGGATCACCTGAGTGTAAGAAGTCGAGGCTGCAGTGAGCTGTGATTACGCCACTGCACTCCAGCCTGTGTAACAGAGCAAGACTCTGTCTCAAAGATAAGTAAATAAAATAAAATGAAATGAAAATCATAATATAAATTTTCAGACTATTAGCACAAGGAAGACATCCCCAGTTCTCTAATAAGTGACTTCCCCAGCTCCTGTAGATGGTGAGTATGTCTGCTCTGTTTATACAACATGCCCTGACACCACTCCTTTTACCTTTGGCCACAGAGGGGAAGAGAGAAAGTGGGGGTGAGAGGACAAGAATAAAGCTGATGAACAAAGAAACAGAAATGAGAGATCAAGAGGGCTCAGAGAGACACACACAAAGTAGGTGTGGTGGCCAAGGATGTTGACTGCTTTCCAGTTCCTGGTGCCAGCCTCACTTGAGGGCCACTTTCCTGCCCATTGATTTGGAAAGAGACTCCCCATAGCTTTTCAATAAATTATGTTTTTTTTTCCTCTTTAGGCTAGTTCCAATAGGTTTTTGCTATTTAAAATGGAAATTCTTAAGTAAAACACATACTTTAAAAAAGTTTATCTTCTAACTTGTATACAGTCATGGATTTTTAGCTCATTAAACTTTAAAGAAAACCTTAAGAGTGACTTTTTTTGGTTTGGGCATATCCTGAAATTCTGTGATTACTGCCACTAGAGCAAGAATTTTCTCTTCTGCTACTTAAGAAAGTGCTATTTAAAGCAGTCGTTTTACTAGCAGTCAATGTAAGTGGTGCAATTTGCGATGTTCTTGGGATTTTAAAGTACAGATTTCCCCTGAAATCCTCAGCAATAATTAGGTTTTGAATCAATTGCTGAAGTCCTTAATGACTCAAATCATCAGCACATTTGAAAATTTTGAACTTTACCTCTTGGTTTCTGTGGTCTCTATTTACTCTATGTTTAAGTGATTCTAGCAGGCATTGATGTTTGTCCTCAAGGAAAAGAAAAGAAACATTCTCTGCCTGTTTTTTTCTAACCTTGATTAATTTTCCTGATCGGTCTTTTTTTATTAAAAAGAAATAACATCCATAAAAAACTTTCTGCCATTTATATATTTGTATTAGTTTGCTAGGGCTACCATAACAAAGTACCACGGACTGTAGTGATTTAAACCACAGAAATTTATTTTTTCACGGTTCTGGAGGCTGAAAGCCTGAAAACAAGGTGTGATCAGGTTTGGTTTCTTCTGAAGCCTCTCTTCTTGGCTCGTAGATGACCATCTTCTCCCTGTGTGTTCACCTGGTCTCCCCTCTGTGCCTGTCTGTGTCCAAATGTCCTCTTACAAGGACACTGGTCATATTGGATTAGGGCCCACCTTAATGACCTCGTTTAACCTTAATTAGCTCTTTAAAAACTCTGTCTCCAAATACAGTCACATTTTGAGGTACTGGGAGTTAGGACTTCAGCATATGAATTTTGAGGGGCCACAATGCAGTCCATAACAACATTCAAGCAACATTTTGAGTGCGTAATAGGAGCTGTTCTAAAGACTGAGAACAACTACGCAGTAAAAAAGCCCTCTCACTCACCTTCATAAACATTCAAATCTTGAAGGGTATGTTTTATTTAGAATGCTGTTTAAGCCTCTGCAACAGAGACCACAGAGTAGAATAGGTGAAAGCTTCATTCCCACATGAGAGTCCCAAGGTGGACAGCCCAGGCCTGCAGGACAGCTGTGCCATCCCACAACCGGCTTCCTTTCTGGGCCCAGGGTAGCTTCTCTGGCTCTCACCATCTCCTCCACATCACAATCAGCAGGAAGGAGGAGAGGAAAATGCCTGTTCCTTTTAAGGGCATGGCCTGGAAGTCCCACCTATTATTTCTGTTCACATCACTTTGGTCAAAATAGAGTCATACACGTACAGCTGGCTACCAGGAAGACTGAAAAATGTAGTATTTAGCTAAGTAGTCATGGGCCTAGCTAAATCACAATTTACTATGGATAAAAGGGCAAATGGACAGTTAATGGGGACAGAGACTGTAAGAGGCAGTGTTTCTATTTGCTATATAGTGAGTGAGACAGAGTAGACTATTTTCAGAAGCAACAAACGCTGGAGTAGAAAAAGCAATGGAAAAAGATGGAGATGTACAGAAAAGTGGAAACCAGAGACCAGAGAGAGAGCAAGTAAGAAAGGAGCTGCCTCATTCCCTAAAGCTTTTTAGATCCTGATCCTAATCCCTCATGTTATGGCAGTACTTTTTTCATTGCTTTTAAAAAACCTTAAATTGCTTATAAATTCAGATTTCAATTTCTTTTCAAAGTGACTTTTCTATTTACAATGCCCCCTTGCCTGCCAAGCAAGTACTTGGTTTCAACCAACAATTCAGAAAACTGGGTCCTACTGCTTACTCTTATGGAAAAATAATGCCATAATTGCAACTGGGAAAGAAGTCAGCCCCACAGTTGCTTAATAGTATACATTGATATTTTAACTGTGTAACCACAAAAGAAGGAATGTATGAAAAGAGGAAATTATGTGTAAAAGGTGCTGAAAGTTATTAATAGGGTTTGTCAAACCTGTTAATCTCTTATATTTTTGAGTAAAATGTACTTTTAGAGAAATAGTGTTCATAGAAAAGGCTGTACACATATTTGAAATTGCTATCACAAGGATTGTACAGTTTTCTAGCAATAAGGTTTTCCTATATAGTGTAATAAATACATGCAAAGCATCCCAGTCAAAAGTATTGATCTAGTAGTGGTTATGAAAGCCATAAAGCTCAGATAAACTCATAAAAGTTTAAAAGGGAGCTTTTCTAAAGACTGGAAATTCATTTATTTTATATACTTCCTAGATAAATTTCAAAAATGATGGTTCATAAAATACTATAGTTTTTTAAAAAAAGGAATTCCAAAATTACTTCACTCTGCAATCAATGAACCAGTGAAAATTCACCTGCAACTGCTACAAATTAGACTTACAAATGTTTGGACCACCCAACATTCATTCCCTCTTCTTAACAGTATCCCAATTTCCTTTGGGAAATTACTTCTTCTGCTTGGAAATACTCCTGGTAAAATGGTGAATTCAGGTGCCTTCATTTCTGCTGTGGATGAGAAAGAGACCTCTGGAGGCTCCTTTCACCAGAACCTTCCACTCAAGGACGAGACAGAGCTAGAGGCCTTGCACCTGATGTAAGCTAGGTCAATTTAAAGTTCACTCCTGGGAATTTAAATCTTAAATAATGTGAAAAAGAACCTGACATTGATAGGATTTACTCATTCCTGCACTGGTACTCTGCTTGTTGAGTCTATGCCTAAGTCTCCAAAGATTTGCATAAATTCCACCAGTTCCTATATAATTCCATTTTCCTTAGATTCAGCAGATTTGGTTTCCATTGTTTTCAATCCTCAAGCCCTAACTGTTCCACCTTCTATCTACTCATTTATAAACTGACCAAACTACAACAAAAAATAAGTAAGTAAAATAAACAACAAAACCCAACAACCTTACAACAGATGAAGAAATTTAGGCAGGAACTGCCAACAGGAATAAAAGATGGACAAAAAGGTAGAAGTCTGAATAAAGTTGCTACAAAGTTTTCTCAAATTTTTCAAAAATCTTAATAAGTATGATAATCATATGGTAATTGTTCCCAGTAGAAAAGATAAAAGAAAGTATCAAAAGTATCACAGGGCTGGGTGCAGTGGCTCAGGCCTGTAATCCCAGCACTTTGTGAGGCTGAGGCGGGCAGATTGCTTGAGCTCAGAAGTTTGAGACCAGCCTGGGCAACATGGTGAAACCCTGCCTCTACAAAAAATACAAAAATTAGCCATGTGTGGTAGCACACACATGTAGTCCCAGCTACTTGGGAGGCTGAGGCAGGAGGATTACTTGGTCCTGGGAGGTGGAGGTTGCAGTGAGCTGAGATTGCACCATTGCACTCCAGCCTGGGCAACAGAAGGAGACCGTTTCTTAAAACAAAAACAAAAAACGTATCGCACACAAAAAAATAGTTCAACTTCATTAGTAATCAAATAAATATAAATTAAAACTTGATATAAACTTTTCCAACATAAAATTGAAAGTGGTTTAAAATGTAAATACTGTTGAGAGGGTACACTGTAATCTGGCAATATGTGATAAGAACAATCAAAATATTCATATTTCATATACCACTACAAAGATTATAGAATAAAAGATGAGTGGTATGAACAGATCTTACACAATTGTGGGAAAAGCTGGGGAAGTGAAAGCCCAGATAAGGGGAAGTTTGAGAATCAGAAGAAGAATCATTAACCAGTACTCAACCACTGGGGTTGGAGGAGAACCAGTGTTAAAGGAAACAATCTGAGATACTGGCATGGACAGTGAGGTGATTTGGAGGCGGTTTTTGGGAATCCATTGCCTCTGGAGATCTGCAGCCAGGCATCTGGTGGCAGGTCTGGGGCCACTCTCCATCAGCAGGGCCAGGAATAGGAAGAAGGGCTAGGCACCAAGAGGAAAAGAGCAAGGACTACCTGGAACTTTTCATGTACTGACAACAAAGACCTTCAAAGAGAAAAGGAAGCCACTGCCTAACTTCCACTGTTCAAACCCCACATGAGTTCCTCCTTTGGCCAACTCTTGCCTCCTAGCCTGTAGGGAAAGAAATTCTGGGAAACAGGTCCAGACCCAACCAAATTGACAATAGTACAACCCAGTACTCATATATTTTAACCCTGTCTTTCCACATCTAGGAATGAATTCTAATGAGGTGGGAAATGTCATCAAATATTAAATGAAAGTATAACTATGGCTGTCATAGTTAAAACAGGCAAGGACCAGGCATGGTGACTCATGCCTGTAATCCCAGCACTTTGGGAGGCCGAGATGGGTGGATCACCTGAGGTCAGGAGTTTGAGACCAGCCTGGCCAACATGGTGAAACCCCGTCTCTACTAAAAATTAGCCAGGCATAGTGGTGCATGCCTGTAATCCCAGCTACTCAGGAGGCTGAGGCAGGAGAATCGCTGGAACCCGGGAGGCAGAGGTTGCAGTGAGCCAAGATTGCGCCCCTGCACTCCAGCCTGGGCAACCAGACCATAACTCCAACAACAACAACAAAACAAAACAAAACAAAACAAAAGAACAGGAAAAAGTGGAAATAAGTTGGTAGCTCCACAGCAGAGGAAAGGTGAAATAGGTTAGGGTAAGACACAGATAAGACTTTTCTTCTTACCTGAATAAGAAAAGGAAAAAAAAATAAAAAATAAAAGACTTTTGCATGTTCATTAAAAACATTACTTTGAATGACTTTTAGTGATATGGTTATATCTTCATAATATATAATATAAAAAGTATACACAAAATTCTACCTACATTAGAATTACAATTTTGGAAACATAGTCATAGATTTTGTTTTCTTTTTACATTTCCTTACACTTTTTACACTTCTTTCATTCTTCGTGAAAGACCCAAAGTCATTTAAAAATCCGAATCTTTTAAAAATGTGTATCCTTTGGCTAAAATCCCAACGAGGCTTTTCACTGCACCTAGAATAAAGTGCAAATCCTTCCCACTGTCTGCAAGGCCCTTCATGGTCCTGCCTGTGTTGGCTGCTCTAACTGCATATCAGATAGCTCTTTGCTTGGTTCACTGAGCTCCAGCCCCACTGGACTTTGGTAGGTTCCTAGCATAGGCTAAGGTCTCTCCTGTTGTAAGGGTTCGGCAATCATTGTTAGTCACTTGAGATGCTGTTCCCCAGATCTCGCTATTCAGATCTGAGTTCAAGCGTTACTTCCTCAAAGATGTCTTTCTCTGAAGACCCCATCTAATGTGTCTCCATTCCCCACCCCTACCCAGCAGTCTTTCACCCTCTTATTGCCCTGTTCATCTTGTCTTCATTAACTAAAATTATGCTTTTCCTTAGCAATGCCCCTCACTAGGAAGTACGGTCCACTACTCAGAGCAGGGACCTTATCTGTCTTATTTATTATTGTACCCCTGTGATTTCAACAAAGTCACCAAGGCTCTCTATGTTACTGAATGAATGGATTAATGGATGAATTAATTTTTTGAACTTTTTACAATGAAAAAGTTTCCTTTTATAAGGAAAAAATATTTGGAAGGGATATGTTGCTTGAAGGGCAATCTTGTGTCAGGAGGGATTTTCACATGTTATGTAACTTAAGCTTTCTTGGTTGTCTTATCTAGTGATTACCCAGGCCTATTTTTGCTGCTCTGTTCCTCTTGCAAGATCTAGGTAGGAGTCTCCCTTCTACAGAAGGGTTAGGAATTAAATGTTTGTAAATGCGTGGGAATCTGGAAAGCATTCTCCCCTACAGTATGAATCATGTCATTCATAGCAGTTAGTAGGCAAAATGAGTTTTGCCCACAATATCATGGTAACACTGTAAAATTTCCAGAGATCATAAATTCAAACCCTATTTTATGACCGTACCTGCCTCCCTTTCTAGCTCAAGGCATCAGGCACTCTCAGCACTCTGGTCTGTGACCCCAGTCCCCCCAGTGACAATTCTGCTCTCTTCACATTGCTTGGCCTTGTCTGCTTTCATGTCCTATCCTATTATGACCAATGTGTCAACTGCTCTTCCTCATTAATCCTAAACTTACTTATTTCTCTGTCCTTCAGAAACTCCTCTCTGAGAAAAATCTCAACTAAGGAGAAATGCAACTGCCTATCTTCTCCACATCTGTGCCTTGGTTTTGAGCTGTCTTGGGAGCAGCAAAATTATATCTGCTTTTGCCTTAGAAGAACTTATAATGTTCCAATCTTTGGATGCCTTTTGAATAGGCAAGTCTGAGTGAAGTCAGGTTACAGTGCCTGAATAGCTTTACCCTCCTGATCCAGCAACACATACACACAAGGATGGAAGATAGTACTGGATATGTGAGTACTTGCTAAGCCCTTCCCTTCACTGCAGTGGGCAAGTGGTCGTCCAGGCAGTGATTAGCTCACTTGGTGGACAGCCAACAACAAAACAGTACCACCTACCTCCTGTACTAGCTAGGTCTCCCTCCAGTCTGGGGAAGCTGTCTCATTCTTTTGGGGGTAGGGAGAAATTTTATATACAAGAAATAAAAGCATCAAAGTGGAGTTTTCATTAGGTTTTAGTCAGAAGGTAGAATAAACAGGTGGACCTATTTCTGCAAATTTTATTTTGGGAATTTTCATATGATAATCTTTTCCACAATAACCAATGAAAAACTTCTAGTGCTTTCCTGCAGTTGATGGGTTTGATTTCTTTAGCAAACATGAATTCTAGTGAGGGCAGCTAAATAGAAAACTTTATGGCATGGAACTTAGCATCCTGGCCTATTTTGTGCTAACCTAATTTTCTGTGAGCTTTGTAGCAAATGAAGCTCTCTATGTGACAGGTTCCTTTTTTAGATTCTAAAACCGGCAGCTAAGTTGTTAAATTTTATGGTTACATGATTTTGGAATCAGCCTCAGCAATTTTTCATGCTTTCCATGTCTCCCTAAGGGAAAGTGGGCAGCCATTAGAAAGTAGCCATGGAAAACTTCCCTATTAACTAAGTGCTGCTGGAGGAAAAAATAAATGACCCTGTGGAGCAGATTTCTTTCACTATAAACTTATGGATACTCACTTCACCTGGGCCCACAACACTCCCTGTCAATCATCCTGTTTCCCAACTCACCTCTTTCTCGTCTCAACAATAATTTTTCAAACCTTCCCTATTATTTTCACATCCCTTGCCACTTCTCCACTATCAAAACTCCAGTTGCTCCAATTCTCTATTCACTCTTAGAAACTGTCCTTGCATAGAAAATAGAAGCCATTTGAAAGGTACTCCTTCCATTCTCACCACAATTATACAAATCTGCTCTAATCCAGACCCAACTCTTCCCCCTTCCTTTCTATTACCGTAGAAGAAGTCTCCCTCTTCTGTTTAAAGCTTACCTCTCTGTGGTAGGCACCTGGAAGATGATGGTTCCCAGCGTTCCCCACTTCTTGGTTATTCATGCCCTTGTGTAATCCCCTCCTCTTGAAGAAGGTTGGATATGGTGACTTGCTCTTAATAAATAGAATACAGAAAAGTGATAGAATGCCACTTCCAAAGTTAGGTTATCAAAAGATTGTGACTCCTGTCTTGGGCATCCTCTAGGTCTCTCTTGCTTTCTCACACACCCTGGAAGAAGCTAGCTATATTGTGAGTTGCCCTATAGAGAGATTCGTGTGCCAAGGGAGGCATCTGGCTGACAGCCAGCAAGGAACTACCCAACAGCTTGTAAAGCACTGAATGCTGACAACAACCATATGAGCAAACTCAGAAGCTGGTCCTCCCACTACGTGAGTCTTGACAGATTGGACCACAACCCAAGCAAGTAGCCTGATGGCAACCTCTTGCCTTAAGCTAGATGCACCCAGTGAAACTGAACCCTGGTTTCTAACCCTGAGAACTGTTGAGAATAATAAATGTTTGCTGTTTCATGCTGCTACATTTTTAAGTGATTTCTTACGTAGCGATACATAAATAATACAACCTTCATCTATCCTCCGTATCCTTCTCATCTGCTTCTCTCTTTCCCACATCTTCAAATCTTCTCTCTACCCACTTCTTCTAATTAGCAGTTAAACATGGGGGTTGGGGACAATCTAACTAAAAGAAGAAAATCTTCAATTCTAATTCCTCTTTTAGCTACTGCTACATTTCTCCCCCCCCTCTTTAGAGTCAAACTTGAGTTATCCACATTTACCGTCTCCATTTCCCTTCCATCAGAATGACCTATAGGGCTTGTTAAGTCACAGACTTCTGGGCTTCTCCTTTAGAGTTTTTAATACAGGATTTTTGAAGTGAGATCTGAGAATTTGCATTCCAAACCATGGCCTGAGAATTTGCATTCTAACCTGTTTCCAGATGGTACTGATACTGCTGGTCTATTGATCACACTTTGAGAATTGCTGCTCTACACTTGTTAGAAATGTAGCCTCTCAGGTCTCATCTGCGTTCTACCAAATTAGAATCTACATTTTAACAAAATCATCAGGTTATTTGTATGAACACTAAAGTTTGAGAAGCACTCAGATGGCCTTATGTGTCAGACAATTCCAAATTCATTCCATGAAAACAGCCTTTATGCTATAGCTGTCATGCTCACATTCACCTTTTACCTTTCAAACTGGTTTAAAACAAAAGAGCTAAATCATGTATGTGGTCCTACTCTTTGTCTCATCCATTGATCCTTCTCTGGATTGGAATTTTCTTCTTGAATACACATAAAGTCTAACAACAAATACATGGTGCTTTAGATAAGACAAATTACAATGCTACATCTAAACCAAAAGTGGTTTGTACTCTGCCTGCCAAGTTTTTCAATTTGTTCTTTAGGCTTTTCGCAGGGTGCCTTTTTGAGGTTACCGCCCCCTACCTTTACAATTTTACTCCAAGCTGAAACACAGCCTCTCATTTTCCTAAAGCAGGACCTGGTTATAACTTTACCAAAGACTTGGAGTTCATGGAATGGAAACACATGCAAAAAAAGCAGCCAGTGGATATGAGTGCTTCACCTTTCCCAAAGGTGTTCTGACCTATTTCTTGATGTGTTGCTAAGATGCAGCTTACCTGCCTCGCTCTTATCCTCTGTCTTCTACCTCATGTCATGCCTTCTTCCAAATTCCTGCCTACCCAGAGCACAAACCCCTATCTCATCTGAGTACAGAGACTGGGAAAACCCTAGTTTTCCCTCCTTGCCCCAGTCTAAAGCCTGCCCCAGCCAACAGTGTATCATCATTTGCAGTTTAATTCCTTGGAGTCCTTAAAACACTCCAATCTAGAAGAGATTTTGGCTGTATCTTTGTATAGTTTAAAAGGTTCACTAGGCTGGGTGCAGTGGCTCATGCCTGTAAACCCAGCACTTTGGGAGGCTGAGGTGAGCAGATAATGAAGTCAGGAGTTCGAGACCAGCCTGGCCAACATGGTGAAACCCCGTCTCTACTAAAAATACAAAAAATTGGCCGGGTGTGGTGGTGCGTGCCTGTGATCCTAGCTACTCGGGAAGCTGAGGCAGGAGAATCGCTTGAACACAGGAGGCAGAGGTTGCAGTGAGCCAAGATTGTGCCATTGCACTCCAGCCTGGGTGACAGAGCAAGACTCTGTCTCAAAAAAAAAAAAAAAAAAAAAGGTTCACTAGAGGTTTCAAGTTACCACCATTTCGCCCCTCAAAAAAGATTTATCTGACTTCAAAGGCACTTAGTCAAAGAGATAAATGCTTCAAGATTTCAAAAAATTTAGAATTCTACTGCAGGATCCAGCAATTCCACTTCTGGGTGTAGCCAAATAAATTGAAATCAATTTGCTGAAGAGATAGCTGCACTACTATGTTGACTGCAGTGTATTCACAATAGCCAAGATATAGAATCAACTTGTGTCCATCAATGGATGAATGGATTAAAAATGTAGTGTGTATGCATACATATATATGTGTGTGTATATATACACTTTATATATGTATAGATGCTCTGTCTCTCTCTCTCTACACACACACACACACACACACACACACACACACACACGCACACACAATGGGTTACCATTCAGCCACAAAGAAGGAAATCCTGTCATTTGTGACAACATGGATGAACCTGGAGACATTGTGCTAAGTGAAATAAGCCAGGCACAGAAAGACAAATACCACATCATCTCACCTATATGTGGAATCTAAAAAAAAGCCTAACTCGTAGAAATAGAGAGTAGAGTGGTAGCAACCAGAAGCTGGATTGGGCAGGGTTTGTGGGGCGCTGGGGAGAGAGGGAATGAGGAGTTATTGATCAAAGGGTACAAAGTGTCAGTTAGAGAGGAGAAATAAATTTTTGAGATCTATTGGACAGAAGAGTGACTACAGTCAATAATAATGTATTATATATTTCAAAAAAGGTAAGAGAATAAATTTCAAAGGTCTCACCACAAAAATAATGATTGAGGTAATGGATATGTTAATTAGCTAGACTTAATGATTCCACATTGTATACATATATTAAAACATTACATTGTGCCCCATAAATGTACACAATTATGATTTTTCAGTTAAAATGATAATAATAATAATTTTTAAAATAATTGTACCACAGATAGAGCACTTTTTCCATATAAATTATTCAGGCAATAGATCTTGCTGTCAGAAATTCATACATGTGATGGCTGTGTTTTAAAATGATACTAACAGTCACTTGTATATGCTTTCTGTATGGGTATAAACAATGATTCAGGCATGTCAAGTATAATTTTTAACTCCTGATTTCTTTTTGTCAGCAATCTTTCAAAAATTTTCTGTTTCTTGACATAATTTTGGTGAATTAAACTGGAACAAAATCATTTCATTAGATGGTGCTGGAACAACTAGATATTCATATGAGAAAAAAATGAACCTCTGAAATTTAGACCTCAAACATACACAAAAATTAATTTGAGATGGATTATAGGCCAAAACATAAAACTGTAAAGCTTCTAGAATAAATCATAGACAAACATCTTTGCAACCTTGAGGTAGGCAAAGATTTCTTAAGGAAAATACAGCAAGCACTAACATTCCCCTCCCAGCCACACGCACACACATTGGTAAAATAGACTTCATCAAAATTTAAAACTTTCAAAAGACACAGCTAAAAGAATGAAGATGAGCCACAGGTTGCAAGAATATGTTTGCAAGACACATATCTGACCAAATACTTGCACACAGAATATATAAATAATACCTACAACTTAATGATGTTTTAATAAACACAATTTTAAAAATAGGTGAAAGATTTGAAGACACCTCAAAAAAAGATGCATAAATGGCCAATAAGCACTTGAAAAATACTCAACATTAAATTCTCATAAAAACACAATTTTAAGCCACAATGAGATACCCACAAAACCCACTAGAATGTTTAAACTAAGGAGAATAAAACTCCAAGTTTTTATAGGTTACTTCTCATATATTGAAGTATAAAATAATTTAACCACCCTGGAAAATTATTTGGCAGTTTCTTGTAAAGTTAAACATTCACTTACCACCCAATTCAGAAATTCCACCCCTAAATATATACCCAAGTAAAATGAAATGATGACCACACAAAGATCTACATGCAAATATTCACAGCAGCTTTATTCCTAATAGCCGCCACTGGAACCAGCCCAGGTATCCATCATCAGGATAATGGATAAACAAACTGCAATATAGTCATACAATGGAATACAACCCAGCAATAAAAAGGAACTAACTACTGATATACACAACAAGGATAAATCTCAGAAGCATTATGCTGTGTGAAAGAAGTTGGACTCAAAACACTACATGGGTGATTTTTATTGCATACATGAACTTCATGTAAGAAGTTAAAGAACAGGTAATCCAGGATTTAAAAAGGTACAACACACCCAAATACAGGAGGATAGTTGATACAACCAACAGAGATGTTAATTGTCAACTTGTTTATGCTGGTATAGAAGGGCATATGATAGTCTGCACAGAACATGCTCATAAACTCCCAAGGTATGGTGTGAATTTGGCCAAATTATACTGCAGCACAATGAAATGGCCCACTGAAAATGTCTTCAGCACTTTACATCTTGCCACCCAATTCTATGAATTCTCACCACCCAATTCAGATGTCATTTCCTCTATAAAGTTTTTATTCCCTCTTATAGCTAACACAGTTTTAAATTATTTTCTGAACTACTGAAGCACTTTTATTCTTCCAAGCTCTAGTTCTCATGATGCAATGGCTGAAAATATAACTGGAGCTTCTTTTCTGAAATGTCCTTTTTTATAGTGTGAGCCACACAGGGTTAGGAACACAGAAGGTATTTGAATGCCTAAATAAATATTTGAATTTCAAAAATGTTTAATCTCATATGATGTGGATCTCTTTCCCCTGAATTCAGAGCATACACATGATAAGATAAATAATTTAAATTTTTCGAAATAAATCTTGCCTTGGCCAAGACAAATAATTTAAAAATTTCCAAATAGATCTTGCCTTGGCCAAAAAGAATAATTGGAAAAGTTGGATAATACTCTAACTTTTTTTTAAAAAACTATACTTTAAGTTCTAGGGTACATGTGCACAACGTACAGGTTTGTTACATAGCTATACATGTGCCATGTTGGTTTGCTGCACCTATCAACTCATTATTTACATTAGGTATTTCTCCTAATGCTATCCTTCCCCAAGCACCCTGCCCCCCGACAGGCCCTGGCATGTGATGTTCCCCGCCTTGTGTCCATGTGTTCTCATTGTTCAATTCCCACCTATGAGTAAGAACATGTGGTGTTTGGTTTTCCGTCCTTGTGATAGTTTGCTGAGAAAGATGGTTTCCAGCTTCATCCATGTCCCTGCAAAGGACATTAACTCATCCCTTTTTATGGCTGCATAGTATTTCATGGTGTATATGTGCCACATTTTCTTAATCCAGTCTATCATTGATGGACATTTGGGTTGGTTCTAATTTTTGCTATTGTGAATAATGCTGCAATAAACATACGTGTGCATGTGTCTTTATAGTAGCATGATTTGTAGTCCTTTGAGTACATACCCAGTAATGGGATCACTGGGTCAAATGGTATTTCTAATTCTAGATCCTTGAGGAATTGCCACACTGCCTTCCACAATAATTGAACTAATTTACACTCCTACCAACAGTGTAAAAGTGTTCCTATTTCTCCACATCCTCTTCAGCATCTGTTGTTTCCTGTCTTTTTAATGATTGCCATTCTAACTGGTGTGAGATGGTATCTCCTTGTGGTTTTAATTTGCATTTCTCTGATGACCAGTGATGATGAGCATTTTTTCATATGTCTGTTGGCTGCATAAATGTCGTCTTTTGAGAAGTGTCTGTTCATATCCTTAGCCCACTTTTTGATAGGGTCTTTTGTTTTTTTCTTGTAAATTTGTTTAAGTTCTTTGTAGATTCTGGATATTAGCCCTTTGTCAGATAGGTAGATTGCAAGAATTTTCTCCCATTCTGGAGGTTGCCTGTTCACTCTGATGATAATTTCTTTTGCTGTGCAGAAGCTCTTTAGTTTAGTTAGATCCCATTTGTCAATTTTCGCTTTTGTTGCCATTGCTTTTGGTGTTTTAGTCATGAAGTCTTTGCCCATGCCTATGTCCTGAATGGTATTGCCTAGGTTTTCTTCTAGAGTTTTTATGGTGTTAGGTCTTACATTTAAGTATTTAATCCATCTTGAGTTAATTTTTGTGTATGGTGTAAGGAAGGGATCCAGTTTCAGCTTTCTACATATGGCTAGCCAGTTTTCCCAGCACCATTTATTAAATAGGGAATCCTTTCCCCATTGCTTGTTTTTGTCAGGTTTGTCAAAGATCAAATGGTTGTAGATGTGTGGTGGTATTTCTGGGGGCTCTGTTCTGTTCCATTGATCTATATCTCTGTTTTGGTACCACTACCATGCTATTTTGGTTACTGTAGCCTTGTAGTATAGTTTGAAGTCAGGTAGTGTGATGCCTCCAGCTTTTTTCTTTGGCTTAGGATTGTCTTGGCTATGTAGGCTCTTTTTTAGTTCCATATGAAGTTTAAAGTAGTTTTTTCCAATTCTGTGAAGAAAGTCAGTATTAGCATGATGGGGATAGCAATGAATCTATAAATTACCTTGAGCAGTATGGCCATTTTCACGATATTGATTCTTTCTATCCATGAGCACAGAATGTTCTTCCATTTGTTTGTGTCTTCTTTTATTTCATTGAGCAATGGTTTGTAGTTCTCCTTGAAGAGGTCCTTCACATCCCTTGTAAGTTGGATTCCTAGGTATTTTATTCTCTTTGTAGTAATTGTGAATAGGAGTTCACTCATGATTTGGCTGTCTATTATTGGTGTATAAGAATGCTTGTGATTTTCACATTGATTTTGTATCCTGAGACTTTGCTGAAGTTGCTCATCAGCTTAAGGAGATTTTGGGCTGAGATTTTGGGTTTTCTAAATATACAATCATGTCATCTGCAAACAGAGACAATTTGACTTCCTCTTTTCCTAATTGAATACACTTTATTTCTTTGTCTTACCTGATTGCCCTGGCCAGAACTTCCAACACTATGTTGAATAGGAGTGGTGAGAGAGGGCATACTTGTCTTGTGCCGGTTTTCAAAGGGAATGCTTCCAGTTTTTGCCCATTCAGTATGATATTGGCTGTGGCTTTTTCATCAATAGCTCTTATTATTTTGAAATACGTTCCATCAATACCTAGTCTATTGAGAGTTTTTAGTACGAAGTGCTGTTGACTTTGTCAAAGGCCTTTTCTGCATCTATTGAGATAATCATGTGGTTTTTGTCATTTGTTCTGTTTATGTGATTGATTATGTTTATTGATTTGCTCATGTTGAACCAGCCCTGCATCGCAGGATGAAGCCCACTTGATCATGGTGGAGAAGGTTTTGATGTGCTGCTGGATTCGGTTTGCCAGTATTGTATTGAAGATTTTCACATCGATTTCATCAGGGATATTGGCCTAAAATTCTCTTTTTTTGTTGTGTCTGTGCCAGGCTTTGGTATCAGGATGATGCTGGCCTCATAAAATGAGTTAGGGAGGATAATCTCTTTTTCTATTGATTGGAATAGTTTCAGAAGGAATGGTACCAGCTCCCCTTTGTACCTCTGGTAGAATTTGGCTGTGAATCCATCTGGTCCTGGATTTTTTTTGGTTGGTAGGCTATTAATTATTGCCTCAATTTCATAACCTGTTGTTGGTCTATTCAGAGATTCAAATTCTTCCTGGTTTAGTCTTGGGAGGGTGTATGTGTCCAGGAATTTATCCATTTCTTCTAGATTTTCTAGTTTATTTGCATAGAGGTGTTTATAGTATTCTTTGATGGTAGTTTGTATTTCTGTGCGATTGGTGGTGATATCCCCTTTATCATTTTTTATTGTGTCTATTTGATTCTTCTCTCTTTTCTTCTTTATTAGTCTTGCTAGCAGTCTATCTATTTTGTGGATCTTTTCAAAAAACCAGGTCCTGTATTCACTGATGTTTTGAAGGGTTTTTCCTGTCTCTATCTCCTTCAGTTCTGCTCTGATCTTAGTTATTTCTTGCCTTCTGCTAGCTTTTGAATGTGTTTGCTCTTGCTTCTCTAGTTCTTTTAATTGTGATGTTAGGGTGTCGGTTTTAGATCTTTCCTACTTTCTCTTGTGGGCATTTAGTGCTATAAATTTCCCTCTACACACTACTTTAAATGTGTCCCAGACATTCTGGTACATTTTGTCTTTGTTCTCATTGGTCTCAAAGAACATCTTTATTTCTGCCTTTATTTCATTATTTACCCAGTAGTCACTCAGGAGAAAGTTGTTCAGTTTCCATGTAGTTGTGCGGTTTTGAGTGAGTTTATGAATCCTGAGTTCTAATTTGATTGCACTGTTGTCTGAGAAACAGTTTGTTGTGATTTCTGTTCTTTTACATTTGCTGAGGAGTATTTTACTCCCAATTATGTGGTCAATTTTACAATAAGTGTGATGTGGTGCTGAGAATGTATATTCTGTTGATTTGGGGTGGAGAGTTCTGTAGATACCTATTAGGTCTGCTTGGTCCAGAGCTGAGCTCAAGTCCTGGATATCCTTGTTAACCTTCTGTCTCATTGATCTGTCTAATATTGACAGTGCGGTGTTAAGTCTCCCATTATTATTGCGTGGGATTCTAAGTCTCATTGTCAGTCTCTAAGGACTTGCTTTATGAACCTGGGTGCTCCTGTATTGGGTGCATATATATTTAGGATAGTTAGCTCTTCTTGTTGAATAGACCCTTTTACCATTATAGTGGCCTTCTTTGTCTCTTTTGATCTTTGCTGGTTTAAAGTCTATTTCATCAGAGACTAGGATTGGAACCCCTGCCTTTTTTGGTTTTCCATTTGCTTTGTAGATCTTCCTTCATCCCTTTACTTCGAGCCTATGTGCATCTTTGCACGTGAGATGGGTCTCCTGAATACAGTACACCGATGGGTCTCAATTCTTTATCCAATTTGCTAGTCTGTGTCTTTTAATTGGAGCATTTAGCCCACTTACATTGAAGGTTAATATTGTTATGTTTGAATTTGATCCTGTCATTATGATATTAGCTGGTTATTTTGCCCATTAATTGATGTAGTTCCTTCATAGCATCAGTGATCTTTACAATGGGTATGTTTTTGCAGTAGCTGGTACCAGTGGTTCCTTTCCATGTTTAGTTCTTCCTTCAGGAGCTCTTGTAAGGCAGGCCTGGTGGTGATAAAATCTCTCAGCATTTGCTTGTCTGTAAAGGATTTTATTTCTCCTTCACTTATGAAGCTTAGTTTGGCTGGATATGAGATTCTGGGTTGAAAATTCTTTTCTTTTAGAATGTTGAATATTGGCCCCCACTCTCTCCTGGATTGTAGCATTTCTGCCGAGAGATCCGCTGTTAGTCTGATGGGCTTCCCTTTGTGGGTGACCCGACCTTTCTCTCTGGCTGCCCTTAACATTTTTTGCTTCATTTCAACCTTGGTGAATCTGACAATTATGTGTCTTGGGGTTGCTCTTCTTGAAGAGTATCTTTGTGGTATTGTCTGTATTTCCTGAATTTTTTTATCATACTTTAAGTTTTAGGGTACATGTGCACAACGTGCAGGTTTGTTACATATGTATACATGTGCCATGTTGGTGTGCTGCACCCATTAACTCATCATTTGCATTAGGTATATCTCCTAATGCTATTCCTCCCCCCTTATATTTCCTGAATTTGAATGTTGGCCTACCTTGCTAGGTTAGGGAAGTTCTCCTGGATAATATCCTGAAGCATGTTTTCTAACTTGGTTCCATTCTCCCCATCACTTCCCAGAACACCAATCAAACCTATATTTGGTCTTTTCACATAGTCCCACATTTCTTGGAGACTTTGTTCATTTCTTCTCACTCTTTATTCTCTATTCTTGTCTTCTCCCTTTATTTCATTAATTTGATCTTCAATCACTGATATCCTTTCTTCCACTTGATCGAATTGGCTATTGAAACTTGTGTATGCATCACGAAGTTCTTGGTTTTCAGCTCCACTGTTTATTCTAGTTAGCCATTTGTCTAACCTTTTTTCAAGGTTTTTAGCTTCCTTGTAATGGGTTAGAACATGCTCCTTTAGCTCGGAGAGGTTTGTTATTACCAACCTTTTGAAGCCTACTTCTGTCAACTCATCAAACTCATTCTCCATCCAGTTTTGTTCCCTTGCTGGCGAGGAGCTGTGATCCTTTGGAGGAGAAGAGGAGCTCTGGTTTTTGGAATTTTCTGCTTTTCTGCTCTGGTTTCTCCCCATCTTTGTGTTTTTATCTACCTTTGGTCTTTGATGTTGGTGACCTACAGATGGGGTTTTGGTGTGGATGTCCTTTTTGTTGATGCTGATGCAATTCCTTTCTGTTTGTTAGTTTTCCTTCTAACAGGCCCCTCGGCTGTAGGTCTGTTGGAGTTTGCTGGAGGTCTGCTCCAGACCCTGTTTGCCTGGGTGTCACAAGTGGAGGCTGCAGAACAGCAAATATTGCTGCCTGATCCTTCCTCTGGAAGCTTCGTCCCAGAGGGGCACCTGCCTGTTTGAGGTGTCTGTCGGTCCTTACTGGGAGGTGTCTCCCTGTCAGGCTACATGGGGGTCAGGGACCTGCTTGAGGTGGCAGTCTGTCCATTCTCAGAGCTTGAACACCATGCTGAGAGAACCACTGCTCTCTTCAGAGCTATCAGACATGGAAGTTTAATTCTGCAGAAGCTGTCTACTGCCTTTTGTTCTGCTATGCCCTACCCCCAGAGGTGGAATCTAGAGAGGCAGTAGGCCTTGCTTAAGCTGTGGTGGGCTCCGCCCATTTTGAGCTTCCTGGCGACTTTGTTTACACTGTGAGCTATTCAGGCCTCAGCAATGGTGGATGCTCCTCACCCGTCAAGCTGCAGTATCACAGGTTGATCTCAGACTGCTGTGCTAGCAGTGAGCAAGGCTCCATGGGCGTGGGACCTGCTGTGCCAGGCAAGGGAGGGTATTTTCTGGTCTGCTGGTTGCTAAGACCATGTGAAAAGTGCAGTATTTGGTCAGGAGTGTACCATTTCTCCAGGTACAGTCTGTCATGGATTCTCTTGGCTGGGAAAGGGAAATCCCCCAACCCCTCATGCTTCCTGGGTGAGGTGACACCCTGCCCTGCTTCAGCTCACCCACCATGGGCTGCACCCACTATCCAACCAGTCCCAGTGAGATGAACCAGGTACCTCAGTTGGAAATGCAGAAATCACCCGTCTTCTGTGTCAATCTTGCTGGGAGCTGCAGACTGGAGCTGTTCCTATTTGGCCATCTTGGAAGCGACTGATAATACCCTAACTTTTAAAGTCTTATGGTTAAAATATATTGTTCTCATAACCAAGGTCATTTTATACATGACAACCAATATACCAGAGAAAGTTCAACAAAATAAAACAAAAGATTTTACTATCAAATCTTTACCATTTTACTGTCAAAAGATCAAGAGACTGGTTTGATGAAAAGTATCTATTTTCAACAGGTATTTTCTGTCTATCTTTGACGGAAAGTTAAAAAAGACAGTTCTATATTTCAAATTATTTGGAGCAGTGACAAACATATAGCCAATTCATTAAGGAGTACATTTTATACTTTTATTGAAAAGGTTAATTATATGGTTTTGTGTGATGTGAGAGCTTTTAATACATACTAAGGACAATCATTTAAAACGTATATTTTAGGGGCCAAGCGTGGTGGCCCACACATGTTAGCCCAGCACTTTGGGAGGCCAGGGCGGGCGGATCATGAGGTCAGGAGATTGAGACCATCCTGGCTAACATGGGGAAACCCCATCTCTACTAAAAATACAAAAAATTAGCCGGGCGTGGTGGCAGGTGCCTGTAGTCCCAGATACTCGGGAGGCTGAGGCAGGAGAATGGCGTGAACCCGGGAGGCGGAACTTGCAGTGAGCCGAGATCACGCCACTGCACTCCAGCCTGGGCAACAGAGCGAGACTCTGTCTCAAAAAAAAAAAAAAAAGAAAGAAAAAGAAAAAAGTATATTTTAAGTTTCAGGTGTGTTTGGTTGTTATATTCTGTACTTTATTACTGAGGCTCTCATTAATTAGTTCTGTACTATAATGACATTAACAGAAATAATGTTCATAATTGATGATTCATTACACTGGATGTACAAACCCTCTTTCCCTGTTTTGAATATTAGCCAATGTCCATTCTTATTAAATGAATGTATCTCAAGGCCCTACCAAATAAGTACATGTAAAAAGTAGGAAGAAATGTGATATTAAACAATATACAATACCTTAAACATAATACACATCAGATATAAGGTAGGTAGTTGCAAATTTTAAGAAATTAAAAACCACCAGAGGGCAGCTCAATACAATAGTGATGAAATACTTAAAACAGTATGGTAGGTATAGTATTTTGAAGTAATTATAAGTCAGGTATTATAGATATAGAGGATAGAGAGTGAAAAGCGACACATTTAATAAAATACTTAAAATTTTTATATTTATATTAATACATGTTTTTTAGTTGACCTTCAAATGTAAATACATATTTCAATTATGCCTCTCTCTTTTTTTTTTTTTTGTTGGCAGCAGCAAAATTGGCCAGGAGGCAAGCAACCTGGCTAATATTAAATTTTATTTTATTTTATTTTATTTTAAGTTATTGTAGAAAGAGGGTCTTACTGTGTTGACCAGGCTGGCCTTGAACTCCTGGCCTCAAGCGATCCTCCTGCCTCTGCCTCCTGAAGTGCTAGGATTACAGGCACAAGCCACCATGCTCAGCCACAATATTAAATTTTTAAAAATGTGATCTTTTATGCTCAGGGACTATTACGAATACCTCTATACACACAAACTAGAAAATCTAGAGGAAGTGGACACATTCCTGGAAACACATAACCTCCTCAGATTGAATTAGGGAGAAACTGAAACCCTGACCAGACCAATATCAAGTTCCAATACTGAATCAGCAATAAAAACCTATGAACCAAAAAAGCCCCACACCAGATGGATTCACAGCTAAATTTGACTGGTCATATGAAGAAGAGCTGGTACCAATTCTACTGAAACTATTCCCAAAAATTGAGGAGAAGGGACTCCTCCCTGACTCATTCTATGAAGGCACCATCACCCTGAAACCAAAACTTGGAAAAGACATAATAAAGAAAGAAAACTATAGGCCCATATCCCTGATGAACATAGACACAAAATCTTCAACAAAATACTAGCAAACTGAATCCAGTAGCACATCAAAAGTTAATTAATTCACTATGATCAAGTAGGCATACCTGGTATTCAAGGTTGGTTCAACATTCACAAATCAATAAATGTGATTCACCACATAAACAGAACTAAACACAAAAACCAGGCTGGGCACAGTGGTTCATGCCTGTAATCCCAGCCTTTGGGAGGCGGAGGTGGGCAGACTGCCTGAGCTCAGGAGTTTGAGACCAGTCTGGGCAATATGGCAAAACTCTATCTGTACCAAAAATTTAAAAAAAGCCAGGCATGATGGTGCATGCCTGTGGTCCCAGCTACTTGGGAGGCTGAGGTGGGAGGATCATTTGAACCTGGAAGGGAGAGGTTGTGGTGAGCCAAGATCATACCATTGCACTTCAGTCTGAGTGCGAGACCCTCTCTCAAAAAAAAAAAAAAAAAAAGAAAAGAAAAGAAAAAAACCATATGATCATCTCAATAGACATGGAAAAAGCTTTTGATAAATCCAATATCCCCTCATGATAAAAGAAAAAAACCCCAACAAACTAGGCATCAAAGGAACATACCATCTATGACAAACTCACAGCCAACATTGTATTGAATGGGCAAAAGGTGGAAGCGTTCCCTTTGTCAACTGGAACAAGACAAGGCTGCCCTCTCACCACTCATATCCAACATAGTGCTGGAAGTCCTAGCCAGAGCAATCAGGCAAGAGAAATAAAAGGCATCCAAATAGGAAAAGAAGAATTCATATTAACTCTCTTCATTGATAATATAATTCTGTACCTAGAAAATCCTAAAGATTCCACCAAAACGCTCCTAGAACTGATAAATGACTTCAGTAAAGTTCCGGGATACAAAATCAACATACAAAAATCAGTAGAATTTCTGTACATCAATAATGTTCAAGCTAAGATCCAAATCAAGAATGCAATCCCATTTACAAGAGCCACACACGCAAAATAAAATACCTAGGAATACATCTAACCAAGGAGGTGAAAGACTTCTTCAAAGAGAACTACAAAACATTGTTGAAGGAAATCACAGATGATCAAACTAATGGAAAAACATTCCATGCTCATGGATTGGAAGAATCAATATCATGAAAATGGCCATACTGCCCAAAGCAATCTATAGGTTCAATGCTATTCCTATCAAACTACAAATGTCATTTTTCATAGAATTAGAAAAAACTACTCTTAAATTCACGTTAACCAAAAAAGAGCTTGAATATCTAAAGCAATCCTAAGGGAAAGAAGGCCAGAGACATCACACTACCCAACTTATAATTATGCTATAAAGCTACAATAACCAAAACATAATGGCACTGGTATAAAAACAAACACACAGACCAGTGGAACAAAATAGAAAATCCAGAGATAAAGCCACACACCTACAGCCACCTGATCTTTGACAAAGTCAACAAAAATAAATAATGGGGAAGAAACCCCTCTGTTCAATATATGGTGCTGGGATAGCTGGCTAGCCATATGCCAAAGAATGAAACTGGACCCCTACCTTTCACCATATTATAAAAAATAACTCGAGATGGATTAAAGATTTAATTGTAAGACCTCAAGCTATAGGAATCCTAGGAGAAAACCTAGGAAATACCATCCTGGACATTGACCTTGGGAAATGATTTGTGACCAAGTCCTTAAAAGCAATTGCCACAAAAATTGATAAGTAGGACCTAATTAAACTAAAGAGCTTCTGTGCAGAAAAATAGAAAAACAAACCAACTATCATCAGTGTAAAAAGACAACCTACAGAGTGGAAGAAAATATTTGCAAACCATGCATTTGACAAAAGCCTAATACCCGGAATCTATAAGGAACTTACACAATTCAACAAGCAAAAAACAAATAACCCCATTAAAAAGTGGGCAAAAGATATGAATGGACATTTCTCAAAAGAAGATATACAAGCAGCCGACAAACATATGAAAAAATGCTCAGCATTTTTCATCAGCATTAATCAGCAAAACGCAAATCAAAATGCAAATCAAAACCACAACAATCAGAATGGCTGTTTTTAAAAAGTCAAAAAACAACAAATGCTTGCAAGGCTGTGGAGAAAGGGGAATGCTTATACACTGTTGGTAGGAATGTAAATTAGTTCAGCCACTGTGGAAAGCAGTTTGGAGATTTCTCAAAGAACTTAAAACAGAGCTTCCATTCAACCCATTACTGGGTCTATATCCAAAGGAAAATAAATCATTCTACCAGATAGACACATGCATTTTTATGTTCATTGTGGCATTTTTCACAGTAGCAAGACAAGAAATCAATCTAGATGCCCATCAATGATGGATTGTATAAAGAAAATGTGTTGCGTATACACAAGGAATATTACACAGCCATAAAAAGAATGAAATCAAGGCCTCTGCAGCAACATGGATGCAGCTGGAAGCTATTATTCTAAGCAAATTAATTCCGGAACAGAAAACCAAATATTGCATGTTCTCACTTATAAGTTGGAGCTAAACACTGGGTACACATGGATGTAAAGACGGCAGCAATAGACACTGGGGACTACTAGAGGTGGGAAGGAAGGGGACAAGGGTTCAAAGAGTAACTATTGGCTACTAAGCTTACTATCTGGGTGATGGGATCAATCATACCACAAACCTCAGCATCACACGATACAGCCATGTAACAAACCTGCACATGTGTCACCTGAATCTAAAATAAAATTTGACATTATTAAAAAGCAAAAATGTGATTTGGATTTTCCCTAATTTGTGGTGATCAGTGCTCCTCTTGTGAGAAGGAATTAGCAGCACTAACTTGTTTCTAATTTAATGAAATATAAATAAAAATTAGAATAGTAATGATAATCCTTTTTAAGGTACTTTTCAAAATGTGCAATAACTTGATTTATTTGTTTATTTGTTCTTTGTCCCTCTTTCTAGTTTGAAAGCTCCATGAGGTCAAGAGCATTTACTTCAGGGACCTTGCCAAACACCATAACTAGAGTTGACTTTCAATAAGTATTTGTTAACTCCATTAAGTAATTAACTGTAAATTCTTAAGGGAGTAACCCTTCTAGAGATTATTCTGTGTTTTCATGTAGTCAGCAGTAATACCTTCCATGGACCCGCCCATCTATCCACTCACCCACCCATCCATCTACCCATCCATCTTTTCAGCCAGCCATCAACCCGTTCATCCGTTAGACCACCCTCCTTCCATCCCTAAAGATATCTAACGTTTAAGGACAGTCTTTACAAAGGGATCCTTTCTTCTTGGTAATTAAAAAGAATGTTCTTCAGGAAGGAATTCCCAGTTCACAGACTTTCCTTCCAGATCTTATAAAGTTGCTTGAGTAGGTTTTACAACAATAATGGCCCAATTTTCAAAATATGCAGTCTTCCTCAACTCCTCTCCTTGGCCTCTTCAATGGTGAAAGAATACATTAGGGTTCATTATGCTCCATTTCCCTCCCTAAAGCCCTGGTTTTTGGTTAGGAACTACTTTTTGACAAAGTAAAAGACGAAGTCCTTCCTCTTCCACAAAATTTACATTATTTATTTTGTAATATGACCAGAGGTTTTGAAGAAAATTCATTGCCATTCCTGTAGCTTCTTAATAATAAAGTATGACCCCTAAGACTTTCTACCTATCATGATCTCATTCATAAGCCCCACGGCTTCAACCATCACTTTTATATTGAAGCCTTCTGTCTTAGACTGTTTTCACCTTGTATAGCAGAATACCTGAGACTGGGTAATTTACAAAGAACAGGGATTTATTTCTTACAGTTCTAGAGATTGTGAAGTTCAAGATCAAGGGGCTGGCATCTGTTGAAGGCCTTCTCTCTGTGTCATCTGGCAGAGAGCAGAAGGGCAAAAGAACACATACATGCCAGAGAAGAAGGGGGCTGAACTCAGTTTTTAAATCAGGATCCCAATCCTGAGATAACAAATTCAAAAAAGAAAAAGAAAAAAGGAGAGAGTGAGCGGAGAGGAAGGGAGGTAAAAAACAAAACAAAAACAAGTTCACTTCAATAATATTAATCCATTTATGAGGGCAGAGCCCTCATCACCTAATGACCTCTTTAAGATCTCATCTCTCAACACCGTTGGATTGGGGATTAGGTTTCCAGTACATGAACTTTAGAGGACACATTCAAACCACAGCACCTTCCGAATATGTACCTTGATCCCTGACTGCTTCCCCAAACTTCAGAGTTTTGTACCCACCTAGATGACCCACAGCCACCATCCATACACAGTGGGAGGGCAAGGAAAGGAAAGGAAAGGAAAGGAAAGGTAAGAGAAGGAAGAAGAGAGGAGAGAGAAAAGAGAGATTGGCTGTTTTTATAGATTACTCCCCACCTTCCCTTCTGAGAATAGACTTCCAGAGAGTTTTCAGTATCTGTCAACAGCAGGGGCATGGGCCCCTTCCATCCAGAATTCTGGGAGGAGAATGCCATGTAGAGCCTGAAGACAGCATGGGGCAGCCTAGGTATAGTTTTGTTGTCTCATTTTTAGGCAGAAACAGAGGCTGGAGAAGATACCCCACTCTCCAATACCTCCAAGTCTGCATGAGGCAGAGAGAAGATACAAAAGTTCCATATCCTGGGGGTTGGGGCTGCCAAGGATTGAGTCAGGGGTTTGCCAGGAGTCACTGGGGTGGTTGGTGGAGAGTCATCTAGACCTGAGGGCTCCATGGCAGAGGAAGATCAATCCCAACTAGGAGGGCTGAGGTGAGGCAAGTCAAGGGCATGGTGGAGTGATGGGGTAGGGAAGGGGGATCAGGGATGGGGACAGATAGGACAACCACAGGGCTTTAACCATGTGTGCCAAGACAAGTGACCAGGAATCACTTTCCAGACCCTCAAAGAGTGCATGCAGTGAAGATGAGCCAACAAGCCTCCTCACCTGGGGTCAGTAGGAGCCCCGAGCAAGGACCAGGGGCCAAAGCCCCACAACCAATGATGTTCTAAAAACTACTCCCTTCTCAGACATCCCAAGAAGTGAGGGAAGGGACAAAATTTTGAGAAATGAGGACGGAGTTCAATCTTTGAAATGATAAAATAGTAAGCCAACTCTGACTGAATACTCATGAAAAGGAGCTCAATTTTATGCTGAAAGTAACTAAGCTAGCTGTAATTGGCATAATTATTTTCACTGTCAGAAACAGGATCTCATAGAAATTGAGCTCAGTTTAGCATAATTAAGTAATATTTCCATAGTTTGGAGCTGTGACTCTGAAATTATTAGCACCTACACAAAATTGACCCCAAGATTTCTTACCAAGAAATAAATTTTACAAAAGTTCTCCGTAACACCAAATTTTTATAACGTTGAGATATTTAACACTGCTCTCTAGTCAGTTTTTTTTCACTTAGCCAAACATTTTGAACATTTTCCTAAGTAACCAAATGTTCTTCCTCAATATAATTTTTAATAACAGAATGGTAATTGATCATAGGGCTGTTTCATAAGTTAATTAACTTATCCTTTTTTGTTTTAACTATATTTAGATTGTTTCCTATTTTCTGCTATATGAATAGCAATGAGATAATGAACAACCTATAGATATATCTTCCAGGGCCTTTTTTTTTTTTTTTTTTTGGAGATGGAGTGTCTCGCTCTGTCGCCCAGGCTGGCGTGCAGTGGCGCGATCTCGGCTCACTGCAAGCCCCACCTCCCGGGTTCACGCCATTCTCCTGTCTCAGCCTCCCGAGTAGCTGGGACTACAGGCGCCTGCCACCACGTCAACTAATTTTTTTGTTGTTGTTTTGTATTTTAGTAGAGACGGGGTTTCACTGTGTTAGCCAGGATGGCTTCGATCTCCTGACCTCGTGATCTGCCCGCCTCGGCCTCCCAAAGTGCTGGGATTACAGGCGTGAGCCACCGTCAGGCCTCTTAAGATAATTTCTTTCTTTTTTTTTTTTTTGAGACGGTGTCTTGCTTTGTTGCCCAGGCTGGAGTGCGGTGGCGCGATCTCTGCTCACTGCAAGCTCCGCCTCCCGAGTTCACACCATTCTCCTGCCTCAGCCTCCCGAGTAGCTGGGACTACAGGTACTCGCCACTATGCCCAGCTAATTTTTTTTGTATTTTTAGTAGAGACGGGGTTTCACCCTGTTAGCCAGGATGGTCTCGATCTCCTGACCATGTGATCCGCCCGCCTCGGCCTCCCAAAGTGCTGGAATTACAGGCATGAGCCACCGCCCCCGGCCAAGATAATTTATTTGGAGTAAGTTTCTTGAAGTGGAGTTTCTGGACCAAACAGTATACATATTTTTAAAGTTTTGATCCATGTGACCAAATTGGCCTTGACAGATGTTATGCTACTTAAAATTCCAACTGAGTGCCTCTTTTCTTACCTCCTCAGCAACAATGGGTATTACAGTGTTTAATTCTCTTTAAAAAAAAAAAAAATCTTTTTGGGCTGGGCGCATTGGCTCATGCCTGTAATCCCAGCACATTGACAGGCCTAGAGAGGTGGACCATTTGAGGTCAGGAGTTTGAGAACAGCCTGGCCAACATGGTGAAACCCTGCCTCTACTAAAAATACAAAAAAGTTAGCTGGGCGTGGTGGCATGTGACTGTAATCCCAGCTGCTGGGGAGGCTGAGACAAGAGAATCGCTTGAACCTGAGAGGTGGAGGTTGCAGTGAGCACCACTGCACTCCCCTGGGTGACACAGCAAGACTCTGTCTCAAAAAGAAGAAAAAGGAAAGAAAGAAAAAAAGAAAAAATCTTTTTGATTAAAAATCATCTTGCTGGCTGGGCATGGTGGCTCATTCCTATAATCCCAGCACTTTGGGTGGTTGAGGCAGGAGGATCACTTGAGCCAAAGAAGGCTGCAGTGAGCTGTGATTACACCACTGCATTCTAGCCTGGGTGACAGAGTGAGACCCTGCCTCAAAAAAAAAATCATCTTGTTTTAGTTTGTAATGATATGACTATAGTGAAATGAGACACTTCTTATTGATGGGTAAATCTCTCTCTCTACTAAGAATATCAATGCTTTGCTGCCAATATTTCTCCCAGCTTGGTATTTTAACAGGTATTGAGCTTCTCTGTGAACAAGGTAAAGTGACATGGAGGTATGAAAATGACAGTGATGGCAAAAGCATTAGGGATGTGTGTATGTGCGTGTGTGTAACCAAATGATTTGTGTTTTGAAGAAGTGGTTAATGGACAATGTTCTGTTACCATTTTTTATTTTGTACAAAGTAAAAAAATTCCTTTTTACTCCTCAAAAGGTTAACCATAGTTTAGAATAGGCAAATCCATAAAGGCAGAAAGTAGACTAGGGGTTGCTAAAAGTTGTGGGAAGGAGGGAATGGGGAGTGACTGCTAATGGGTACAGGGTTTCATTTTTGGCATGATGAAAATATTCTGGAATTAGACAGTGGTAATGATTGCACAACTTTGTGAACGTACTAGAAAACCACTAAATTATACACTTTAAAAGGGTGAATTTTATGGTCTGTGAATTATATCTCAATAAACCCAGTATTTTAAAAAGTCAATGTGCTTATTTTTCAGGTACACAGATGATATTTCCCTTTGAATAAAAAGGACAAGATGTTTTAAATTATTTTCTCAAGGCAGGAAGAATAGACTCTAGCCTTACTGATCCAATACTAATTCAAGGCTAATGGGCATAGAGTTTGTATTTGAGGTGCTGAAAATTTTCTGGAATGAGATGATGGTGATGGTTGTGTAGCCTTGTGACTATACAGAACCCCAGTAAAGTGTACACTTAAAAATGATGAATTTTATGGTATATGAATGGTTAAATCTCAACTTTTAAAAAGTGAAATAAAAAGTTAGGTACAGATGCTCCTTGGCTTATGATGAGGTTATGTCCCAATAAACCCATCAAAAGTTGAAAATATCCTGTCAAAAATGCATATAATACCCCAATAAACCCATTGTAAAGTCAAAAATTATTAAGTCAAGCCATCATTAAGTTGGGGGCTGTCTGTATATGTACATAAAAATTTGTACACATGAATGTTCATAGCAGCATTATTTATAATAGCCTCCAGACAACCCAATGTCTATCAACTGATGAAAGAACATGGTATGAGATACTCATACAGTGGAAAATTACTAGGCAGTAAAAAGGAATGAAATACTGATACATGCTACAACAAGGATGAACCTTGAAAACATTATGCTTAGAGAAAGAAAATATAATGGCCCAAAAGACTATGTTATATGACACCATTTATGTGAAATGTCCAGAATAGTCAAATTTGTAGAGATAGAAAGTAAATTAAACAGCTTTATTGAGCTCTGGGTTGCTCTGGGTGAAGAGAAAAATGGGGAGTGACTACTATTTGGTAGGGGATCCTTTTAGAGCTGATGAAAATGTTCTCAAGTTCAATAGTGATGAAAATTCACCTTGTAAATATAATAAAAACCACTGAATTGTCCACTTTATTTATTTATTTATTTATTTAGACAGAGTCTTGCTCTGTTGCCCAGGCTGGAGTGCAGTGGTGCAATCTCAGCTCACTGCAACCTCCACCTCCCAGGTTCAAGCAATTCTCCTGCTTCAGCCCCACTAGTGAGTGGCTGGAATTACAGGCATGTGCCACCATGCCCGGCTAATTTTTGTAGTTTTAGTAAAGACAAGGTATCCCCATGTTGGCCAGGTGGGTCTTGAACTCCTAACCTCAGGTGATCCACCTGCCTTGGCCTCTCAAAGTGCTGGGATTACAGGTGTGAGCCACTGCACCTGGGCAAATTGTCCACTTTAAATGGGTGAATTATATGGTATGTGAATTACTTCTCAATAAAGCTGTTTAAAAAGGAAAAAAAATTACTGACAAATAGTTACAAAATGTTGAGACAAAGGTTGAAGAGAGACAGATGGATGATAGAAGATGGCCTCTGCTAATACGATGTAAAAAAGGAAATCCTTGATCTTTGAGGAATCGCCACACTGTCTTCCACAATGATCTAGAACCAGAAATACCATTTGACCCTGCAATCTCATTACTGGGTATATATCCGAAGGAATATAAATCATTCTATTATAAAGACACATGTGTGCCTATGTTCTTTGCAGCACTATGCACAATGACAAAGACATGGAATCAACCCAAATGCCCATCAATGATAGACTGTATAAAGAAAATATGGTACATATACACCATGGAATATTATGCAGCCATAAAAAGGAATGAGATAATGTCCTTTGGAGGGACACAGATGGAGCTGGAAGCCA
The DNA here is from genome assembly GCF_029281585.2 of Gorilla gorilla gorilla. Classification (NCBI taxonomy): domain Eukaryota; kingdom Metazoa; phylum Chordata; class Mammalia; order Primates; family Hominidae; genus Gorilla; species Gorilla gorilla. The sequence goes on along the minus strand of NC_073230.2, from coordinate 98,235,346 downwards.
TTGTCCTCAGCAAACTGACACAGGAACAGAAAACCAAACACCACATGTTCTCACTTGTAAGTGGGAGCTGAACAATGGGAACACATGGACACAGGGAGTGGAAAAACACACACTGGAGCGTGCTGCAGCAGGGGTCAGGGGAGGAAGAGCATCAGAATAAATAGCTAATGCATGTGGGGCTTAATACCTAGGTGATGGGTTGATAGGTGCAGCAAACCACCATGGCACATGTTTACCTGTGTAACAAACCTGTACGTCCTGCACATGTATCCCAGAACTTAAAATAAAATAAAATTTTATTTACAAAAAGAAAAAAAAACCCTCTTTTTTCTTCCCAATCTTTTCTCAATTGTAGGCAGCATTTACCTATTTCTTGAATCTATAATGATTCCTTTAACACTTTTCTAGATCTTGAGTTATTTGTTCAAATTATTTGTCTCCTCTCCAAGACTCATTGTTCTATACTTGTACACATTGCAAATACTATGCTTACTTGCAGAGTTTATGAAATCGCATGCATTTGTTTGCTCAATATTACGATGTATTATGTTACAATGAAGAGTTTAATGCCATCTTTAAATGCTTGCTTTTGCCTTGCACCCTTTTTTAAAATATAAAAGTGCTAGATTAAGCATTCATGCCAGTTACCACAATTGTTGATTCTGCCAGAAGAGCATTTACCAGTAGGTTCTGGTTCTTGTTACCCAACTCCTTCCCTGTGAAAATTATGTCTCCCTAGTAACTAGGTTGTTTTGGCCATTGTTTTGACTTTAACAGCCCTGGGAGTGGAATCTTGTCAAATGTTTTAAATCATACCACTTCCAAATTCATTCAACAAACATTTATTGAGTACCTACTATTGGCCAGATACTGTTTTGCTATTTTTTTTAATCAACATTAAAGAACTCCAGCTGGTTAATCGAGCATGATTTTTCTCTTACAGATACCAGTAACAGCAATTCAAAGATGTGAATGGGATTAATTCAGGGCTGTTGCTCCTGACAGATGAGTCAGTCTACCTGTTGTTGAAAGACATGCAGAAAAGAAATTTGGTAAGAAGAAAGTGATTTGAGTAAGTACTTTTTGAATTTGTAGAATGTTTTTGTTTTTCAGCTTTTAAATAACATTTGATGTTAAATCCTTACAAGAACGTTGGGAGTCCGGCTGGGCAACACCTTCCCCATCATTCTTCTGTGGATGAGGACATGGAAGTCAGGGAGGTTAGCTGATGTGCTTGTTCAGAGGTGCACAGGAACTGAGAAAGTCCAACTGTTATTTCATCTTACCCTCTAGGTAAAACATCTAGGATCAAACAAGACTGATAATACAGTCTCCTAACCTTTTCCAAACTATTTTAATCAAACTTGATTTTAATGTGAAGTTGTCTTTAATAAGGAAAGAATCCCACTTAGCTATTTGCTCAGCGAGGTCTGGGATTCTATCTAATCTCTATATGTCAGTGTATAATTTGAGCAAGGTTAAAAAGAAAACTAAACATTTCCTTAATATTTGGAGATGGTGGAGTCAGTCTATTTGTCTGTAAGAAATAAAAAGGTAAAGCGTATCCCTGCTTTTGGTGAGGAAAGTTCAGAAACGACTGTGTTTTTTTTCTGAAAACTTTGGAATACTTATCTTTGGCTAAATATCAAATATAAAAAATCCATAAAAAGTTATCCTATGATAATTTTTGCTGGCCGCCCGTGATGGCTCATGCCTATAAAGGCAGGAGGATCACTTGAGGTCAGGAGTTCGAGATCAGCCTGGCCAATATGGTGAAATCCCATCTCTGCTAAAAATACAAAAATTAGCTGGACGTGGTGGCATGATCCTGTAATCTCAGATATTTGGGAAGGTGAGGCAAGAGAATCGCTTGAACCCAGGAGGCAAAGGTTGCAGTGAGCTGTGATTGTGTCACCACATTCCAGCCTGGGCGACAGAGCAATACTGTCTCAAAAAAAAAAAATCGATAATTGTTGTAAAATTATACATAGTAAAAATAAATGGACCAGATTTTCCATCTGTTGCAAAAATTTTATAGCCTTAAATATTGCACAAATGCGTGGTGGCTCATGCCTGTAATCCCAGCACTTTGGGAGGCCGAGGTGGGTGGATCACCTGACGTCAGGAGTTTGAGACCAGCCTGGTCAACATGGCAAAACTCTGTCTCTACTAAAAATATAAAAATTAGCCGGGCATGGTGGCAGGCATCTGTAATCCCAGCTACTCGGGAGGCTGAGGCAGGAGAATCGCTTGAACCCAGGAGGCGGAGGTTGCAGTGATCTGACATCATTCCACTGCACTCCAGCCTGGGCTAAAAGAGTGAGACTCCATCTCAAAAACAAACAAACAAAAATAATTAATTAAAATATATACATTGCCCAAATGTGTATAAATGCTGTATATGGAGTCATTTTCACAATAATTTCTCATTTTTATTGAGTACTAATTGTTTTCCAAGAACTATTAGAAATTGTTTGTAAGTATTAACTTATTTAATCTCACACACTGTGAAGTGAGCTCCATATAACATAACATAACATAACATAACATAACATAACATAACATAACATAACATAACATAACATAACATAATGTGGCATGACATGGTATGAAGTGACATAACATACCTCCATCTTATAGATGAGGAAACTGAGGCACAGAGAGAATTAGTTTCTTTTTTTGTTCTGTTTTGTTTTTTTTTGAGATGGAGTCTCACTCTGTTGCCCAGGCTGGAGTGCAATGATGCAATCTCAGCTCACTGCAACCTCCGCCTCCCGGGTTCAAGTGATTCTCTTGCTTCAGCCTCCTGAGTAGCTGGGATTACAGCTGCCCGCCACCATGCCCAGCTAACTTTTGTATTTTTAGTAAAGATGGGGTTTTGCCAGGTTGGCCAGGCTGGTCTCGAACTCCTGACCTCAGATGATCCACCCGCCTTGCCCTCCCAAAGTGCTGGGATTAAAAACGTGAGCCACCGTGCCTGGCCGAGAATCAGTTTCTTGACCAAAGTGTCTTTTAAGGAATAAGGGCAAGATTTGAACCCATGCACTCAAGCACTATCCTCTGCTGTCTTATTTAGGTTAATGCTCTTGTGCTAAGCAAGGTTCTATTTGAGTCCCTTCAGAATTCATGTGTTGAAATCCTAACCTCCAAGGTGATGGTAGTAGGAGGTGAGGCCTTTGAGAGATGATTAGGTCATGAGGGTGGAGCCCTAGCGTATGGCATTAGTGCCCTTATAAAAGAGACCTTAGAGAACTCACTTACCCCTTCCACCATATGAGGTCACAGCAAGAAGACAGCTGTCTGCAAACCAGAAGAGGTCCCTCACCACACACCAGGGTCTCACTCCATTGCCCAAGCTGGGTGCAGTGGTGTGATCTTGGCTCACTGCAGCCTCAGCCTCCCTGGGTTCAGGTGATCCTCCCACCTCAGCCTCCCAAGTAGCTGGGACCACAGGCACATACCACCATGCTCGTTTAATTTTTGTATTTTTTGTAGAGATGGGTTTTCACCAGGTTGCTCAGGCTGGTCTCAAACTCCTGACTTCAAGTGATCCTTCCGCCTCAGCCTTCCAAAGTGCTGGGATTACAGGCATGAGCCACTGTGCCTGGCCGGATCTGCTGGTATCTTAATCTTGGACTTTCCAGCCTCCAGAACTGTGAGAAATAGATGCCTGTAGTTTTAGCCACCCAGTCTACGGTGTTGTTATAGCAGCCCAAATAGAATAAGACATGTTCTTAGTTCAGATACCAGCAGCTTTCCCCATATTTATCAAATGCAAGCAGTGAGTTCACCAACACTAGGGCCTTGGGCAAAGTTTGAAGTCTTTCTTTAACACCTTTCCATTTCTCTGTACATATCTGTCATCCCCTTCTTTTGTCTCTGTCCACCATTTTCCCTCCTCTCATGGGCTGTGGCTCTGGTGTCTGGGGCTCCCAAGTCCTATCATGGAACTCCATCCAGGGCAGCCCTTCCGTCTAACTGACCTTTTCCTTCTTTTTTCCAAATCTAAACTGCCTCCACTGTGCCACAGCTATTATGAGATAAGCTCAGTCATATTTTATGTCTAAATAGAAACCTGTTGATTAGGCCAGAGCACAAAATCTGGCCAGGATTTGAGGGTGAATGAGAACAATGACTTCTAAGGTAGCTTGCCTTTTGCCTGATTCCAACCCAGCAAGCAATGCAGGGAATAGACAAGACATCAAGAATGCAAAGGAGTGGCCATGACTATCCATTACCTTACTAGTTCCCTATGTAGTGAAATTCAGTGGAACTTCCTAACTGCAGTGAAACAATGCTAGGTCAGAAGAGCCCGAAATGCGGTTCACTGCCTTTGGTATGCACGGTAGGGAAAAGGGGCACATCATAACCTGTTAGGGAATGCCTGCTTCTCCACAGTTACTTAATACTATGTTCTTATGTTCTTAGTTTTTGGGTCTACAGAGGAATTTACCATAAAGCTAATAACATTTAAGCTTCAGGACTCCTCACTTCCCCAGGCCTCTGTGAGTGGTGGGAGTTGCTTGGAGTTGTAAAGTATTCCAGGTGAGGAGGGGAAGCCAGCATGCAATTAGAAAACAGAATTGTATAGGCATTTCTGTTAAATTTCCTAGAGACCTCAGAAGAAAGAGACTAACTGATTTCTTTTCTCATTCTGAATTAATAATCAGTTTCATGCCTAATTGATATTTGTGGTTTAATTAATTTATGTATTTATTTATTTTGAAGTGGCTCATAACTGCATATGCACCAGGCCCCACTCCTGAGGTCTACCTGCCCCTTATTATCCTAGCTGGATTACAAAGGAATAGAATTTGTTGGAAAGAGATGTGGGGGCTAGCAGCCGGTGCTGCATATTCTGTTTGCCCCTCCAGACCTACTCTTCGCTTTTCTCTCCCTAGTCTGTAGCCCAGGTGGCTACTCTCTGTGGATGCTTCCCTGGCTCCCTTGCCATCAGGTTGGGGTCCATCAGTGAGATCATCTGCAGGGGATGGGAGGACTGGAGGAGAGTGTTGATTTCTCTGACAATGGGTTGGCAGCAGGGTGGGCCTCATGGGTGTGCAAACTGTGGAGTCAATAGGACCCCATTCTTAAGAAGGGCCCTGTGCTTGGTTTGATGCTTTTCTGTCACTGTCTTAAATTCTTCATTTTATCTTTTTTTAAAAAATTCAACTGTTATTTTAGATTCAGGGGGTACAGGTACACGTTCATTATAAGGGTATATTGTGTGATGCTGAGGTATGTCATTTTATCTTTGAATGTGTGTTTTGTAAGTGAAATCAAAGGGAAAGTGGAGCATATATGTGAACAGAGGGGTTACATGAAATATATGTGTCTGCAATTTCCAGTTGCTCCATTTGAATATAGTATTTACGGTGTCCCCACGATCACAGAATGCCTATGTACCTGTGCACTACATAAGGAATTCAGGGAGACTCAAAGCAAGTACAAGGTCCAGCTGATAAAGCCCCAAGATGTCATGCTTTCTATTTCAACCACAACTTGCTTAAAATTCAGAAAAAAGGCAATGAAATTTGAGAAACACATACAACCAAGGAGCCTCATCATATCATTTCTTACTCATGTTACTTCTCTGTTACTTCCTAACCACTTACACTAAAAATGATGTCATAGAAGGAAAAGGGAAGATAGGGCAAGCCATAGTTCCTTTTCCTTTCAGTCCTTCCTTCCTCATCAGTAAGCTGAAAGTAGAGTGTGGAATACTGTATAAGAAAGTGAAATGAAACAGTCGAGTTAGTTTTGAGCACTATTTCCACTGTTCCACTAGGAACAAAATATGTATATATGTACAAACTATGAAATGTAAGTGTATAATTTTCATGATTCTGCATGAGAGTTAAATGCCCTTATAATGGCATTTAAAATTGGCATTGCACAAGATAAATGGTAGAATTCAGGCTAATAAAGTTTTAATGTTTTCTTTTTTCTTTTTTTTTGTTTTGTATTTTTTCACCAGCAGTTTCAATGTTCTCTTTATTTAGAATAGTGTTAGATACAAAATTTTAGAAACATGACAAGTTGAGGAAAGAAAAAGAGACTGCAGAAGGAAAGCAAAACTTTATACTTTAGTACCTTTACCACACTTTTTCTTGCTTTTTTCAACTTGCACTGGGCTGCTCAAATTATATAGTGGGCTTTGGTTAATAGTGACTCTTTCTTTCACCGAAGTCCACAATTCCTGATGGGTGGCCATGTCCTGCAGCTACAGGTCTCCCTGGGCTCCAGGAGTTGCCCCCTTTTCCTTTGTTCTTCAAGCCTACTCCTGGTAGCACTCAGTACTGTGGGTAGCACTCCTGAGGGTAGGTGGGGTGTGCGGGGGCGTCACCAGAGAAGGGAAGTAGATTTCACCTTCCCTTGTTATTTTCCTTTAACCTCTGTCCACATCTGTGTAAGTTATTCTTTCATTAGTCTCTCTTTTACACTGCTCTGTTTGTTTGTGTATATTTTATTATGGACAATTTCAAACATAAATAGAGAATAGTATAACAGACGTCCACGTACCCAGTATCTAGCTTCAACAATAATTTTTTCACCCCTTTGGAGGGTGCCATTTGCTTGCTGCTGGGATCTTGGCTGATAGAAGGCCTGCTTATGCATTTTGACTATTCATCATACCCCTGTCCTCAACAGGGAGCAGCAACTTGACAGCTTGTTTCTAAAAAGAAATTAATGAACATTGACCCACAGATTAAAATGGCGGAAGTAGCCTTAAACATATTGCCTGCCTGTTCAGTGAAGCTTGGTTCCCTAACTTCCTCCTGGGCATCCAAGCTCATCTCAAACTATGTTTTGTTTTGTATGCAAAGCTACAAAAAGAGGTCATGCTTAGTACCCTCTAAAGTAAGTGAATCACATTAATTAACAGCATTTATTCCCACCAATTGATAAATGCTTTATCTTTTCACTTGTAGGAGAAAAGGAAACACGTAGGAAGAATTATTTTCTTTGTGAGGAGGTCCTCTTTGTGAGAGGACTGATTACATGGTCATAGATCAGCAGCATATTTGTCTTCCTCAATTTCATGAAAATAATTTTGTCATTAATGAGATTTGCTAGTAAAGCAGAAAGGTCATATCTACAAGGATAGATTCACTCTTAGTATGAGACCCTCGCCACTTGTCTCATCAAAAATAATCATTTCGGGTTTAGTCTTTTTACTAGTAGACATAATGAAAGTAATGTATTACTATTCTATAAATAGGCATTTGGAATTAGTCTCTTTTTCATCATATCCCATCAAGGATACCATAGAATTGTCCAAATCAATAGGAAAATAGAGAAAGAAGGGGTTGGGGAAAGAACTAATCTTTATTTATTTGAGATGGAGTCTTGCTTTGTCACCCAGGCTGGAGTGCAGCGGCCCGATCTCGGCTCACTGCAACCTCCACCTCCTGGGTTCAAGCAATTCTCCTGCCTCAGCCTTCTGACTAGGTGGGATTACAGGCATGTGCCACCACGTCCGGCTAAATTTTTCTGTATTTTTAGTAGAGACAGGGTTTCACCATATTGGCCAGGCTGGTCTCAAACTCCTGACTTTGTGATCTGCCCACCTTGGCCTCCTAAAGTGCTGGGATTACAGGCATGAGCCACCTCACCTGGCCAGAACTAATATTTATTGAATGCCTTCTTTGTGTTATAAATATTTATTGTCAATTTAATCCTCACAGTAATCCTAGGAGGTAGATGTTATTATTCCTGTGTTATAGAGGAGGAAGGTGAAGCTCAAGGAGGTTAAATTGCTCCAAAGTCTACAGCTACATGATAATTACAAAAGCCACTATTTATGTTTTGCAGAGCTTGACCCTATGCAAAGCACTTTAGATCCATTAGGAAATTTTACCCTCCGTGGTAAATCACATTATGTCCATAATACAGATTAGGTGAGTGAAGCATCTTGTCCAGGGGCACATAGATATTAACTGGCAGTGTCAGAATTCTGAGTCAATTCTGTCTGACTCAAATCCTTGCTATTCTCACTCCCCTCTGCTGGTTCCCAAGGGAGATGGGTACAATTTCTGTTACAATTTCTTTTTCCATCTTGAACTTCTCTTCCCTTTTGCCAATGTCCATTCAATCATTCTGATCTTTCTCTTTGATAAAGGGCACAAAATCAAATGTGAGTAGACAGCTCCTTTGTCACCATATTGCATTGCACAGGCAATCTCAACAGTGGGCCTGTTCTTTCTTTGATCGTTTTCTTGTCTAATGTTTAATTTTCTCTGTTCATTGTCTCCAGATATTTTCACACATGCAGTCCTAAAATATCTTAAAAAGTAATATATTTTAAAATTGATGCATAAAATTTTTTTATCATTTTAATTTTATATTAAAATTTTATAATATAAAATTTTTTATATACAACTCTTTTACCAAGAGTTGTATATACTTACATATATATAATTTCTGACATAACTAATGACATCTAAAAAATAAATATCACATTATTCGTTGATATCTATACAGTGAGATCTAAATAGTATAGCAATTTGGTGCCTTATCCTACTTTCTAATTTATTTTTTATTGTATATATTTATGGCATATAGCATGATGTTTGGACATACATATATCCAGTGAAATGATTACTACAGTCAAACAAATTAACATATCCATCACCTTCCATAGTTACCTTTTGTGTGTGTGTGTTTGTTTGTGTGTGTGTTGTGTGTGTGATACGAGCACCTAAAATCTACTCTTAACAAATTCTCAATGTATAATATTAAGTATAGCCCTCAGGCTGTCCATTATATACTTTTAAAATATACATCATAAAGTTCTTCTTTACCTGCAGGACATTTTCTTTTGTTTATTTACTCCTTGAAATTATATTTCCATTCCACTTCCTACTATTTTTTCTATTTAAATAATTTCATAAGTACATACTTCTCCACAACAAAAATATGTAAAAAATGAAAATAATTTTAAATTTCCTGTGATGGTTCAATTCTGTTAGAAAATTCTACACGATTTCTTAAAACCACATAAATATGTTACAAATATTGATGGGTAATTACTAAACATAAAATGTAAGACTGCATTGGAATTGCAGTTCTTACTGAGATGGGTAGTATTTTCCCCCCATATACCCATGGTAAATATACCAGGAATAGCATCAGTGCTATGATTTGGTTGCTACAGGTGCTGAGAAGCTTTTCAACTAAATAAGTAAATGGGAATGAGAGTTTTGTTATGGCAATGGGGCTCAATTCTTTGAATTCTTGTTCAGTTACATACCAAAAATTACATGGTAATCTATCATCAAGATGGTTTTTAGTGATCTCTCCTCTGTGGACTTGATTAGAAGTCTTTCACTCTGGTGAAAAGCAGAGAATTAGAATCCATCTAACTTGCAACAGGATTAATTATCCCATCATTGCAATCATTTTTTCCCCTTTTTTGAGTGTTCTAGAGGTTTTTGCACCTGAGGCAATGCATTCGTAGGCTTGGGATGAGTGTGAGGTATGCCTTTCTATATTATCAAGTGATAAAAGCAAGATGATTGGGCAGGGGAGATAGGAAACGAGAACAGCCCGATGATGACCACAGGACAAGCTTATCAGAAAACCTATTCCTTTGAAACTATCCATGCCCACTTACCCCTTAGGAAAACTCCACATACCTTCCCTCCTCTGCCTGAAGACTGCTGATCTGTAGACTTCACTCATTTGGTGCTATAGCACCTTGGCACTGTGGATAAATGTTGAGGCTGATCTCCTACATTGTCCTGTGGCATGGCTTTTTTTCTCCTCCCATTTTTAGCACATATTTTCTTAAACTTTCAACTCTTTCAAAAGCTTCTTTAGTTAGCCATGTGTGGTGATGTGTGCCTGTAGTCCTAGCTACGATGGAAGCTGAGGCAGAAATGATCACTTGAGCCCAGGAGGTCGAGGCTACCGTGAGCCATGATCATGCTACTGCACTCCAGCCTGGGTAACAGAGTGAGACCCTGTCTCAAGAAATCAAGTAAAATAAAATAAAATAAAATAAAAAATAAAGCTTCTTTAGGGCACTATAAATAAGACAGCAACATTTGTGCACAGATGTTTTATAATCCTGGCCAATTCAATTTTAAAAAAGAAATAAAAAGAGAAAGAAATAAGGAGAGAAAGGATGAAGAAGAAAGAAAAAGAAAGACCATAAGCAGTAAAGAAAGAAAGAAAGATCACAAAAACTCTTGAAGATAGAGAGGAGAGTTACAAAAGGCTGATTCTGTATGGAGGGGCTGTACATGGTATATCAGGCATGTGGAGATTCAGGTTTGTCTTTCCACACGTATACAGACATTGACTGGTTACCTCTGTTCAGCATCTGTTCCTCGCTTCCCTCAGCAAGAGTACCCCCAGCTCATTCCCAATTATCTGGCTTTTGTGATTGAGCCCATGTCAGCTCCGTGAACAAGACCTGATTGCTGACCTAGGCCAATCAGTATATCCCATACTCCTGGCTATAGGAATTGATTGGTTCAATTAAGCAAATAGTCCAGTCCAAGAGATTATGCTCATGCTTCTGTGGAGAAAGAAAGCATACAAGCTTTAAATATATCTGTTATTGGCAGAGAGACGCTTTCTTTGCTGCTGGACATGAGTGTGGAGATGTAGCACCAGGAGCCTCTGGTAGCCATCTTGCAACCATAAAGGCAAAAGTGTCTTAATTTTTTTTTTTAATTTTTGTGGGTACATAGTAGGTGTATATATTTATAGGATACTTGAGATGTTTTGATATAGGCATGCAATGTGAAACAAGCCTATCATGGAGAATGGTATGCATCCCTTCAAGCATTTATCCTTTTAGTTACAAATAGTCCAATTACATTATATAAGTGATCCAACGCTATTGGTTTCTACTACAATTTTTTTTTTCAATCTTGAGCTTCTCAAAGTTCTTGGCAGGACCAAGAAAGAGAAAGAAACTGCATGCCAGTCATGGTTATTTGACCAAATCAACCTCTATCTGATCCAGATAAGTCCCCAAATATTCTGTTATGTGAACCAATGAAATTTCCTTATTGTTTTTCAGTTTTAATGGGATTTCAGTGACTTGCAGAAAGAATGATAAATTATGTAAAAAGTAATAATATAGTAATTCACTGTAATCAGAATATCTCTGCATTTATTTTTACTCTTTTTTTTTTCTGCACATATTGGGATTCACAGACACATGTTTTGAAGAAAGCATAGCATTGCTTAAAAACAATTAAAAGCCACAGACCTAAAAAGAAAAAAGAAAAGAAAAGCCATAGACCTAGATCTTGATTCATGTCAGGAAAGATACTGGTGTTTATGGGGGTCAATATATAGCACCCCTCTTTTCTCTACCTCATCTCCAAAGCCACTGAGATCTAGATCAAAATGTGAATATTCTTCTGATGGAGCTGCTGCAGTCATGGCGAGCTTCCTAATAGTTCAGACCTAGCTGGACTTTCTCACCCAGCCACAGGCAGCACCGAGCCAGCACAGGCCTGTTCTTGGGAAACTAATGATAAGGGTGCATAAACAAATGAAGACTTCATAGACAGGCTGACTTTTAAGAGAAGAGAGAAAGGAGGGGCATGGCTACAGTACCAGTGTCTTATCTCAGCCAGTATGTCAATCCTCTTACCCAGAATAAGATAAGAATAGTCAGGGGCTGAGAGTCAAGAAAGCAAATGTACAAAAATATGTAATGAGAATTGTGGCAAATGCTAGAAAGGAAACAAACAAGGCCTTGTGAGAAAATAACTGGGCAGGGCTGCTTTAAAAGGGGTAGCCCAGCAAGGCTCTATGAGAGGACATTTAAACTGAAGCCCAAAGGACGAAAAGGAAACTGTCATTCAAATGGGGGAGGAGATTAGAGACAGGAGAGCATTCCAGGTTGAAAGATCATGCAAATACGAAGTCTCCAGGGTGGGGATGAGTATAGGCTGGGGGTGCACAAGGTGAAGCCTTTAGGCAAGGCTGAACCATGCCTTAAGTGGGGATCAGGTGTTTGGATTTTGTTCCAAGTGCAATGGGGAGTTGTTGAACCATCAAATAGGAGAGTGACATGAACTGATTTATGGTTTCAAAAGATACCTTTGGCTGTTCTGAAAATGAGCTGGGCAGGTTTCAGAGCAGAGACAGGGAGGTCAGTTGGGAGAACATTGTAGTAGCCCAGATAAGAGATAGTGGTCTAAAGCAGTGCTAGTGGATATACGCAGAAGGTAATGGGTCTGAGACATATTTTGGAGTTGGCTAGACACAGTTTGCTGATGGGTTAAATATAGTTGACTAAGGGGTGCCTAGATTTTTTGCCTAGAGCAAAAGCATATATTATTTCCTCCCTCCGTTCCTTTCTTTCTTTCTTCTTTCTGTAAATAAAATGTACAAGAGGCCATTGGTTTGGGCTTAACTCCTGCACTAAGCCCAACAGACCAAACCAAATGGAGTTACTCGTGCTGAAGTTCCAAGCCACCAAGCTGAAATTAATCTGTTTGTCTGAACTTCAGAGAAATCAGGGGAAAGAGAGATGATAGCCAAATCCCCAAACAGGCCAGTTTTAGCCAGCATGATAAAGATGTCACTTCTGCTTTAACCTTTACAAAGAAAGTAACTATGAAATGACCAATCCACTTTTTATTCTCAGTTTCGTTTCTTCAGCCTATAAAGTCAATCTCTTCTGCTCAGCTCCTCGGAATACCAATTCTATTTTATAGGGATTGCCTGATTCTGGAATCACAAATAAAAGCCAATTAGATCTTTAAACCAAACTTGTGATTTTGTCTTTGACCCTTCCTTTTTTCTTCTTTTTCTTCTTTCTTTCTCTTCCTCTTTTATTCTTCTTTGCCTTATTCATATTTTTTTGTATGAGAAGAGTACATCAATATTTCATGTACAGACATGTTAAGTTTGAGATATATAGTCGAGATTCAACTATAAGGATAAGAGATTCTGGAGTTTAAAGGAGATGTTTAGTTTGGATATATATATATATTTGGGAATTATCAGCAATTACATGGCATTTAAAGCCACAGGAATAATTGAGAGCATCTAGGGAGAGGGTAAAAGAAGAGAAGAAGTGCAAGGAATCAGAAGATCTCCAACATTTAGAAGTCTAATAGAAGCAAAGGAGCTAGAAAGGAAACTGAAAATGCATAGCCAGTTGGGTAGGTGGAAAACTAGAATATAGCCTCATGGAAGTCAAGGGAAGAGCACTTTAAAGGAGGAGGTGGCCAATTGTATCATATGCACAACAAGAACACTGTGAAATGAAGACAGAAAGATCTCTTGCATTTTGTCCCATGGAAGTCTTAGGTTGCCTGTAACAAGAGCAGTTTTAGTAGGGGAAAGAAGGTAATCATAAAGAGTTGAAGAATGAATGGGACGGGGAAAGGATGGTCTCATCAACAAGTAATTTTAGGATATTTGGATATCTATTGCAGAAGAAAAAAATTAGACCCTTATCTCATACCATATACAAAAATCAACTCCAAATGGATTGAAGATTAAACATAAGACCTGAAAATATAAGACTACTAGAAGAAAACATAGGGACTTAGCTCCATGACATTGGTTTCGGCAATTACTTTTTGGATATGACCCCCAAAGTACAAGCAACAAAAGTGAAAATAAACAAATGGGATTATATCAAACTAAAAAGCTTCTGCACAGCAAAGGAAATGATCAACAGCATGAAAAAACAACCTATATAATGGGAGAAAATATTTTCAAACCATACGTCAGCTACGGGGTTAATATTCAAAGTATATAAGGAACTCAAAAACTTACTAGGAAGAAAACAAATAACTCAATTTAAAAAACGGGCAAAGGACCTGAATAGACATTTCTCAAAAGAGGACATACCAATGATCAACAGGTATATGGGGGGAAGAAAAAAGCTCAATAACACTAATCATTAGAGAAATACAAATGTAAACTACAATAACATATGACCCCACAACTATTAGAATAGCTATTATGAAAACGACAAATGATAACAAGTGTTGGTGAGGATATGGAGAAAAGGGAACCCTAGCACACTGTTTGTGGGAATGTAAATTAGCACAGCCGTTATGGAAAACAGCATGGAGATTCCTCTTAAAAATAAAACTGCCATATGACCCAGCAATTCCACTTCTGGGTACATATCCAAAGGAAATGAAATCAGTATGTAGAAAAGATATCTGCACTCCCATGATCCCTGCAGCACTATTCACAATAGCGAAGATATGGAATCAACCTGTGTTCGTCAATGAATGAATGGATAAAATATATGTGGTATATAGAAAAACTATTCAGCCTTAATAAAGAAGGAAATCCTGTCTTTTGTGACAATATGGATGAACCTGGAGAACATTATGTTAAGTACAGTAAGACAGGCACAGAAAGAAATACCATATGACCTCACTCATATATAGAATCTGAAAATCTGAACTCATGGAAGCAGAGAGTAGAATGGTGGTTACCGAGGGTTGTGGAGGGAGAGAGTTTGGGGAGTTGTTGATCAAAGGACACAAAACCTGAGTTAGACAGGAGGAATAAGTTAAAGAGATCTATTGTATAGTGCGGTGACTACAGTTAATAACAATGTATTGCATACTCAAATGTTGCTAAGAGTAGATTTTAAGTGCTCTCACCACAAAAAAAGTGAGATAATGCATATGTTAATTTACTTTATTTAGCCACTCCACAATATATACATATTTCAAAACATCATGTTGTACACTGAAATTTTTAAAAAATCATTAAAGCACCCAAAAAGCCTATAAAATAAAAATAAATAAACGATAATTTAAACGAAGAACAAGAATGAATGGGAGGTGAAGAAATGGAAATAGAGCTCTAGAAAACTCTTTTTGATAGATTTTGCTGTGAAGGGGGAGTTGAAAAGCTGTAAATAGAAGGAAATGTGGGGCCAAAGGAGGTGTTTGTGTGTTTCTTTGCTTGTTTAAAGATGGGAGATTCTATGGCTGTCTGTTTGCTGATGGAGCTGTGATCTAGTAAGGTGGGATGTAGTGACATGCAGGAGAGAAAAGGGTAAAGCAAAGAAGTGAGGTCTTCGAGAGGAAGGGAGGAAATAGTCCAAAGCACAAAGATTGAGATTGAAAATTGAGAGTGAAGCCTGTCCTTCGCCTAACTGGAGAGAAAAAGAAGGTAGAAGCAGAAATGAGGCTGGGCATGGTGGCTCATGCCTGTAATCCCAGCACTTTGGGAGGCTGAGGCAGGAGGATAACTTGAGGCTAGGAGTTCGAGACCAGCCTGGGCAATATTAGCAAGACCCTATCTCTACAAAAAAATTAAAAATTAGACAGGCATAGCTGAGTAGCTGGAGCTACAGGCGTGCACCACCTGTGTGCCGCCTGCTCTACAGATGGAGCACACCTGTAGTCCCAGGTATTTAAGACACTGATGCAGGAGGATCACTTGAGCCCAGGAGTTCGAGACTGCAGTGAGCCATGATCGCTTCACTGCACTCCAGCCTGGGCCACAGAGCGAGCCTCTGTCTCAAAAAAATAAAAAGAAGGCCAGGCACAGTGGCTCACGCCTGTAATCCCAGCACTTTGGGAAGCCAAGGCGGCCAGATCACTTGAGCTCAGGAGTTTGAGAACAGCCTGGCCAACATGGTGAAACCCTGTCTCTACTAAAATACAAAAATTAGCTGGGTGTGGTGGTGTGTGCTTGTAATCCCAGCTACTCAGGAGGCTGAGGCAGGAGAACTGCTTGAACCTAGGAGGCAGGGGTTGCAGTAAGCCGAGATCACGCCACTGCACTCCACCCTGGGTGACAGAATGAGACCTGATCTCCAAAAAATAAAATAAAATAAAATAAAATAAAATAAAATAAAAACAAAACAAAACGAAACAGACATGAGCAGGCAAAGAAGATGAGTGAGGTTCTGTCTGATTTTCTATTTTCTTACTGCTATCCAAGGCCTAGGATAGAGTAATATAGCTATATCACCCTCAATAATTACGATGTCTTATAATATTTTAAATGCTGCCATGTGTAAATCAAAATATGACTTAATTGGTAACGTTATGAGACTTTCCATAGATATAAATTTACAAAGAATAACAACTTTCTTGGTTAGAGCATGTGTGCGATTTTTTCAATATAAGTACAGTCTAACGACCACATTTAGAATGAAATATGAGAACCAAGAGTATTCTATGATTATGATTATAGATATAATTACTGACAGTTGAAATTTGCTTGCTTGAGTAGACCAGATAATTAAAATATCATGTTAAATAGGCTTAGGATCAA
Organism: Gorilla gorilla gorilla; assembly: GCF_029281585.2. Lineage (NCBI taxonomy): Eukaryota > Metazoa > Chordata > Mammalia > Primates > Hominidae > Gorilla > Gorilla gorilla. The sequence goes on along the minus strand of NC_073230.2, from coordinate 98,219,107 downwards.
ACCTATACATAACTGAGGGCTTTGCAAAGAGAAAAATTTCCATGGCTGGAGAACTGCATTTAACCTGGGCCAGGTATTTCAAAAATATGCTGTTTTGGTCATGAGGGAATACAGGGAGGGAGGAGCGTGGGTGGGGACAGAAATGTTACAGATGACTTTGTGCAAACTCATCACCACCGTAGGAAAAACAACACAAAACCACAACCCAGTCAGTAACATTATCTTAGGCCTATAGAGAACTGGCACACTTTTTGGCTGACTGTCATCCTCAGTAATTTATCTTGTAGTTACACAATGTGTTTCCTTAAGAAAACTCAAAGAGCACTATACAAGTTATTTCATTTTCTTCGTAACATTCTGAAGATAAAAACAGAAGGGAAGTTGTCTAGACCAGTGCTATCCAATAGAAATATGACTCAAGCCACACATGTAATTTAACATTTTCTAGAAGCTACTTTTTTCTTTTTTTTTGAGACCGTCTCCCTCCGCTGTCCAGGCTGAAGTGCAGTGGTGTAATCATGGCTCACTGTAGCCTTGACCTCCCGGGCTCAAGCAATCCTCCCACCTCTGCCTCCCAAAGTGGTGGGACTACAGGCATGTGCCATCACGCCCAGCTAATTTTTGTGCTTTTTGTATAGACAGGGTCTCGCCATGTTGCCCTGGCTGGTCCCGAACTCTGGGCTCAAGTGATCTTCCTGCTTGGCCTCCCAAAGTGTTGGGGTTACAGGCATGAGCCACCGTATGCTGCCTTAAAAGCTACATTTTTAAGACATAAAAAGAAACAGGTGAAATTCAGTTGAATATTATATTTTATTTAACCCACCACATCTAAACTTATCATTTCGCCGTAATGAATATAAACAATTGTTCATGAAATCTGTTACATTCTTTTGTTTGTACTAAGTCTTTGGGTTTATTTTTTTTCAGCTTTTATTTTTAGATTTAGGGGGTACAGTACTAAGTACTTTGAAATCTAGCGTGCATTTTACACTTCCAGCAAACCTCAATTCAGACAGGCCACATTTCACATGCTCAGTAGCCACGTAACAGCACAACTCGAGAGAATAAAAGAAAGGGCGACGGTCACAGAACCTGAAGTCCGGACTCTATTGCAAGCTAAGATAATGTGAGTCACAGTTTGTCACTGCTGTGCTTAAAATCCTCCATGGGTTTCCTGTCACACCTATCACAACAGCTGACGTCTTACCTGTAAGGCTGCACATGGAACTGCCCCTGCCTTCCTTACTGATTTCATAGCCTGCTAATTTCCCCCTCATTCTGTCCCCATCCTAGGCCTTCTCCTTTGCTGAATCCAGTTCATTCCTATGTCAGGTTGGTGGCGCTTCCTCCTCCTTCAGCCTCAAATATATCTTCTCGTGGCTCAAACCATGACTTAATTCATGTTTTTGCTGAAAAGTCATTTTATAAAGGCCTATGATCAGAAATAGCTCCTTCGCTAGCCACTCTCCAGCTACTTACCCTGCTTTCTTAATGTTTAATTAATTAATTAATTAATTAATTTTCTTTTAAGATGAAGCCTTGCTCTGTCGTGCAGGCTGGAGTGCAGTGGCACGATCTCAGCTGACTGCAACCTCTGCCTCCCAGGTTCAAGCAATTCTCCTGCCTCAGCCTCCCAAGTAGCTGGGACTACAGGCGCATGCCAATAAGCCTGGCTAACTTTTGTATTTTTAGTAGAGATGGGGTTTCATCATGTTGGCCAGGCTGATCTCGAACTCCTGACCTCAAGTGATCTGCCCTTCTTGGCCTCCCAAAGTGCTAGGATTATAGGCATGCTCCACCACACCCGGCCTTAATGTTTATTGTGCTAAGTATTGAAAGTATATATGCATGTACACTGTTTTACATATACATTTTTTTTTTTTTGAGATAGGATCTTACTCTTGCCCAGGCTGGAGTGCAGTGGTGGGATCACAGCTAATTATAGCCTCAACCTCCCACGCTCAAGAGATCCTTCTGTCCCTGACCCCAGTAAATGGGACTACAGGCATGTGCCACCATGACTGGCTAATTTTTAATTTTTTGTAGAGACAAAGTCTTGCTATATTGCCCAGGTGGGTCTTGAACTCTTGGGCTCCAGTCATCTTCCTGCCTTGGCCGCCCAAAGTGCTGTGATTAGAGGCATAAGCCATGGCACCCAGCCTGAATTTTTTTTTTGTTGTTGTTTACTATCATCTCCTCCACTGGAAAGTAAGTTTTATGAGGTCAGGGGCTTTGGTTTGGTTTGTATACTGTTAGATTACAGCACCTGGCACACAGTAGGCTTGTTGAATGGATGAGTCATTTTGGGCAGGTCATTTGGAGGGTACAGTGCAACATTTAGGAGCTTGCACTCTGAAGTGAGACTCCTTGAGTTTGTACCGTAGCCTGTCTGCTGACTAGCTCTGTTCCTTTGAGTAACTGCTTAACCTCTTGCAACCTCAGGTTCTTCATCTGAAAAATTGGGATGTTAATAATATCTACTTCGTAGAGATGATATTATTTTGAGGATTAAATGAGATAAACTAGGTCAAATACTTAATACAGTATCTAGCTCATAATAAACTTGAGAAAAATTGCTATTATCTATTAAACAGCGATGAAAATGAGTGCTTCTGCTTAGACATACTTCACCTACTCCAGTGCTCCATAGCCTTGGCTCTGGTCAAGGTTCCTAACAGACGTTCCTCTATGTGATCCATCCTTATCTGTTACCCTTTTGGCACCACTCGATAGGTTGAACGTTCTCCTCCCTGATTCCCACAAGACACAGACTTTCCTACTACTTTTCTGCTTGTCTCTGCTCATGCCCCTTTGCAGGCTCCTCATCCTCTCCCCTTTTTATATTTGTTCAGGCTCTGCCTTTGACACTGATTATTCTTTTCTTTTTCTTCAATTTTTCAATTCTGTTAATATACACATAACAGAAAATTTACTATGTTTAAGTATATACAATTCAGCAGTATTAAATATTCATAATGTTGGGCAATCATCACCACCATCTATCTTAACTTTTCTTATTTTATAAAACTGAAACTCTATGCCCATTAAACAGTAACTCCCCATTTCCTCCTTGCGTCAACCCCTGGCAAGTACCATCCTACTGTCTGTCTCTATGATTTTGACTACTCTTAAGTACCTCATGTAAGTGGAATCATACAATATTTGTCTTTTTGTAATTGGCTTATTTTTCACTTAACATAATGTCAAGGTTCATCCATGTTGTAACATGTGTCAGAATTTCCTTCCTTTTCAAGGTTGAGTAATATCCCATTGTGTGTCTACATCACACTTTGTTTAACCATTTATCTGTCAATAGACACTTGAACTGCTTCCACATTTTAGCTATTGTGAATAATGCTGTTATAAACGTGGGTGTGCAAATATGTCTTTGAGACCCTATTTTCAATTCTTTTGGGCATATACCTAGCCACCGATTACTCTGTATAGCTTCTACCTGAGCAATCTCATCCACCCCCAGGACTTCAATTGCCATTTCTTTTCTTTCTGCTTTATTTATTTATTTATTTATTTATTTATTTATTTATTTATTTATTTATTTTTTGAGAAGGATCTCGCCGTGTCGCCCAGGCTGGAGTGCAGTGGCATGATCTCAGCTCACTGCAACCTCTGCCCCCCGGGTTCAAGTGATTCTCCTGCCTCAGCCTCCTGAGTAGCTAGGATTACAGGTGTGTGCCACCATGCCTGCCTAATTTTTGTATTTTTAGTAGAGACGGGGTTTTACCATGTTGGCCAGGCTGGTCTCGAACTCCTGACCTCAGGTGATCTGCCCGCCTTGGCCTCCCTGATGCTGGGATTACAGGCATGAGCCACTGTGCCTGGCCTTCAATTGCCACTTCTATGCTGATAATTCCAAATCTACATCTCTAGTCCAGCTTTCTCTCCTGTGCTCCAGGTCTGTACCTGTGATGCCCTTACAGCCATTCTGCTTGGATATCCAATATTGAAATTATTCTATTTCCTCCAAACCTGCTCCCCTTCGGTATTTCCTTTCTAAATGAATGGCAACTCCATGTACCCATCGTCCAAACCAGAAAATGTGGTATCAATCCAGAGTCCTCCCTCTCCAATCCCACAATCCAATCAACCTCAAAGAAGTCACACATCTACTTCTACATACTCCTATAGTCATACCCGAAATCAGGTCAATATCACTTCCTGTCTACCTTCCAGGGTATGGGAACTAATAGCTTCCTAGAGACACCTCTGTATCCATTCTTTCCTCCCTCAAATTCTTTTCCATAAAGTAACTAGAATAATTTTAATAAAATGCAAATTTGATCTCATTATCGGATGCTCAGATCTTCATTGCTTAGAACTCCAACGTGATGGGTAGCTCCCCCTTGCCTTTAGGACAAAGTCAATGTTTTTAGTCATTTAATATTTAGTTATACATATTTTAAGTTTTATATACACACCTGTTACAAACAAACAAAACAGCAGCCCTGCAACATACCCTCTCCCATATCACTGTCCACCATTTCTTATGGTTCAGTTCCCTAGGGGCAACCACTTCCAGCTATTCTACCCGATTCCTTTGAAATTATCTCCATATCTCTAAATAACATATTTATAGTGCTATTAAAGTTTTCCTCAGTAACTTCTAATTTTAGAAATGAAGATTTAATTTCACCAAACCCCATAGGTACCCGTACACATGTACACCTTCCATTCTTCTTCTTCCCAACATGATCATGATTTAATAATATTGCATTCAGTATTTGCACTGATAGGACTTTCTACATATTTATTTCTATATATTTATTTATATCTCGCCATATAGTATACTATGCTATGAGTACTCTTCCTTTCTTGTACTGCTTTTCGTTTGTTTTTTTTTCTGGAGTTAATAACTCTCTTTTTCCTCCCCTGTAACTTTATTTTTGTGATGAAGATGCTGACTCCATTTTTGTTGTTTGACTGTTGATAGCTTTCTTCTTTTATCTTTTCTTTCCTTTTTTTTTTTTTTTTTTTTTTTTTTGAGACAAGGTCTCACTATGTTGCCTAGGCTGGAGTGCAGTGGTGTGAAGACAGCTCACTGCAACCTTAACCTCCTGGGCTCAAGTAATTCTCCCTGACCACAGGTGCCTGCCATGACACCAGGCTATTTTTATTTCATTTTATCTATTTATTTTTTTGTAGAGAAGAGGTCTCGGCCATGTTGCCCAGGCTGGTCTTGAACTCTTGGGCTCAAGTGATCCTCCTGCCTTGGCTTTCCAAAATATTGGGATTATAGGCATGAGCCACCATGCCTGGCCTGTTGACAGTTTTCAATTACTACCACTTTTTCCTGTCTCCTGTACATCTGGGAACCAAGATAAAAAAAAAAACCTGTGTAGGCCCTTGCTTCTGAAAGCCAGTGAGAATTTAAAATGACACTCTGGTCCATTCTAGTAGAATTTTCTTCCATGCTAAGTCTATCCTTTAACCACAATAAAATCCCCAAACCACTCCCAGCCTTTTGCTCATCTTATTTCCCTTTTGGGAACCCCGTAATTACTGTACTAAATCTAGTTTATTCATATTCACTGGTGAGTGCATTGTGTCATTTGTCTGGATACCTAAATAAATTTCTGGGTGGGCAATCATGCCCATCTCTGTGCAGACTGATCAAAACGGCTTTCTATGTTCTTATTAATATGTCTCCAAACTGTCCCCACCTCTAGTTTTGTAAATCTTCCCTCAAAATGCTTTTACAAATTTTTTTAATAAAATTCAGTCTGAAAGTTTTCTTTTTTTTTTATCAACCCATCTTCACATTGATCAATGTGGTTTAAAAACCAGTTGTTCTATCAATGTAATTTTCCTGACGAACTTTCTCCTAGAGTCTTCTGCCCTGCTCCAGTCTACCAGATTGGTTGACTGGCATCCATCTGCACTGTGGTCTTAGGTTCTCCCTCCATTATCATCCTGCCTTTCTCACGTATTGGAACCCTGTTACATGGATTACATTTCCCCTTTTCTTGCTCTGGTTGAACAAATCTTCTGATGGCTTACTGAGAGGTGAACCTGGGAGGTGGCATTTTTGACCTTTCATATTTGAAAGCATTTATTCTCTGCTCTCCCACCTAATTAGTAATTTGGCTGGAAACAGAATTCTAGATTAGAAATCACTCTCTTCTACATTTTCTAGTATCCAGTGTTTCTGTTGAGTAGTCTAAAACCATTCTGATACTGGATTCTTTTTAGAATCCTAATTTTGTTTTCTGAAAGCTTTTCGAATATTCTCTTGGTTCACAGGGTTATGCAATTTCACAATGAAGTGTCTCAGTGTAGATTTATTTTCATTTGTTTTCTTGGGAACTCAATAGACCCTTTCAATTTGGAAAGTCATTTTCCTTTATTAAAGGAAATTTTCTTGAATTATTTCTTTGATAATTTCCTCTCTTCTATTTTCTTTGTTCTTTCTTTCTGTAAACTTCTATTATTCAGATATTGAACTTCCTGAACTAGTCTGTACCTTTCTCATCTTTTTTTCTCCACTTTCCCTCTCTTTATCTTTTTGTTTTACTTGCTGGGGAATTTCTTTTCCTTTAAATTTTAAACCTTTACCTGAAGTTTTCTTTTATCTTTTTTCTTTTCTTTTTTTTTCTTTTTTTTCTTTTTTTTTTTTTTTGAGAGATGGAGTCTCACTATGTTACTGAGGCTGGAGTGCAGTGGTGTGATCACAGCTCACTGAAACCTCAACCTCCAGGGCTCAAGCTATTCTACTGCCTCAGTCTCCTGAGTAGGTGGGACTACTGGCGCACACCACCATGCTCGGCTAATTTTTAAACAATTATTATTTGTGGAGACAAGGTCTTGCTATGTTGCCCAAGCTGGTCTCGAACTCCTGGACTCAGTGATTCTCCTGCTTTGGTCTCCCAAAGTGCTGGGATTCCACACTTTAGGCCACTGTGCCCAGCCTAAAGTTTCCTTTTAAACTATGATATTTTTACTGTCCAATTTATTTTTGGCCTTTGCTACTTTTTAAAAAATTTGTAGTACCCAGTTCTTGTTTAATGGCTGTAATATGTTATAATATTTTGCTATCTTTTTTTGAAGATATTAATTGTTTTCTTCTTCATAGCCTTTATTTCTTCCTAGCTGTTTTTCCATTAGTTTGTTTTGGCCTCTACTTTTCTTATTATATTCCATCAACTATATAGAGATCCTTGGCTGCCTGCCCATATCTGGGAGAAAGACACTGAAAAGTTTTTGTAAAGCTTGATTTATATGGTTCAGCCTGTCAACTATGGTTTTCACTGCAGGATAATCTGTTGGCCAGAACTATGTGAAGGAAGTGAGGAAAGATGGCTAGGGTCCTTGACATTCAGTTATAAATTTTCAGTAGGTTGCTTCTCAGCCTTGCCAATGGCTGGCTTAGGAATCAGCTTTCTTGGGACTGACGACGATAATTTTTCCAGTTTCCAAAATTGTGTTGCTGCTTTTTCCTCTTCCATTACCTGTGTGCTTATGGACTTATGCTTTTAAAAACTTCATACATCATAGTTTTGGTGAGTTTTCAGAAGGAACAGAAACTACCATGAATGTTGTCTGCCATGTCTGGTAGGAATTAAAGCATATATACCTTTTACTGTATAAGTATTAAAGTGTCTCCCTTTTGTCCCTTGCCAAACTTGCCAACCTCATCTTATGTCTGTTGCATACTCCAACTGCCTTTCATATTCTCGAACCTGCCATGTTCTGCCTTTGCCATCTGGCCCCCACAAATGCTGATCCCTCTGTAAGGAACTTCTGCTTTCTGCGTGACTACCTCTATGGATCCTTCAGATCTCAGTTTAGGTGTGATTGCTCAGAGAGGATGTGTCTCACCCTCAAATTATGGTGAAATGTCCCTGCTGTGGCATTCAGTCTTTTCTCTGTTTTAAAATGGGTCATGTTTTATTGTAAATGGTGGTTTTAACATCATTTTCCCTCACTAGTCTGTAAGCTTTGTGCAGGGAGGGATTATGACCATGCTCCATCTCATCCACTGCAGTATAACCAGATCTTAGCACAGTACCTGGGACATAGTAGGTGCTCAATATATGTTTGATGAATAAACAAATGAAGACAAGTGAAATTACTTTCTTACAGTAAGGAAATAGAGTACTGAAAATGGAGCCTCCCACCTCTTTCTGGTTAACTACATCAACTGTCCCTCTTTTCTTGGTTTGTAATTAAAAGGTGGATCACGCCTGTAATCCCAGCACTTTGGGAGGCTGAGGCAGGTGGATCAGAAGGTCAGGAGATCGAGACCATCCTGGCTAACATGGTGAAACCCTGTCTCTACTAAAAATACAAAAATTAGCTGGGCATGGTGGCCGGTGCCTGTAGTCCCAGCTACTTGGAAGGCTGAGGCAGGAGAATGGCGTGAACCCAGGAGGCTGAGCTTGCAGTGAGCCGAGATTGGGCCACTGCACTCCAGCCTGGGTGTCAGAGCAAGACTCTGTCTCAAAAAAAAAAAAAAAAAAAAAAAAGAAAAGAAAAGAAAAGAAAGAAATCAAATATACTTGATTAGGTGCCCCAAAATTGGGGAAAGGAGATAATGACCACTTAAATTTGTAGGTGGTGGGGCCAGGATAATTGTCCATCCCTAATTTACAGTCAAGGAAGCAGAGGATTGGTAATACTACACAGATTATGAGAGAAGATTCTAGAACTAAGAATTAGTATCTTCTGCTTCTAGCCTTGCTTTTTCACTGTTTGAAACACACCTAGGATGTTTATCTCTCCAACTCATCCTTCGTGCTTTGTAGGTGCCTCCATGTTATCCTCTCTATCTGACTTTCATCAAATAACTACCATCGTGTTGCTATTCCAGGAAGTGAATCATTGGTTCTCGCTTGATGGGGGCAGTGCAATAATCATCTTGGAGTCTTTTTCAATCTACACATGGCTCTTCCTCCTCCTGCCCTTCCAGTCCCTACCTAGAATGTCATAGAGCAGTCCTTTAAATGTGCATCCTAATAACTTTGGTGTGACTGTCTTCATAGGTAACAAATGTTGGTTTAAATGTTAATTACGACTAAGCTGTATTTTATTAATCCGCTACTGACATTAGTACTTTTCTTACTTTTCTCAGATGTGGAGGTGGTGGTATAATGTGAGTCAAATATCAGCTTTAGAACTTCTTAAATTTATTTTTTAATTTTCAGTTTTTACTCACACCATGGCTGCTTACTTATAGACAGCTTTAGAACTTGATTGACCTGCTGACTTGCCACTCACCAGCTGGGTTGGTTTGTTCCATTTTACCTTTTCATTTTGAAAATTAAAAAACCTACAGAAAGTTAAAAAGACAATGCAATGGAAACTGTATATTCCTCACCTACGTTCACCAATTTTTATCATTTTTGTCACTACCCTCTCCTGTGTGCGTGTATATATGCATATATACATACGGAGATAGATCAATATGTGTGTGTATGTTGCTATTAAATCATATGAACATAATTTTTGTTGTTGAGCCATTTAAAAATAATTTGTATATATCATGACATTTTATCCATAAATACTTGTCACACCTAAGAAAATTAACTTGAATCCAACATCTAATACACTGTCAATATTTTAATTTCTAATCTTCTCAAATGTATTTTACAACTGTGTGTTATAAAATACTGTGCGGTTTCATATTATTTTTTAATCCAGGAGTCAGACAAAGTTTGTGCATTACTTGTGGTTGCTATGTCTCTCTAATATAGAACAATACCCTTGCCTTGTTTTGCTTTGTTTTTCATGAACAAACATGAATATTGATACCCTTTGAAAAGCCCCGATCAGTAATCTTCTAGAAGGTCCCACATCCTAGGACTGTGTGACTGCTAAACATTTTTGGCAAGAATACAACATAGGTGGTGTGGGTACCTCTCATTGCCTTACATTAGGAAGCACATGGTATTCAGGATGTCCGCTATTGGTTGAGTCTATGTTTGATCACTTGGGCAAGGGCGTTAACAGCCAACCAATCCATTGTGACTGTAATCTGTATGGGGTTACATTGTAGAGAATTGTTACCACTACGGTTTAGATGTTTGTGTTCCCCCTAAATTCATACCTTGAAATCTAACCTCCAATGTGATAGTATTAAGAGGTGGGGACTTTTGAAGGTGATTAGATCATGAGAGTGGGGCCCTCATGAATGGGATTAGTGCCTTTATGAAAGAGGCCCCAGGAAGCTTGTTTGGCCCCTTCTACTATGTGAGAACAAAGCAAGAAGGCACCATCTATGAGAAATGGGTCCTCACCAGACACTGGATCTGCTTGCACCTGATTTGGACTTCCCAGCCTTCAGAACTGTGAGAAATAAACATTTGTTGTTTATAAACCACAGAATTTGTGGTATTTTTGCTAAAGCAGCTCAGATAGACTAAGAAAATTACCATGTGGGTATTCTTTTTTTTTTTCTTTTGAGATAGAGTCTTGCTCTGTTGCCCAGGCTAGAGTACAGTGGCACAATCTTGGCTCACTGCAACCTTTGCCTCTGGGGTTCAAGCAATTCTCCTGCCTTAGCCTTCCAAGTAGCTGAGAATACAAGCGTACACCACCACATCCAGCTAATTTTTGTATTTTTAGTAGAGACAGGGTTTCACCACGTTGGCCAGGCTGGTCTCAGACTCCTGACCTCAAGTGATCCCACCCACCTCGGCCTCCCAAAGTGCTGGGATTACAGGCGTGAGCCACTGTGCCTGGCTGATATTCTTTACTCAACAAAAATATATCCAGTGATTTATTTGCCTCAATCGATTATTACATTGGGGTTGCAAAATTGTGACTTTCTAATTCTGCTGTAACTTTTACACTTACTCTGCTGAGTAGTGTTTCTCATTTTTTATTTTTTAGAGAGAGGATCTCACTCTGTTGCCCAGACTGGAGTGCAGTGGTGTGATCACAGCTCATTGTAGCCTCAACCTGCTGGACTAAAGCCATCCTCCCACCTCAGGCTCATGAGTAGCTGGGACTACAGGTGCATGCCACCACACCTAATTTTTAAATTTTTTTGTAAAGATGGGGTCTCCCTATATTGCCCAGGGCTGGTCTCGAATTCCTGGGTTCAAGCAATCCTCCTGCCTAGGCCTCCCAAAGTGCTGGGATTATAGGTGTGAGCCACCGTGCCTGGTCAGCTGTGTAGTTTTAGGAAATTAATTTGATTTCAGGCCAGGCATGGTGGCTCATGCCTGTAATCCCAGCACTTTGGGAGGCTGAAGAGGGTGGACTGCTTGAGGTCAGGAGTTTTAGACCAGCCTGACCAACATGGTGAAATCCGTCTCTACTAAAAAATACAAAAAATCAGCCGGGTGTGGTGGTGGGCACCTGTAATCCCAGCTACTGGGGAGGCTGAGGCAGAGGAATCGCATGAATCCAGGGGCGGAGGTTGCAGTGAGCCGAGATCGTGCTACTGCACTCCAGCCTGGGCGACAAAGTGAGACTCCATCTCAAAAAAAAAAAAAAAAAAAAATTTGATTTCAATGGACCTTAGTTTTTTCACCTGTAAAATAGGATCATAAAAGAAAACTCATAGGGTGATGGTGAAAGTGGAGGTCTTCAATTGCCTAGTATGTAGCAATGATTCCACAAATGATAGTTTAAAAATGTTTATTTCGATCACTTACAAACACCAATTAGAGAGGAATCCTTTTTCCAAAGTCAGCTGTACATCTTTCAATACCACACTTTTAATTTCTTTCCTATAAGGTAGGAAAAAGCAAAATACAGTGTCGTAAGTTAAAAGTTTGGATGCATTTATTAACCTGTCTGAGTATGGCCACTTTCTTGAACTCTCTTTGCTTCAGAATAGTTCCTTTCTATACAATAAGGACAATCATGATTATACCTAAAGTATATCAAAAGAAAAAGAAGTGACTACCACCATGCAATCAAAATGCTTTATAAAAGGAAACATTTTGGTAAACAAGTGTGTGTCAATTTAGAACTGGAACCTGTGTAACGATCTTGGGCACATACTTTTGGCATTTCTAGGCCCATTTTCTTGTGTAACCTAGTGATAATGATAATGCCTCTTGGGGTAGTATGAGTTAAGATAAAATGAGATCATTAATTCATAGCCTATTATAAAACCACAAGTTATAATAGTAACATTGTACAATTATAAATATTGAGTTATTTTAGCTAGAGAATGTCATATGTGCAATGATACTATCAATATGACTTCTATAGATACTTTTTTTTTTGGCTTGTAAGTGCTTGATTAGAATAGACATGTGAATGCAGATGAACTGTCAAAGGGCCTGGGAGGAAAGACTAGGATGTTTTTGATAGAAAAGGTGCATTTCTGAACTTAATTGCCCTTAACAGGACTTGTCTGGACTGCACAAAAGCCATAAGGTTTTAGTTCACTAAGGTTTTAGTTTCTGTCCACTTTCACATCCATGTCCAGGATTCAATTACAGGGCTGGTCTCTGAAGTTTAGTTTTGATGAATGCAACATGATACATTGAAATTGATGCCATTCATGACTGAGGACCCATAGTTAATGGCACATCTGTACCACAAATACAAGTAATACCAAAAGCATTATTAAGTGAACTGTATCTTAGAAATAGTGGTAGATGTTTTCTCATATAAATGCCTATAGTACAAGTTATGTAACAATAAAAAACATGAATGATATGCATTATCATATTTAAGCAAGATTTAATGGGAGAGGGGAAATTACCAGTTTTTAATGCATGCTTTGACCCTGGTAGTTTATCTTCTTCAAACTATTCTGAGCTAATTTATGTTTAACATCATTTGGATGTTTTTACAACTTCTTTGTCTTTCTTACAGTCATTGGCAAGTAGATCAATTTACTTAGGTCCCTTGGTCTCTTGAGATGTAGGATGAAAAAATGTACAATTACCTATAAAATAAGCAAATGTAGGTCTCATTTTTGAACAAGACTGGAGGTTTTGTGTCAGCAGACAGTGATTTCTGTAAACATGAAAAGGATCTGAATTAGGAAGGAGTAGGCAAAGGATGGGTGATGGAACAAGGAGGAGAGATGAGGGAAGCCTTCATTGACCTGAGTTGTGAATACACTGGTTTCTGGAACCTTCCATTTTACTCCCCTTTCTGATTTCAATTTGCTCTTTGTCAAAGAAAAAAAAAAGAACTCTTTAAGTTTGGATACTGTCCAATAGTTGGAACATAACGGTTGGTGACAAGAGTTTTAGAGTCAATGTACCAATTTTACTGATGACTCACTGAGAACTTTGTACAAGTCACTTAACCTTGTGTTACTTCAGTTCCTGATGTGTTCAAAAAGGATAAATTTGATCCTAAAACTAGTTAAATAGGTTGACTATTTAGAGCTCTAAGAGGATATTTAATAATGTAAATGTCTACCACTTTAATAATTGTACTCTGGCACTATGTCTTAATCTTTAACTATCTATGCTTTGGCTAAATTCTAAAACTTTACATTATAAACGTATCTTTTTGAAACTCATTTTCCAGCTCTATTCTTCATGTTCTTGGTATCCTTGTTTCACGGATTTCTTTTCTCTGATGATATTTTAAAAGCTGTTTCAGATCAATAAGTCTGCTTTTGCTGGAATTTTGGATTCTAATTAAATCCTTTATATTTTATCTTACTTAAATTAGGATTCTTTCCCTTATAATCTACTGCCAGCATACTAGCCTGATATTTTTCTTATGTGGAAAATATCCACATTTTATTTTATAATAAAAGCATAATGTATATGTAATGTGACTAGAAATGATGTATCTTAAATTTCACATAATTTTTGGCAATGAATCCTTGTCTATCTTATTTGTGTATGACTTACTCTTCATTAATATATCTATCTATAGTATATAAGATGGAAGAGGGAAAATTTCATCATTACATTTTATTTATCTATTGGAGATGGGGTCTTGCTGTGTTGCCCAGGCTGGTCTTAAACTCCTGGGCTCAAGAGATCCTCCCACCTAAGCCACCTGAGTAGCTGAGACTGTAGGTATGGGTAATTGCTTCTGGTTCACCATTAACTTTAGAATTAGAATTTTGCAGCTATGAATGGACCTAGAGGTTATCTAGTTCAAGCCCCTCATTTTATAGATAAGAAAATGGGTAAATCACTTACTTGTCTAAGGCTACAATGCACCTAGTGATAGACAGTAGGGACTAGAACTCATGAGTCCTGGGCCCCCAGCCACTTTCGTTACTACTGAACTCCAATACACTTGTATCCTTTAATTGGTGAATTTGGTTAAGGTCAACCCATGTTGGGTTCAGCCTCTAGATAAGCTTATCTCTTTGTACTTGAACACTGCAACTTTAATTCAGGCCATGCAAAACTATAACCTTGTAAACCAGAAGTTGAGATGGAGAACTGGCACAGATCCATTCTCCTACTGAAAAAACATGCTACACAGATGCTGGATAGTCATCTTTGTTTCCAAGGACAACACATCACTTCTCAGAGATAGCAATCCATTCTATATTTATTTGACAAACATTAATTTACATTCTCTATGCAACAGGCACTGTGTGTTTCATATCTTAGGGTCCCTGAACTTACACTGTTTAAGATGAAGGCAAATGTGAAACAAATAATAGTAGAAAGAGTTGAATCTTTAAGTATACATATCTTAAAAGCGTCAAGTTAAAAATGTCCTTCTTTGCATTGCAGTTTCTTGCAAAATTTGCCCTTTTAAAATATAATCAGGAAAGGGAGCAAGATGAGCATATAATGGAAAGTTGGTTACTCATAATTGCCAAGCTTTATTTGGCCCAGGCTTAACAGGTGTTTCTCCTGCCAGGTATACTGTTGTAACTAGAGGAAGTTGTTCTGGAGTTGGGAGAGCTGAAGTTTTGGAGTGGGGTAGGGAAAAGGAAAATATTCATTATGTTTATATTAGTATTTTTATTATTATAAAAGTAAAGCATTCTTAGATAGAACATTCAAACTATACTTAAAGGTATAAATTGCAAAGGGAAAAGTTCTCTCTGTTCTGGATATACAATCAACAGTTTTCTGTTCTTTTTCCCAGAAATATTCTATGCATATAGGAACACATAGATGTGTATACGTTTTTTCCACAAATGGTTTAAAATATTAAACATGCTTTTCCCCCAAATTAGCCTGTACATATTCACACATCAGTACACACTGATCTCATTTAAGAAAATTGGTGCATACCTTTGTATGCTTTTACCATAATTTAAGAAGAAACTGACTAGTTTTTTTAAGTCAGAAATACTGGGAAGGGGAAGAGTGTGGTGGTGCACGCCTGTAATCCCAGAACTTTGGGAGGTCAAGGCGGACGGATTGCTTGAGCTCAAGAGTAGGAGACCAGCCTCGGTAACATGATGAAACCCCGTTTCTACAAAAAAATACAAAAATTAGCCAGGCGTGGTGGTGCGCACCCGTAGTCCCAGCTATTTAGGAGGCTGAGGTGGGAGGATGGCTTGAGCCCAGGAGAGAAGGTTGCAGTGAGCCGAGATCGCGCCACTGCACTCCAGCCTGGGCGACAGGCCCTGTCTCGGAAAAAAAAAAAAAAAAAAAATACTGCGAAGGTAAAATAAATATATATTTAACATATTATATATTTGAAACAGCCATTGTCACAGTGGATAACAGTCACAGGTGTATAATAGTGAAAGTTCGTTAAATTAATATTTCTTCGTGTTTGTTGACTCGTACAACCCATTAGTGTTTTGATTGGTTGCATTTGTCTTTTCATTCATAACTGCTGAAAACTTTCTCCCTAACTAACCTGAGGAAGTGGTAAAAGTCAAACTTTTTTCCGGTATGAGGCCACCCTTGGTGCTGTCTGTAATTATCTAGACATGGCAGCCAGGATCCAACAGCTTTGCGTTTTAACTCATATGGTCTTTCCTGGCGAATTCCTTGCCCCCCTCTGCTCCCCACTTAGCTTGACTTCCTGTCTTTTATCATCCGCAATCTATCAAGATCCTACAATGTGCTCAGTGTAGGGCGGAACAAATCACTGTTTTACCTCACAATTTAAGGAAGGCAGGGGGCTAGTTTTTAAGATAAAAATCTTTTAACAAAACATAAACTCCCCAAAATTTCCTACAAGCCAAACAGCATTGTCACACCCTCACAAGCTCTTACTACTTACACAGCCAAACGACTCAAGATTACTAACGTTTCTATTCATAAGGAGTTCGCTGGCCCCAAATCAACACAATCAAGCCCTCCCCCACCTTCCTTCTCTCTCCCCTGGGAGACTGACGTTTGGAACTCACGCCGCACCAGGTTTTTTCAGAATGAAGACGATGTGTGTTCGCTGCTGGAACTGTTTGTCCTGGGATTTTATAAACACCTCCCCCACTCCTTTTTAAAGTTCTGTTTTTGTGGTGGGGGAAAAGGAGGTCGGAATCTGTTTAGCCTTTAAGTCTCCCAATTCAGAAATATATTCTAAGAATTTAATAGAAAAAGACCAAGGGCTGTGTCTGCTATTTACTGCAGAACTGGGTATTCCTATCAGAAATCACCTACATGTGTCATCAAGATCAGAGACAAGGATGAGGGAAACAGCATGATCCCTGCCTTCTGGAGGGTTACAGTTGAAGCTTCCGCTGCTTCTGCACTTGACCTCAAAACAAACAAAAAACCCACCGCAAACAACAACAAAAAAATCCAGGCCCACCTTTCCCCTTGGATCTTTCACTTGACAGCTTTCTCGGCCCAAAATAAGGCACCCTACATCTGAATGCATCCCTAAGGCCTTACCGCACCCAGTCCAGGAGGCAGTCCTGGCAGCTGCCCTCCATCCAACTCCGCGCTTTTTCACACGCGCTCGTGGAAGGAGAAAACCGCTCAAACAACTGGACTCAGCCCGTTTCCTTTCGGTAACCTCCCCACAGCCCAACACGCTGTCCCCAGACGCTGCCCGCTCCCACCCCGGTCCCTTCGCGATCCTCCCGCGCGCGGGCGGGGCGGGGCGGGGGAGGAGCGCGGGGGCGGCCGGGAGGGGGCGCGGCCGGGAAGGGGCGCCGCCGGGGCGCGAGCCAGACACAGAGGGCCGCGGAGGACGCGGGAGGCGAGCGGGAGCCGAGGTCGTGCTAGGATCCCGCGCCCAGGGGCCTTCGTCGAGGGAGGGGCGTGGCGGCGGCAGCAGGAGGGCAGCAGGAGCTGTCAGGCTGGCGGTTCCGCGCCGCGGCTCCTTCTGCGCTGCGCCCGCAACTCTGGGCTGAGAACTTCTCCCGCCGGCCCACTCGCCCTCGCCCCGCGCACTCGGCGCCAGGCGACTCCCGCACCTTGTACCCGGCCCGCCCCGCCTCCTCCTTCGGCCGCACCACTCCCCCTGCCGGCCGCGCTTCTCTCCGTTACAAAGGAGGGAAAATGAGCCGGGCGGCGGCGGCGCGGCGCGGGGCCACCACGGCGGCGGCGAGCGCGGCCGCCCCCGGCACCACGTAAACCGCCCCCGCCCGCCCAGCTGCGGCCCAGGCCGGAGCCGAGCCTGCCGTCCGCCGCCTGCCTGCTGCTCGCCTCCCTAGCCCTGCGCGTCGCTTCCCGGCCCGCCGAGGAGGTGGTGGAGGAGGAGGCGCCGCTTTCCCCGCGGCGCGCGCCCTCGCCGTTGTCTGAGCTGTGCCTGGACCAGTTTGGGGAAGTTGACGGGGCCCCGCGTCGCCCAGATGTGTGACCTCATTGAGCCGCAGCCGGCCGAGAAGATCGGCAAGATGAAGAAGTTGCGGAGAACTTTGTCGGAGAGTTTCAGTCGCATTGGTGAGTAGCGCGCTGCCCCCGGCCCCCCCAGCGCCCGCTCTCCTCGGCCTGCGCCCCCGCCGCGTTCCTGGCACCAGCCATGCAGCTGCCAGCGGGGCTGGCGTGGGGTGCGTTGTAGGCGGGGATCGAGGGCACAGTGCTAGGGACCCGGGGGAGGGCAAGGACGTAAAGGAAAGAGACCCCTCTTCCTCAGATCTGGGGGTTCATTTGTAGATTCTCTCAAGCCTACAATATGGGTTCTCCCCTCCTCCGCCCCTAGTGCTCGCCCTTTCGCGCGCGTGGCGGACGGGCGAGGGGACCCCTCGGCCCCCACCGCGCAAGGGGCTGCGCGGCTGCTTGGGCCACTTGTTATTTTTTGCGCACAGGCTTTGATATTGGGCTTTTAGTCAGTGATTTAGCTTTGGAAATTGGTGAAACGTTAGACTGTGCCCTGGTATTGTTTAACGTATCCAACCTAAAGGGAAGTGGGACAGTTACCTTGGGACCTATTGTTCGGTACTTCGGGTCCTGGAAAGCGAGATTTGGGTGTTCAGTCTCGAGGTCTCTGAATCTTCCCGCTGCTGGAGAGAAATGCGCGCTGTGGAGTTGTCTGGACATTTAGGAATGTCTCTCGAACTTGTTCCATTTAATAGAGCTCAGGGGCTGTTGTCTTTAAACCAAACAACAAACCAACTGACCAACAGTGTTTAGGACAGTGACGAATAAATGCATGTCACAGGTTGTAATAGGGTGACAGCAGTATCACGTGGAATGGGTTTGTTAGATATTGAGTATTGGGCATAGAAAACCCCTTTTAACCTGAAGAGTTAGCTGCCTCCCCTACTGTCACAACTTTCACTGATAACATGTAACTGCCCTGAGCAAGAGAATGCTATAGACACAAAAAATAACCCCTGCGAGTCCCTAGGAAGCTGCCTAGTCTTTGTTTCACTTGTTTTAAATGTCATCCATGTTAACGAAGGTGTTAATGGAACTTAAACATAAAGGTACTTAATTCCTTAAAATAAAACCCTGGGATGCACATGAGTGTTACAGATATCCTTCCACCCATTCATTGTAAGATATGCAAACTTTCTTCAAGTGAGAGAGTACAATGGATCGAAATTTAGCCAAGTTTTTTTTTTTTTTTTTGTCTTTCGACTTAAAATTTTGCGTTGGTATGCAAAATCTTTCCCAAGATGACTGTAAAGTTATGGTATGAAACCAATCTTTAGTTTTATTTATTGCATGTATTGGATATTAATTTCACTCTTCAGAATTAGGGATACATGTGGAAAGTCCCTGCATTCAGATGAAGTTTGAAGCCAAGAAGAGTGTGAGAGAGGGAAATGTTGAGTCGTGTGCATTATTAACGAGGATGTTTCAGCCCTGACCCAAACCTTCACAGAGGCGGGTTCTGGAGTCCATTAAGCCTTGTTCTAAAACACATTAACTATATATTTACTAATGCTAATGATTCTGCTGGAGCTCCTCCAGTTTTGTGTTAAATAATTCATTGCAATTGAGTCTCAGTAAGAAACCAAGGACATTAATCTAAAAGTTCCTTATGTTTAAATAATTTCAAGGTTTTGATCGACAATCAGTAAAATTTGGATTAAGTACAGTGCTGGCAAATGGGGGTATTATAGTTAATTGGATTTTCTAGCTTACTGAGATTTAGTGATGTGAAACTCCTTTTGAATCCAACTCTTGTTAAAATGTCTTCTAAGAGCTGGTGGATTTTATATCCTCCCTTTAGGACACAGAATGCAGTGCAGTGAGCACAGCTGATTATTTCTTGTATTGATGGAAAATATGATTCTGAATCGTAGACCTCATTATGGAGTATTGTAATAGGAGATATTGAAGTGATTATAGTTGTATACCAAGCCAACGACATTCAAAGTAGCATTACAGAAACAAAATCTGTATCTTCTTATTTTCTTGATGTTTTATATTGTATTTGCAAAATTAAAACCAGTGAGCTCATTCTGATTATCTAAGGATTTTTAAGGCGCTAGAGGTTGTTGAGGGCTTACTGTGGGATTATATAGTGGATGAGTTAAGAATGTGGGCTGTGTGTCACACAGACTGTTTCCCATGTTGCCATGCCCAGCCGAGGTCTCTCAACTTCTCTGAGCTTCAGTTTTTCATGTACAACTCAGTTTCGTTGTTGGCTTTTAGTGAAATAATGCATACCATGTCTTGTGTGGCACATTAAATAAAGACTAAGTAAACGTTCAACATATGTTATCATTGTTTTTGTTATTATTAGGAATTCCATCATACTGACATAACTGATCTTATAGATAGAAAGCAAGAGAAGAGGGAAGTGGCCATTGACTTTGTAGTGTAGCCAGCCTTAAAACGAAGTTAGGCAGGCCTGGATTTGAACTGGGTTTTCGCTGCTTGCTCTGTGCCAGTGGAATTTTGCAGCAGGTGGAATTACCCTAAAGCCCAGAGTCCTCATCTGTAAATATTCATATACGGTGAATATATGTGAAGACTAAATCGGATAAAACACCTGAAAAATCTAGTGCAGTATCTATCACAAGGTGAAGGTCAATACCGTAGGCTGTCATTATTCCTTCCAATTTCTGTTTATACCCCATCATCCTCCTTTCTTCATTGGTACTTCATGAGGAGATCGAAGAGTGAATGGTTTATTCTTGTTGAATAATCCACACTGCAACATATTCATTCTCTTTAACCAATCTAAGCTTTTGAAATAGACATGCTGACTTTATTTTGCTGCTTTAGTATGATCCAAAAGTGTAGCTTGTTGTATGGTGAAATGTACAATATTATTATTTAGCTGTAAGAAATTATTAATCATTCATCTATTGAAAACGAGGAAATATTTGAAAGTATCTGATATCCGGTCAGTGATTATCATTAATAATAATAATTCTGAATACATAAAGCAGTGCTAATGTTTAATTTGTTTACACATTAGAGATCATGCTGACTTTGTCACTGCCCACCCCAAATACAGCTGAGCTGAGATTACTATATTATAAAACACATTGGCTTTCAAGCCATAGTGCTCTAATTTATGACATCTGCCAGGGAATGACTATGATATAGTTATGGTTCTTTTATAAGATGAGTGTAATTGAATTTTAAAGTCACCCATCAATTTCGGTAGTATTTATGGTTTTCTACTAAATAGTGTCAGTGTGGTTCCTTATTTAGGAATTACTACAGTTGTCTCACACTTTTTTTTAAAATTTAGACTAACAAAGACAAATGGGAACTTAATTATTGAGTAGTTTAAGTATCTTAAAATTCATTTCCTCTTTTCTTTCTTGTTTATTTTTTATTTTTGAATGTTAGTCTAGAAGGAGAAAGGCTTTATGTAATATCCGGTGTATGATTAAGGTCAAACTGACATTTTTTCATATTCATTTGAATGCATTGCTTCATACTTATTTGGACTGTCTCCTAGAGAAAGGAAGTTTATACTCTACGATATTTGAGATGAACCCCATGTATACCATTTCTTTAAAGGACATGGTTTGTGAGGGAACTAAATAAAAAGAAGAGGCTGTGATTACACTGAACTTTGGGGTTTGTTACCTTGTGCTGTAAGTGTGTAATTCTAGAGTCCAGTTGTCATGTGACGAATTCATTATGTCAGAAAAGAGAAATGTAAGGTTAAATGTTCAGACACAAAATTTAACTGTTGTACCACATTTCCCCCAATGCAACTTCAAAATATTTTAATTTGAAAACTGCAAAATGGAATTTATATCTATGATCTTTTAAGAGAGAACCAGTGTGGCATTTTCATACACCGAAACTTAAGTGTGTCTCAAAAGATACTCTCCTTTTGCCATTGAGGTAGGACTCATTAATTCAACAAATAATTATTTAGTACCTCTTCCCCACTGTAGATATTGTTCTGACAGTCAGATTGACTGACTAATGTGGGTGGTCCCTGTCCTCAAGGATTTTAAGGGAAAACAGGCCAATTAACAGGCATTTACAATATAAAGTGACAGATTCTACCATGAAGATTAGTGAAATTTGCTGTTGGAGAACACAGGAGGAGCACCACTTTCATCTAGGTGAAATCATGAGAAGCTTTCTAGAGGAAGGAATGTCTGAGCAGAGGACTGAATAGAATATCTGCTGATCTTAAATATTTTGATGTATGCCCCTTGGCTATTCCAGAATAATGTAATATGCTTGTTACCCCATGAAATCCTTAAAGATAATTGTGGATTTACATTTACATGAATGATTAATGGCAATCAGGGAATGTAATCAATAATGAGATCTTGTGTTCTTGTTTGGGTCAGAATTTACTCATCAGTGACCTGATGAATATCTGGCAAAGACATCTTAAGTTGGTCTTTGTTGTCACTGTTAACTGCTGTTCAGGACAAGGACTCAATATTTCGAAGAAACCATGTAAGGTGTCAGTCTAGCAGTGAATGACTTCAGTGAAGTAATGGTGTTCTGTGGTACCTTGAGCTTGAGAGTATTGTGCAGATGAGATAATCTGGCTTCCTGTTCATTATGTCATAGCAAATACACTTGCAGTTTCTTCTATTTTCTCCTCTTGATACCTCCAGACCCCACCTCTTTGTCCAGAATGTTGGAGAATTGTCAGGACTTAGGAGATAAGAAGGAAATAGTCCAGTTTGGTTGTTCAAGACATTCCAGTTTTCTGCTGTCTTCATTTCTCAACTTGAGGGTCTTCATTCCATATTTGCAGTTCCCTAAGGGATAGTATCTTTTTTTTTGGCGGCAGAGGAACAGGGTCTCACTCTGTCGCCCAGGCTGGAGTGCAGTGGCGCAATCTTGCTCACTGCAACCTCTGCCTCCCAGGCTCAAGTGATCCTCCCACCTCAGCCTCCCGAATAGCTGGAACCACAGGGCACCACCACCACGCTTGGCTAATTTTATGTATGTATGTATGTATGTATGTATGTATGTATGTATGTATGTATGTATGTATGTATGTGGTATTGTTTTTGTAGAGACAGGGTTTCCCCCTGTTGCCCAGGCTGGTCTCAAACTCCTGAGCTCCGGCGACCCATCCGCCTCAGCCTTCCAAAGTGCTGGGATTACAGGTGTGAGCCACTGCACCTGGTGGGGTAGTATCAACTGTAGTTCTTATTGGATGCTTTGCTTAAGAAAACACATGGCTAAATTTCCAGAACTTTTATAATGTCCAAAATAAAGACAGTATATTTAAAAGTTTGTGCCGTGAATTGTAAGTTTGCTGCTGTAGCTTTGCATCTTGCATGGCAGCCACATAGTGCGTGTGTTCCATTAATCTTTGTTAAATGAGCTAGGTATGAGGCTGTATGGCAATTTGCTTATGTTAGACTTTGTATTTGAAATCAATGGGCTATTAATTTCTTATTCCAAAAAGTTTAGTTGTTCAGATGAAGCAACTTGTCTCTATTTAGAATTACATTACTAATGTTTTGTAAAGGACTCATTAGTCAAGTATGTTAATTAAAGGACACGCCTTGGGTTGAGGGAGTAGACAGTATAGTAATATTGTTGACTGGTATTTATACAGAGCCTTGTAGCCTAGAAGTTAAATTCTAGTGAAAATGCAGTCATTAGGAATTAGCTAGGATCTTAATATGGTTCTATCAAAACAGATTATTTTAGATTTAATGTAGGTTATTTTAGATTTAATGTAGGTTAAGTTAAATACATAATTAAAACATGTGCAAGTAATTGAATGCAAGATAAGCCATTCATAACAAAAGACTATCTTTTTATTTTCCATTCACTTTCGGAAGAAATGGTTATCCAATAAAGAAAGATTAGTTTATTAGGCAAAAGGGAAAAATAAGAAACTTTTAGAAACGTTTTATTTCCCTCAGACTACCTGCATCCCGCTTAACTCACCGCAATCACATTCTTCTTGAAAACACAACTATATGAAACAGAGAAAATAACCTTTTCACGATTGTTAAGAGTATGTATCCTAAGCTTTTCTATGATAGCTTCAGTTTAGGCACATTACTTTTCTCAGAGCTTAATTGCCAGAATAATTTGCTTTTCATTGCTTTTGTCAGAACAAAGCTTTCCAAGTAATAGCTACCCAAGTGCTTCTATCCAGACTAAATCAGGTATAAAGCAGCAAACACCTATGCATTGTTCTGTAAATTTGAAACATTTCTCCAGCTAGTAGTTTCAGATAAATTAGCTATTTAATGCATTCTTCTTAATATGAAACATTCTAAGTAATTGTAAAATGTAAGGAGCTCGATGTTTGCCAACCGTAGGTGAAATTCTTCTTCTATGTTGGGTGAAAAAATTCCAGTTCTAAAGCTATGAACAGTCACGCATACTTGATGGTGGTCCCGCAAGATTACAATACTGTATTTTTACTGTACATTTTTCTATGTTTAGATACACAAATACTTGCCATTGTGTTACAGTTGCCTATAGTATTTGGTACAGTAACATGCTGTATAGGTTTGTAGCCTAGGAGTAATAGGCTATACCATATAGCCTAGGCGTGTAGTAGGTGATACCATCTAGGTTTGTATAAGTACACTCTGTGACATTTGCACAATGAAATTGCCTAAGGGTGCATTTCTCAGAATGTATCCCAGTTGTTAAGTGACACATGTCTGGATTTAAAGTAAATTTGAAGTATTTTCTGGTTCCTATAAAATATTCTGAATGTATTGTTTTCTTTTGAAATACTTTGTTATAAAATTTATCATGTCGAAATGTTTAAATTATGTCTCTTACTCTGCAATGCTTATTTTAGCAGGCTTAGTCTTTCATCAACACACTTACACTTCACTTAGTATGAAAATGTCATTCAGGGCTCTGTGCAAAGAAGGTGTCATCCTAACAATTGGTGATATCTTCTCAAAACCCAGGAGTTTAAGGGGAAATTTCTTTAAGATTACTTCGTGATTCTTTTATACTTTCATTGAAACATGTTCAAACTAAAGAAGAGATAGGGAACAGTTATGTGTGCTTCTTTCTAATATCTGGGAGGATAGTTATTGTTATTGTTAACATTAACTGAATAACATTGTTATTCAGGTTGGGGTACAATTTACTTTCTGAAATGAAAACACCATACTGCCTTGTTTTTTTTTCTGTTTTCTATAACTTAGATAGTCTCTTTGGAATTTTTCACAATAACTGTTTCCTTTTCCTTCTTATTTTATAGCTTTGAAGAAAGATGACACCACCTTTGATGAGGTAGGTTAAATTTCTTTATCTAATGTTAGATGTATTTAATGACTACCAGGTAAAGTCAGTAGCTGCCAAGTTTGTACTTAGAAACAGAAAAAAATTGCCTTTAAAACGCGAGATGACATCTGTTTATTTCATTGCATTATTATATTTTCAAATTTTAAATAATCTTTCAAATGAGTTTTGGTAGCCAGTAACAGAAATATGTCTTTTTCAATTAATAAATGAACTAATTAGAAGATACATGCAGGCCTTTGTGTTGTTGCCTTCTTGCTAGTGGTAGTGCTTGAGACACGCAGAGTGATCTACGTGCTTAAGGCAAGTCTGGAGCTGTTGGTAAGTTGGGCACCATGGCTCCTTGCAGACCTCAGCTGAATCAGGGTGTGATGTGTTGTCAATGCCACATATTGTCTGTCAGTCTCCCAAAGGAGGAGCTGACTTTTCCTGTTCTAGTTTTCGTATTCTTTGTATATCAGATCCGTCTTGATCTACTTGCCACAAAGTAGTGTAAAATACTGTTCAAGTAAGGCAGAGAGTTCATATGTAATTAATAGCATCCTGAATGTGATTTTAAAATTGCAGTCATTCCTGAATTTTTGTAGTATAAGTAGGAATCACCAGAGAAATAGTGAATGTTTACAAAATATTTTCACAGTGCCAAAGAGTGAAATGTTTCATTGTAACCATCCTGAGCCACACTCATTGATCTGTGTTGTAAACTGGGCCACATGTGTATATAGATTGTGTTTTTATATAGGAACATGGGTGTTATCTATACAGTGTGCTTACCCTAAAGCCTGATGAAAGCATAAATCAGTTTGGTTTGGTGGTTTGGTTTGTTTTAATAGTTACATATTCCATGAAATATGCTACCTGTCTTCCCTCTGCTGCAGTGCTTCAGTGAGGAAAGGGCATTTGTGCTCATGGAAAGTCCCCTTGGCCATGTGGCTGGCCGTGGTGCATGGCAGGTCTGCTCAGGGAGAACCTGCTCCAGGCTGGGCTTTCTGGATGGGGCCACCGTCATTTGGCTGTCACGGTCTGCTGCTTCATCTGCTGCACCTGTTCTCTTTTTCCTGGGCTGAGCTTTACAAAGCTGTGTGTCCCTGGACTCCAAAGCAACTTTCCCTGCCAGCATTCCTGTGACATCCTCTAAAAAACTTCATTCTTCTAGGCTTGAAGCAATAGAGGAGTCTTTTCTTCTTCCTTCATAGTGGGCAATAATGGAGTTTTCCTCTAAACATGTATTTCTGGAATTTTGGTAGTGTTGTTATTGAGATATTTTTCAGGAGAGTGTTTTCTTTCTTTTCAGGAGCAATCAATATGAGAATATTTGGTACCATTTTTCTCTTTGTAAAGAAAGTTTCCCCTCTAATTATATAGATAATTTAAGCTTACATAAAAAGAGAGAAATAAGGAAAAGGAGAAAGAAAAAATCTCATAAATCCTGTTACCCCGATACAACAACTGTTGAATGTTCTTGCTTCTTTCTCCGTGTTTTAAAAAAGCAGCCCATTATTATATCCCGCTTTTTTCTTTGATATGATAACATTATATTTTCCCATGTTTTTACAAACTCTTCCTAATCATCATTAGGCATTTCGAAAACCTTTTTTCTTGCTTAAACGCTATTGTTAGTGATTAGCTTTAAAAAACACCTGAGGCTGGAGCCCAGCTGAAGGTTAAAGATGTGTCAAACCTGTAACTACTCCCTCTCTCTGTTATTCTGAAACCTCTGTATAGTCTTCTAGTCTCAGCATCTTACAGGGCTGGGCCTGGGTGGAGATTCAGTCTCACTCTCTCTTATAGTAAGATTTTATAGGCCAGGCACGGTGGCTCACGCCTGTAATCCCAACACTATGGGAGGTTGAGGCAGGTGGATCACTTGAGGTCAGGAGTTCGAGACCAGCCTGGCCAACGTGGTGAAACCCTATCTCTACCAAAAATATAAAAATTAGCTGGGTGTGGTGGTGGGTACCTGTAATCCCAGCTACTCGTGAGGCTGAGGCAGGAAAATTGCCTGAACCCGGGAGGCGGAGGTTGCAGTGAGCCGAGATTGTGCCACTGCACTCCAGCCCGGGTGACAGAGCGAGACTCTGTCTCAAAAAAAAAAAAAAAAAAGATTTTATATTACTTTCTGTACTGTTTTATTTTCACTATGGTCATATCTGCCAGTCCTAGATGCTATGAACCTATTCCATGCAAGAGGTCTAAAAGTTAGACTGTTCTTTAATTATGCCAGTAATCCAGGAAGTCATTATATTTCAAATTCAACATTTAAGATAGCTGAAAAAGAACATCACTACCTCCTTAATTCTCTCATTGGAAATTTAGTTTTAATTTTCTGATGCTTAAAACTTTCTGTGCTTCAGTTTTTCCTTTTTATAAATGTTTGATCATATTTACCATCTCCCTAATTATGGTAGACATAATTATCGTAATTAGGTCTAGTCCCAGACAGTGGCTCAAATGTCTGGGTAGTGCTGTAAAGATTCAGAGAGGAAGTACATGTCACAAAGTGCAAGATGTATGACATTTGGGAGAATTAGTCACTTTCAATTTGTAATTCTCAAAAGGCAGAATATTACAGAAATGGAAAACATGAGTAGTGTCCCCTTTCCGTTGTGAGCACCCTGCATCCTCGTGGCAGGCTGTATAGCCTGTAGGAAGTCTCTGCTGTAAGGGTGGTTAGTGTTCCCTCCTGGGCAGTGCTCTGATTTGCATGTTTGAATTCATTTGTTGAAAGCTGACCTTTGGGCCGGGCCTGGTGGCAATCCCAGCACCTTGGGAGGGATCACTTGAGGTCAGGAGTTTGAGACCAGCCTGGCCAACGTAGTGAAACCCTGTGTCTACTAAAAATACAAAAATTAGCCAGGTGTGATGGCAGGTGCCAGTAATCCCAGCTACTTGGGAGGCCGAGGCAGGAGAATTGCTTGAACCTGGGAGTCAGAGTTTGCAGTGAGCTGAGATCGCGCCACTGCACACCAGCCTGGGTGACAGAGCGAGACTCTGTCGCAAAAAAAAAAAAAAAAAAAAAGACGCTGACCTTTGACGTTGGAAGTCTTTCTGTACAGCCTAACTACTCTATTTTCTTCAACAAGTGCAAGATGGGCTCAGCTGCAGTACACTATGCCTATTTTCCTTCTGACTGGAATTTGAGTCATCGATTTAGAAATCTTTATATTGCTGGGTTGTGATTGGGATGGCTTCTCCTATTAGGAACCATAGCAATCATTGAAATCAGTGAAGCCAAGGTGGGTCAGAGTTTTCTCAGGACTGGACCATAGATTCCAGTCCTGAGTGTTTGAGGCTATTTTTTATAGTCCCAAACACTTTTTTTTTTTTTTTTTTTGAGATGGAGTTTCGCTCTTGTTGCCTAGGCTGGAGTGCAATGGTGCGATCTTGGGTCACTGCAACCTCTGCTTCCTGGGTTCAAGTGATTCTCCTGCCTCAGCCTCCCAAGTAGGTGGGATTACAGGCATGCGCCACCTGCCTGGCTAATTTTGTATTTTTAGTAGAGACAGGGTTTCACTGTGTTGGTCAGGCTGGTCTCAAACTCCTGACCTCAAGTGATCCACCCGCCTTGGCCTCCCAAAGTGCTGGGATTACACGCATAAGCCACCGTCCCCGGCCTAGTTTCAAACACTCTTAACTCTTATTATTCTTGTTGTCATAAAACTTATAAAAGGCATGATTACAAGATATTGGAACCAGCAGTTTGCTTTCAGTTTTGCAAGCTTAATTTCTTTAGGTCTCATCAGCGTCTTAAAGGAGCTCTTTCATCATTTTAAGGGAGTAATTGAAGTAATGTTCACTTTCCCTTCTGAATCTATTTTCAATGTGTAAAGTTCTGGTTATTTTTCCAACTTACTATTTATTTTTTAAGTTTTCCTTCTTTCTTAGTAACTTTTAGTTTTCTTAAATTTCTTTTTAAAATTAATTTTAAAAAAATAATAAAAAAGATGGCATCTCATTGTATTGCCCAGACTGGTCTTGAACTCCTGGGCTCAAGCAGTCCACCAGTTTCAGCCTCTCAAAATGCTAGAATTACAGACATGAGCCACCGTACCTGGCTGTCTTTTAGTTTTATTTTATTAACTCTTTTGAAATGAAGTGTTGTTTCTTTTAGGCATATGAGCCTGGGAATTTTCTTAAAATTAATTAATTAATTTATTTATTTTGCCTTGGTAAGTTTATTGTGACCTGGGTGTTCCATGAGCATCCTAAACTTAGGCTGGGGATATGGAAAATTATTTTACAGTGGTTTTAGGAAAAAGCCAGGTATTAGCAAAAAATTATAAGATTCTGAAATCATCTGCAAGTATGGCATGTCTTATAGTGCAACATTATATGATTAATTTTTTAATAATGAAATTAATAGTTTTCCTGTTTTTCAATAGCTACTCTAAATTCTATGATAATGATGAATCTTATGTGTATGAGTAAGGAATGTGTTGAAAAAAATTTTAAGGTTTTTATGACCCATATAGTTATAATACGATAGAAAAAAGTTTTCAATATGCACTTTTATACCTAGATGAAAATGCATCAGGCAAGTACTTATTCGACCTTTCACTGATTAAGAATATCTTTCTCCAATCTTGCAAGTTACAGTTTAAAAGACATTTGGAATTGCTTAGAGAACCCAGGGAGTCCTGGATTCTACAATTCTGTGTGCTCTTTTGTGTTTTCTTAGTCTCTGACTACCCTCATGTAAGATGTCTATAAAGTGTGGTATTTAGAATAAAACTATGATGTTTTTCAGAGTTTGGGAACTATTCTAGTCTAGCAGATCTCGAACACGTTATAACTCTGTGTTCTGATCAGCTGAAATATTGAAGTGTGTGAATACTTTTCTTTAAAAAATGAGTATATTGAAGTCAGTCTTTCAATTATGTTTTGATATTTTTTTTGAGTGGGAAAGAAGGGGGCTGAGTTGCAGTTAGAGTACCAGGAATTTGGCTTATTCCAGATTTGCCCATGGGAATGTGCCAAATACGAAATTATAACCTGTGACATATCTCTTGGATAACTTAGTTGTCTTGGAGTATTAGTTTTTCTGTTTTAACGGATTTTCAAAAAAGGAGATTGCACCAGTTCTATAAAGCAGTGATGGGCTGTGGTAGAGGTGGAGGGTGAGAGTTTTCAAAGTGCTCTGTAAAGATTTTGGTGCAGGTCTCTTCACTTCCCCTATCAAAATATTCACGCACCTTGAAAATTTTGCTGCTGTAGTTAGGAAGGGTTGTTATTGGGGGTGTGTCATATCCCTCAAGTGAGTTCAGAGTTTGAGAGCCTTTCTTTTAAAATATCTGTTGCTGAATTATTAGGAGTTGAAGATGGATATTGGTACAATCATATGCAACCTTAATTTTTTTTGGAACAGCTCTTGGTTTTAGATAATGCTTTCTGATTTTTGATTCAGAAAATATAGTCTTCTTAGTCCTAAAATTGTGTATTTATTAATATCAAATTTATAATCCAGAAATTTTAGCCAAAAGAAAAACTAAAACAGTGATACAGAAATTTCTAACAAAGAAATGGATAAGTAAGCATTATTTTATAACAGAGAAAAATGAGTGAGAATAACTTATGGTTACTTTTGATTTTAATGAAAACATTTTTTATTAAAAAATATAGGTAAAGAAGAGAGATGTTAGTTACAGTTATTCAGGGCATGAATTACAAATTCTTTTGTGTTATAGGTGCTCGTTTATTTTAAATCTTCAGCTATATAGCTCTCTTTGTGTTGTCTTCAAGTGAATATGATGGAGAATGTCCTGCAGTGCCTGATTCTCTTCTCTTAAAAGGCAGACTATTTAATCTTACAAATGAGCATCCTTGGGTCATTACATATTGGGGTTCAGGTGTGCAAAAGGCTTGGTAACATATGGCTTGTCCCCAAATGCCCTAATTGAGTTCAAAACTTTCCCCAAGAGGTTTGCATTACTTTATCTAAATGATGTGTTACATGTGCAACAAAAAAGGTGTTTTAGTCATGAAAGGAAAAAAATGTGTACTTGTAAGATACAATGCAAATTGTACAGTGTACATTGCACTAATTTCTATATAGTTATTAGAAGATAAAAAAGATTAAAACCCATAAAAGTGACATTAATTGGATGACCACAGTTTTGGATGATGCACTTTGATGATCTTCAGCATTCCCTTTAGTTACCTTATTATATCATCATCATCATATATATATGTGTGTGCCTGTGTATATATACACACATTTTCCTCCATTTTGATTATTTTTTTTTCAGGCAAGATAGTTAGGCATATTAAACTCAATGGTGGACTTTTTTTCAGCTTCAAAACCTTACCTCTTATCACAATTACATGTGTTTCATTGAATAATTTTAATATTTGCTATTAAGAAAAGAAATTATGTTCATGGCAGAACATGTATAAAATAAAAATTACTATTTTACAGTGAAACAGCCATTGTATGTAGAGTATGATCTCAGTTTTGTAAGATTATAAGTATCCTCTCCATGGGGGAAAACATCTGAAAAAAAGGAAATACAACAAATGGATAATGGGGAAATTGGGGTTTATGGAAATTGTGACTTGCTCAGAGTCCCTTAGCTAGAAGGTGGTGGTTTAATCTAGTATTCTAACCTAGTCTCTCTGCATCCAAACTAGGCTGCCTCCCAGGAGAAGGGAGAAAGGGAGAAATAACATCTAGGTACTACTACTACAGGTGCAGCATATAGTTGGGAAAACAAAGTTCTTACAAAGAAACAACTGATTTTGGTAGTAATTCTAGCAGATGAATGGTTTTTCCTAAAAAAGGCCTAAAAGTGAACCTTAAAGATTCCTGCCATAGATCTATGTCATTTTTGAACTGAGTTACACACATTTTACAGAGAGGAAACTGAGACCCAGGGAGATTAAATCATTATGTTACTAAATAATGTTGCTGAAGAGAACATGGTTGATTAGTCGTTGTGAAATCAAGGGAGTTTCTTTGCTGAATTACTCTTTAGGTTTTAGATTTCAGTTTCAAGGTTACGTTAAAACTAAGCTTGTATTGCCATTTTTATCTGGATTTAGGTGGGGAGTGGGTGGATTGTTTGGTGAGATGTAAACTTGATCCTTCGGGTAGTAATTTGTTTAGTAAAAATTTCCTGCTAGACATGAGGGTTCTGTAGTCGAAGATTATGGAAGGTTAACTATTGGTTGAGGTACCATGGACCACCTTGTGATATACAGACTGGTTTGAGCTGGAAGGCATGATGAGAAAACTGCTGTGTTTTAACTAGCATGTTCCGAAAAAAGTGTCAGAACATCTTTCAATGGGTGTAAATTGCCTTCACTGAACAAGGCAAATGGTTAGTATTGAACAGAAAATGTCAGATAATAAATTCATTCATTTTCTTCGAATCCTGAATATATACACTTGGATTATTAGCTTGTGCGTGTGAAGCCACTCTGGCTTCATTTTTATTTCATATTATGACAGCCAAAATCTTTGTGAAGATTAAAAATATAGAGGAAACAGACAGGTTTTTAATATTTACATCTTAGAAAGATGAAGACTTTAGGTGGGTATAGGGAGAAACATTCAATACTTTGGATTCTTTTTTATTGGTAGAGTGAGTGCTAAGAAAAGGGATAGACCAATTTTTTTTCTCTCTCTCCTTTTCCTTTATGTAAACATAAAATGCTTCCAATTCACTGGATTTTCTTCTATGCTTCCAATATCATTGCATTTTCTTCTTTCCTTTTTCTTTGTTCTTTCTGAAAACACCTTGCTTTTGGTGGTTTAGTTGCCAGCCACTGGGCTCCACCTTGCCCTGAACCCTTTCATGACCCAGGTGCTGGGTCCAGTGAATGAACTTTTGGTTGCTTTTGCCATCTTTGTACCAGACATAATACTTTTCTGATGCGCAACTGGTGCAGGCAAGGGAAGATGAAGGGGGAAATCTCAGGCAGGAGTTAGAGATGTTTTATAATGATTGGCCGTCTTCTGCTATTAGAGCACAGAATTATGGCTCCTAAAAAAAGACTTGGCTTTTCTGATGCTCCCCACTGCATTTAATGGACTAGTTCTGCAAGTATTTACATTGTTTGATGTACTTTATCTTTCCTTTTTACCATCAGTTGAGTTGGAAAGATTTGAGGACACATACAGAAAGAGTGATTTTAGATTCTTTTCTGATACCATTTGGACTCAGAAGTAGGAGAATTTGTGCCTTATTGTGTCTTTTTCTTTTGCTTTTTGATGAGAAGGAGCAGGGAAGTAAAAATCTCAAGAGAGCAGAATCAGTTTTCTGGTCACCAAGCTCATTAAGTTAATATTTACTTTTAAAATGAATGTATTTGCCAGCGCTTCCCACTGTTTGTTTGGGAAACGTTTAACATACATTTGAGAGTCTCTAACTAGTTTCCACCTCCATTGGGTATTTCACTTCTCAGACTGGTGGTGCTGAGTGTGATGCGTGGATCCCAGTTGTAACATCTGTTTCTGTCACTTCAATATTACATTTATCTTGAGGGTAAAGGAAGGGAAAGAAATGAAGCTAAGGCAATTTTTCCCTGTTTTTCTGTGTCTACTGCACAATATTGATTGAATGATATTTAACATCTCTAGTGCTTTTAAGCCGATTTCAAATAACACAATTGACACATATGCAGGGGTTTAAGGAAACTGGACATTTAAATAAAAGATACAGCCTGAAAACTCAAAGATTACATTTGAAAATCTCTTTCCAGTATTCCATAAAATGATATTTACAGTTTTTTTGTCTCTTGATACCTGCAACTTTCTAGATGAAAGCTGTTATTTTTCTTTAGGCCTCAGATGAGTATTTTTTCACTATTAAAACTTTTAATGAACATAAAATACTGATTATTTTAACTTCTATAAATATTTAATAACCAAGGTCTTCAGGTACATTGTATCGTAATTTCTGTTGGTTTTTTAAAGCTTGCTGTGTGAGAGAACTGACTGTTATGTTTAATTATTTGAAGGCTGTTTTGGGGAATGTAAAAATTGATACTGAAGGAAAAAAAGAACTGGGTGCAGTGGCTCACACCTGTAATCCCAACATTTTGGGAGGACGAGGTGGGCACATTGCTTGAGGCCAGGAGTTTGAAATCAGCCTGGCCAACATGGCAAAACCCTGTCTCTACTAAAAAATACACAAGTTAGCTGGTATGGTGGCCCAAGCCCGTAGTCCCAGCTACTTGGGAGGCTGAGGCAGGAGAATCGCTTGAACCCAGGAGGCAGAGGTTGTAGTGAGCCGAGATTGTGACACTGTACTCCAGCCTGGGTGACAGAGCAAGACTCTCGAAACAACAACAACAAAAACAAATACAGAGAGATATGACTCTTTATTCATGATCTAGTTGACATCCCCTTGCTGTTACAAGTATGTATATTAAATGTTTCTGTAATACATGTCCTACAAGATGATGTATCAATGTATAGTATTTTTGTCTAGTTGGCAACCTGAGAAATATTTATGAGCTTTGAGTGGGACATCTACCACTTCAAGGATCAGCAAGGCACAGACAAGCCACAGGAATTATTAACTCAACAAATTATTAACTTATCAAATTAATTATCTAATTATTAACTCAGTTGACTGGGCTGGGTATTTTTCTTTGAGATTTATTTTTGGTGGATCGATTGATTGGCACTGGCATGTCAGGGGCAGTGACAATGCTGTCTCTAGCTGAAACTCTGTGCTCTCCAGACGGCGGTGAGTGACGCTTCTCCACCTGAACAACCTCAGAATCTGGGTGTGAGTGGAAAGTGCAAGAGTGCTGGAATCTCCTTCACCCATCTTCCAGCTTGTCCCCGTATCCCTATTTATAATCTGTGTGAGGCCGCCTAGTAGTCTCCTTTTCCTTATCTGTACAACAGAGGTAACCATCTCCACCTGGCAAAGTTGTAAAAATTTATGAAATAATGCTTGTAATTCCTGTAAAGGGTCTTGGCACGGAGCAGGCACCACCGTTTCATGGAGCTGGGCTGTGCCCCTCAAAGCATTGGCACATGCAGCGTGGTGCTGCACGTGACATTTGGGCCATCCTCCACATGAGTCCTCACATCTGTGGGCACAAGCTGAGGGGCACATGGAGACTCCTGGCTTTATGATGGGAACACCAGCAGTCTAATTTTAGGAACCTCCACATTTTAAAGAGGGGGAAACTGAGTCTGTAAAGTCCAAATTTAGGCTTCCTCCTTTTGTTGCCCCACTTCTGCCCATCACAGTGGCCTTGCTATGACCACGTGTTACTGGATCTGGCAGAAAAGGAATGTCCACTGGTGGGGTTTGTATGCCAGGTGGTTTTTGGTGGATGGCAGTTTGCATCCCACAAGACAGTCAGGAGCTCTGCATATGTGAGCACTACTAACTCATGTTTTAGAAGGAAACAGTGTTCACATATGTCACATCTACAGTGTGCATCTGGTCACAGGATTTCCAGAGGTCTATGATGATTACCCCAGATATAGAGGGAGGGAGAATCTCCCTGTACGTCCTCGTTTTTGGGTTGGTGCCTCGCCAGAGGTTCTTCTGATTCTTGTTGGTTCCCTTTCTTGTTTGCCTGCATTTGTACTGGCTCATGTTTATTGTCTGGCAGGGGAAGCCCCTTTGTCTCTATTCCATGTGTCTTGTGTTCATGTGTTGAGTAACTGGGGCATTTTCTCCATCGTAGACATCACAGTCTTGGGACCTGTTGTTTGAGCAGATGTTCACATCCTTAAAATACTCTCTTCCCCCTACAAGACTGTGTAAGGTTCCTGAGGGCAGAGACAGCATTTCTACCTCTCTCTGAATCTCATTCTTTCAGAACAGTCCTTTGCACCTAGTAGGTGCTGAATAAAAGTTGCTTGAGAGAATAAACAGATAATACTTTTGGAGTCTTTTAGGTGAATTTGTTCCCATAATTCAGACTTTTTTTCCTTCGTTCCTTCCTTCCTTCTTTCCTTCCTTCCTTTGCCACAGGAATTCACCAACTGTTTATTCATGGGGATGGGATTTATCTTAAATGTTTTTTCTGTATGGACCTTATTTAATTTTCCCAGTAATGTTGGCACTATTATTTCTATTTTTACAGATGGGGAAACGGAAGTTTAGAGAAGTTAAGGAACTAGCACAGGGTCACAGGGCTAGTGAAGCTCCAGAAGTGGTGGTGACCCAGACACGGTCCTCACGCCACTTTAAGTAGCAGCTGGAGAGACCTGCTGGATTGTTGGCCTTTGAAAGGGAACATTGAAAGTTGCTTGCATTTGATGATGATTGGGTTACATTTACTTGAATTGTGTAACTTTTAAGTTGCAAATTAATGCTAAAAGTGTATTAGGGTAGCCTTAGGCTGTGGGACTAATTGAGAAACGAAGTACAATGGAAGTGCTGCAAGCAAATGGGTTTTCCTGCTTAGAGTAGGTATTTACTATTAATCCTGTGGCATTTGCCTTAAGGAGTTGGAGTCTTTCTTAGCTAATTAAAAAGTACCGGTCAGATGTTGAGTGTTGTCAATAATTTAGTGCCTGCATCTTTTTATCCCTGTTGTTTGTTTGGAAACTACAATTTGGAATATTCTGTGCACATTTTAAAAAATAAATGACTGTCTGTGTGGTAATGTTTTTGCTTAGTAAATGTATGCATTATCATCTTGAGCTTATGAGTTTTCTGTACTTTTCTTGAAACTTTTATTAATAGAAAAACTGTCAATCTAACGCGGTGATCTTTCCCTGAAGTCCTCAGCATGCAATTGGGCATAAAAGTTGTGATCCCTGAGCACATGTTTTGGGGTTAATCCTATTCATGTTTTTGGTTTTCTTCTTCATTCCCAAGATATATAAAAATTAAAAACATTTGAGATTGTACATTAGTGCATTGGATTTTTATCTGGGGTGGTCCCTTCTCTAAGTGGGTAGTGGGAGTGTGGAAGGGTGAAGCAATATCTACTAACCTTATTTGTGATTTGGGAGCTAGATTATCCTTTTTCCAAAACATCCTAAGCGAAGACTACCCTGACTGTGTTTTTACTGAAAGCTCTTCCTGTCATTCTGGGTAGTTTATACTGTTTATTTACCTTGTATAAGGAAATTCTTTCTTTACTGTCCCATCTTATCTTAGATCAAAGTTTCTACCCAGGGATCCTACTTAAAAAATATTGTCTGAGACTGCATGTGTTTTCTTTCTTTTTTTTTTTTTCTTTTTTTAGCACTCTGAGTTTTTGCTCCATCTGCACTCTCTGGTTTTCCGTCCTTCTGTTTATGACAATTGTGTAATGAATATTCATAGTTTCCATTATTAATGTAATAGCATGCCATTTGTCAGCTCACTGGCTTTCTCGTATTATATATATATTTTTAAAAATTCTTTTTATTTATTTTAAAATTTTTGTTGTCTTTGTCTTCCGTAATCTTTTTTCTTTATAGAGTTTGTGATCATGTGCTTTTCCTCTAACCCAGACATATACGTAGGTCTAAAACTGCACAGTGCAGGATGTCAAATGGCTTCAAAGGATTTCTGCTGTGACTGAAAGAGTGGATCTGTGCCCTTCTGAGGGTGTAGGCTGACCACATGAATACCAATAATTAGACATCTTTTATTTTAAGAAATGGGCAGCTGTTTCTTTAGTTGAATTTTGAGATCTTTATAGTTATTTTGCTTTCTTTAAAGGGCTTTTCTCTGTATATATGCATCTCTTTGGCAGGGTTGATGGCAGGCTGGGATACTGGCATGGCAATAGTGGGAAAGAAGGAAGGAAAAAAAGCACAACTGAAAAGGAAAACCTGAAGTGTTCTGAATATTAGATTTTAAGGTATTAGTTTTTTTTTTAAGTTTTCTTTTTCAATTTATTAAAAAGTAGAATATGTAAGTATTGTGAATATCAGGTTTTTTTTCAGTGATTTTAAGGTAAAATTTTCATCGTCTCACACTTGATCAGAAAGTCTAGCAATTAACTTTCCCCTTGAGCATCCTGAGCCATCCCTCAGAGGTTTGATTAGGATGGCAGTTACAGTGGTGATAATGCCTTCCTGGAGTTTTCAAGCCTTTTATTTAAATCAGTGCTTATTATCTCTCACTGTTGTTTTAAAACACAGCTCCTGAACCTGAAAGTCCAGTGAAGATTTCATCTGGAAGGTTGGGTTACTGGGTGTGTGGGATTAGAGGCACAGACTGCTGTCTTCCTCTTTGTCATCATCAGAAGCCCTGAAACCCCTTCTCATGCTTGCTAAGATTAGGCAGGAGTGTCACTGCATATTTTTAATACGTATTTTGTAGGGCTTCATAGTTTACAAAACAATTTCATATGATATTTCAGTGAATTTTTGCAACAAAACAGCCCTGTGAAGGAGTGGACATGTAGTTTCATCTCTGTTTTGTAGAGGTGGAAATTGTACTCAGGGAAGGTAAGTGCTGTTCCCCAGGCCACAGTCTTCTGTTCTCACAGTGGAGCTTTGTCTGGGACCCAGGTTTCCTGCCCTCTCACCCTCACCCCCTTATTCTGCTTCTCCTGAAAAGGTCAGGATTTAAAGACATTGCATTCAGCATCAGATTAGGGGAGGTATCTGACCTAGAAACCCTAGCAATGTGGATTTCAAAAAGGTAGTTATTTCTTCTATTTCATAACATTAATGACAAATAATGAGTCACTTTCTAATTTGTCTATTCAGACAAACGCATTTTGTTCTCTATATTCTGTGTTTCTGTGTTCTAGATTTATGGACCTGAATGCTTAAGTTTACATAGCAGTGAGAAACATAAATCCTATTTTGTATTCTTTAGGTACCTCAAGAGCCAACAGCTCAAACTGTGGAGGCAGTATTGGCAGTTTGGCTAAGAGGAAAGAGAGAGAAGTGGCTAGCAACCATCCCCTGAGAATAGGAGAAAATGAGATATTTCTGACAGCATTACAAACTGGAGCAGAGGTTTGGTGATAACAGGAAGCTGCTTATGAGAAGGATTTAGCATTAGATACGGATTTGAAACTCTGCTCCACCACTTAGTAGC
Organism: Gorilla gorilla gorilla; assembly: GCF_029281585.2. Classification (NCBI taxonomy): domain Eukaryota; kingdom Metazoa; phylum Chordata; class Mammalia; order Primates; family Hominidae; genus Gorilla; species Gorilla gorilla. Next base: position 98,180,253 of record NC_073230.2, on the reverse strand, counting down.
TTTGTTACCATGAACAGACAGTTGCTTAATCTCCCTGAGCTTCAGCGTCCTCATCTGCGAGTGAAGGCTGTGAGGCAGTCTCATATATTATAGGGCGATAAGTCAGGATGCTGGAACCAGCTGCCTGGTGTCATAAACCTGTAGTCAGTCATATCCAGGCTCCAACACTCCTTGGCTATGTGATACTTAACATCTCGATGCCTCAGCTTCCTCATCTCGAACAGGAGGATGCTAATAATACTTAGCTCATAGGGTTGATAGGATCACAACAGTTTCAAAACGTGTAAAACACTTAAAACGGTGAATGGCTCATGGTAAATTCTCTACTAAAAGTTAATTGTGTCTGGGCACAGTGGCTCATAATCTCAGTGCTTTGGGAGATTGAGGAAGGAGGACTGCTTGAGACAAGCCTGGGCAATGTAACAAGACCCCAGTTCTAAAAAATAAAAAAAACCTGGCCAGGTGTGGTGACACATGCCCGTTGTCCTAGCTACTCAGAAGGCTGAGGCAGTAGGATGGCTTGAGTCCAGGAGTGCAAGGCCGAAGTGAGCTGCAATGGCTTCACTGCCCTCCAGCCTGGGCAACATAGCGAGACTCTGTCTTTAAAAAAGGTTATTTTTAAGTAGAATAAGTTACGGTAGTACCTGCCATGTACATTAAGCTTTCAATTGGTTAGTTTCTTCCTCTCCTATTTAGATGTTTTGAGGTTAAGCCTAATGAAAGCAATTCAAAAACCACTAAAATACAATTATTTTAATATTTGCATCACATTTGTATAATTATTGATCTCTTACACCTTGGACATTCATTTTTTAAATGTAGTATTTTAAATGTAATATTTTTGCACTATTAATCACTTAAAATATTGTGTTATATCATGTCTAGGAAATTCATTATAGGCCTTTCTAAGAGAGAAGGCTTTGTGATAAAAGCCAGCTGCCCAGACATTTCCAAACCCTCCTCACCCATCCCCCAGCATGCTACAGAAGCAGCAGGCTGGCAGAGGTCCAGATTTCCTAAGTGATGGGATTGTTCCCCGGGCCAGGAATGAGAGGAATCTGCCTAGATTGGAGATGGCTTTAGCTACTTTGCTTTTCTTCGTACTCGTAGTCTTATTCCCAAACTGAATCTGACCCAGCACCATTTTCCATTATTGGAGATGTTTTAACACTGTGTGTGGAGGTCTTGCTATTTAAACAATGATTTCTGAATCTACTTTTTAATTCAATGGGAGCTTTTCCATTTTTCTTTGTACTATGGAAGAAGAACTATGAGTTAATTTTAATTTATAGTTATACCTCTGCAAATCAATACAATCTTTCTGTGACTTCCACTGGTAGCACCATTCTTGATCTGAGGCAAGTATTGGGATTGTGGTTTTACTTTCCCATTTACTTAGAGGTGGGAAGGTTTAGTTATTTGAATGCCTTAGACCAGGAAATTATTGGCTATTGTCAGTGGAATTTGTTTATCTTTTCCACCCCTACATTCCTAGGCCGTGAGAGAACTGGTCATCACTGTGATTGCACTTCAGTTTTTATCAGTTCCTCCCCCAGCGCTATTTTTATTAAATACTTGATGTTTCTCTCTTCTTTGGGTATAAATTTAGAGACCCTCAGGCAGACATTTCTGAAAGGGCTCTCTTACTCAGCTGTTGTTAAAATGAAGAGATCAATACTGCCAAGCACCTCTTTTTGTTTGGCTACCTCCAAAATTCATGTTTTCTGCAGTTATTCTCTAGGATTATCTGTAGATTATCTGTAATTTCTATAATTTATCTATAGATTATAATCTAAACTGAAGATTGACGCATGTATAATTCTAATGAGCTTCTCGACCAGCACTGTTCAATAGATACATAATGCAAACTTCATGTCATTAAAATTTTTCTTGTAGTTACATTAAAAAAGTAAAAGAAGCCAGGTGTTGTGGCTCAGGCCTATAATCCTAGGTTTTTCAGAGGCTAAGGTGGGAGGATGGCTTGAGGCCAGGAGTTGGAGACCAGCCTGGGCAATATAGTGAAACCTCGTCTCTACAAAAAAATAAAATTAGCCAGGTGTGATGTGTGTCTGTCATGTAGTCCTAGCTGCTCCACAGGTTGAGGTGGGACGATCACTTGAGCCCAGAGTTTGAGGCTGCAGTGAGCTCTGATTGCACCATCGCACTCCAGTCTCGGTGATAGAATGAGACCCTGTCTCAAAAAACAAAACAAAACGAAACAAAAACAACAAAAAACAAAAACAAAACAAAAAAAAGAAAAAAGAAAAGTAAAAGAAACAGATAACTTTACTTTTATTATACTTGAGAAACCCCATATATAAAAATATAATTTGGACATTAAAGTTATTATTGAGATTTTTACTCTTTTTTTGTATTGCTTTAAAAATCTGCTTGTGTACTTTATTATACATCTCAATTTAGACTAGCCACATTTCAGGTGCTCATTAGCCACATGTGGCTAGTGGCTACTACTGGTCAGCACAGATTTTTTTGTTTTTTTTTTTTACAGGGATTCCTTTTTTGTCCAGGGTGGGGTACAGTGGTGCAATCATGGCTCACTGTAGTGTCACCCTCCCAAGCTCAAGTGATTTTCCCACCTCAGCCTCCCAAGTAGCTGTGATTACAGGTGCATGCCACCACACCTGGCTAAGTTTTAAAAATTTTTTGTAGAGACAGAGGTCTTACTGTGTTGCCCAGGCTGGACTCAAACTCCTGGGCTCAAGCAATCCTCGTGTTTTGGCCTCCCAAACTGCTGGGATTACAGGTATGAGCCACTGTGCCCGGCTAGCACAGATCTTTACTGTAACTTTTCTTCTTACTATAAAAGGCATTGCGTTATACTGGCAATTATTTTCCCATCAAAGTGGCCTAGAAAAGAGACATGAATCTGGCCTCATGTCTTTGCTCATAATTAACACATTTCTAGAGAGATTTCCTTTGTTAGAAAAACTAATTGTGGGATTAATGATCTCAGAACGTGAATTCAACTGTAGCACCTAAACAGGTGCTACTGAAGTCACCTAAACAGCAGGCTGAATTCTTGACCAATAGTGATAAAAACTGCTTTGTCTTATGGTAGGAGTAGCAGTCAGGACAAGACTCAGCATTTAGCGAAATCCCTGGAGGGATTCTCCCACATAGGAGCTGTGCAACTCAGTTTTATGCTCCTAAAATCTACTGCAAAGCTGTGAATGCTTTTTGTTTGTGATTTGCACTTCATTTTTTTCTTCTCAATTATTATTATTTTTTGAGACAGGGTCTTGCTCTACTAGTCCAGAGTACAGTGGAGCAATCATGGCTCACTACAGCCTTGACCTCCCAGGGTCAAGTGATCCTCCCACTTTGGCCTCCGAAGTAGTTGGGACCACAGGTGTGTGCCACTATGCATGGCAATTTTTATTTTATTTTTTTGTAGAGACGGGGTTCTGCTGTGTTGCCCAGGTTGGTCTTGAACTCCTGGACTCAAGTGATCTACCTGCCTTAGCCTCCCAAAGTGTTGGGATTACAGGCGTGAGCCACCGTGCCTGGCCAGAAAGGTGATTTTTTAGGATTCTAGCTTATTTGCTTTCCTTCCCACCCCAAGATAACTTTTGTTATAGCAGCTTGTCTGCTTTCTGTTTCATTTTTCACCCTGATTTTTCCAGGACTCCTCAATCACTTCCAAGTGTTAAAGGCCATTACTGATTCTTAAATGTAGATGGCTATGGCTGAATTTCAGCCATTGAGGGTCCATATGGTCTATTCTGCCACAGTCCTTCTCAAACTTCAGTGTGGATGTGAATTACCTGGGGATCTTGTTAAGATGAAATTTGGGCCAGGCATAGTGGCTCGTGCCTGTAATTTCAGTGACTGGGGAGGCTGATGGAGGATCAGTAGAGGCCAGGAGTTTGAGACCAGCCTAGGCAACATAGTGAGATACCTTGTCTCTAAAAATATATATATATTTAAAAAACAACTTAGACAGGCATGGGGTTGCGTGCCTGTAGTCCCAGCTACTCAGGAGACTCAAGGCGGGAGAATCATTTGAGTCCAGATGTTGCAGGCTGCAGTGAGTTATGATCACACCCACCCCTGCACCCCAGCCTTGGCGACAGAGTGAGACCCTGACCCTTAAGAAGAGAGAGAGAGAGAGAGTGAGATTGATTTGATGCAGTAGGTCTGAGATGAAAGTTTGCATTTTTCACAGACTCTCAGGTAATGTTGATGACTCTGGTCCAGAGACCACGTAGAGATCTAGTATATGATAGCAAAATGCTGCTGTCTTATACCAGCCTGCAACAAAGACATTAAAAAAAATGTAGTGAGGTTTTCCACCAAGCTAAAAGTACTTTTTTGTTTTATATATTTTTTTTAAATTCAGAGATGATTTCATTACTGCCTCTTGCTACTACGGCAATTACAAATGCTAGTTATTATTAATATTTTTAAATGACCTTTCATGGCAAAATTATACAGCTGCCAACCCTACTTATGTCTCCAAGTTAATAAAATAATTTTAGTAGTTCACAAACTCCTCAAGTCTGATGCCACCCCACCATCTAAATTAGCAGTTTATAGCTTTCCTTCATGGCATTTATAGTATTTTGTATTGACATAATTACTTGGACAGTTGTTTAATGTCACTTTCCCCACTGTGCTCTAAGCTCTTGCTCTGTATTTTTAATCACTTTGTCACTAGTGTCTCACTAGCACTGGGTCTGGTGTCTGTCTGTCCCTAGTCAATACTTTTAGGATGCCTTTATTCAGTGGGTCTCAGTAGGAGTGGTACTGCCCCCTAATGGAGTGTTTTGGAAATTGATGGGAACTACTGGTTGTCCCAAATAATGAAGTGTGCTACTGGTGTTTGGTGGGCAGGGGTTAAAGGGTGCTAGACATTCTGTAGTGTACAGAACAGCTAACTAAGTGAATGCTTATTTGATGCATTTTGCAAAATCTTTGAATGTCCGCGTTGGAGATTCAGTTGATGAAAAACCTATATGTAATTACCTAAACCAAAAACCTAACTTGGCTGGGTGCGGTGGCTCACACCTGTAATCTCAGGACTTTGGGAGGCCGAGGTGGGTGGATCACTTGAGGCCGGGAGTTGGAGACCAGCCTGGCCAACATGGTGAAACCCCATTTCTGTTAAAAATACAAAAATTAGCCAGGTGTGGTGGCGTGCGCCTGTAATCACATCTGCTTGGGAGGCTGAGGCACAAGAATCACTTAAGCCTGGGAGGCAGAGGTTGCAGTGAGCCAAGATAGCAGCCAAGATAGTGCTACTGCACTCCAGCCTGGGCAACAGAACGAGACACTGTCTCAAAAAAAAAAAAAAAACCCCACACACAAAACCACAAAAAAACAAAACAAAAACCCAACTCCATTTAACATTTAAAGACAACTATATTTATGTGTGTCCAGTTTTAATACACATACAGTCATGCATCACTAATGATGGGGGCACATTCTGAGAAATGTGTCATGAGGCAGCTTTTTTGTTGTACAGACATCATAGAGTATATTTACACACACCTAGATGGTATAGCCTATTGCACACCTAAGCTATATGGTATAGCCTATTGTTCCTGGGCTGCCTGTATAGTATGTTACTGTAGGTAGTTTTAACACAATGGTAAGTACTTGTGTATCTAAACATAGGAAAGGTATAGTTAAAATATGATACTATAATCTTATGGGACCAGAATTATATATGAAGTTTTTGTTGACTGAAATGTCGTTATGCAACACATGACTGTATTCTGAAATTTTCAGAAATGCAGCTGCTGAGTACTTCAAAAGTTGTACTTTGACTTATTAGCAACATTACAAAGTAATGTCTACCATTCTGGCAAATCCCATCCGTAGTAGCAGTGATGTTTGTGGTATTTGAATTATTATATATATAACTGCACTAATACACGTTTGTAGGAAATATGATGGTTATGTATATGTGTGTGTGTACATACAAATTTAGCCCTTATTCTAAATTATCCAATAAAAATTGTTGAGAATATTCAGGTGAATTTTTTTTACTTTTTTAAAATCCAAATTTACCTATTAAAAGTGGTTGCAAGCATCTCACTACATCATTAAATCATTTGGTGGTGTTATCTCTGAGTATTTACATCTTGGGGTGTGTATGTGTCTGTGTGTGTGTGTACCTAAATCACACATATGAAAGACAATAAAAGTTAATCTCTTTTATTTTCTTTTTATATTACATTTTGGGACTTTATGTTGTTTTTCTTTCTCTGTGTACATACCATCTCTGTATATTACAAACACTTGCTATCAAAAGGTGGTGGTACTCTGATAGGATTCAGAACCCCCCTTCTCATGGAAGCAGCATGGAATCAAGGATTTCTGCCTTCTGGTCTTGGTTTATTTCTCTAAGCTGCTCACATAACTTTTCTGAATTTGTTGGGTGATCTACATTATCACTGATAAGGTAAGTCATGATGTGATAAGTCACAGCAGATGTTTCATGAATGACTGGACATGTAGAAAATGCCTTGCTTACATGGTGACTCTTAGCCAGGGCTCCTCAGAAAGGCAAACTGTCCACCTGAGACCCACTGTTCTGCATCACTTGCATTTTCATTTAGGGAGAGCAGACCACCTTGGAGGAAGGGATTTGGCTAATGATAAGGTATGAGGTAGAGTGGGGAATTATGGTAGTGGTGGGGTAGTATTAATGAGTGAATAAAAGCAGAGTATGTTTTACCTTTCTGGGAAGCAGTTAAGATCCTTAGACTAGGGGCCACTATTGTAAGGATTTTTTGACAGTTCCATGTTTATCTGTTTCTTAGTGATTAACAACCAAACCCATGAAGACTTATAGACTGGGGAGACTTTTGTGTCTTGTTCAGCAGTTGGTTTGGAGTGGACCACAAAGCTCAGAGGCAAAAGAGTAGTGCACAGTGTACACAGTTGGTACTAAGAAAGGCCCTCGGGGACTGGGTTATGAGGTTTCGCAGCAGAAAGTCCCTTCAAGCACATGATTTTAGTCTGCCTAGATCTGGCTAGAATGTTGCTCATTGATTGGAACTAGAAAGATACAGGAAGCTCAAGGGTAAATGGCACTGGAAAAAGGTCACTGAAGGTGAATCCATTTAAGATGAAGATCAGGGAACTAGTGCATGGCTGCCATGTTGCAGCAGGACAGTAATGATGACACTGAAGATGTTTCACCCTTCAATGCAGAAGAGAAGACAACTTAATAGACCAAAAATGCTTCTCAGAATAGGGGATTAAAAACAATAGACCAAAAAAAAAATTAGACGCCCAATAGCATAATTTTTCTATTTACTCTTTTGAGTGCATGCAGTTATAATCCATCTTCTCTGTGAATTGCTCAGCAGCAGCTATACTGCGTGGATGGTGACAGTTCTCTTGTTGCCATGTGATTTGGGGGCAGTGAAGACTGTCACAGGTAGACTGATGGTGGACCTGCATTGGTGGAATCATACTGATGAAGATGAGAAGAACCACTGGGTGTCCAGGAAGAGCCACTGGGAGTCCAGGAAGGCATCCCCTCAAGATAACAAAACTGCTCAGAGGCTGAATCAAGGATCTTTTGGTTGGGATTTATTGCCTGTTCAGTGCTGTGGGTGGTAATTGCCTTTAGTGTCCTCTTCTTTTTTGGAGTAAAGTGATTGGCAGTGGTTATCATGGGTGTGGTGCTACAAGATGCCAACCTATAGGGTTACATCAGTTATAAAGTTGGCAGTAGAAGGAATTTAACCAGCATGGCTATCTTGTACCCTGGAAAGCAGTTTTTAAGACAAAACAGTAAAGATAATCTGACTTCCAGACTAGAGAGAATGCTCTTATATCTTTTATTATATTGGGGAGTGAAGACGTTTTTGACACCGAACCTTTTAGTGCCCAGTCCATGTTGTAATGAGGAGTGTTGGCTCTATTTTTCCACTTGAAAGCTTTACTTGTTTTAAAAAAGGAAAATTAGTTTTTATACTTTTTGTTTTCTTTCCAGTAGTTGGGGCTAGAAAATATGTTGTCACTAGAAACATTGTGAAAATTTGTCTCACAGGCTGGGCACGGTGGCTCACACCTGTAATCCCATACCTTTGGGAAGCCGAGGTGGGCGGATCACCTGAGGTCAGGAGTTCGAGACCAGCCTGGCCAACATGACAAAATCCCATCTCTACTAAAAATACAAAAATTAGCTGGGTGTGGTGGCACATGCCTGTAGTCTGTAGTCTCACCCACTCGGGAGACTGAGGCAGGAGAATTGCTTGAATCTGGGAGGTGGAGGTTGCAGTAAGCCGAGACTGTGCTACTATGCTCCAGCCTGGGCGACAAAGCGAGATTCTGTCTCAAAAAAAAAAAAAAATTGTTTTACAGTGTACATAGGTATGCACATAGTCATATAATATCAATATGTCCCAAATTAATGAAAATGTGTTCATTTACGTAAGTATGGAGACTTTTGCATTTTGATTCATAGAACATGAGAGGATGTTAGTCTGTCTCAAAACTCTGTATGTTTACATATTACTTATGTTGACTATTTTCAGAAGTAAATTTTGCTTCCATGATAAAAGTGAGCATTTTGGCTTATGCATAAGTTAGAAATAATTATTAATTTTTAATATGTACCTCATGGTAAAATTTCTTAGATATATGCAAACAATTAAAAACCAAATTTGGGTCAGTGGTGTTAACTAGTTTCTGAAATTTTGTTTATTTTTATTTGTAACAATTCATTGACTTAAGGCCCAATTAATACAAATGGAATCATCATAGTTTATGTTTAAGGAATACACAGAGATTGCTACTGTTCCATTTATTTTACGGTAAGGATAGACAAATTTTACCTTGGAGCTTCCTACAAGCTGTTCGGTGTTCCTTGAGCGAATAAAATCTATCTTTTATCTCTAAAAGAGCATTATTCATATGTCATAATGACAGTAATCATTTAAATACTTGGCATAATAAATGCCTAAAAGACATTTTATTTTATAAATCTTTTTTTTCTTTCTATGATGGGTATATTGTAAATCATGCATTTGTATTAATGGTATTTCTTAAAGCAGTAGACTGTAAACTAAATCAGTCTACAAACTATTCTAGGCATCCATAGATTCTGTTGTAGGTACTGTAAACTTTGTTGGAGACTTTAGTCAGCAGATTATGTTGTGAATATATTTGTACTTTGTTAAAATATTTTAAAAGATGTCTAATTGAATAAGTGTCTTTTTTGGACTAGTAGCTGTGAAGGTATAAAACTTTATATTTGTATAAAATTGCTGTTTATAGAGCAAAAGAAAATGAAGATCAAAAATTTATGGTTAATATGCATAGAAAGTTTGATTAGAATTGAGTCTTTTGTTTGTTTCTTTTATGATTTTCTTTTTTTTAATTATTATTATACTTTAAGTTTTAGGGTACATGTGCACAATGTGCAGGTTAGTTACATATGTATAAATGTGCCATGTTGGGGTGCTGCACCCATTAACTTGTCATTTAGCATTAGGTATATCTCCTAATGCTATCCCTCCCCCCTCCCCCCACCCCACAACAGTCCCCAGAGTGTGATGTTCCCCTTCCTGTGTCCATGTGTTCTCATTGTTCAATTCCCATCTATGAGTGAGAACATGCAGTGTTTGGTTTTTTGTCCTTGCGGTAGTTTACTGAGAATGATGATTTCCAATTTCATCCATGTCCCTACAAAGGACATGAACTCATCATTTTTTATGGCTGCATAGTATTCCATGGTGTGTATGTGCCACATTTTCTTAATCCAGTCTGTCATTGTTGGACATTTGGGTTGGTTCCAACTCTTTGCTATTGTGAATAGTGCCTCAATAAACATACGTGTGCATGCGTCTTTATAGCAGCATGATTTATAGTCCTTTGGGTATATACCCAGTAATGGGATGGCTGGGTCAAATGGTATTTCTAGTTCTAGATCCCTGAGGAATCGCCACACTGACTTCCACAATGGTTGAACTAGTTTATAGTCCCACCAACAGTGTAAAAGTGTTCCTGTTTCTCCACATCCTCTCCAGCACCTGTTGTTTCCTGACTTTTTAATGATTGCCATTCTAACTGGTGTGAGATGGTATCTCATTGTGGTTTTGATTTGCATTTCTCTGATGGCCAGTGATGATGAGCATTTTTTCATGTGTCTTTTGGCTGCATAAATGTCTTCTTTTGAGAAGTGTCTGTTCATATCCTTTGCCCACTTTCTGATGGGGTTGTTTGTTTTTTTCTTGTAAATTTGTTTAAGTTCATTGCAGATTCTGGATATTAGCCCTTTGTCAGATGAGTAGGTTGCGAAAATTTTCTCCTATTTTGTAGGTTGCCTGTTCACTCTGATGGTAGTTTCTTTTGCTGTGCAGAAGCTCTTTAGTTTAATTAGATCCCATTTGTCAATTTTGGCTTTTGTTGCCATTGCTTTTGGTGTTTTGGACATGAAGTCCTTGCCCATGCCTGTGTCCTGAATGGTAATGCCTAGGTTTTCTTCTAGGGTTTTTATGGTTTGAGGTCTAACATGTAAGTCTTTAATCCATCTTGAATTAATTTTTGTATAAGGTGTAAGGAAGGGATCCAGTTTCAGCTTTCTACACATGGCTAGCCAGTTTTCCCAGCACCATTTATTAAATAGGGAATCCTTTCCCCATTGCTTGTTTTTCTCAGGTTTGTCAAAGATCAGATAGTTGTAGATAAGTGGTGTTATTTCTGAGGGCTCTGTTCTGTTCCATTGATCTATATCTCTGTTTTGGTACCAGTACCATGCTGTTTTGGTTACTGTAGCCTTGTAGTATAGTTTGAAGTCAGGTATTGTGATGCCTCCAGCTTTGTTCTTTTGTCTTAGGATTGACTTGGCGATGAGGGCTCTTTTTTGGTTCCATATGAACTTTAAAGTAGTTTTTTCCAATTCTGTGAAGAAAGTCATTGGTAGCTTGATGGGGATGGCATTGAATCTATAAATTACCTTGGGCAGTATGGCCATTTTCACGATATTGATTCTTCCTACCCATGAGCATGGAATATTCTTCCATTTGTTTGTATCCTCTTTTATTTCATTGAGCAGTGGTTTGTAGTTCTCCTTGAAGAGGTCCTTCAAGTCCCTTGTAAGTTGGATTCCTAGATATTTTATTCTCTTTGAAGCAATTGTGAATGGGAGTTCACTCATGATTTGGCTCTCTGTTTGTCTGTTACTGATGTATAAGAATGCTTGTGATTTTTGTACATTGATTTTGTATCCTGAGACTTTGCTGAAGTTGCTTATCAGCTTAAGGAGATTTTGGGCTGAGACAATGGGGTTTTCTAGATATACAATCATGTCATCTGCAAACAGGGACAATTTGACTTCCTCTTTTCCTAATCGAATACCCTTTATTTCCTTCTCCTGCCTGATTGCCCTGGCCAGAACTTCCAACACTATGTTGAATAGGAGTGGTGAGAGAGGGCATCCCTGTCTTGTGCCAGTTTTCAAATGGAATGGTTCCAGTTTTTGCCCATTCAGTATGATATTGGCTGTGGGTTTGTCATAGATAGCTCTTATTATTTTGAGATACATGCCATCAATACCTGATTTATTGAGAGTTTTTAGCATGAAGGTTGTTGAATTTTGTCAAAGGCCTTTTCGGCATCTATTGAGATAATCATGTGGTTTTTGTCTTTGGTTCTGTTTATATGCTGGATTACACTTATTGATTTGCATATATTGAACCAGCCTTGCATCCCGGGGATTAAGCCCACTTGATCATGATGGATAAGCTTTTTGATGTGCTGCTGGATTCGGTTTGCCAGTATTTTATTGAGGATTTTTGCATCAATGTTCATCAAGGATATTGGTCTAAAATTCTCTTTTTTGGTTGTGTCTCTGCCCAGCTTTGGTATCAGGATGACGCTGGCCTCATAAAATGAGTTAGGGAGGATTCCCTCTTTTTCTGTTGATTGAAATAGTTTCAGAAGGAATGGTACCAGTTCCTCCTTGTACCTCTGGTAGAATTCAGCTGTGAATCCATCTGGTCCTGGACTCTTTTTGGTTGGTAAGCTATTGATTATTGCCACAATTTTGGATCCTGTTATTGGTCTATTCAGAGATTCAACTTCTTCCTGGTTTAGTCTTGGGAGAGTGTATGTGTCAAGGAATTTATCCATTTCTTCTAGATTTTCTAGTTTATTTGCATAGAGGTGTTTATAGTATTCTCGGTGGTGATATCCCCTTTATCATTTTTTATTGCGTCTATTTGATTCTCCTCTCTTTTTTTCTTTATTAGTTTTGCTAGCAGTCTATCAATTTTGTTGATCCTTTCAAAAAACCAGCTCCTGGATTCATTAATTTTTTGAAGTGTTTTTTTTGGTCTCTATTTCCTTCAGTTCTGCTCTGATTTTAGTTATTTCTTGCCTTCTGCTAGCTTTTGAATGTTTTTGCTCTTGCTTTTCTAGTTCTTTTAATTGTGATGTCAGGGTGTCAATTTTGGATCTTTCCTGCTTTCTCTTGTGGGCATTTAGTGCTATAAATTTCCCTCTACACACTGCTTTGAATGTGTCCCAGAGATTCTGGTATGTTGTGTCTTTGTTCTTGTTGGTTTCAAAGAACATCTTTATTTCTGCCTTCATTTCGTTATGTACCCCGTAGTCATTCAGGAGCAGGTTGTTCAGTTTCCATGTAGTTGAGCGGTTTTGAGTGAGTTTCTTAATCCTGAGTTCTAGTTTGATTGCACTGTGATCTGAGAGATAGTTTGTTATAATTTCTGTTCCCTTACATTTGCTGAGGAGAGCTTTACTTCCAAGTATGTGGTCAATTTTGGAATAGGTGTGATGTGGTGCTGAAAAAAATGTATATTCTGTTGATTTGGGGTGGAGAGTTCTGTAGATGTCTATTAGGTCCGCTTGGTGCAGAACTGAGTTCAATTCCTGGGTATCCTTGTTAACTTTCTGTCTCGTTGATCTGTCTAATGTTGACAGTGGGGTGTTAAAGTCTCCCATTATTATTGTGTGGGTGTCTAAGTCTCTTTGTAGGTCACTCAGGACTTGCTTTATGAATCTGCTTGCTCCTGTATTGGGTGCGTATATATTTAGGATAGTTAGCTCTTCTTGTTGAATTGATCCATTTACCATTATGTAATGGCCTTCTTTGTCTCTTTTGGTCTTTGTTGGTTTAAAGTCTGTTTTATCAGAGACTAGGATTGCAACCCCTGCCTTTTTTTGTTTTCCATTTGCTTGGTAGATCTTCCTCCATCCTTTTATTTTGAGCCTATGTGTGTCTCTGCACGTGAGATGGGTTTCCTGAATACAACACACTGATGGGTCTTGACTCTGTATCCAATTTGGCAGTCTGTGTCTTTTAATTGGAGCATTTAGTCCATTCACATTTAAAGTTAATATTGTTATGTGTGAATTTGATCCTGCCATTATGATGTTAGCTGGTTATTTTGCTCGTTAGTTGATGCAGTTTCTTCCTAGTCTTGATGGTCTTTACATTTTGGCATGATTCTGCAGCGGCTGGTACCGGTTGTTCCTTTCCATGTTTAGTGCTTCCTTCAGGAGCTCTTTTAGGGCAGGCCTGGTGGTGACAAAATCTCTCAGCATTTGCTTGTGTGTAAAGTATTTTATTTCTCCTTCACTTATGAAGCTTAGTTTGGCTGGATATGAAATTCTGGGTTGAAAATTCTTTTCTTTAAGAATGTTGAATATTGGCCCCCACTCTCTTCTGGCTTGTAGAGTTTCTGCCGAGAGATCCGCTGTTAGTCTGATGGGCTTCCCTTTGTGGGTAACCCGACCTTTCTCTCTGGCTGCCCTTAACATTTTTTCCTTCATTTCAACTTTTGTGAATCTGACAATTATGCGTCTTGGAGTTGCTCTTCTCGAGGAGTATCTTTGTGTTGTTCTCTGTATTTCCTGAATCTGAATGTTGGCCTGCCTTGCTAGATTGGGGAAGTTCTCCTGGATAATATCCTGCAGAGTGTTTTCCAACTTGGTTCCATTCTCCTTGTCACTTTCAGGTACACCAATCAGACGTAGATTTGGTCTTTTCACATAGTCCCATATTTCTTGGAGGCTTTGTTCGTTTCATTTTATTCTTTTTTCTCTAAACTTCCCTTCTCGCTTCATTTCATTCATTTCATCTTCCATCACTGATACCCTTTCTTCCAGTTGATCGCATCGGCTCCTGAGGCTTCTGCATTCTTCACGTAGTTCTCGAGCCTTGGCTTTCAGGTCCATTAGCTCCTTTAAGCACTTCTCTGTATTGGTTATTCTAGTTATACATTTGTCTAAATTTTTTTCAAAGTTTTCAACTTCTCTGCCTTTGGTTTGAATTTCCTCCTGTAGCTCGGAGTAATTGGATCGTCTGAAGCCTTCTTCTCTCAACTCGTCATTCTCCGTCCAGCTTTGTTCTGTTGCTGGTGAGGAACTGCGTTCCTTTGGAGGAGGAGAGGCGCTCTGCTTTTTAGAGTTTCCAGTTTTTCTGCTCTGTTTTTTCCCCATCTTTGTGGTTTTATCTACTTTTGGTCTTTGATGATGGTGATGTACAGATGGGTTTTTGGTGTGGATGTCGTTTCTGTTTGTTAGTTTTCCTTCTAACAGACAGGACCCTCAGCTGCAGGTCTGTTGGAGTTTGCTAGAGGTCCACTCCGGACCCTGTTTGCCTGGGTATCAGCAGCGGTGTCTGCAGAACCGCAGATTTTCGTGTTCCATGAATGCTGCTGTCTGATCGTTCCTCTGGAAGTTTTGTCTCAGAGGAGTACCCGGCCGTGTGAGGTGTCAGTCTGCCCCTACTGGGGGGTGCCTCCCAGTTAGGCTGCTTGGGGGTCAGGGGTCAGGGACCCACTTGAGGAGGCAGTCTGCCCGTTCTCAGATCTCCAGCTGCGTGCTGGGAGAACCACTGCTCTCCTCAAAGCTGTCAGACAGGGACATTTAAGTCTGCAGAGGTTACTGCTGTCTTTTTGTTTGTCTGTGCCCTGCCCCCAGAGGTGGAGCCTACAGAGGCAGGCAGGCCTCCTTGAGCTGTGTTGGGCTCCACCCAGTTCAAGCTTCCTGGCTGCTTTGTTTACCTAAGCAAGCCTGGGCAATGGCGGGCGCCCCTCCCCCAGGCTCGCTGCTACCTTGCAGTTTGATCTCAGACTGCTGTGCTAGCAATCAGCGAGACTCCGTGGGCGTAGGACCCTCCGAGGCATGTGCGGGATATAATCTCCTGATGCGCTGTTTTTTAAGCCCGTTGGAAAAGCGCAGTATTCGTGTGGGAGTGGCCCGATTTTCCAGGTGCCGTCTGTCACCCCTTTCCTTGACCAGGAAAGGGAACTCCCTGACCCCTTGTGCTTCCCGAGTGAGGCAGTGCCTTGCCCTGCTTCAGCTGGCGCATGGTGCGCTGCACCCACTGTCCTGCGCCCACTGTCTGGCACTCCCTAGTGGTATGAACCCGGTACCTCAGATGGAAATGCAGAAATCACCCATCTTCTGCGTGGCTCACTCTGGGAGCTGTAGACCGGAGCTCTTCCTATTCGGCCATCTTGGCTCCTCCCTCTCTTCCTTATGTTTAATAACTATCACAGTAAACATGCTTTTTGTTTAATAATAATGATAATTAATCTAGAAGAAAAATATTAAAGCCTAGAGTTTTGTGGTCACAGGAAATCATAGCCATTTAAAAATTTTAAAGTATATATGAAATTTTATGATGCAGAGAAATATGATGGAGTATTTGTAAGTCAGTAAAAGACTTTAAGCATAAATGTATTTATTTCATTAGGTTGAAATTTGGATGGAGAGGAGGAATGAAATATGGTTTCAAAGAGGAAAGCATACAATGTAAATTTTAAAAGTCTTGTTAATGTATGTTTTATTTGGATTATGGTGGGAATAAAATATGATATTTAGGTTTCTATGGATACATTTAAAAGAATAATATTAAGAAAGTGAAAAGACAGGCCTCTGTGGTTTGATCTGTGAGATCATCAGAGTGTTCTAAAGTTGATTTTGTGGCTGTTTGGCACAACTCTAAAAAACCATTGAAAGCCTCTGTGGCTTGTCTTTTCACTTTCTTAATATTATTCTTTTAAATGTATCCAGAGAAATAGAAATTTTACAAATCACGTACCTGATAAGGGACTGATATCCCAGAATATATAAAGAACTCTTACAACTCAATAATAAAAGACAACCCAATTAAAATTCTTGGCAAAGGATCTGAACAGATGTTTCTTCAAAGAGGATATACAAATGGCCAATAAACATATGAAAAGGTGTTGAACTTTATTAGCCATCAGGGAAATTCAAATCAAAACCATCACGAGCTACCACTTCACAGGGAAATTAAAATCAAAATAATGATGAGCTACCTAGGATGGCCTGAAGAAAAAAACAAAAACAAAAACAGGTAATTGCAAATGTTGGTGAGAATGTGAATAATTGGAACTCTCATACCCTGGGACTGCAAAATGATTCACCTGCTTTGGAAAACAGTCTGTAGTTCCTCAAATAGTTAAACATAGAATTATGACATGATCCAGTAATTCCACTCCAAAGTATATACCCGAGAGAAATGAAAACGTGTCGACACAGAAACTTTTGCACCAAAGGACAGAGCAGCATTGTTTATAATAGCCAAAATGTGGGAACAATCCCAATGTCCATCATCTGATGAATGGATAAAGTGCAGCATATCTATATAATGAAATGTTATTCATTAATAGACAGAAACGAAGTACTGATAGATGGTGCAACATGAGTGAACTTTGATAACATTATGCTAAATGAAAGAAGCTAGTCACAAAGGACCACATATTGTATGATTCTGTTTATATGAAATGTCCAAAATAGGTAAATCTATAGAGACAGAAAGTAGATTAATGGTTGCTTAGGGCCGAGGTGGAAGTAGTGGTGGGGAGGAGATGATGGGGTGGGGTGGGGGATTGACAGCTGTGGCTCTCTTTGAGATCATCAAAGTGTTCTAAAATGGATTTTGTTGATGTTTGGCACAACTCTGTAAATATACTAAAAACCATTTGTATTAGTTCATTTTCACACTGCTGATGAAGATATACCCTAGACTGGGCAATTTACAAAAAGAAAAAGGTTTAATGGACTTACAGTTCCACGTGGCTGGGGAGGCCTCACAATCATGGCAGAAGGTGAAAGGCACATCTCACATGGTGGCAGACAAGAGAGAGAGCTTGTGCAGGAAAACTCCCATTTTTAAAACCATCAGATCTTGTGAGACTTACTCACTATCATGAGAACAGCAAGGGAAAAACCTGCCTCCCTGATTCAGTTATCTCCCACTGGCTCCCTCCCACAACACATGGGAATTATGGGAGCTACAAGATGAGATTTGAGTGGGGACACAGAGCCAAACCATATCACCATTGAACTGTACACTTCAAATGAGTGAATTGTATAGTATGTAAATTATACCTCAAGCGGTTTAAAGAAATAATGTAATATTTTCATTTTTAAAAGTCTGTGTTTACAATATGCCAGAAGTGACATACTTTGCATTCTCAAATACACATGTGATGAAATGTTGCACATATCACCTTAAACATTTAAAAAATGCAGTCTTAAATTACCAGTTTTAATGGTTGCATAATATTTCAGTAAGTTAATGTGGGATACTTTGCTCATTTTCCCCCTGTATAAGTACTTTCTCATATTTTGATGTTTTAAATATGAATTTCTATACCTGCTAATTTTCATCTTTTGCTGCTTTCTTTGGATAAAATTCTGACTGACACTCAGAAAAAATGAATAGATAGCAAGAGTTTTTTTTTAATTAAATTTTTATTTATTTATTTTTTATAGAGACAGGGTTTCGCCGTGTTGGCCAGGCTGATATCAAACTCCTGGCCTCAAGTGATCTGCCTGCCTTGGCCTCCCAAAGTGCTGGGATTACAGGCCTGAGCCACTATGCCTAGCATGAATTGGGATTGCTGAGATTTCTTGCATAGGTATTGCCATGTTACTTTTCTGAAGGGTTGAACCAATTTTTATCATTTACATTTTTTTTTTACTATTAACTATATAATTTGTTCCACAGTGAACGTTTAAAGCTGTATTTCTTTGAGTATCAAAGTAAATTATTGCTAAACCTCCATTTGTTTCCTATTACTGCCTTGAGAGTGATGAAAGTTATTTATTAAATGACCTCGTACTGAATACCCACTCTGTGTCAGAACTTGTACCAGATACTGGAGACTGGAGATGCAAAGTGAGAAAGGCTTAGTTTCGCACTCAGAAAAGTTCCACATCTCGTGGGGAGATAATTACAGTAGGTAACATGAAGGCTTCAAGTATGAAAAGGTGTTTGAGGAGGTACCTGGAGGTTGTGGCCAGCATAGGAGGGGAGGTGATATGTATGTACAGCTCAAAAGATGAGCAGACCTTTGCCTGGAGGCAAGATGAGGACAAAGAGAGGGCATTCCTGGTGCAATTACACACACAGCCTCCAAACACAGTGATCTGGGCAAGCAGTTCCCACAGGTTCCCTTTGACTGAAGAGTTGTCGGCTCTTTTGTGTTTCTAATTTATTCATTAGTACATTTGGTTGTTTTCTTTGTTTTAGATAATATGCTCTGTTCTTTGCATTCCATACACATATTAATAGTAATGTTAAATGTTACTTTTAAGACAAATATTTCCTTTTAGTCTGTCCTTTGACTTTTTATTTTTCATCATATTTTTACATTCTGGGATTGTGATGATTTGTTTTGATATACACCATATGGAAATTTCTTAACTTATAACATTATGGATTTAGCTGGTCCAGTAGTAGCAAAGCCTTGTTTCTTAAGGTGGTTTTCCCGCTAAGTATGAGAAGAGTTGTAAAATATATGTGGGGCCCTTATTTCTCATGCCCAAGCTCTTTCTGTGTCGAACCGCCTTATAATAATACAGCGTGACGTTAACTTGATGGCTGAGTTAGGAAGCCAGATGACAGCTTCTCTTTATTTACCATCTTCTCAGGGTAGAATGGCTTCATTCACTTGATCTGAAGAGCCAAGCCAACAACCCTACTCTGGGCCTCCACAGGTCTGTGGCAGCAGTAAATTGAAAAACCTTTTCACATCTCAACAGCCTCAAATTTTTATTGTTTTAGCAATATAGTAGATAGTAAGGAGTGAAACGATATAAATCAGATGGAAAGGGAATTGGTATGGACTGAATTGTTTCTCCCTTCAAAATTCGTATATTGAAGCCCCAGTCTCCAATGTGACTGTATTTATGGATAAGGCCTTTATGGAAGTAGTTAAAATTAAATGAGATCATAAGAGTAGGGCCCTGATCTAATTGGCTTAATGTCCTTATCCTCCATGTGAGTATACAGCAAGAAGGCAGACATCTGCAAGCTAGGAAAAGGGTCCTGACCGGGAACCAAACCCTGCTGGACCTTAATCTTGGACTTTCCAGTCCCCAAAACTAAGAAAATCAGTTTCGGTTGTTTAAGTCAACCAGTCCATGGTGTTTTATTATTGTAGCCTGAGCAGACGAAAACAGTCATAATGATAATAACCAAAACAATTATTTATTACCTAACATATATCCATTTTGGATTCCCTTAAAGCCAAGTATGAGTTAAGTCATATCTTTATCTCCATTTTCCTGGTGGGTAATCTAATCATTAAGTAACTTCCCTCAGGTCTCAGTGCCGGGAAGGTGAATCTGTAGATCCTTGTTGAGCTTATGTCTAATTTAGGTAACAGCTCTATGTAATTCATTTATATATTTGAGAGGAAAAGAGACTCAACAGCAACCACAAGTAGACTACAAACTCTTGCACAAATATGTTTGGGAAACTCACATCCTCTTCTTAGTGGATATGCGTTTAATATTCAAGACTGTGAAATCCTACACTGAAGAAACCTGTTTAACTTTACTTTCTCAGAATACTTCTAGGGGCACCTCTGGTGATACCATGGGTAACAATGTTTCTTGGACATCAGTTTGGGAAGTGCAGCCCAGAGTGGTCATTAGATTCCTGCATTTGCCACCATAGGCCTATTCAATTTGAAGCATACTTAAATGTTGATGAGCATGCATGCTTATTACAATTTATTGAACTAAAAAATGTAATGAGAATATACATTTATGTTACTTCAAGAAATTCAGTCGAATTTAGCTTTTCTTTTTGCATAAAGATTAGACAAAACCTTAAGGTAGATGGTTATGAATTTTAGACATCTTACCGCTAAGAAAAGAAAGTAGATGGCTCTATAAAAGTAAGCTTTTTTATTATTATTTTAGTGAGCACCAAATGTGGTAGGCATTTCTGTAGGGCAGAAAGGATGAGAGTTCCAGTCTCATGGAATTTACATTGTATAGAGATGTGGAGATTAAGGGTTACATGTGTTCTTCTCAACATGTTTATATATGTATATATATTTTACAAATTATTGTAGTTGGAAGGTTTTTTGCACATTGTGGCCTTGGCCACTTGGTATTTTCTTCATAAATACATCCTCAGTTTTTTACAGGTATTAATATTTTGATTACAGAAACGGACTTTGGGCCTATGCTTGGCTTACAATGTTTCAGTCCACAAATGAATCTTATTTTTAATTATTAAATGAATGATTTCTCTTTAAATAACCTTAAAATGATTTAAAATCTCTAAAGAGACTTGTTAGTTTTATCCTTTTTTTTCCCCGTAACTCAAAAGCAGTTTAAAAAAATCTACACATTTGCCAGGTTTGAATTAAAAACATTTGAGCATCTGAGTGAAGGTGTTGGTGAAGTTGGTTGATGGTTTTTTTCTTTAATCTCATGATAACATCACTTAAATAATTTAAGAAAAATCCTGGGTATTTTCCTCCTTTTTTTTTAGAGATGAGATCTCACTCTGTCATCAGTCTTTTAAAAGTAGGTCCTACTACATACTTGATAACACTTAAAATGAATGTTTTTAGACAGTTATAATTTATTTATAGTTAGATGAACCAAACAGCCTTTAACTTCTGTTGCTAAAGCAAGCCCACTTCAAGATACAAAAGATCTTCCATCTTTAACATATTGGCCAAAGGAGAAAAAGAGAAAAAAGAACGTTGAAAGTGTGTTGTCCTACTTCATTTTCCTTTCTGTGTCACACACAGTGAGAATAATTAACAGCCACTTAGTAGATTTCTTTTAAGCAGATCACTGATCTGGGAAGTGCTCACTTAGTCTCAGAAAGGGTTTGGTCAGTGGAGAAGAAAATCACAACTGACATTTATGGGTGGAGTCCGTGGGCAGGAGCAGCCAGCTTTTTGACAGCAGTTGTGAGCTCTGGGTAACTCCCACCAGTTAGTGAAATTAATGCCAACTTCTTTTTGTTTCTTTAGCCTTGCCACTGTTTGCCTAAACATTCAAAGAAAGGCAGTAATTCCATCATATTTCTTGATTCACAAAGCTTAAGGGCAGGCAGGAGGATGTTCATCTTATGGAAGCCTCCGGTTGTTGAGTTAGTGGTTTGCATTAAGATGGCAAGAGAAAGCTGTTGTTGCTTAATTAGTGAGAGGCATACTGACAGTATGAAGGACTTTTTTTTTTTTTTTTTTAATTCTGCTGGAGGTGATTTTTAATGGTTCAGCGTGCATGTGAGTATTCTAAGCCCAAAGCCAGACCCTGGTTCCTTTGATGGACTGCTTGCAAATTAGTTGAAAAGTAGCTATAACTTAAGCCTTTATTCTTTTCTCTTGTTCTTTTTCCCCATTAAGCTTTCCCCCTCACTTAAAAAATAAAAATATAACATATGCATATCAAACAAAAGAGCATAAAATAAAAAGTTTTCCTCCTGCTCCCAAGTCTCTGGTTACCCTTTTTAGAGATAACTATGAACAGCATTTTAAAAACTGCTTCCAGACATTTTCTTTGCCTATGGGTCTCTTCCCCACCTTGGGCTGCACACTAGTGGAGCTTTTCTTCTTAGCAATGTATATTGAAGAGTGTTTTATATCATCATGTATATAGATCCAACTCATTCTGTTTATAGGTTGCATGCTATTCATCATATGGATGTACTATAATTTATTTACCTGTTTTTAAAAATTGGTGAACATTTAGGTTGTTTATTGGGTTTTATTCTTACAAACAGATGAATGGATAGTTTTGTTAACAACTAAATATTGAGTCACATATGGTAATATACATTTAAAATTATAATACTATATATATTGCCAAAATTGCCTGATGAACTGACTCACACCCTCATCTGAAATGTCTGTTTTTCCACCTTTACCCTTGTTGCATTTTCTGAAGGTTGCGATCTGGAACGTGAAAATTTATGCTTTACTAGTTATTTTAAATTTGCATTACTTAATTATTAGTGAGGCTGAGCATATTTTCTTTTTATGTTTATAAGCCATTAAATTCTTTTTTCTTGTGAACTATAGGCTGCTTTCAACACTTAGTTATACCTGATGAGAATTACTGTACAGGTTTGGGAGGACATCCAGAGACTTGTAGAACCTTCTTAGTGTGTTAGGAACCTTGAAGATGATTTAGTCCCACCTTCCAATTGGTATAAAAAATATTTTTATAACCTCTGTGACTGGTTCTTTGATTATCTTCTTAAATGCTTTCAATATTAGAACAATCTTAGGGGGCCTGACCTTGCTTGGCTTTGCTTGCTTTGCAATGTTTCAGTCTATAAGTGAATCTTATTTCTAATTATTAAAAGAATGATTTCACTTTAAGTACGTTAAAATGATTTAAAATCTCTAAAGAGACTGGTTAGTTTTATCTTTTTATCTTTTTTTTTTTTCCTCCTGTAACTCAAAAGCAGTTTTGAGTGAAGGTGTTGGTAAAGTTGTTTGGCGAGTTAAAACTTCATGGGCAACTAATTCCTCTTTTGGCTTTAGTTGACAGAAATTTCAAGATATGTTAAAAGAGTATTTGAATAGATAGGGAAGGTGGGAGCAGCTGAACTCTTTAAATAAATTGCTACATTAAGCCAGGTGCAGTAGCTCATGCCTGTAATCCCAATTACTTGGGAGGCTGAGGCTGGACGATCACTTGAGCCCAGGAGTTCGAGGCTGCAGTGAGCTATGGTTGCGCCACTGCACTCCAGCCTGGACAACAGAGTGAGATCCTGTATCTAAAAAAATAGATAATAAATAAATACATGACATTTATGAAGCTAGAAGATTGTTTCAGGTCCAATCAGGGCATCAGGAGCGATGCATGTTTACTGAATCTTGTCCTTTTGACTAAGAATGAGAGAATTTATAATTGAGGAGGGTCCTTTGAGGGTATGTTAGTTATCTATTGCGGCATAATAAATTACTCCTAAACTTCATGCCTTAGTGCCTAAACAACAATAAACATCTGTTATCTCACAGAGTTTCTGTGAGTTAGCAATTTGGGAGCAACCTAGCTGGGTGGTTTAGGCTCTGGGTGTCTTGGAGGTTGCGGTCAAGATGGCGGTTGGAGCTGCATTCATTTGAAGACTTGACTGGGCCACGAGGTTCTGCTTGCACAATGCCTCACTCACATGACCGTTGGCAGAAGGTTAAGGAATGAGGTTCCTTGCCTCATGGACCTCTCTGTAGGGTTGCCTGAGTGTCTTCACATTCTGGTGGCTGGTGTTTTCTAGAGTGAGTAATCCAAGCAAGGGCAAAATAGAAGCCCTTATGTGTTTTAAGACCTCAGAAGTCACACATTGTCATTTCTGTAATATCCTATTGCAGGTGCAGTATCCACACAGGTCAGTCCTATTGGTATGGGAGGGGGCTACACAGAAGAGTGAATACTAGGAGGCAAGGATCAGTGGGGCCTTTCTAGGGAATGACTACCTTCTGGCCCCTAGAGATTCAGATCTCACCCACCTGGGAAACAAAACATACTCACTTCTCTCAGGGCCCCCAAACCTCATCCCAGCACTGAGCCCAACTCTGTGGAGGAGAATTGGAGGATATTTAAACAGATTTGGGGAAGCTAGGAATCTATTAAGAATTTTCCTTTCTTGGAAGAAATGTTGGATTTGGGCAGTGTTTTGAATAATAAAAGCATTTCTTTATGCCCTATCCTATGAAACTTCTGGCCCAAATAAATAGGAAATAGATTTATAATCCTGACAGAGGAATGGTGTTCTAGTGAAATATTCCAACTTATTTTTATTCAGAAAAGCTTCATAGCATTTGCTAGTTCTCAAATATGAGGGTTAGGTTCCTGGAAAACCCATACTGGAGAGTTCTCAGTTGAGGGACTTGAAACCTAATAGGGAAAATATGGATAGCAAACTGTGCTGGCTATTTAATTGTGGTTTCAACTTCAATCTCTCCATTTTATACTTTGTTTTGTGAGGCTGGGGTTGGAACTCTGTAAATTATGCTTCCCAGATTCACTGGATTTCCAGTTTGTTCCTGGCAGTAGGAGACACTGGTGGAGAACTGAAATGCAGGAGGGAGAGAAAGGACTTTGCTGTTCTCAGCTCCTGTCACTATTTCTCCTAGAGTCAGCAACAGCTCTAGCCTATAGTTAGTTTCTTTCTTTCTTTTTTTCTTTCTTTCTTTCTTTCTTTCTTTCTTTCTTTCTTTCTTTCTTTCTTTCTTTTCTTTTCTTTTCTTTTCTTTTCTTTTCTTTTCTTTCTTTCTTTCTCTTTCCTTCCTTCTTTCCTTCTTTCTTTCTCTTTCTTTTTTTAATTATACTTTAAGTTCTAGGGTACGTGTGCACAACATGCAGGTTTGTTACATAGATGTACATGTGCCATGTTGGTTTGCTGCATCCATTAACTCGTCATTTACATTAGGTATTTCTCCTAATGCTATCCCTCCCCCTGCACCCCATCCCACAACATGCCCTGGCGAGTGATGTTCCCCGCCCTGTGTCCAGGTGTTCTCATTGTTCACTTCCCACCTGTGAGTGAGAACATGCAGTGTTTGGTTTTCTGTCCTTGTGGTAGTTTGCTGAGAATGATGGTTTCCAGCTTCATCCATGTCCCTGCAAAGGACGTGAACTCATCCTTTTTTATGGCTGCATAGTATTCCATGGTGTATATGTGCCACATTTTCTTAATCCAGTCTATCATTGATGGACATTTGGGTTGGTTCCAAGTCTGCTATTGTGAATAGTGGTGCAGTAAACATACGTGTGCATGTGTCTTTATAGTAGCATGATTTATAATCCTTTGGGTGTTTACCCAGTAATGAGATCGCTGGGTCAAAAGGTATTTCTAGTTCTAGATCCTTGAGGAATCACCACACTGTCTTCCACAATGGTTGAACTAATTTACACTCCCACCAACAGTGTAAAAGTCTACTTATTTCTCCACAGCCTCTCCAGCATCTGTTGTTTCCTGACATTTTAATGATCACCATTCTAACTGGCGTGAGATGGTATCTCATTGTGGTTTTGATTTGCATTTCTCTGATGACCAGTGATGATGAGCATTCTTTCATGTGTCTATTGGCTGCATAATGTCTTCTTTTGAGTAGTGTCTGTTCATGTCCTTTGCCCACTTTTTGATGGGGTCGTTTGTTTTTTTCTTGTAAATTTGTTTAAGTTATTTGTAGATTCTGGATATTAGCCCTTTGTCAGATGGGTAGATTGCAAAATTTTTCTCCCATTCTGGAGGTTGCCTTTTCACTCTGATGGTAGTTTCTTTTGCTGTGCAGAAGCTCTTCAGTTTAATTAGATCCCATTTGTCAATTTTGGCTTTTGTTGCCATTGCTTTGGTGTTTTAGTCATGAAGTCTTTGCCTAGGCCTACGTCCTGAATGGTATTGCCTAGGTTTTCTTCTAGGGTTTTTATGGTTTTCAGTCTAACATTTAAGTCTTTAATCCATCTTGAATTAATTTTTGTGTAAGGTGTAAGGAAGGGATCCAGTTTCAGCTTTCTACATATGGCTAGGCAGTTTTCCCAGCACCATTTATTAAATAGGGAATCCTTTCCCCATTGCTTGTTTTTCTCAGGTTTGTCAAAGATCAAATCATTGTAGATGTGTGGTGTTATTTCTGAGGCCTCTGTTGTGTTCCATTAGTCTATATATCTGTTTTGGTACCACTACTGTGCTGTTTTGGTTACTGTAGCCTTGTAGTATAGTTTGAAGTCAGGTATTGTGATGCCTCCAGCTTTATTCTTTTGGCTTAGGATTGTCTTGGCGATGCGGGCTCTTTTTTGGTTCCATATGAACTTTAAAGTAGTTTTTTCCAATTCTGTGAAGAAAGTCATTGGTAGCTTGATGGGGATGGCATTGAATCTATAAATTACCTTGGGCAGTATGGCCGTTTTTACAATACTGATTCTTCCTATCCATGAGCATGGAATGTTCTTCCATTTGTTTGTGTCCTCTTTTATTTCATTGAGCAGTGGTTTGTAGTTCTCCTTGAAGAGGTCCTTCACATCCCTTATAAGTTGGATTCCTAGATATTTTATTCTCTTTGAAGCAATTGTGAATGGGAGTTCACTCATGATTTGTCTAGCCTATAGTTTCTTTAGGAACTCACTGTGCCAACTTTACTATGGCCCCTAACCAAGATCTAAGTGGCAATTACACTGTGTGCCCCACCCCCCGTTCCCCCAGCTCCACTTAAAGTTCTAATACCGATCCCTCCTTTGAGCACCCAGATTCTGGTAACTCCACATCTCCCTTTGTGTTTCTTCACCCTTAAGGTTGGTTTCTGCTTCTAGCAGTTACTAATATTGGGGTTGCCTCTGTGACCCCTTTTTATTTTTTTAAGTCTCTTAACACCTGTATAATCAGCTTCATGTATTAAATTCCTTCCATTTAAGATACATAATGTGTGAGGTTTCTGCTTTCCATTGAGTGGAACAGTTATTAAGGTTTCTGGATATGTCACCCCTCACAATTACAGTGACATGTTTGTAGTTAATTTTTCTTTCTTGCCAGGTGACAGTCATACCAAGAGGCCACTGTCTTCTCCATCTGGTCCTTTGTTCAAATGTTTAGTGATTTTTTTTTTCATTTTTTTAATGCTCATAGCCATTGACTTCATGGATCTGGCCTCTTAGAGCAGGCCTCCAGGATCCTAATTCCTTAGTCCGCAGTGGTCCTAGACATCCAGGTTATCTGGGATGTTGAGTAGTTTGGTTAAGTCTGTTTAATACAAGTACTTATTCCTATGTATTTTCCAATACAAAGGAGCATACACTGTATAATTTTGGCTTTACCAGTTCCTGCTTGCCTGAGTGCCTGCTCTTTGAGCCTCCTTTACACACTTCCTAGTGGCCTCCATCCTCACAGACACTGCTCACCAGTGGGCACTTGCAGGACCAGCACTTACTTCCCCTCATCTTTCTTTATTTTTCCCAAGACTTTTACTACTGCTCTGTCATCTGCTTTGTTTCCCTTTTCTATTTCCAAACCCTAATTCCCTCTTTTTCTTATTATCCCCAATTGGAGTGACTGATAGTTTGTGTATATTAAAATTTGAAGCACTTGCTGAGAAGGTATATCTGCTGAATTACTTGAATTTTACATAAGGAGAACCTCCTGCATGAGGAAGCATAATTATATCAACTTATGAATCAAATGAACATTTTATAGACCAGAGGAAAATAGCTAGTGATTTAATTAATGGTACTTCTGTTCTTCAGGTTAATAAATTCGTTAAGCCTTTCTACTTTTATTAGAGGAGTTACTTTGTTTCTTTAGTAAACATTTATTGTGTTGTCATGTTTACACAGCTCTATATCAGGTAGGTGCATTGAGGGATAGCAAAGGAGTAAAATGACCCAGCTCTTGCCTGCCTTGAAAGACTTTGCTCTGTACTTGGGATATAGAAAACGTACATTAAATAGTGAAGGGACCAAAATAAAATAAGTGTGAGACGATGTGCTAGAAACTGTATTTAAGTATGTGTTGTGGGGCAGATAATAATGGTACTTCCTGTACACAGGCACTGACCACTTTATTTATGTTGTCTTCTTTAATTCTTACAATTCTGAAATAGTTACTCTAGTTAGTTGTAATTTGTAAGTGATAAACCTGAGGCTTAAAGGTTAAATCATTTGCCCAAATACACACATCTACAAAGTGACTGAAGTTAGGATTTAAACCTTAGGTTGGCCTGAGTCTAATGATCATAATAGTTAGAAGTGAAGGTTGCATACAGCTGTGTCTTTGCTTGTTTGCATGTGTGTTTTCAAATATGCTAGATATCTTGTATTTGCTCCCCTGAATTTCTTTTCCATCCTGCTCTGTACCCTGGGTGGCTGACCTGTGTGGGTTACACCAGTGAACACTCTTGCCCTTTGGTTCTAGCCAGGTTTGACCAATGTGAAGAACTCAGGAGATCTGAGGGCAGACTGAGAATGATGTTGGGTGTATATAATTTTGGCTGTACCAGCTCCTGCCTCTAAGTACCCCTTGATTAGCTGTACTTATACACTGTACACCTCCCACTCCCTCAGCCCCACTTAGGCTTCTAGAGCCAATCCCTCCTTTGAGCACCCAGATTCTGGTAACTCCACAACCCCCCTCTGTTTCTTCAGCTCTAAGGCTAGTAGTTGCTTCTAATAGTTACTAATATTGGAATTACCTCTGTGACCCGTTTTAATTTTTTTCAGTCTATTAACAGCTATATAATCAGATTTATTATTCCCCTAGCTCTTCTCCGTTAGATTAACACCTGTTGGCTCCATCTCTCTGTGTCTCCTTCTATCCTTTCCCACTTTTCCTCCTTTATCTGGATCCTAGGAACCACTCCTTGACCTTTCCAGCACCGAGGGGGGTAACCATTCCTTGTCATGAACACTAACCCTGATCATGACTTTAAAAGTTGTCCCTTGATCAAACTCCATTTGAATGCATCATGCCCAATTTGAGTGTTTTATGGATTTCCTGCTGAGGCAGATTGGTATGCAGAAATTCTTTTATTTATTTATTTATTTTTATTATACTTTTAAGTTCTAGGGTACATGTGCACAATGTGCAGGTTTGTTACATATGTATACATGTGCCATGTTGGTGTGCTGCACCCATTAACTCGTCATTTACATTAGGTATATCTCCTAATGCTGTTCCTCCTCCTCCCCCCACCTGATGACAGGCCCCAGTGTGTGATGTTCCCCACCCTGTGTCCAAGTGTTCTCATTGTTCAATTCCCACCTATGAGTGAGAACACGTGGTGTTTGGTTTTCTGTCCTTGCGATAGTTTGCTGAGAATGATGGTTTCACACTTCATCCATGTCCCTACAAAGGACATGAACTCATTCTTTTTTATGGCTGCATAGTATTCCATGGTGTATATGTGCCACATTTTCTTAATCCAGTCTGTCATTGTTGGACATTTGGGTTGGTTCCAAGTCTTTGCTATTGTGAATAGTTGGTATGCAGAAATTCTTTTAAGGCATGCCTTCCTTTCTTCTTCCCTTTCCCACTCCTGTCCTTTCTTAGTATGTTCAACCTTGAGGATAAGAAATAGCTAAAGCATGGTCCCTACCCTGAGGAATTTATAATAAAGGTTAAAATTTAATTAATAATAATGGAAATAAAAACTAGTAATGTACTTGAGAAGCAGAGTGACAGAGAGAGAATCTAGCAAATGAAATTAGCTGATTACTTAGTGGAAAATGCAGAGAACAATTCACAAATCAGTTGCTAATTCTTTCTACCATGTATATTAACTTTGTCCCTTGGCCGGAATTTTGAAGTTATTTTCTTTATTTAGCTTAATAAAACAACATCAAGGAGAGTGTAAAGTCTTTTTCAATGTAAGGTGACTGAAACTTTGTTTTTTAGAACTCATCATTTCACTAAAAAATAAGTTCACCGTAAGAACTCTCCATCAGATAAAATTCCTGATGGATGTTCCAGGATTTAAGATGCGTACGAAGTTTGGGAAGGCCTATCAGTTTTTTAAAAAAATTAATAGGCTTTTTTTGGGTGGGAGGGGGCTCAACTTTCAGTTTACAGGAAAATTGAACAGAAAGTACAGAGTTCCCATGTTACTTCTCACTCCCTATTCCAGTTTCCCCTGTTATTAATATTTTGCATGAATATGGTACATTTAGTATAATTCATGAACCAAGTGACTCACTATTATTAACTAAAGTTCATAGTTTACATTAGGGTTCACTCTGTGTTGTGCTGTTCTCTGGGTTTTGACAAATGAATGACACGTATTTACCATTACTGTATCACACAGTATAGTTTCAGTACCCTAAAAAATTCCCTGTGCTTCACCTGTTATTCATTTCTCCTTCCCTGCCCTGAGCTCCTGCCAACTACTGATCCTTTTACTGTCTCCATAGTTTTGCCTTTTCCAGATGTTATATGGTTGAAGTCAAATAGTCTGTAGCCTTTTCAAACTGGCTTCTTTCACTTAGCAGTATACACTTAAGGTTCCTCTATGTCTTTCCATGGCTTGACAGCTCATTTCATTTTATCACTGAGTGGTATTCCATTGTATGGATGTACCATAATTTGTTTCTCCATTTACCCATTGATGTAACATAGTTTGTTTTTCCATTTACCTATCTTGATTGTTTCCAAGTTTTGGCAATTATGAATAAAGCTTCTGTAAGTATTTAGTGCAGGATTGTGTTTGGATGTAAATTTTGTACTGGTGTCCCAGGATTTAAGATGCATGTGAAGTTCGAGATGGTCTATCGGTTTTAAAAAAAAAAAACAGCCTGGAAAAATGTGGTTTCTGAAAAAGGGTTTCTTTAAACTAGTCACAGTTAAGGGCAGATACTGACTTCCTTGCCAGACATACTTAGGCTTGATTAATCACTTAATCACATACTTAAGTATGATCTGAGAATTAGAGTTGAAATACAAACTGAATATCTGACATAAATCAAGTATAAAATTGTTATCTGTTTTATAATTGCACATGAGCAATGTACTCAACCACTTTTATTTCAAATTGACCTAAACACATTACAAATGCATATCTAGAGTATGAACACTTCTTTGGTTGTTAACATAGCTCTTACTTCCTTTTGAGTAAGCAAAGAGCCATTCTTTCAAGACTTCCTGTGGCCACCAATAATTCTACCGAGGCGTCTGACATCTTGTGAATTTGCCAACCTTTCATCAGAGACTTTGACTCATGCTGAAACACCCTTCATTTCTAGTGGTCCCTTTCAATCTTCTGGTTCAGTGTTGAGCCAGAACATATAAATTCCCATCTGAAAACCTAACTTCAGGAAAATCACTTGAACTTTTTTGTGTCTCACCGAGTATGAGGCCTGTCTCTGCAGCCTGGGGATGTTATAAAGGTGGATTAGCCCATGTTTTTAAAGCACTTACACCTCCCATGAGGAAACCTTTTGTGACTTCCAGGCATAATTACCTGTGTATTCCAGCTGGAATAAGGCAAACAGAGTGCACTCACTTTAAAGCCAAATGCTCATCCTTTTCTTTCGGGGACTCCATTTGGCTTCCTCATATGGGGTATATTAATATCTTGAACGTGAAAGCATTTGAGTTACAATGGGGAATGTTTCACTTATTATTCAACATTTCATCATAAATTTGGACTCATTATTATTTTGATACCTGAAACTAAATACATCATGCATGGTAGCCCAGAATCTTCCTTAACCTAAATTAGAGTGGACTGGTGCTTCTCCTTTTTTCTTTCTTTTTTTTTTTTTTTGAGACAGAATCTTGCTCTGTCGCCCAGGCTGGAGTGCAGTGGAGCAATCTCGGCTCACTGCAACCTTTGCCTCCCAGGTTCAAGCGATTCTTCTGCCTCAGTCTCCTGAGTAGCTGGGACTACAGGTGCGTGCTACCACGCCTGGCTAATTTTTGTATTTTTAGTAGAGATGGAGTTTCACCATATTGGCCAGGCTGGTCTTGAACTTCTGACCTTGTGATCTGCCTGCCTTGGCCTCCCAAAGTGCTAGGATTACAGGCGTGAGCCACCACGCCCCGCCTTCTCCTTTTTTCTGAAGACTCTCTAGAGCTTCTTGATCTGGTTGTGCCTGCTTAATGGAAGCATTCCAGTCTGCATTATTCTCCGTGTAGTTAGAGCATCTTGTGTGACAATAAAAATGAGAAACAACTTTATAGTTTTTTTGCAATTATTTATAAAAATCATAAACATGAAGTTTTTTTAGTAACTGAAAAACAGGCACAACTAACAATAGTGGAAAAACACAGTCTGTTTCATAGAAAATGACTTAGGCTAAAATATGACACATCTCACTGCCTTTTGAGATTTATGCCTCTCTCTGCTGACACCAACATGATCGTGTGAACTGGAAGTACTTGCAGAGAAATATTTAAAAATATTTTCTAAAAAATGTAATTTATAGATGAAAAATTGATGTCACAAACATTTGGTTGATTAGAAATTCCTGTTTCTCATTTATGTAACTCCTTCTCCCTTTCATTTTTCAATAGTAAGAGACTATCATAGTTTTACATTTTGGAGGTGCAAATGGTTTGGACTATTCAATAGCCCAAATGGCCAAATGGTTTTGGGCTATTGAATAGCCCAAATCATTCACTGTGATAAGGACTTTGAATACAGTTTGATTTATTTTTGTTTCCTTGCTTGAAATATATTTTGCAAATATTTTCAGTGGACATTCATCAACTTAGTTCATTCTCCATCTTTTTTTTGCCTTGACAGAGCTCTCAATAGTTGATGCTAAATTTATTAAAGTAGGTGTAAAAATCTAAAGCTGGATGTAAAATTTAGCATGTGATAGTTAGTTTTAATGTCTTTAGTTTTCTGGCACAGTGTTGGCAGAGATGTTCTAGATCTATATAAATTAATCTTTTGATATTTTTCTAGATCCATGCTGTTGAATGTGGTAGGCAGTAGACACTTAGGATTTTAAGCATGTGAAATGTGGCTCATGGGTCTGAGGGACTGAATTTTTAATTTTAATGAACTCAAATAACCACATATGGGCCAGTGGCTACTCTATTGGACAGCACAGCTCAAGTGAGTCATTTGGTTGCCAAAGGCTTAAACTTTATCTTAATGACCTGGCCAACTTAACAACGACAGCAAAAATAAAAATTTAATGGACATCTGTTTACTTCATGCTAGGGATATCACAAAATATTTAATTTTTACTATATGTAGCAACCCTATAAGCTCCTATTTTGCCATGAGGAGACCAAGGCCCGGTGAGCCTAAGTAACTTGATCAAGGTCATAGAGCTAGTCCACATCTTTGCTCCTTCTGTTTTGCCATAAGATCTAATTTTTGTTCAAACTGTAGGATCCATTATTATGTTGAATGCCTCTCAATTTAGATTTGTCTGACTTTTTTTTATGATTAGGTTGAGGTTTCCCAATATTTGCATCACCCTAAAATGAAACCCTGTGCCTGCTAGCAGTCACTGCTCCTCCTACAACCCCTGGCAACCACTTACCTACTGTCTGTCTCTAAAGATTTCTCTATTCCGGAGATTTCACCTAAATGGAATCACACACCATCTTAGTCTGTTTGGGCTAGTGTAACAAAATATCTTAGACTGGGTGGCTTATAAACAACAGAAATTTATTTCTCATAGTCCTGGAGGCTGAAAGTTCAAGATCAGGATGCCAGCATGGTTCTGGTGAGGGCCTTCTTCTAGGTTGCACACTTATGAAGTCTTACTGTATACTCAGATGGTAGAAGGGATACTCTGATCTTTTCAGCCCTTTATAAGGGCACTTATCTCATTCATAAGGGCTCCACCCTTGTGATCTAATTACCTCCCCAGGGCCCACCTCGTAATACCATCATATTGGGGATTAGATTACAACATATGGATTTTGGAGCGAGGAGCATAAATGTTCAGATCTTAGCATCCACTGTATGGTCTTTTGTCACTGTGTTCTTTCATTTAACATGTTTTCAAGGTACATCCTTGTTGTAGCGTGTATCAGTGCTTTCTTTTTACGGTTTACTAATATTCCATCATATGGATAGGCCACATTTTGTTTATTCATTTGGTTGCTGGAGATATGGGTTGTTATCATTTTTTTGTTATGGTGAATAGTGCTGCTATAAACACCCATACATAGGTTTTTTATGGAGAAATAAGGTTTCATTTTGTTTGGGTATATACCTAAGAGTGTAATTGATGTGTCATATGGTAACTATAATATGTTTAGCATTTCTGAATCAGGGGTAGTTTCTTTTTGATAAATGCGATTGGTTCTTCATTCCTTCTGGTAATTTCTGTCTAGTAGTGAATTAGAGTTACAATGGAGTATAGATTCAGGATGATAATAATTAAAGAACAATAGTGTGTCTGGTACTCTCCCTAAATTCTGGGTTAAACATTTAAAAAATGACTAATACTTGTTTTTGGATTTTGGAGCATAGTGTTAAAAACATTGGGGATTAAAAGAATGCATGACAGTCTTTCCTCTTATGTCTTTCTTCTTACATTTGTTCTAAAAACCTATAAGTTGGTTGGTCTTTATATATAAAGTGGCATTCCCAGTGTAATCTAGACAATGGGAATCCACAGACTGTTGGTAGAATATTGGTTGAAATAACAGTCTGCACTTTGAGTAAGTGTTAAAGATATCAGGGGGAAAATTCATGAACCCAAAGCAAAGACAATAATCGCTGTAAGTTTATAGCATTTTCGCAGGCCTCATATTATGTTCAGACCCCAAAGGGTTAGATTATATGCTTCCTGCTGATTTGTCTGCAAGAAACAGCAGAATTTTAAGGTAGTACAGCTTCTTTTTGTTCAATAAATATACGTTTCTTGCTGAAATGACAGAAATTTGAAACTACTTTTAAAAAATATACATAGTTTAATAATTCCATGAATGTTGCCAGGAATGATCTTATTAAAAATAGGGATATGATGAATTTGGCCCGCAAGAATATTACCCTGAAACAGTACCTTTGGTTAAAAAAGAAAAAGCAATTCTGGTATAAAAATGTCCACTCTTTTGATATTCTCCTGATTTCCCCTGTTTTGTCAAGCTTATACAAATAATGATATAAGGTAGAAATGAAGGAAAGTGTCCAAGAATGGTACAAAGGGCGGTGGGAAAGTTCCAAGTAATTCAGAAAGAGCTCAGCAGTCTGGGGTTTTTGGAGGGGGTGGAATCCTGGAGCCAGGGAATGCTTTCTCTCTCTCTCTCTCTCTCTCTCTCTCTCTCTCTCTCTCTCTCTCTCTCTCTCTCTCTCTCTCTCTGTGTGCGCACATGCTCATGGGTGCAGATTTTTTTGGATTGACTCCAACAGTAAAAGCACGACCTTATTAATTTGGACTCCACTAATTAGAAAATTATTGTGAAATGGATAAGGATTGAGCTTAAAGTTAAATAGCATTTTCTGAGAAATTAATGGCATAGATATAAAGTAAATGTTTGACCTATTTTGGAGAAGATAATGGTTTACAATGCTTCTGTAATGAAGGATCCATGCATAATCATTTTAGTAACAGTTATTGAACGTGTAGAATGTTGAGAAAGAGTAGTGTGATGGCTAAGAGCATAGATTGGAGCATCACACCCCCGGGGTCAAATATTGGCTCTACCATTTACTAATTCTACAATTTGCTAACTCAAATACTGGCTAACTCAAATATCTATTTACTAACTCAAGTATCTATTTACTAACTCAAATATTGGCTGTACCATTTACTAACCTGGGCAAGTTACTTAATTTCTCTCAGCCCCAGTTTCTTCCTCTGTAAGATGGGAATAATAATATTGCCTACCTCTTAGCTTTGCTATAAAGATTGAATGTATTAATATAAAAATGCTTAGCTCTATACTTGGTACCTGATAAATGTAACATTAAGTGGTAACTATTATTACTGTGTTCCTGGCACCCTGCTAAGTGCAGTGAGAAGATGAAAGAGAATTTCTGGTGTCAAAATGTGACAAACTAACAGATAAAATAATGTGTATTGATATATACATACAATATCAGTGTCATACAGTACAAATAGGTACATATTTTCTATGTAGTTTACTGTTTATAAACTGTATTCAATTCAATGATCTTTCAGAAACCTAGTTTGAATCTCTTCAAATGGTGGAAAAATAAGCATTTTCTATAACATGCTCTGTAGCTCTGACTTTTCCTTAAGTTCTGAATGACTTTCTCCTGGTTGGATTGGTTTAGTGAAGTGTGACTATTTGGCCCTCCCATGGAAATGCATACACTGACCACATGTCTCAGGTGAATGGACCCATCAGGAGGGAATGGTCTTGTTTCTTGAATACCTTTTTGTGGCCCAACTGCAAAGCAGTGGCTCCTGAGTCACAGGAGGGAGAAACTGACAAAACCATGGAGTGCAGCCACTGTGTGAATTGCCTTCAACCATGACTGCTTGGCTTTTAGAGATGGAACAGACATTCGTCATATGGTTATTTCCCAGTGATTCTGAAACCTTTTCTGCCAAAATGTTAAGGCACTGGTGAATTGAGTTCTATGTCTGCTGCAAGAGTCCTGTGGAAATTCTTGAGAGTCTGAAATTTGCCTAATGCTTTTTCTCAAACTGAAATTAAAAGCCAAAACAAAACATCTTTTGCAAAATATCTATTGCTGCCCTTTTTTCTAGCTTCATTTCTATTTTAGAAGTGTGTTGAGCAGGGCCACTGTAGTGTACAACTCCGAGGGACACTATTCATAGACAGCTTACGTAAATTGCACCCTCTGGAATTTTGAGTACGTGATCTACATAGCCACACATGGAGGTCCTTGTGCCGAATTGTTTGTTAGTTATGTTCATAGAACCTGTTGTTACAAGTTCTTTGGAATATATGCTAGTCTTAGTGATGAAATTGGGCAGTGACTGGATATGGTCTTTAAGTCTACATATTTAGATAACCCTGTATTTAACCACATGCCTTCTGTGTCTGGTGGCATTAACCCAAATTCTCAGTGTTATCATCAAGATTATTATGACATGCCTTGTCACTGTAGGTCGTCTGGTGACTAGTTTTTAACGGGTTTCTAATCCTTGTGTGCTGGGACCTCACTAAGCATTCTTCACTTTTAAGCCTGGGTTGTGTTATTACAGCCACTGTTGCTAGGACTGATTTTTCTGTTGTCACTTGAAGGTCTAGGAGGTTATAAATGTACTGAGGCTTGTGTGCAAAAGTTGCTCTATCTCATACAGCAAGGCTGGCTCAATTCATACAGTGCCCTACCCATGTAGCAAGGGTCTGGAGCAACTGTAACAGCTGCCTAGTGGTAGTCAAAGAACTCCCTGCATTACAAAAGGATTAAATATGCTGCTTGCTAGAGCTTGTCTGGCAGGAGTTTCAGAGTCCTTCCAGGGAGTGAAAACAATTATATTTCAACAAAGGAGTAAGAAAAATTGGCACATCCCTCCATGAGGTCACTTCACTTTGGAAAAAGCATTTGTGTGCTTTATTTTAAACAACTTTGTCAATACTTTGAGGAACACTTTCACATGTTTGGAACTTAGGAGAATTGGTATACAACAGGTCCATCAGTTTAAACCACAGGCATTAAGAACTGAAAGAAATTCTGGTATCATTTATCATGAGCTCCTCATTTTACAGGTGACAGAGTCTAAGGCCCTGAGAAGCTAAGTAACTTGTGGTAAGTCACAGAGCCCGTGGGTGATAAGAAGTGAACCAGCACCCAGGTTATGCTGTGCCAGTGAAATACAAGTCCTGCTTTGCTCTCTTGCTCTCTTGATTTTCTCCCCTGAGGAAAGTGCCCTTGGCAAAGCCAGAGATGGGGACATTTAAATGGGGACATTTAAAGAATCTGTTGCCTTTGGGGTGATTTTCATTTGAATACTTCATTGGCATGATAGTGGAATAATGCTTATGGAATAATTCCTCTGTTAAGAGGAATAACCTTGGGCAGTTAGTTAACCTCTCTGTGCTTCACTTTCCTCCTTTGTAAAATCACATTTACTTCCTCATAGAAATGCAAGGATGCTATGAGTTCACACTTGTAAAGTACTTGTAACAGTGCTTGGCACAGGGAAGGTGCTATGCACCATGAGCTGTTAGGATTATGAGCTGGAAGTTGCCTTTTAATTTTTTATAGCTCATTTATAAGAGAGGAAATATTTGTAGAAAGGTTTCATCATCTTGCTTGTATTGCTTTTTCTCAAGAAGAACTCAAGTATGAAAAGAGCAGAGACTTTGGTACCAGATAAACATGGGTTTGAATCTGGGCTCCTCCACTTTCTAGCTATGCAACCTGATCACCTCATGCCCCTGTTCAGTTTACTCATCTGTAAAGTGGAGATGTGAGCGTGTACTTTACTGTGAAGGCTAGGGGAAATGGATATGAAACCTAGCTGTAGCACACAAGTATTTTTTTTTGTTGTTGTTCCCTTTGCGTTGAGTGGAATGTCTACACACACTTTGGGGTGATTGGAACTAAGATGGGAACACATACACACACACACACACACACACACACGTAGAGTTCTGTTACCTCCATGTAGGACACCTCCTTCTTTCTTACCAACTTTGGGAAATCTCTCTCCATATAAAAAATTACACTTCACTTCCTGTGTATTGCTTTGAACTATTTAAAATTGTTTATTACATATTCACACTCTCTCTCAGAAATTGAGTGGTTGGGAAAACGTTAAGATTTATTTATCTTGGATCACCCTGTCTTTCATACGGAGGGTGTCGTAGATACTTAGTAAGAAACTGCTGATGTTAATGGATGAGTCTATCACAGTGAGCAGGGAGAGTGGGGCTCCTGCCAGTGTGTTCGCAACCTGCATTCTCCAGTTCTTGCCCTCCTTCAGTGTGTTAGTTTATGCCTTTGAGCTCTGAGGAGAAACCATTGTTTTCTTGTCTCCATTTTTCTAGTGTGAGAAACTAGAAATATTCCCATGCACTGAATTGTTATTAGCAAAATTTCTGCTTCAATATTTTGGTCATACTCTTCTATTTAGTGTCTCTCTCAAAATTCATTGCAACCTTCAGTCACCTTTGGTTTTAATAAAACAAAAACAGATTTGTCTTCCTTTTAATGGTTCAAGAGCTCCTCGATAATGTTTGCATTTTAATAGTACCTTTACTTTGGAAAATAGGAATTGCTTTGCAAAAAATACTGAGTTTCCAGTGAAAATTAATTACACTATAAATCTGAAAGTAATATTTTCTAATACATTTTCTGTAACTAAATTTTACACTTTTCACATATTTTATATTTTCCTTAAAAACTTTCCAAATTGATTTTTTTTTCTGAGTGTTGCTTAAAAATCATGTTTTTGTAATTAAACTAAAGAGCTTCTGTACAGCAAAAGAAACTACCATCAGAGTGAACAGGCAACCTACAGAATGGGAGAACATTTTTGCAACCTACTCATCTGACAAAGGGCTAATATCCAGAATCTGCAATGAACTCAAACAAATTTACAAGAAAAAAACAACCCCATCAAAAAGTGGGCAAAGGATATGAACAGACACTTCTCAAAAGAGGACATTTATGCAGCCAAAAAACGCATGAAAAAATGCTCATCATCACTGACCATCAGAGAAATGCAAATCAAAACCACAATGAGATACCATCTCACACCAGTTAGAAAGGCAATCATTAAAAAGTCAGGAAACAACAGGTGCTGGAGAGGATGTGGAGAAATAGGAACACTTTTACACTGTTGGTGGGACTGTAAACTGTTCAACCATTGTGGAAGTCAGTGTGGCGATTCCTCAGGGATCTAGAACTAGAAATACCATTTGACCCAGCCATCCCATTACTGGGTATATACCCAAAGGATTATAAATCATGCTGCCATAAAGACACATGGACACGTATGTTTATAGTGGCACTATTCACAATAGCAAAGACTTGGAACCAACCTAAATGTCCAACAACGATAGAGTGGATTAAGAAAATATGGCACATATACACCGTGGAATACTATGCAGCCATAAAAAATGATGAGTTCATGTCCTTTGTAGGGACATGGATGAAACTGGAAACCATCATTCTCAGCAAACTATCGCAAGGACAAAAAACCAAACACACTCATAGGTGGGAATTGAACAATGAGAACACATGGACACAGGAAGGGGAACATCACACTCTGGGGACTGTTGTGGGGTGGGGGGAGGGGGGAGGGATAGCATTAGGAGATATACCTAATGCTAAATGACGAGTTAATGGGTGCAGCACACCAACATGGCACGTGTATACATATGTAACTAACCTGCACATTGTGCACATGTACCGTAAAACTTAAAGTATAATAATAATAAAATTTAAAAAAAATCATGTTTTTGCTAATAGTATTTAAAAAGCACTCATTCGGCCAGGCAAGGTGGCTCACACCTGTAATCTCAGCACTTTGGGAGGCTGAGGCGGGTGAATGACTGGGTCAGGAGTTCGAGACCAGCCTGGCCAACATGGTGAAATCCCGTCTCTACTAAAAATAAATCTAAAAAATTAGCTGGGCATGGTGGCGGGCGCCTGTAGTCCCAGCTACTCGGGAGGCTGAGGCAGGAGAATTGCTTGAACCCAGGAGGCGAAGGTTGCAGTGAGCTGAGATTGTGCCACTGTACTCCAGCCTGGCAACAGAGTGAGACTCTGTCTCATAAATAAATAAATAAATAATAAAAACATAAAAAATAAAAATCACTCATTCATTCTTTAGTTATTTTGCCCTCTATGGCAGGTACTGTGCTGGTTTCTGTGAATATAGTGGTGAATGATACACAGTTGTTTTTTGCCCTTGAGGAGTTTAGCAGAAAGCAGGAAAATATGCAATGGATAGCAAACAAACCAATTAAAAAGCAAATCCCCAGTAAGGCTGTGAGGGTACAGTTTTTAACCTCAGTTTCAGTCCGGGTTATTAATTGAAAGTGCAATAGGAGAAATGATGATAGAGTAGCTTTTAAGTAATGAGGGGAAGTTCTTTCAGGTGGTAGCAGATCCTTGAAGTCTTCTCTCCTTTCTAGAAATTCAGGCATCAGGGAAAAAGAAGATTTTGGAAAGGAATTTTCTAGTGTATGTAATACAGGAGAACCACACATTTAAAAATTTCTGCATTTGCAGCCCCTAATAGCAATAGTTAGAGGAGTAGTCGTATTCTATAAGTGAATTATACCTTGGCTGAAGTTTGAGTAATTACAAATGTAGACTGGGAAGTTGCTTCACTTAGCAAATCAGTTCTGATATAGACACAGGACTTATCTCGATAAAATCATCATGCTTCAGGATGGATGCACATCTATTTTGGGACACCAAAAGGAACTATAGGTGTGACCATAGCACTCTGTTTAGTCCTTCAGTGGCCTTTTCCACTGCTCTCACATCCAACTCAGTAGCCCAGCAGAGTTCCCTGCCTAGTCCCTGCCTTCACCTGCAGCCTCATCTTCTGCCAGCCCTCGTCCTCTGATGTACTTCCATTGCCCAGTAATAGGTGGTTACTCTTGGTTTCCAAGTGCTTCATGGGACCTTTTGTGTTTGCATCCCTGTACCTGCTATTCTTATTGCCTTGAATACAACGTTGCTTGGTTAACTTCTTGTTTTGTTTCCAGGCCCAGCTCAGATATCTTTTCTTAAGCAAAAACTTTAAGACAGTATTTCATAAACTCTGGATCAGGGTTAATGTTAAGAAATATACAAAAATTTTATTTTTGTCAGGCTGTGGAAGTGATTCTGATTCTCTGCCAGGGTTGTGATGCTGCGGCTTTCCATGAAGTACTTCACAAGTAGGTATGCTGTAGAAATAAGTGGATTCACACCAGTTTCCCGAATGAGACATACTATAGCCCTTTTTGGATGACTTGTTGCACATGTGGGCATATTAACAGCTTTGAGAATTAGTGTAGCAAATACTTTAACTTTGATGCAGTACTTCTCAAATTTATTTGACCGTGGAACACTTTGGTTTGAAGATATCTGTCAATATCTTCAGAAATGTCTGTTATTTCACGGAACATAGTTTGGGAAAATGTTGCCTTAAAACATGGTTTTGGTTAAGAAGAGGCGGTATCTTAGGAAGGAAGGTCCTGAAAGTAATGGAAACACCAGGCAGGTTTTGTTCCTCTTTGAGTGGATTCCATGACATCGTTTCAGTATTTCAATATTTACTTCATTTTCAGTGGAGAGTCATTAAAGCCATTGCTGTCCTGATTGCCACATAGTCCAAACACAAGAAATGCACATTTTGTATCGCAATCTCTTTCAATAATTTTTTATTTGAAAATTTTCAAACACATGCAAATGTAGAGAGAAGAGGACAATGAATCTGCATATGCCTATTACCCAGATTCAACCCTTAGCAAGGTTTTGCCATATTCTTTATCATCTAACTTTTTCTTGCTGAACTATTTTATTTTTATATATTTATTTACTTATTGATTGATATATGATAGTTGCACATAATAGGTATAAATAATTTTGGGGTACATGTGATGCTGAACTGTTTTAAAGCATAGCCAAGAAATCATGTCATTTCACTCTTATAGTCATCATTGTACATCTTTATAAAAGGGGACATTGCCTGGTATGACCTCAAGAGTATTTTTGCACCTACCAAATTATAGCAATTCCTTGGCTAATACCTAGCCCATATTCGAGTTAAAAAATTGAGATAGAAATAATATACCATGAAATTTATTCTTTTAATGTACAATTGGGCTTTTAGTGTACTCACAAAGTTGTACAGCCATCACCACTAATTCCAGAACATTTTTATTATCCTAAAAGGTACCTGTACTCATTAGCAGTCACTCCCCATTTTTTTCTCCCTCCACTAACATAGTTTCTGCATTTGGATTTTGCCTCTTCTGGACACTATGTGGTTTTTCTTTACTGACCTCTTTCATTTAGTTTAATGTTTTCAAAGTTCATCCATGTTGTAGCATGTATCAGTACTTTTTTTTTTTTTTTTTGAGACGAAGTCTTGCTGTCACCCAGGCTGGAGTACAGTGGCGCGATCTCTGCTCACTGCAAGCTCCGTTTCCTGGGTTCACACCATTCTCCTGCCTCAACCTCCTGAGTAGCTGGGACTATAGGCGCCCGCCATCACGCCCGGCTAATTTTTTGTATTTTTATTGGAGACGGGGTTTCACCGTGTTAGCCATGATGGTCTCAATCTCCTGACCTTGTGATCCGCCCGCCTCTGCCTCCCAAAGTGCTGGGATTACAGGCGTGAGCCACTGTGCCCAGCCAGTACTTTCTTTTTATAGCTTTATATTCCATGGTAGGGATAGATCACATTTTTATCCATCCATTAGTTGACGGACATTTGGATTGTTTCCACTTTTTGGCTATTATGAATAATATTGTTAGGAAATTCATATACAAGTTTTCATGTTGATGTATGTTTTAATTTTTCTTAGTGGGTTTGCTAGGTCATATAGTAACTATACGTATAACTTTTTGAGGAACTGCACAATCATTTTCCAAAGTGATTGCAACATGTTACATTTCTACCAGCAACTTACAAGGTTTCCAGTTTCTCCATATCCTTACCAATACCTGTTGTCTGTTTGATTTTGGCCATCTCAGTGGATGTGAAGTGTCATGTCTTTGTGATTTTTATTTGCGTTTCCCTACTGACTAATGATGTTAAGCACTTTTTCATTGGGGTATTAGCTATTTGCATATCTTCTTTGGAGAAATGTCTGTTCAAATCCTAGCCTAGTTTTTAAGTAGGTTGTCTTTTTACTACTGAGTTGTGAAAATTCTTTATAGATTCTGGTTGTTAGTCCCATATCAGATAAATGAGTTGCAAATATTTCTCTTTGGGTTGTCTTTTCATTTTCTTAATGTTATACTTTGAAGTACAAAAGTGTTAAATTTTGATTATGTCCAATTTGTCTATTTTTTCTTTTGTTTGTATTTTTGGTGTCTAATCTAAATTGTTGTCTAATCTGAGATCAGATAGATTTATCTCTTTATTTTCTTCTGAGAGTTTTATAGTTTTAGGTCTTACATTTAGGTCTTTATTTGAGTTAATTTTTTTATATGGTGTAAGGAAGGACTCACATTCTTTTTTTTTTTTTTTTTTTTTTTTTCAATTGGGGCCT
The DNA here is from genome assembly GCF_029281585.2 of Gorilla gorilla gorilla. Lineage (NCBI taxonomy): Eukaryota > Metazoa > Chordata > Mammalia > Primates > Hominidae > Gorilla > Gorilla gorilla. The sequence continues at coordinate 98,136,446 of NC_073230.2, read as the reverse complement.
TGTTCTGTTGCCCAGGCTGGAGTGCAATGGTGTGATCATGGCTTACTGCAGCCTTGGTCTTCAGGGCCCAAGCAATCTTCATGCCTCAGCCTCCTGAGTAGCTAGGACCACAGATGCGTGCCACCGTGCCTGGCTATTTTTTTTTTTTTTTTTTTACAATTTTTATTAGAGACAGGGTCTCACTGTGTTGCCCACACTGGACTCAAATGATCCCTGCTGCTTGGCCTCCAAGGCCTCCCATGCCTAGGATTACAGGCATGAGCCAGTGTGCCTGGCCTCACACGCTTAAAAGTAGAATTTTAGCTTCAGTTTTCAGGGTGATCTAGAAAGATTGCTGTTTTCTCTTTGCCTGCATCCACTTGTGTACCTCATCTGCCATCCCAGCTCCTCCTCCTCCATTCTTAACTAACCATGACATAATTTATTAGAATCTGTTTGCGTAGTAGGTAGTAGCGCAATCAGAGTCTATGAAAGGACAAAGTCTCTATTACAAACATAATTACATTCAATTAAACAAACAACCAAGTTGTAATGGACATCTGCTGTTTCTGCCTTCTGTGCCCCCTCTATTTTTCTGGACGTGAGACTTGGTTTGCTCTTTGTGAAACTCTCTACCCACAGTTTAGTCTACAGACTGACCGTGCTCAAGGAGTGGGCAAATTGCAGTGATTTGGCCAATGAGGATTGTGTCTCTGGAGCTACAGTGATTGTTTCAGAGATGTACACAGACCCAAAAAGGGTCATGAGAGAGATACCTATAATTAGTGAGAAAGAAAACTGCTGTAGCCTGGAATATTGCTGCCTTACCACCAGAAAGTGGTGTCTGTTTATAAAACCAACATGAAGAAACGTGAGCCAAGAGATGGAGAGAGACAGATTCTTAACTATCAATTAAACAGCTGGATCTAGCTGTGCCTGAAGCTTAGACTATTTCTGGACCTTTTAGATACATGAGCCTGTACATTCCTTTTTAGGTTTGCAGCTGAAATAGTTGTGACTGTTATACAGATCTAGTGGTTGGAACTGAGAACACAAAATATAAGAAGATATTTTCTGCTTTTGTGGACTTGACAACCTGAAAGTGAGACAGACAGACATGAGTAAATGAATAAATGACAAATGCAAGAATTGATATAGAATAGATTGACAGCACAGAGGCAGGAGTGGGTAACTATTGAGGAGGGTTTAAGGAACTGGAAAAAGTCCTCAAAAAAGATAAATTCTGATTTGGGGTTGGAAGATAAATTTGCATTTACTTGGTTTTTCTGTAAACAACAAAACTGATTTTTCCACAGTAGCCTGTGGGAGTTATTTTCACTATTTTATAGTAGTTGGATGTGTTGTTACACTCTACCATTGGTATGACTATACCATGGCACTTTTCTACTAGTTATGCAGAGGCTGTAGGAAGTAGGTATAGCAGGTTATATAATTTGGGAAGTGGCATAAGTTTTTTAGAACCTTATTTTATTCAGTGTATTTTTGAATGAGTTTCCAGTATGGTATTGTGCTTTAAGTTGACTTAACTCTGTAGACTTGGGATCATTTAGTTCAACTAATTTATTTCATGGAGAAGGTATTGTTGCCCAGATAGGCTAAAGAATGTGCCCAAAGTCACATAGGACTGAAACTATAATCTTGATTTCTTTATCCTTAGTGGAGTCTTTCTACAATTTCATACCTTCTGTTTGAGGCTTTGTGTTAGACTATTCTTGCATTGCTATAAAGGAATACCTGAGACTGAGTCATTTATAAAGAAAAGAGGTTTAATTGGCTCACGATTTTGCAGGCTGTATGAGCATGATGCCAGCATCTCCTTGGCTTCTGGGGAGGCCTCAGGGAACTTTTATTCATGGCAGAAGGCAAAGTGGGAGCAGGAGCAGACACATAACTTGGCAAGAGCAGGAGCAAGAGAGAGTGATGGGAGGTGTTGCACCCTTAAACAACCAGATCCTGTGAGAACTCACTGTCATGAGGACAGCACCAAAACATAAGGAATCCACCCCACGACCCAAAGACCTCCTCCCACAGGCCCAGCCTCCAACACTGAGTCTTACATTTCAACATGAAATTCGGGTGGGACAGATATCCAAATCATATCATTCTACCCTTGCCCTCCCCAAATCTCATATCCTTCTCACATCTCAAAATACAGTCATCCCTTCTTAATAGTCCCCCAAAGTCTTAACTCATTCCAGCATTAACTTTCTTAAGAACAAAAGCTGGTGGGCTTTACAGTAAAATTGCTGAGGAAAAAAAATAAAGAATAGGGGAGGTTTTTATGTGGATGAGCTCTCTGTTTAGCAAGTTGCCAGCTGGATGTTTTCATCATTGTAAGTTTGGTGCCCAGGCTCTCCTGGAATGGCTAGTTAGATGGCTCCCGTTTCCCACCCAGATGGTGCTCTCTGTGTCTGTTCAGTCAGGTAGGAAGTTGTGATGATCGTGCAGATTGTCAGCACACCTGTTTCCAGCGTTCAGGATTTCCACCATACTGAATTTGAGATCAAGTAATCCTTAGAAGCCATAGATTCTTCCTCTCAGGAGATGACTTTTTTTTTTTTCTTTTTTTGCATCTTCATTACTGAGCCACCATCTCCCTTCTGCAACCTTGATAAGAAGGTTATTTAGGTTCACTGTAGCTTGAATAAGGTTATCAGAAGCAATTCAGAAAATGTTAAGATGTAAACAAATGAAAGAAAAAAACAAAACAAAAGAAAGAATTTTTTTTCCCTAAGGCAAACCAATGTTAGGTCCTTTGCAGTGGCACTCAAAATCTTTATATAGGACAGCACAGAAGGGAAATCTGTGTGGCAGTCGAGATGGCTTGTCTTGACGTTTCATTTTGATAGCAAGCTCATATATTTTTATCTTGTATGTTACTTGGGGTGGCTCAATAGGGGGCATTTGATGGCATTGTGGGAGAAAGGGTAATGCCCTCCGCTTTAGCTTATATATCACCACTAGGCATTTCTTCATCTCTCTCCTGATGCTCAATGGAATTGTTTCTAATGAATTTTATCACTGTTGTGGTTATGAAACTTGCATAACAAACAAGCAGTTCCTTCAGCATATGTAAAAACAGAAACTAAATCAATATGGTATAAGCTCACTAAAAGTTTGCTGTTTAAAACTGAGGATGCCTTAAAAAAGACAACTGTGTTTAAGCCCAGTTGCAAATTATTCTGCTCCATTTGGAGTCTAGGAACCATTTGCCAGAACTTCAGGAATTGAGTTTCTGGCCAGTTATCTTCACGGTAGTGAATGTAATTTATTTGGGGGATGAATGAAGCAGGAAGAGTAACTTTTGGAGTTGCCTGGAGCTAATGTGGAAAGGTGACTGGACAGAGGTGAAATCTGAGTAAAGCTAAGAGAGGAGAATATAGAATATGAAGATACTGTATTCTTTTTCTTGGGTAATACCTTTATTGATATATAATTCATATGCCCTCTAATTCATCCATTTTAAGTATACAATTCAGTAGTTTTTAGTATATTCACAGGGTTGTAAAACCATTACCACGGTTTTAGAACATTTTCGTCATTTCAGAAATAATCCTTGTATCCTATAGCTATCACCCACTTACGTGCCCTCCTTGCCTTCCAGCTGTGAGCAACTACTAATAGCTTTTCTGTCTGGACCTTTTTAAAAAACACATGGAGTCATACAATTACAATATGTGATTTTCATCTCTGGCTTCTTTTACTTAGCATAATATTTACAAAGTTTATTCATGGCCTATGCATCAGTGCTTCTTCTTCTTCTTTTTTTTTTTTTTAAATAATTTGGTCTCACTTTCTTGCCCAGGCTGGAGTGCCATGGTGTGATCATAGCTCACTGCAGCCTCAAACTCCCGGGCTCAAGTGATCTTCCTTCCTCACCGTCCTGAGTAGCTTGGACTACAGGTGTACACCACAACATCTGGCTAATTTTTTATTTTTATTTTTGTAGAGATGGGGTCTCACTATGTTCACCAGGTTGGCCTTGAACTCCTGGGTCATCCACCCGCCTCAGCCTCCTAAAGTGCTGGGATTACAGGCCTGAGCCACCTCGCCTGGGTCATATTTTTTAAATACATTTATCTAGTTGATGGGCATTTGGGTTGTTTTTACCTTTCGGCTATTATGACTAATGTAGCTGTAAACATTTGTGTATATGTTTTACTATTACAGAGGAATAGGTCAGTGGGGAAATTATTCTAAGATACTGGACACATTTTAGGTTGCCATAATTTAAATGCTGGTTGATTTTTTTTTCTTTTAACATAGAACAGTAAATTTACTAGTAAGGAGTGGAGAAAAAATGATTTCACTTCAGTTTGTGGAGCTGGAAATTTTCAACTGGTTCCATTCTAAGGAATTATTAAATTAGTTTCCTCATACACAGTTCTCACATTCTTAATAGCTTTCCATGCCTAAGGGATAGAACTTCTCCCATTAAGCTGTAGGGCTCTATGGCAGTGTTTCTTAAGGGTCAGGGAGGAGCAGTAGTAGAGGAAACAAACATATGGATATACTTCAGTGTGTTAGGTGCCGTTATAAGGGTACCAAAGATTGGGAAAAGAAGAGGGAGTGATGCTTTCATCCTGGAAGGGTCAGGAAAGGCATCACTTCACAGATGTGGCCACATTCAAAACTGAATGGGAACCTGCATTCCCTCCCTCCATCCCTCCCTCTGTTGCCCAGGCTGGAGTGCAGTGGCACAATCACAGCCCACCCGGTGGCACAGTCATGGCTCACTGCAGCCTCAACCCCCTGGGCTCAAGCAGTCCTCCCACCTCAGCTTAAAATTGGTTAAGTCTATTAAGCAATTTAAAATTGGTTAAGTCTATCGCTCAGAGACACAATAGATGGTGCTTGTTAACAGTATTTTTTCTAGGAGTCTTTTGACTTCAGTATGATAAATATTCCAACACACATCATTACCCTAAGAAAAGTTTATAAGTGAATAATCACAAACCTATGGTTTTGTAAATCACAAAGGTATAATTTCATGCCTTATTTGTTGTGCAACATATCCTTACTTTGCTTTCATAGTTACTGCTGATTGTACCATTAAGATAATGGAGTACTGCAACTGATGCATTTTTAAGTATTCTCACATCCACTGACTTGTATCAAGGTTAAAACTTATTTTTCATAGATATCAAGGACCTAATAAGCTGAGTTAACAACTTGTTTATCACTCCATGTGTACACACCACTTACAGCTTTTGTGGAGTGTTCAGTTGTGCTGATTGCGTTGGGATGAATGTATTATTATGGAAACACTATTTGACATTTGGGAGCTTAACTAAGTTGTCTTGGAGACTCTAGTTCTATAGTGAGATAGTCTATTGTTCATAATGAAGGGGACATCAAATTGCACAGAAATTCTGAATGAGTCTTAATGAGAGGGCTACTTTTAAGGATAAAACACTATTTTTAAGAATATGATTATCTATAGCGAGAAAAAAAAATGCAGCCTTTGAAGCACAGCCATGTATTAATTACTGGGATAGGAGTCAACTAGAGTAGGATCATTAAGGAGAATCTGTATTGTTGAACCTCTAGCTGGTGGAGGTGGCTGGGGGCCACTTGCTGGGATTGTCAGAGTTTAGATGAGAAGTTTCAGCTTCAATAAATCTTATCAGTCTTGAGAGAGGATAGCCATAGCTAAAGACAATCAGTTAGGGAAGGTGGGAACACAAATTCCCCTAGAAGAGTATGAAAAGACGAATTTCTGCAGATGTAGATATGTTCATTGTGAGAAGAGAAATGAGCTATAGACGAACCTCAGTGCTTAATTTGCTTCCATGATTATATTTGGAAATGGGAATGTAGAAACAAAACAAACTTAGATTTTTAGATTTAGAGGTTTAGGGAGGATTCCCTTTTCAGAGGGCTAAAAAATACCATAAAATGCATAATTATGGTTGGTGTAAGCATCTTTTTCCAAAACAGTTTGGTCTAGGCAGTTTAAAAAATGGTAAGTGGAAACCACAGTGACACCCTTGCCTTCCCCTGCAAATTGGCCACTCCAGACCTCTGGGACAGGCCAGGACACCACCTCAGCACACCCAGTCTGGCTCAGCCTCCAAACAGGCACTTTTCTCACCTCTCCTTCCCTGCCTGGACAGGAGCACCACACCCCAAACTGAAGGTGGAGCTCAGCTCTGTCCATCTGGAATATTTTGACATATGGTGTAGAATAAGATCTAAATAGTTTTTATTTCCCCAAATCGTCAATTTCGGTAGCCCCATTTATTGAGAATAGTTTTTTTCTTATTATGTGGTAGTTGGCTATAGTTAAGACAGAGGGCCAGTTTGTATGGCTCAACAACCTGGATCTCATTAGTGCTGAGATGGCTTAGGGTTGGGAATGGTTTTGAGGATAAGAGAGCCTGGAATTTTGCCCACTCAACCTTTCTTTTCCGTACATTTAACCTTTCCTATATAGTAGGGATTTTTTTTTCTTCCTCCAGGCATTATTTTTCATTTATCTGCATGTCTATTTTTATGCCACAGCTGCTGTTTTATTTGTTGTAGCAATATTATAACACTTTCTTATACCTGGTATAGTCTGGCCTTTATTTTGTTTTCAAACTTTTTAAAAGTATTTTCATTTGTTTGAATGCTTTGCTTTTAAGGTGTGAATATGCGATTTTTTTTTTTTCCTAAATGAATGCTGTCATAGATCATGTAGAGCTTTTTTTCTTGAAATATAAATTTGGCAATTGCAAAGTATCATCAACAGTTAACTTTGGCTATTTTAAAGTTGATAGGATGGAATGTGCTCTGTAACTTTTAAATAACCAGCCAACTCTATAAGACTTTATAAAACTTTAAAACACCACCTTCACCTTCTTGAATATCCTTTAGAAATAGAAACAATTTAATGCATCTATGTATTAATAATTTGTTCTCTTTTCTGTATATATGCAAACAGATATACAAATGGGCTGCTTTCTAAATCAGTTAAGTATTGGCCTCCTTTCCATGATCTTACAGTAATATGATTCAAGGATAGCAGAAACATGCAAAACTGAGAGAAAACCTTTCATGGCAACTAAAATCTTGCTTCTGGTTATTGATTTGTTTACATTTTTGCTTACTTTTACAAGTTATTTCAGATTGCTTATAAAAGTCCATTTTAATAAGACCTAAAACAGTCAAGGCAGGAAAGAAGAAAACTATTATAGAAGAGGAGGGGATGGAGGTATGTTAAGAATGTTTGACTAGTCAAAGAGCCTTCAAGGTGGAGTTAGCAAACTGCAGTTCATCAAGAAGGCAGTCGGGAGACCATCCTAAGAATAGTCATTATGTAGATTCATTCATTTGTTCAGCAAATATTTATTGAGCACATACTATATGCCCGTAATCTCTTAAGAAGTGAAAATGCAGTAATGAGCAAATCAGACACAAATCCCTGCTTTCACAATCATAAAGGTTGCATTTTAGTGGAGACAGTAAGCAAAATGTTTAGTCTAAATAGTATGTTACATAGTAATAGTTGCTAAGGAGAACACATTAAAGCAGGAAAAGGAAATAGGAGGTATTGAGGGAGGCTTTACATTCTTCATGGAGTTGTCAGGAAGGGCGTCCCTGAGAAACTCACTTTGGAAAATGGCCGGAAGGCTGTGAGGGAGCTGAAAGGGTGTCAAGGGAAGAGTGTACCTGGTAGAAGGAATAGCAAATGCAAAGACCCTGGTGCACTTATAGGAGGAAGTTGCTGGGGAGAGGTTGGGTGGAGTGAGGGAGGAGAGGGTAGTGGGAGGTGGGTCATGGTTGGCATCTGCAACTCCAGGACCAGTCTTAGATGTTTCTTTTTTCTTTTTTTTTTTTTTTGAGCCAGGGTCTCCCTCTGTCACCCAGGCTGGAGTGCAGTGGCGAGATCTCGGCTCACTGCAGCCTCAACCTTTTGGGTTCAAGCGATCCTCCCACCTCAGCCTTGGGAGTAGCTGGGATTATAGGTGGATACCACCACACTTGGTTAGTTTTGCTCGTTTTTTGGTAAAGATGGGGTCTCACTATGTTGCCCAGGCTCATCTCGGACTCCTGGGCTCAAGGAGTCTTCCTGCCTTGGCCTCCCAAAATGCTGGGATTACAGGCATGAGCCACTATAGCTGGCTCAGTCCCAGATGTTTCAAGGCTCTTCAGAGACGAAAGAGCAGGGCAACAGCTAAAGCCAAAGAAACTAGCCTTGCTGTACTTTCTACATGTTTATTCAGTTGTATATCAAGTTTTTTTTTTTTTTATGTGTTTGGAGTTTCTGATAGCTTGAAGAATGAAGGGAAGTAATGATGTATGCAAGTTTACCATGTCTGTTATATTTAACTTTGACATAGACCATTTTGAAATCTTAGCAGATATTTTAGGATGTTCTTCAAAATTTGATACATCACTGTTTATTTTGGAAGCAAATAAGAAAAGACTTCCCTGGATAGACTTGTCATTACAAGTGCTTAGACAAATACCCACTAACAGAGTATTGTACTATATAGACTGGTAAGTTCCATGGTTCGTAGTCTTGTTTAAGCAATCAGAGTGATAAATCCTGAAATACAATTTTCTGACATTCACCTACCTACCAATTCCCTCCTAAATTTATTGGTTCCTGTAAAACTTACTGTGAAACTTGAGCTACTTGGAATAGTTTCATACTAATTTTTACTTTTTGCAAACAAAGGTGCCTTAAAGTTATGCTGCCAAAGTCTTGTAGTAATTTTCTCACTTTCTTATCGTGTTGCAGGCTGTTAATCGACTTATTTTAAGAAAATAGAGAGATGTTTGTAAAATCTTGGTTTCAGTTGTGTTCTTAAAATCTAACTTGATAGTGATTTTACTGAGGCCTCTTTTGTGTATTCACTAAAGGAAGAAAACACCAAATCACTTTGCCTTTTGGAGGTGATGGAGAAGAATACATAATATGTTTTCCTGGAAGCTGTTTTTTTTTTTCCCTTTATGAATAGGAGGAGGAAAGCCTACCAGCTGTGCCCGATGCATTTATAATTAAGCCTCTCTTCTCTGAAGTTGATGTTTTGGTGTCTAAAATGACTTGATTTTTTTCCATTTTAGTGACATTTACGAATCTTATCCCTTTGTTTAATGGAAAGGGGAAATGGGAGCAAGTGTTACAATTGTCAGGTCTCTGTGATTGATGCCTTAGTGCCCTGCTCTAGGGCACGTCGTTTCTTTAGGCTGTCAGGATGATGCCCAGTGGTGCCAGCTGTGTGGCTGACAGGAGCTGGGCCACTGAGTTGCCTCTTCGGCAGAGTCAACATTTGGGCCAGAGAGACTGCGACTCAGCGATGAGTGTAAACATTTGTTTAGTTTGAATGATTAGGAGCAGAACTGGTCTTGGTTATTAGCTGATTGTAGGAATCAAGTGGAGCAAAGCCACAGCCTTTGTTGAGGAACAGTACTGTTAGAGGCATATAACATAGGGGCTTTAAGGGAAGCCCGCTTATGCTCAGAATTTCAAATGAAGCCACAGCGTTGGAGGATGGGCGGTTGGTGGGTTCTCCAAGACTAAGCAGAGGGAACAGCAGAGGAGGAGAGAGTGGAAGTGCTTTATCTGGCCCCCTTGGCTGATGCTTGGGGTGAAGGCAAAGTGTTTGGTCGCTGAGACCTTTCCCAGTCACATCAGCTGGCACATGAGAGAATAAACCTGACCCAAAGCTTTAGAGGAGAAGAAACAGGAAAAAATTACCACCTGTATTATGATTTGTTTGTGTTCGTCTCTTCCACTAGACTGTGGATGTCATGAGGGTGATGTCTGTGCTTATTCATTTTATATCATCAGTGTTTATTGAAATGAACTGAAAGGTGAGATGAATTCCTCCTTTAAATGTGCCATTTTTTAGCCTCTTCAGGTTAAGGGTAACTTGTTATTCCGGTATGTTGTGAGAAGCCTCGGTGCATAACCTTTTCATTTTTTTAAAAATAGAGGATTTAATGAAGAAGGATTGCACAAGAGCAGAGTATAGGGTAATCACAATATAAACTCAGAAATCATAATTGGTTTATTGTTCATTCATTCATTCATTCATTCATTCATTCATCAGCACTAGCTATTATTTGCTAGGTCCTGGGGATGCAAATCATGACATAAAAAGTTCCTTAAGAAGGTGCTCACATACTTCTGTATTTGAGATAAGAAGAACAAGAGAATAATTATCCACCTTAAATCAGTAGCCTACAAAGGAATCGTATCAGGAAGAGTTGCAAAGAGAGTTGGAAACAATTTTGTTTTGTTTTATTTTCATTTTGAGACAGGGTCTCACTCTGTTGCCTAGGCTGGAGTGTAGTAGCCCAAACAAGTCTCACTTCAGCCTCAGTCTCCCAGGCTCAAGCAATCCTCCCACCTCAGCCCCCCAAGTAGCTGGGACTACAGGCACATGCCACCATGCCCGGCTAATTTTTAAACACTTTTTGTAGAGATGAGGTCTTGGTATGTTGCCCACGCTGGTATCAAATTCCTGGGCTCAAGTAATCCTCCTGCATCTGCCTCTCAAATGCTAGGATTACAGATGTTAGCTACTCTACCCAGCAGGAACCGTTCTTAAATCTAGCTCAGAGATAATATTGTGTGATTGGCTTAAACTGTATTAACTGATTGCAACTTGAATTAACAAAATAATCTGAGTTGCATATACAAACAAATACTGTAAAGCTTATTTAAGTTTTTAAATACTTTACCCAAAGTATTTCTATGTGTGTTTGATAATAATATTAATGACTTATTAGTGTAGGTAATATACTGTCTCTTTAATAACCTGTAATGAAAATTATACCTCACCAAATAAATGTATATTTTGTCAAGTTGTCTATCATATATTCCTTCCAAGAACCTCTAGATGCACCAGTCCCCAAAGCAGTTTATTTTAAAAGAGACTTACAAATAATAGTACAGAGAAATGGAGAGCCTACTGCTGTAATTTTTTTAACCTCTTAAAATATTCTGCAAATTGTAAATATGCTGGAAGTGCTCTTAGTGACTCCAGTAGTTTTATTGAATCAAAAGTAGTTTACTGTCTTAGCAAATCAATCAATTTTTGCTGGCATAGTAGAGCTATGCTGTATGATTTGTTGTATAAGTCATTGAGTCTGTCATTTTTAAGAATGAATTTTTAAAAATGATCTTTTGCTATATAGATTTATAGTCAGCATAGGCTATTGAAGACACTGTCTCAGAGCATGGAGGATGAATGTCTCCAACTCGAAAATGTGTTGTGGCTCTCGGAGACTATTGTCTTCATTATCTTTCTCCTGGTGCTTTAGATGTAATTAAAAATTATTATGTGTAATCAAGTATAAGGGGGTTATAATAGTATTCTGTTTTTGTTTATATATAAATAGAATTTTTGTTTATACATATGTTTAGTTTATATATATTTTTTGTTTGTATGTATATCCCCGTAAAATGTTTATGGTAGTTTGAGGACTAAATAAGACATGTCTGCAGTAAGATAGGAGTGTTTTGGAGGATCTGAGTTTCTTTATATTGTGAAATATTAGCTCAGCTAATGATATTAGAAGGACATCAGTTTATATCTGCCTTGGACTTATTGACAACCTCTTTGAGATGAATTTAAATTTTGTTGTATCATTAGACATAGCTTCTAGTATCTGATTTAAAGTTACTCAGTTTAGTTTAATGTTATATTGGGTCTTCAAATATTATTTGGTATAATTAAATTTTTGCATTCATAACACAATTTGAATAGAAGAGCACCAGTTTTTCATTGATTGGAGAAATAAAATATAGCATGAATAATAAATTTAAAATCATGATGTAAAAGAAACCAGATGAGACCCTCAGGTCAGATAGAATGAGTTTCTATTTGTCTTGCTCTAAAAGACACTGTGTTGGAAAAATCTATTGGGCGAATTAATCAGATTCCCTCTGCAGGCTCTTAAGGCAGTGAATAGAGTTGCATGTCTCGTTGTCATCACATATCAGATATGCATAATATGTAGCGATTCAGATCAGCTGCGGGAGTGTTTGGGCGCTTTTGTTCCTTTGAGTCTTTTAAAGTGGAAAAGAAGTGGCAGTGCATAAAAGTTAGCTCCAGCTATTATTATTTTATTGACCTGTTTCTTCCTAATGGAAACAACATTGTGGTCACAAATTAGAAAATGAAAGAACTCACTTTTAATGGTTTGAAACTTGTAGGGCAAACCAGATTTTGGCCATACCTGGATGTACTTTAGAACATGGCTATGTACACATTTTCCAAAAACTCTGTTGGAAAATTAAAGTATTTTTTAATGGATTCTGTAAAGAGACAGATAGTACATTGTGGAGTTTATATGTATTTGAAAATATGGATACTTTGATTTATTTTACAAGAGTGCATCAAGGCCAGAGTTTTAATTCTCCTCTTATGTTCTGTTATTCCCTTTTGATGTGCATATTTCTGTTTTTTATGAAATACTTTAATTTAGACTTAACTAATTGGGACACACGTTTCAAACTATTATATATCGCCTGGCACCAGATGTTTTTGCTTTCTCGTATTGTTGGTCTGTTGGAAAACAGGGAGGCTCTTAACTGAGGTTGCCTGTAAACTTGATCAAATGTCACTTTAATCCCTGTGTACTTTTGGCAAACTGAGAGCTATTCAGGAAGTACTTAGTTCGCTTGTTTGAGACAAATATTTCCATTACAGACTTGGTGGAGGTGACTCCATTTAGGTGTCTTCTAGACACTGTAACTGACCTCCATTTAACAGACTCATGGGATGAACGGGTCCTTTACATTCTCTCTGAGAACATACTGACTGGTGGTGCTCAGCTGCTCTCTGGGATGCCTGTGCACTGCTGCTTGCACTGTCAAGCTGAATGTTTATGCCCATTGTACTTGTGTTTGTAATAACAATTAACTGATAAAATATAAGTGCATAAAAAAGAATGTGGCTGTTTCTATGAAAAAATAAGGTAATTGCATTAAAAATAGGATACAGGTATGTTACTAAAACTTTTTTATTGACTCAAATGTAGGAGAGACAACTCTAAAAGACTGCATAGATTTAGGAGACTTCAGCCCTAGTGTCTTTAAATCCTCCCCTTATGAAACCTGATACTGGAATTTGTAGATAATGCTTTGGTTATGGTTAATGTGGAAAAAAATAGCTCAATTCCTGGACCATCTTCAAAGAAAAATTCTTCACTGCATTTCAAAAGATGCTTGAGTGAATGTCCATTTATAAGAATTAAGTTAACTGAAAATTTTAAGGCATATTTTATAATTTATTTTTATGATTCACCATTTTAAGTAACATTTTTGCTTTGTCCATTTACTAGTGGTATCCACTGCATTAATAGTGGTGGAGTATTATTTTACATCCTTTACCTGTATCTGCATTAATTACCTGTATCTGTTTATGCACTGAGGATGTATTTGAGCCTCATTACTTTGTTATTTTCAATTACCTAGTTACAGGTCCTGAATATTAAAGTTTACCTTTTCACTATCTAGTAAGAACGTATCCAGTAAACAGTAATAACCTAGAAAAATCTTTAAGGGAAAATGTATAAATATCTAAAAAAAGACTTGACCTGTTTGTGTAGAAGTAAGCTAAGTACATTTTAAAACTTTTTCTTTGGAAATAATTTAAACTTGAAAACCTGTAAGAAGAATGCAGAGAATACTAAAATATCCTTTACCACTAGCTTTGTTATTTTTTATCAATCATCTGTCGGTCTAATGTGTGTGTATATAGATAGGTAGACATATAGTCTCTTTTTTGAACTATTTGAAAGTAAGTTGCATATAAGATAGTATATATTTCTTAGGGATAAAGATATCCACTTACATTATGCAGTGCAGTTATCACCTTCAGTATGTTTATACCTATTCAGCATATCTGAAGTTATCAACCTCAGATACGATACTTATTATCTTTTATATGGTTTGTTTTCCAATTCTGTCAGTTAACCCAATACCACCTTTTATGGCTTCTGTTCACCTCAGTGCAGAACCAAGCGTAGAATCATGCATTACATTTACTTGTCATATCTTTTTAGTCTCCTTTAATCTGGCATAGTTCTTCAGCCTTCTTCTATATTTATGAATTGACATTTTAAAATATAGGTCTTTTTTAAAAATGGAATGTCCCTCATGTTGTGTTTATGTAATGTTTCCTCTTGTTTAGTTTTAGGTTATGTGTTCCCAGCGGGAATGTTACATAACTGATATTGTGCCCTCAGGGTTTCACATCTGGAGGCACATGGCGTCCATCTGCTTCTCAGTTTTGATGCTAATTTTGATCATCTAGTCAAGGTGTTAGTCGATTTCTTTATGCTATTTTTTCCCCTTGCTACTGTGGGCAATCTGTGGGGAGACATTTTAATTCCATACAGATGCCTTGCTCCTCATTAAAATATTTCCCCTAGAGTTAGCATTCATCGATTTGTCTTTACTGTGGTGGTTACAAAATGATGACATTTCCCTCCAAATTGACCCTTGGCCTTCTCACATACAAGATCCCCTATATTTTCTTTCTTTCTTTATTCATTTATTTCTGGTGTGAACTTATAGATTCCTGTTTTCCTGCAATGGCTTATAATTAATTACTGTTTTTAAAGATAATTTTGGTGCTCAGATTATCTGAATGGGCAAATAGGAACCTCTTCAAGTTGGCTCCTATGTCTTAGTGATATGCCCAACTATTTTAGCACCTTCCTACTTTGTGACATAACTAGATTTTACAGGCTTTTATTTTATGCTTTTGTGCTTCAGCATTTCCCCATGGACCCTGATTCCTCTGCATGGGGAATGCTATTAGAAACCAAATTCTGGGCTGGGCACAGTGGCTCACGCCTGTAATCCCAGCACTTTGGGAGGCCAAGGCGGGCGGATCACCTGAGGTCAGGAGCTTGAGACCAGCCTGGCCAACATGGTGAAACCCCATCTCTACTAAAAATACAAAAATTAGCTGGGCGTGGTGGCACATGCCTGTAATCCCGGCTACTCGGGAGGCTGAGGCAGGAGAATTGCTTGAATCTGGGAGGCAGAGGTTGCAGTGAGTCGAGATTGTGATGTTGCACTCCAGCCTGGGCGACAGAGTGAGACTCTGTCTCCAAAAAAACCGCAAAAGACCAAATTCTGGGTAGATGTGTTCATTGGTACTGGGAATCTGCTTTTAGGGCCTTTGAGCAGATAGAGCTAGAAAATGTACGTGTGTGTGTGTGTGTGTGTGTGTGTGTATATATATATGCATTCATATATACATTCACATACATGTATGTGTATATATGCACATGCATGTGCACATACATATTTTAAAACTGTGTCCACTTATAACCTTAATTTGAATCCATCCCTGTAGAGGTTTTTTATTTCTCCCATGGTAAGAACCCTAACTTGCAACGACTTCAATATATTTACTTGTTTGCTAAAATCTATATTATATCTAAAGTACTTTCAGAATTGTTGTGCTGTAGCACTACAAAATCAAACCTAATAAAAAGAGTTTAGAGTTATTTATAGTTCTCTTCCCATTTTGACCAAGAATGTCCTCCAATCAAGAATACTGTGTTCATAAACTTCCATAAGTTGTTCTTTTATTGTATATATTTAATATGTACAACATGAAGTTTTTATAAAGTTGTTCTTTTATTGTATATATTTAATGTGTACAACATGAAGTTTTTATAAACATATAGATAATGAGAAATGATTACTACAGTAAAACCAGGTAACATATCCATCACTTTGCAGTTATCCTTCTTCTTCATGGCAGTGGGGCTATGTTACACATTTGAAATACAATTTGGATTTGTTTGTTTACTTTCAGTTTTATTCCTTCTTCCCCATCCTTGTTGATTTAACTTTATTTTTTGAATGTCAGTAACAGTAACATGTTTCAAAAAGTCAAACTATTCAAAAAGATACACTCAGAGAAGTGTCACTTCCTCTAGTGTCCTGTCCAGTCTGTTCCTACCTCTCCACCCTCCATATAGGTAAACAACTTCAACAGTTTCCTATTGTAGCCCATACTAAAGGGGAAGGGAATTAAGATCTGCCTTTTGAAGTGAGGCATATCAAAGAATTTGGGTACATATTTTAAAACCATCACACCGTGTTTATGGTTCTTTAAAACTTACCTGTCTGTCCGTCCATCCATCCATCCATCCATTCATTTATCCATCTACCCACCCATGTATCTACTGCACATATATATGTTTCCTTGTTTTTAAGAGCTGATTGTATTGCTGGGGGCAGTAATCTTTGCCTTTCATATGTATATATTCATATTTTCATATATATAGTGAATATTTTTCTAATTTTCCATCTTTTAAATATGTATATGTTTTTATGCATAGATTTTTTTTCATTTTTAGAGAATCATCCTATTATGGTTTCTGGTTTCGGGGTATGTTTATAACAGTTTTCACCATTCTAATATGAAAAACATATTTACCTATAGTTTCATCTTTTATATTTACATGTTTTAATTACCTGAAATTTATTTTAGCATAAGGATTGAGTAGGAAATTCATCCTTCCTTTTCTTTCACATTGCTTTCTGGTTGTCTCAGTAGCATTTATTGAATAATCCATCTTTTCTCCACTGCTTCAAAGTGTTGCCATTATCATAAATTGTTCTTAATATATGCTTGGGCCTGTATCTCAATGATGATATTATATTATTTGTCTTTTCCTGTGTCAGTACCACCCTCTTTTATTTAC